>NC_089540.1:9101648-9771648 GCF_963924715.1 Thunnus thynnus
CACCTCTCTCTTTTGCCTTTTCTCCAATCCACTCACCTCTAAAATCTCTTCACCTACAGGTTGGAACAAAGCGTCTCTCTCGGTGGACGCCTCAGAAGAGAATGATGGGTACTCCAGCGGCGAGGACCCTATGAACTCTGACCCTGAGGACGAAGTTGGAAAGAAGCTGGTGAGAGTTTTACATACAGTATATGGTGTATTTTTAAGTTTTAGTCATACAGTGACAACGTTGACAAGGCCCAGTAATTTTCATTGTGGAGTATTTTGGAAGCAATGCAGGAAAATAAATATGCTTGCGATAATGTTTGCCACTTGCCTCATTTTCACCTTTGACACCCTTTAGGCTCCAGGAAAGTATACAGTGGTTGCGGACTGCGAGAAGGCGGGACCTCAGGAGCTGTCTGTTAAGAGCGGAGATGTGGTCCAGCTAATCAGAGAAGGAGAGGAGGGACAGTGGTAAACATCTTTCTTCCTTCAATCAAAAACCTGTTATATTATACATATTGTGCATCTGCAGTAAAGCTCTATCTGGGCTAAAGTGTTTGTTGAATCCTGTTTAGGTTTGTGAAGAACCTTCGCAGCAGTAAGGAGGGCTGGGTGGCCGAGGCAAACCTCCTCAGCCTCATCTCAGAGTCCAAGTCATCCCAGTCACTCAGCAGCTCAGGTTGGTTATATTAAATAGTTCATTGTTAGTTTTAGTATACTGTATATACATTTTAGGCATATTCAGATCTGTTCCTCAACACTGTGGAGTAGTAATAGGGAAGTAGTGGTAATGTGTTGCTCAAATAGTCATACTGTTACTTTCCCTACAATTAAACTAATTGAAGCAATTGAATATCCTACTATTGAAGTTATTAAGAGGATGTGAGCCTTTGATTTACTGCCCCAAAACCAACACTGTTGTTGTGTGTGTGTTTGTCCTGTAGATGACAGCGTCTCTGGAAACCTCAGCACTTCCTCCAGCTGCAGCGAGACCTACACCAGCTATTCTGACATCAAACCCTGACCTGCGATCAGTCACTGTCCCGGCTCCCGTCCCCCACCAGCTTAAACCATTTCCAGGTGGAATTACAAAACTGGAAGTTGACTCTGACAGGAGGACACAATCAAAATGTTCCTTTCATCTCACAGTTGGCCGCATCCAACCGAAAAAACCAAAACTATCACTGCATCTGCGAATGTTACCGGCTGAGTGTTAACAACACCCACCTTTCTGTGGATATTTACAGTCACCTGTCAGTCTATTTGTACATGAAAAATAGCTTATTTTCACCCAGCAGTATTATATTATCATTTGATTTTTAAAAAACGCAAACAATCAGATTGATAGATATTGAATATCAGCTATTTGCAACCATGATTCAAAAATATCAGCATGCTGCTAATTTTAAGTGTAGGTATTTTCATTCCAGTGACAGAAACTTCAGATAATAAAAATATCAGGGAGAAATGATCTGTCACTTCCTGTCAGGCCTTCTTTAAAAATCACACTCTGTAAACTACAGTACAGAGAAAAGCTGAATGTTTCAGTTTAATAAGTCACTGAACAGTTGTTCAGTGCTGTATTTAATCATTGTGATTATGTAGCATATTAAAGTGGACAAATTCAAAGAATATCTGCTCTAAATTAGTCAAACCCCTACAAGTCGATCACATCACAGCACAGCGACAGATTCTCTGGTGTGAATCCTCTACAGATACTATCAGACTGGTATTTCACATGATACATCAGACATTAATCGTACACTGTGAAAACTGGCAGCTGGCTGCAACAAGAAAAAAAAAAAAGAAAAGCTTTCAGTGCGTCTTGGAGCATCACTGAACAGGTCAGATGTTCACGGCATGTTACTGTAAGTCTTGTAATCTTTTTGGACATGAAGTGTGCTGAATCCCTGTAGTGTCTGGCAGGCCAGTGATGTTAAAGAAGTTTAATTTCCATTCAAGAATGCTGTATTCATCCCACATGGAAAAGATTGTTAACATGCGCTTCCCTTAACCCCGGCTTTATGGTATTAACTTCAACTGAGACACAGCGTCAAAAGTGTCACTTGGTGAATGTCTTAAATGCAGATTAAGAACATAAACAACAGAACCATCTAATTTGACCAACTTTCCTTATCATGTGAAGTGAGCGCAGCAACAGCCGTCACACTTTTGAGATCAATCCTCCACCGTCACCACCAGCACTCCCTGGTGGCCACATGTCTCGCACTCCTCCAGCTACACATACCCATCGCTTACACAGAGAGCGGCAGCTTGGAACAACTTTTGAACCTCGTTCTTTTGAGAGTGATTGTCTAACTCGCCTCTGCACTGCTCTGGATTTACCTCTCAGGAAGCCCCAGAAGTCGTTTGGGCAGGCAGGTGTGACTGCATGCCTGCTTGTGTCGACTTAATGTCTTTGTGTGTGTGCGTTCTTGCACATATATGTGCTTCGGAACAAATACTTATGTCACAAACACCCAGAAAGGCCACAGATATCAGCTGAAATAGTTTTACATGCAAAGTCCCATTTAAGGATATATAATTCTTATGCATTCACCTGATGGATTAAATTCTAGTCAGGTAATCTTTATTGAAATTTTGGTAAAACAAATAGCTACAGTCTCACATAAATCTCAATATTCTGCATATTTAGCTGGTTTTTGTCTCATGGCCACTCTGCTTACCTATCTTTGGTCTGCACTGCTGGAACAAAAGCAGGCTTTGTCCCGTCACTCTGCTCCCAGCCCCACTCAGGCATGTGACAGTAGCCACTTCTCTACAAGCAGGGCTTACCAGGGCCCAGACCTGCTCGACATGTTTGCACCACCAGCCTGAGAGCAATATTTGTTTACTTGACATCGTAATGTAGCTGAGTAATCATCACAGGCGGGTAAGAAGGTGGAAAAAAAAAAGAAAAAGAGACAAAAGTCTAATTTTAGGCCCATAGTGGAAATCAGGATGTTGATACAGCTTGATAGCACACTTCTGATAACCAGCTGCTTTTTTCTTTCTCTCTTCAACACACACACACACATACATAAGGAACTTGTGCTATTCTGAACACTGAATGACACCTCCTCTCTTACCTTGTTTTCCAAGGGTAAACATGTTTTTTATAACCTATGATTTCTACTGTATCCGCAAGGCGCACTGTAAAATTATCTCTTCCTTTTACCCATCCTTAATGTTGAATGTGTGACCCTGTTATTAAACAGAAACATACCAAGTGCAACACACTGTTCCACTGAAACCAGCCCCACCTGTTTATTACTTAATATGGGCTGTATTTGTCCACTGGCTTAACAGAATCATGATCTGTGCTTTTGACTACTTTCTTGAGCTGTTTTTTGTTGAGAACCGCTTCTCAAATTCTTCAAAACGCATGTCTTCCCTGAGAAAGAAAAGATTCTTCTCCGGAAAAAAAGGAAGAAACTAGTTTACAGGCTTTTCGGTGTTAAACTGTGAGCTAAACCAGAGAGTAAACTGTGGCTGGCATTATGTGTTGATCAGTGTAAGTTCTGTAAGACTGATAAAATGTATGTTACATATGTACAGATGTGTCCTCTCTTATACCTCACATTGTTTTCCTCGAGAGCATGTAAAAATTGTGAAGGGGATTGTTTTTGTGAGTCTCTTTGTCTCTCTGTATATCATCATTCTTTGTGGCATATTCTTCATAGCCCCGGTTTTAAACCTGACTGAACAAGGCAAATATTTTTTACCAGGCATTGTTGTATATTGTGAGAGTTTATTTTCTGCCCTCTTATGAAAGCTGACACGGGCACTAAACTTGTCAGTGTTTTGATCATGGTCACACAATGAAGCTTATTGAGTTCTTTGTACTTTTGACTCGGAGGCTGGAGAGATGAGAAGGGTTATATATATTTTTTAGTTTCTTTTTATGCAGCACATTGCAGCAACCACTTTCTATTATTTTCCTATTGTATATCTACTGAGTATGGTGTTGATATAAAGATATTATAATGAGACGTATCTGTGTATATTTGTAAATATGTAATTCTGAATTGTATGTAAAATGAAAAGCAGCTTTAATAAAGTCTGAGATGGTTTCCTCTACATGACTTTGTTTTTTTAAGACATTTGTATTATATATTATATTATAATCTTTGACTGGCAACACTCTCAGTTACATCAATGTAAGTCAGGTGTGTAGACTTTACCCTGTTGACCCTTGGTTACACTTTAACCAGCATAATTTTCAATTTGGTTAAAAACTTCCCATTAGTTTGCAGATTTTTAGGGTGTAATTATAGATAATTAGCAAAAACTATACAGATAATTTGGGAATATTTTTATTTCTGTATTTTGATCCGGAAAAAGGCATTTTAACCACATGACATCCAACCTCCAATGGGCTGTTTCCAGTATAGACTGTCATGATTTGTCCTGGGGTGCATTCCAATAAGTACACTATTCGACCTTTCTTCTCTTTCCTACTTGAAGTTTTCCTCTTTATGGTGAAAGAAGGGGAAAATATGTCTCACCAGATGTGTTAAATTTAACAAAATCATACTTGCCCATTTATAAATGGCATATGGTGTTGTAATACATGAGGCGAGGCGTTAACAAGGACTTAATGTGAGAGGATGTGGACGAGACTCAGCCGCGGCTGGAAAGATACAGATGTGTCAAATGCGCAAGCGTGAGCCGCACTGCTGCCGGAAGTGACGTTTATTGCGCTGTAAAAGCACATTAGTCTATGAGCGTTTATTAAAAGCAAAAATCATAGTAAATTCCTGCCCGAATTATTAAAGACAGGAAATATTCGCTTTTTAGTGTTTTTAACTTTAATTCTAATCATGTCTCCTCTTGTTTTTTCGTCTTCTTCCATTATTTTAAACGGACGAATGTGACTTTTTATTCTGAACGCTCACACCGGATATTAGTATTTAGTTCAGGCTAGCTAGCTTGACAGAACGGCTGTAAAGCGACCAGATGGGATTCTGCACTGCCTTCTTAACCGACTCCACACATTTTTAAATTGTATCGCACCCATTTTCAGCTGACTTTCCTGCCAACTAACAGCCCTGGCGTGACCACCAGACCCCACCAGGGAGGCTCGGCTGCGCTGTAAACCGGGACAGACGTTTAAAGATCCCCGAGCAGAGCAAACATCTTCCCGCTGTAAGTATCAATCCTGTCGAAGAGCAATAGCTCCCTGTTAACCTAATGGGGAGATATTATTGCCCTTGACAGTCTTTGTAACTTCAGCCGGGGTTTGACACGTTGAATTGTCCGTTTTGTTGGTAAACGAGACCTCCATTATGTCCTTTTCCAGCAGTTGTTTCTGAAATGATCCAGACAACTGCGATTAGCTTTGGAAATCTGTCAAACAAAAAGGGGAGTTTAGCCCAACTGCTTTTCAAGCTAACTGGTTCCCGTACGCGTGCACGCGCTGTAACGGCAGCAGTTGTGGTGTGTCTCTGTCACAGGATCCGTCACACATTCATAAACACATTACTGGCGATTTTCAAGTCGCATCTTATATCTACTGCGGCGAATATGACAGAGGCTGACCACAACTGCTGCTGTTAGGTGGAACACAGCGCGTGCACGGGAACCAGTTAGCTTGGAAACCAGTTGGGACATAACACCGGAGGCGCGAGGGGTGTAGCCTTGTAAAATCACATTGTCTGGGACTGTTTATGCGGCCGTATGCGTTATTGTTTTTATTTTTTACAGCTGTCTGCGTTACAAGCGCTTATTCCTCCAAACTCTATGGTTATTAATGGGGTTTTCGGTTCTTCAGCAGCACAAATACGGTGTGTGTTTTTTGTTTTGTTCCTCCCTGCTGTGTTACTTTAGTCGACCAGTGTCAGGCTAGTAAGAATGAAAACAAAGCTGCTTCCGGTCACATATTTCAAAATATGACCAGTCTAACTGTAACACTATGTAACACCATTTTGGTTCCTGGGTAGTAAGTGTTATTTCCTAATTGCTCATGCCTAAAAAGTATTAAAAAAAACGGCTATTATCTCCTTCAAACCTTTGTGACCCGGACAAAATAGTAAATTTTAAAAAAATTACTCACTTCTAAATATTTTGTGGTCACTTTTCTACAACTCTAGTAGACTGTATATAAAGATGGACACGCATCTCCACTTCCTGTCGCTAGTGATATTTTTTTTCCCAGGATGGCGACCCGCCCTCCTCTGCCTCTGATTGGTTTGCCCTGATATTCTTACCCTAACCCTAACCAGTCTCTCTCCTCATGCCTAAACCTAACCAACCCAACCAACGAACTCAACGAGTAGTAGCTAATCAGAGGCAGATTAGGGCAGGTCATGACCTCGAAATCCTGGGGGGGAAAAAAATGGTTTCCCGGAACTAGTTAAAAACAAACTTATCAGAAAAATGAGCACTTGGACAAACATCAGCGTGATAAGAACTACCCTAAATGACAGAAACCATCTTTGGGAAAAATTTATTTGACGTGTACTTAGATTGTTTTAGTTTAGCTCATGTCCCATCTGCTAACATGAAGGGGGCCGGATTTATGACCTATACTACTACGTTTGGGGATATGTCATGTCGGCCATCTTTATATACAGTCATTATACATCTTAATTTGGGCTTATATGTTGTTTTTTCTGACTTTATCTGAATGAAAATGTGCTAATTCGCCTGTTTTCCCATTGGAAATAAGTACATTTCCAAAATATCATTGTCCAAGTCAGAAAAGCAAATTTTGATGATTGATTAATCAAGCAAAAGTTCTGACTGTTTTCTACTTCCAGCTCCTCTGATGTGAGGAGTTTTGCTGTTTTTGTCTGTTTTATATGACTGAAAATTGAATATCTTTGGTTTTGAACTGCTGGATGCAACAAAACAAGCAATTTGAAGCTGCTACTTTGAGTTTATGGGAAACTGAACTGGGCAGATTTACACTTTTGTGACAGTTTATTGACTTAATTAAACTAATAACAGGGTGAATTGATTGATTGGCTTTGGAGGCTCTGTGATGAAAAGTAAGTAGATTGAGATTAATTGGAAGTTATTCTGGGAAGACAAAATTAACTCTTGAGTGAACTGTGATATTATAAATTATTTTTTTTCTGTAAATTAATCGCAAATGAAAATAATCATTAGTTGCAGTCCTTCTTAATATGACATGTTGGACTGAACATGGCCAGTCCAGATGTTCTAAAGCTGCTTTGCTTTTATTTTGAATATAAAACCACCACACATCCTCTGTTCCTCTGGTTACCTCTGTTTGCCTTGACATACAGATACACCAAAATCAGATAGAGTGGGCTCTAATATCCTGGTAGGCCAAGCCTGTCTGTCACTGGTTCAGAACAGTCAGAAAAGTCCAAACTGACCCTGAACACAACTGTAACAACCTGAAGTGTCCTGATCAAGCTACTTACTGTCTTTAGAAGATAGCAGATATTATATTTGTACAGTATAATCCACATTAGTCAGTGTGGGTGAGCCTACTGTTGAATCATTTTACCAAGGCTGGTATAATATATGACATGTGGGGGTACTTTTTACCTGTAACATTACCAACTTTTGACAAATTACACCTATAGTAAGTAGTAGTTGTAGTTTCATCTTGCCATATTTATGTTAGCATAAGATTTGAAACTACTAGCCTGTCTTTTTAGCACAGTTTTTACCCTGAATTTGGCTTCATAGGCTGTGTAACATTCCTTATTAGCTCTACCAATCAAGAGTTAAGGCTGTGGTTGGGGTTTGATAGGGCTGGCTGATATGGACAAAATTAAATATCATGATATTTTTGACCAAATGCCTCAACATCAATATTGTGGTAATATTGTAGGGATGACTATTGGTGCTTTCATAAAACATTTACAATAGTTCCAACAAATGAGGTTGTAAAGTTTGCTACTTTTAGACAACTAAACGCACAGAGCCATAACTGAATTTTTATTGCTATTGAGGTTTCTGTTTGCTTCGATGAAGTACATCAAATACAGGCAGACATCAAAGTGAGGAGTAGTATGGGTCGATCCTGCTCTGACACACAATCCTTCTGTTTTCCAGTCAAAGTAAAAAAAAAAAAAAAAAAGAAAAAGAAGGGAGTTTTTCCATCATTATCAATCTTAAGAATGGATGAGCTGATGTTTGTCCTTTTCAGGGAGCGTTCCTCCCAGGTTGCCTCGGAGAGGATATTCTCTGTGTGAACGTCTGGAAAGAGAACGCCTCTTTTGTAGTTTGAGCTGGGCTGTGTGCTCGATATAGCATCATCACTTCAAACATGCAGGTCTTTACTTCTCAGCACAGACAAAGCAACAAATACCTTTTCAGACTATGGGCAAAAAAAACCCTGGAATTTCCTTAAAAACCTTTGAATTTGATTACAGAGATTCCTAAAAACTTGGTGACTTCCATTAAATTTAATCTTTGATTTCAGAAGTGCTCCAAATTTTGCAGCTGCTTGACACTCTGTATTTCTAGTAGGAAATGAGTTGACTGTTATTTTTTATGTTATTTTAAGAGGGCTATAATAATTTAAATGGGATTACTAAATTGACAAGTAACTAATCCTTTCCCATAAAAAAAAAACACATCTACCATCAGCTGAGAGACAGAACGATGACAGAAACACTCAGAGTAGTTAAACCAGAAGCCTCTTTGCTCCGAGCAGATCGCCCTGTTTTAACACTCAAATTCCAGTTGTTTGTGTTACATCATGAACGGCTGCATCTGTATTCCAGACAGTCGAGAAGAAATGCTGTCAAATTAGAGGCAGACATCTTTTTTTTGAAATACCTTAAATACCTTTTTGATGTGCAAAACATTCCTGAATGCTTTAAACATTTTCAAATGAGTGCACAGATTTCTAAACTTATGAAAGTAAGTATGAATTAAGCTTTTTCATTTCCACTTTGAATCTGAATGTTAGAGTGTTTTTTTTTTCTTAGAATTTTTTATTGAATATGTTTCAGCAGCTGTCTGTAAAAGTTCAAGGCTTCTATATCAAGTGTGCACCATCTCACTTGGCGGCTGACGTGAAACCTGTTTTTAGGCATGAGCCATGAAATGCCCAAGCAGTAGTCAGTGCCTCCTCTGGCTGGATAACATGTAGGTGTGACGAATCGCTATCTCCCTGCGCTGGAATGACACCGGCTACGTTTACATGGACCCTAATATTCCACTAATAATCAGAATAGTAGCCCAATCAGAATAAAAATGCCTCATGTAACCACAGGAATTGGAAGAGACCGGCTCGATTGGAAGGAATGAAGTGGAGAGAGATGGTGTAAACCTTTTGATAATCCGTTCAATAGGAAAATATTAGCGCCTAATAACCATGAAAACGCTTAATCCTTTCTGCGCATGTTTGCGCAGACGGGGGTAACATTAGGTGATGGTAGAGAGAGAGAGAGAGTGTGTGACTGTGCAGATTTTTCTACAGTACTATTCTCTGATGCTCCAAAAGGGAGGGAGATAAGATGCTAAATTAATGCTTGGGCATCATAAAACAGATACAGATCTAAATCGTTATGGGTGAGATTGTGGTCTAATAGGAGGATATACAAGTGTTATCTGTAGGGATAAAAGTGCTGCAAATAGTGAATTCTCATAGGATGCAGTGAATATAAGTAGCGCATGAATAATAACAGAATAAGTGTTAGAATATAGGCCATAAAGGAACAAAAAGGAAGGTAGAGATCAGGAAAACGGCTACACGAATGCAAGTAAACTTAACAGTCAGTCACGCAGCCTTAATGCATGTTGTGTAGGACGACGTGAATTATTCAAAACGCACTGAGTGACTGTTCAGCGCAGGTCTGGTAAAGATGAGAGTGAAGGGTATTTTCTTTCAGATTTCTGGCGGATATCTTTCAGTAATCTGCTCATGTCATCGTTCTCTGTAACATCGACATCTCTGGTGAAAGGAATTTACTGATAATGAGGCAGCTGGAAGAAGTTTTGCCTCTCATTTTATATGTTTATTTGCCCAACAATTAAAGGGCGCTTTGAGCTCTAAAATAAAACTTTTAATAGCGGGATTGATTACTTGGAGAAGGAAAAAGTGGAACACAACAAGTTATGCTGTTTAACACGAGCGCATGACATTTGCCTTCATAAAACAGAATTAAAAAATATCTTAATAAACAAGCCGTTTATGCAGGAAGGCATAAGCTTTTCATTTTCAAAGACTGGCAGCTTTACAGAGGGAAAAGAGAAGCAATGAGCCCCAAATAGTATCTTTAAAATGAATTAAAATGTCATTATTTGCTGCTTGTAATATTAATATAGGTTTATTGCTGCATGCTTTAATTTAAATATGGCTAAGAATGAAATTATTCTTCATAATCTTTTTGTAGTAATATCCTCAGTCATTACATGTCATATGTGTCCTTGTCACTCTTTAGGTTTATACTGCAGATATCTTTATTTTAAGCTCATTTGGTTCCTCATGATTACAGCTGAAAAAATGAATATTTAGGCCAGGGGCAAAGTGGAACCTTTCCCTTTTAGATTATACTTCAGCAGAGCAGCTGTGTGTGTATGTGTGTTCAAGCCCAGTGGGCACCAGATTAATTCCATTACATAACATTTAGTCAGTCTCAAGTAGTCTACGAGTGAAAATGAGAGAGCTTAAGCTTTCCAGGGCTGAAAGAAGTGTTATTAGATGATTAAAATGGACCTTTTGCTTTAAATATTCTTTAATAATAAGAGACGTTTAGTTACAGCTGCGGCAACAAGTGAGTGGAAATGTTAGATGTATAACTGGTTATTACCTGTCACAGTAGCCTACGATATGATCGGATTAAAAGGCAGGAAAGCTTTTGCAAGTGCAGTGTTTTTAATACTTCCTCAATGCCTCTTTATCCTTTGGCAAATATTGACTGGACTGAAGTAGTGCAGTCATGAGGTAATGTAATGATAAAGAGAAACTCCTCCCGTGTCCGGGCATTTTTCTTAACACTTATTGTAAGTTTATATGTCTAACCTGTTTTAAGGACTCGGTTCCTTGAGACCAAGTTGACCTTCTGATAGTGTGTGATGAAATATTTTTGACTTTCCCTGGTGTTATAATGCGTCTTGTTTCGTGTGATTTTTTTTATTTGTTGAATGTGAATCAGCAGCCAACACTCTGACTGATGCTATTGTCTGTGTGTCAGAGTGAAAGAAAATGTCACCGTGACACAGAAAAACTCATTTGGGGAACACGACCAGGTGTTTTATGTATCAGAGTTGAGGTTATAATCGTTATTTAACCCCAAACTAAAAAGTTGAACTCGGTGAGGCAGTTTTTAGGAAAGCAAACACACTCAGCTGAGATTTTGTATTCTTTTTGCAGGCATCGGAGAGACCACTTGTATAATTTTACAAATGAGTGCTCTTTTGTTATAAAAATTAGACTTATCTTTTGATATATGAAAAGACAGATGCCGGCAGCATTTATTTGCTAAGGCTGAAGGAAAGTGTGCAGTTTAGCCAACATTTACCTTCTTGTCTTCCTCGTTCTGGGAAAACACTGTGCTGTCCTCAAATGTCTCTTTAGAGGATCTTATTTGCTTCTTTCTTTCATTTTTGCAGTGTGAGTTTCGGCAGCTTTACGACGTTTTATTTGGGCAGCATGTTGGGTTTTATGCCATATAATTCAGTTTTTGTAATGGAGCAAAATTGATGTAATAAATCCATTGTACGGCTCAGAGTTGACCGCTTTGTATTCTGTCTGGGGAAATCAGAGTGTCTCTACTCCTCACTGCTCAGACACACAGCTCTTCTACTGACAGTTGCTCTTAATTTGGTTGTTATTGCCTCTTCAAGTGATATCGAAGTGTTTTCATGACAAAACCTGCAGAATAATAAGTGAGCAAGAGGACTACAGATGCTGGTCCTCACGCAGAAGGGCATCTGAGCATCTTGTGAAATTGATTGGCTTGTACAGTGATGCAGCAGAGGCCAAGATATTCTGGCTTTTAGTAACAGTATGGCTCAAGCTCCAAAAGCCTTGGATCCTACACTTCCCACGACTCCATTGCATCTTCCACTGATGTCACTTGAGTCTTTTTCTCAGATTTGACACAGCTCGTCCACATACACAGACGACATTATACAGCTGTTTCCACTGGCTGAGTTATACCCCCCTGTGACTATTAAATTGACTGGTAATGTTTTATTTTACGGGTCCTTAATTTTTATATTCGTTTCCTGGAAATTTCGGTGTAATTTTCAGGTATTTAACAGGTAATTTTTAGGAGATTTTACAGAAAGGGTGGTGCAATTTGGTACAAAAACAGAAAAGTGTTGTACCTACTCATTATATTTGGGTTCACATGTAGCTGTTAATGTGCAAAAAATCTTAATAAATTAGATTAACAATTCTTTGACTGACAGAAAGTACTTACTTTTCAGTGTGTAGTTTTGTGTGTCAAACTACATATTAGCACATTTGATTCTTTCTTAAAAACTCTATAATGAGTGAAGGGAATTTTCCATTGTACTACAAAACAAATTACATAACCTTTTCAAAGAAGTGCTCTACAAATGAACAGTTCCACAGCATCTACTTGAAGAAAATTATTGGAAAAAATGTCCTTGAAATTAGTAGCAAAAAAAGGGATCTTTAAAATGAACCAAAATCCTTGATAGACGTTCACTCATTATGTTTTTAAGAAACCAAATCAGTGGAGTGCGCCTTCAGTGTGGATTTCTGCTTGCAAGATGCAGTATTGCTCACAGTTTTGTCACTAATGCCTCAGTGTGTTTCATGGACACTTTACATCATTACATTTAAACACTTCAACCCTGCTCTAACCTTTGCGATGTTAACCCTGTTCGCAATATGTTCAACAGCATAAAGTAAAACAGGAGACACGTTTATTGCATTCTGGAAAAAGCACAGCATTTAAGATGCTAGCAGTAGTTCTGCATGAGCAAAACAAATGAACACTAAGGACGCACACACTAAATGACTGAAAATGTGTAAAAGTAGACATTCCTCCACAGTAGCTGGTTTTTAAAATCCACTTTCTGGAACCATTGTACCAGTCTACGACCTCTGCTGTCCCCTTGTGGATAAGTCTTTTATAACCATATTATTTAGGATATCAGGAAACTGCTCAGCATGTGTGAACAATGATTTCAGAGAGCCGGAGTACTACTTGAGTTAAGGTTCGACTTTGGTTAACAGTACTTTTCTCAGGTAAGGTGAGGAAGCAGCTAAAAAGTTTGAAACAGCGGGGAGATAGAAACGGATGAAATGAGTTTGAACGAAGCAAAGATGGAGGGAGGAATGGCAGCGGAGGGCAGGTACCCTGCAGATGGAGAAAGGAACAAAGGTGGGAGTGAGAGTAAACGGGGAGGTTAATGCCCTCACATTCCCAGATGAGGATTAGCAGTCACAAGTTCTCTGCCTGCTCCTGACCCGGCCTGGATTCTGAAGGCCGCCGCTGCTTCCTGGATCCTTTTTAAATGCTCACACACTCAGTCATTGACTTAACCGAATTCTCTCACTTACACTCAACACATACACAGCAACACAGTACATTACTTGTTACTTTCCCCTGGTTTGATGCTGTTGACAAAGTTAAGCTATTTTTCCTGAATATGTACCTGAATGAGGATGTGAGGTTGTCGTTCTTCTGCAGGACTGTATGCTACAGTTTGGTGCACGGAAGTCCAGTTTGGCAGCTGGTGTATTAGTACGCTGTGTGTCCAAATACTGTAGTAACCTACATCTACTGGCACCATCCTAACTGTTGGTGCCCAAACAGTCTGTGACCTTCTGACGAGGGCAAAACACAACCTTCTCAGATATTATGGAATAAAACAAAACTCAATTATATGGATCAGTCAAGACAAGAACTAATTGGACTTAAATCGCCTTAAATTTTGAATCCAAGCAGTTATTTCCTTCAACAGGGGATCAGTGAACCCGATCTTGAATATGAATAGACCTTTTTATTTTTTCTTTCCGAAATATACAGCACATAATAGCCTATTTTTTTTGAAATTTTGGATATTGATTTGTCAGTGTTATGAAAGGGGGAAATTCTCAAGCTCACTTATGTAAGAGGTCACTCTGATTTGCCTCCTGGCAAGACATTTGTGTCACATTCTTCTCTGGATTTAGCCTTGAAAAGCCAGACTACATCTGGGAAGCTCTTTTTTTTTTTTTTTCATCTTCTTCTTCAAGTTTCAAGTCTGGATAACATACACCATTACCTGACTGGTTGCCCAAACCGGTTATCAGGGAGCTGCTATCATGTCCGACAACAATTTAACCTAAGTGTTAGATATAGAAAATACTTTTTTTTTTACCTCAAATTTATTCGGAAACTTGATTTTGGTGAAAAGTTGAGGAGAAATTTGAGGTTTCCAGAACAGCCAAACAACCCCTCATTGTTTCTGGTGTTACATAACAAACGTAACGTATTAACTTTGATTATCTGGAGACTATGGTGTCAGACGGGCTTCACTTGTCGCTCATGTAGATTAGAGATGACGCTGGAATGTGTATCGAAGGTGTTAGAGGAATCTTGAATCACACACATGCCACATTCTTATGTCTCTCTCTCAGCAGCCCTTTGTTGAGTCATCACACCAAACCGGAGGAAGAAAGAGCACAGGTTTAGAAATCCATCCGTGCCAGGAATTCTTCATGATTTGTCATTTTCTGCTCGTTTATTACTTCAAGGGGAGGGGGTTGGCTTCACGTTTGTCTATTTTCTCGCCAAAAAAATGCAGAATAATCAAAGTATTTAATGTAAATTTCCTTCAGGATTGTAGTATCAGCATGAAAAACCCCGAATTAGCTGAGCTCTAATGAATTTTTATGTATGCTAGAAAAGCTGACAAGCTCCTAAATGTCACAGAAAGTGTTGGGAAACAGTTACAAAAGCCAAATTTTGCTTATTTAGGTGGAAAAAATGTCTCACAAGCTTGACTACAGGACAATTCGCTGTTTAGAGTGGAGAAAAGAAAAACAGACACATCCCATTCACATGAAAACAATGCTGATTATTGTTTTAAGCACAACTAATATTATTGCATCCAGCCTGTTCCCTCATTTGTGTGTGTGTGTGTGTGTGTGTGTGTTTGTGTACTTGTCGCTGTGTTGCTCAGGATCCAGAGGCGAGTGCGTGTCCATCATGCCGCTGTTTGGTAAATCCCACAAGAGCCCGGCGGACATCGTCAGGACCCTGAAGGAAAACCTGGCCATCCTAGTCAAACAGGATAAGAAGACAGACAAGGTAGGGGAAGGACTCTGTGTGTGTGTGCGTGTGTGTGTGTCTCTGTAAATGCCTGAGTGTCCAGGGGCCCAAGGGTGACAAGCGTCTGTGAAATTAGAGCATGGAACAGCCTGGTCCTGTCATCCACTGACACTTCACTGTCAAGACAGTTTACTCTCTCTCACACATGCACACACACACATAAAATACGACACACAAGCCAAGTTCAGGCTCAAGTCATTATCAGTAATGTTTGAATATTATAGCCATGTAATTATTTTATAGGAGACAATATAAACAAAGGCATCCATTTACCTCCTTTATCATCATCTCCTCCCTGTTTTCCAGGCGTCTGAGGAGGTGTCTAAGTGTTTGGTGTCCATGAAGGAGATTCTGTACGGGAGCAACGATAAGGAGCCTCACACCGAGACTGTGGCCCAGCTGGCGCAGGAGCTGTACAACAGCGGCCTGCTGATCTCACTGGTAGAAAACCTGCAGGTCATAGACTTTGAGGTGAGGAGAGAAGAGTTCAGACAGGTTCTTGTCTTTATGAGTTACTCGTGCGCCATCAATCATGATTTAGCTGACATAAAAAACACGATGGGGGGGAGAAAATACCTGCAGAAATCGGTGTCGTAGCAAAGTAGCAAAAAGTGAGTTTTTCAGTGCAGGTTGAGCATTGTCACCTCACCCGCCTGCACTATACACTAAGAAGGTGACATTTGAAGAAAAGTTGCCTAGTGTGGCATTCAAGGATAATGCCAGTGGTGTTTGCTCAATTTAGCACATCGTGTATTGTTGACATCACAGTTTCTGCTGTGTTTTTAGAAATTTGAACGTATTTCTGCAGCTATTCCAGGCATGTGTTGATTAAAAAAAATCTAATTAGAGACAAACTTAGAGTTGTCATTCATAACACTTAAGATGAAGTCTGTGTGTTTTTTTTTTTTTTTTAGCTGCATTGTTGCTTTGAGGTAATGCAGACAGTATTACCTCATAGAATATGAGAATGAATGGAATCCAATGGTTTGGAGGCAAAATACATTCAGAAATTAACATTCTCAACTTGACTTTGCTTTAGTTATGGAGTGAAGGAGAAATGCAAAGAGCAAAGAAAGGTAGCTGTAGATGATAGGACACAGCAGTATTTAGTGCTTATATGTTTAATTTTATTTGTGTGTGTGTTTCCAGGGGAAGAAGGACGTGTGTCAGATCTTTAACAACATCCTGAGGAGGCAGATTGGGACGAGGAGCCCCACTGTCGAATACTTCTGCTCCCACCAAGAGGTCCTCTTTATACTGCTGAAAGGGTGAGGAAAAACACACACTGACTGTACATACTGTACACAGTTGAACATCTTCCAAACAGGTGACACAAATACTCTTTATCTCTCTGTTTTGAAGGTACGAGACACCACAGGTAGCGCTGAACTGTGGGATCATGCTGAGGGAGTGTATCCGCCACGAGCCGCTCGCCAAGATAGTTCTTCATTCGGACCATTTCAACAGTTTCTTCAACTACGTGGAGATGTCGACCTTCGACATCGCCTCCGACGCCTTCGCCACCTTCAAGGTACCTCAAGTTATTCTCTTCTAGTCTGTATGATGAGGCAGATAATAAGTTATATCAGAAACTAAAGAAAATGTGTTTTTATTTGGGTCTTGTCATTATTTTGGGATATTTTCATTCCTAATATAAAACTTCAACCAAATTATAAATTGCAAATAAAACTGAAAATATCTGAATGGCTAGAAGCACCAAAGGTAAAAGTACAAATGCTTTGTTTTTGTTTGATTTATTTTTTCTTAAGTCAGGTTTGATTTCATGTTTGGTGATGAAAACCTTGAGATTATTTATCATTCACAGTTCTTTTTTTTCTCTTTTGATCAATGAGCATTAACAAATAAAAACTAATAAAGTAATAATTAGAAAAAAGGTAGTTTCTTTTTCTACTGTCAGCTCACTAGCCAACTAGTATTTGTACAGTAGTGTCTACAGTACGGGGTTTTTTGAAGGCCAAAATACAAACAAACAGTATTTTTTTTATCTTGATGTTATCAACAAGTCAGTTTCCTGTTCACAGTGGTTACCGGTGGCCATGTTGAGGTAATAAAAAGCCTTCGATAGACTTGAATCATAATCTATTTTTCCGTCTTTACTCACAGGATCTCCTGACAAGACACAAAGTGCTTGTGGCTGAATACCTCGAACAGAACTACGATGCTGTGAGTGATTTCGACTCACACACAAACACAAATTTCACCACTCTATTGCTCAAACCCAGAGAGGATTAGTCCAGAAAACACATGATGAACGACTCTTAATAACTAATGCACATGCTGATGCATCTTTTGAACCGCATTACCGTGTGGAAATTTGTAGTCACTATTTCATCACCTCACATCTATGCAACACACAAACACACCCACCTACCAACCATGTAAAGTCATGCAACATTAACCACTTAGCACTATTTGGAAGCATAAACATGAACACTGTCCACTGCTCTAAATGACTGCTTGACCAGGAAGACCCCAAGAGAGGAAACACATGCAGATACATGCGTAACCGGATCAGGTATCAGTCACTGCCGTGCTCAATGGCCCAGTCATGTATCCAAAAAACACACACAGACAGCCACAGGGCCTTGTGAGAGACTATTCAATAAGCTGGAAAAAGAGGGCCGATAAGTAGGGAGTAAGAAATAAAGGTTTGACTAATACACTTTAAGTTCCAGGAAAACTGAATCCGTGAGTGTCACAACTTCTTTAGAAACAAAGCTACACTCTATGCTGTCAGTTTCCCCCCTGGCAGAGGGGCCCCTTTCATGAGTAGGGCCCCCCCGGGGGTCTCAGCCACACAACACTGCCTTTTTACCTGGACGCTGTGTGTTGACAGATGTCCATATGTCGCTGTGAAGCCTCTCAGGAGACGTCGCTGTGGGCTGAGAGTCTGTGATAAGGCTGAGCCAAAATAGATCACACCCAGGATTTTGACATGTATTGATTAGATTTTGGTGACCTGCCAGGTACATAAACATCCACACAAGTTAACTTCTGACTGATTTCGTGGTTCTGTGATCTACTAAACGCGAGCATGTAGTAATTGTGGTAATGGCATCCATTCAATCCCACAGTTTGGAGAGAAAGAACTATGATTTGGTGAAGAGTAAGACGCTCTCTAAATTCTCTAAATTCATTCACCTCCTCTTTTTGTTTTGTCGATTGTTAAACTTTCCTTGGGGGGCAAATGGACACATATCCAAAAAAACATGCAACTAGACATATTAAACCACAAGCCAAAATTCTTATCTCATAACATAAAGTGCGTTTCTTATGTCATTGCAGGTGTTTGCAGACTACGAGAAGCTGCTGCACTCTGAGAACTACGTCACCAAGAGGCAGTCTCTAAAGGTTTGATTCTGACTCTTATATTGATTTGTAGTCGAATTTGTGCATTTTACATTGTGAATTAATCTCCTCTGACCTATAAATGCTGAGCAGCTGTTTTTAAAGGGGAATAATTTGGTCTGTTTTGTCTGTGTCCACACCACACTTTGGTCCCTGAAGCAACCATCAAGCCTAAATTTCCACTTTTTCCTCATAAAACTTGAATCTCACTGACTTTATCTGTCCTCCAGCTTTTGGGCGAGCTGTTATTGGACAGACATAACTTCACAGTGATGACACGCTACATCAGCAAGCCGGAGAATCTCAAGCTGATGATGAATCTGCTAAGAGACAAGAGTCCCAACATCCAGTTTGAGGCCTTCCACGTCTTCAAGGTAGAAACACCAGTCTGAGGTTTTTTTAGAAAGGGAGCTGAGTGAGAATGTGGCATAGATGAGACTTTTATATACAGAGTTTTGATCTGATCCAGTAACTTCCAGACCCTGCTGGACTGACATGACAGTAATTGATGTCAGACAGGCCTTTGTGCTTCTCTGTATTCTCTAAATCTATTGATGAAATGTCAGACTGGCTTCTAGCAATCTATTAGCTGATGCACAAAGGCCCAAATCAAAGCCAATATAGCAAAAACAAGTTTTCCAACCTGCGTTAAAGGAACATTTTGAGGGTAGAACGAAGCCTGCTGAAGTTCAAACACAGTGTGTACAGATTATTCTGTTAACATCTGTTTTCTGCCGCCCCGTGTCTTCAGGTGTTTGTAGCGAACCCCAACAAGACGCAGCCCATCATCGACATCCTGCTCAAGAACCAGACCAAACTCATCGACTTCCTGAGCAACTTCCAGAAGGATCGCACAGATGACGAGCAGTTCAACGACGAGAAGACCTACCTAATCAAACAGATCAGGGATCTTAAGAAACCGGCCTCCTAGAGAGGCACCCTTCCCCGCCCTCTACCCCGACTTTTTATCGATAGGAAAACATAGAAAAAAAACACATTAACAATAATGGTTATACTATTTAAAAAAAAAAATCTTCGAGACGTTATTTGTCTTTTTTTTTTTCTCTTTGTTGGTTCATTAAAAACTTGTGCAAGAATAGTTCTCAATCACTGATCTTTCTTTTGTAAATTTTTTTTTTTTCCATGAAATCTTTTTTTTTTTTTCATCTGTAGCATGTAGTGCCACAACTCACGACGTTGGAGGCAGCTGATGTGCTCTGTTGGGAGAACCAGCGGTTAAAAAGCTTCAGCCAAAATGGTCCAGTGGCTGTCGGACAAAACAGACACGACCATTTTTGATATTTTATCATGGTCACTGTCGACTTCTAATTGTTTGAATGAAGTAGCTGCAAACCAGAAAAATTATGAAGATGTTTTTTTTTTTTTAAACTGGGTCAACATATCAGGATCAAGCAAAAATATCTATTTTAGAACATTTTAAGTGTGAAACACGTTCTCAGTCGTTGCTAAAAGCTTTGCTAGCTAAACGGCAACAATAATGCTCAGTTGCCTCGTGGTGGCCAAATGTCTTTCTTGTGGTACTACCAAAGCAAATGATTGCTAAGGTTTGCTGATATGAAACTAAAAAGCGTCTTCAGACTTAAAACAAATGTGAAACGTCAGCATAGCTTCATGGATTCACACCAAAATGGAAAACAGTCGTGTCCTTTAGCACTGATGATTCAGCAAGCAGGAAGGCTAACGCAGTTCTCTAAAGTTGGAAACACACTAAACGATAAATTAAGGCTGATTTTTTTTGCTACGACAACAGACGTCCAAGATCGCAAAGATTCAGCACTGCTCTGCAAAGCTTTTAGCGTGTCACAGAAGCAGATGTTTTATGTTTTATAGGATGCAGGAATCAGCTCTGACTGGTCATGATTTGATTTATCTCAATGTGATCCTGCAGTTAAAGCTAGTTGATAAATGTGCAAAGCCAAAACCTTTTTATTCAATCTTGATTTAAAAATCTTTACATGTTTCCAGCTTTAAAAGCCTCCATTTGTGCTATTCTAATAAACTCAATAAGCTTTAGTAAGACTGAGAATACAGGTGTTTTCAAGAGAATTGGTTTCAGTCACTGTTAACCAAAAATTGACAACAAAAAAACCGAGTAATTGTAGGAATCTTGTGTTTTGAACATGAAGGGCCTTTTTAACTGAATCACTGGTTCTCTTTGCTGGTGGCTGATAGCACTTTCTGTATGATAAAATAAAAAAATAATATGATGATTCAAAATGTTTTTTGTTAATCTTAAGCTGATCACTGTTTTCATACGGCTTGATGGTGATTTTTTTTTTTTTTTTCTTTCTTTTATATAGTTTTCATTCGTTGTCATGTACAGTTTATAGTTTGTACACCTTCAGTGAGTGCCATGGCGAGTGAGAACATTTGAACATTAACAGGAGGCACTTTGCTGTGTTGGAAGAGGCTCCCTGTTGAGAGAGGAGAGCGGCTGTAAAGATGGCTGTTTGTGTTTTTGTTTCACTCCTTTTTTTTTTTTTTCTTTCTGTACTGTAACTTCTGTGTTTTTTGCTCTGATTTGGATCTGATGTTGGTGTTTAGAATGGAGAGAAGATTCAGAGGTGCCTTTTTTGGTTTGGTGTGTTTTCCCTTCTTTTATCTTTTTTTTTTTTTGTATTTTTCAGTATCTTTCTAGGGGGAGCTTAATTATTATGTTTGAAAAATATGCTCTGGATAGAACATATTTGTTGTGATTAAGCAGTGAACCTCTTAACTCACTATATTTGAGTTATGCTGTCAACATTTTAAACATTTTTTTTTTTTTGCAGCTGATTGGTTGCCAATGCGTACGGACCAGGGTTACAGTTTCACTACGAGTTTGTTGCTAAAGTAGCACTGATTCGATATGTGAATTACAAACTGTGTTGGCTACAAACTTTTCTGGAAACTTGTGACAGAGTGAGGCCAAAGTTGACCTGTAACAGGATTTGGTGGTGAAATGTAACTGTGAAAAAATCTACATGTAGTTAAAGGACCATAAAATGTGCAAAATCAGTGAGGAGAAAACACTACTTTTAAAGTGGTGTTGGTTTTATAAGTTGATTTAGAAAAAGACGCTGGCACTGAAGTCAGTAAAATTCAGAATTTATTTCCCAATCAGTATTTGATGTGGATCCATTAGGTTACTTTGAGCTTCCACAGGTTTTTTTTTTTTTGTTTAATGGAGTCATTACAAATGAAAAAAGTCTTTGAATTAGGATTTTAACCTTTAATTCTTAATGGTTTTTAAGTAAATTTCAAACTCATGTTTAGCTGTCACATGTTAAATTACAGTGGTCAAACAGAAATAAAGGCAGTGGGGGAGTACAGAAGGCGAACTGCTTATTCTTTTTCTTTTCATTTGGCATAAAAATGAAAACATAAAAACAATACCAGCTGTTTTTTGGATGTTAGAAACTGTGACAGTGTTACACATTATCAGAACACGGCTTACAAACAGAATAGAAGATGCAAAAAAAAAAACGTAGAGCCAACCAGCTTTTAGATTTATCACTCGAGCCAAACTGTTTTGTTTTTTGCCTGTTTTTTCAACTCAAACAATGAACAACTTTGGTCCCCAGCAAAACTTCCATTATCTTCCCGGTGTCCACTTTTCCACATTGATGCTATTGTACCACATTCAAAACAAATAAAAGGATGGGAATGCATGCTTTGTGTTAGTGTGTCTGCTCATTTGTCATGTGCTGAGACGGGTGATGTACAGTACAAATACTGATGTTGATCATCCACTCTTAAAGAAACCTATATTTTCTCCATAAATATCAGTTATTATGATGGATACAGTATATTTAAAGATGTTCGTATCACTGGACATGTTGAGTGGCTCCACAGCTGACAGTCTCTTATATTTACTTGCTTTCTGTATGATCTGGATCTCAGTTACAGACACATTTTATCTGTGTGTTATTGTACTGACACACAAAGACATGACATACAATGATTCAGCATTGTAGAAACATTAAAAACAAATAAACATAATTCCTTAACACTGTGGGTAGATAAATCCAAATAATGACACCAAGTAAAGCTGTGTGATGGAGTTACTTGTTTTTTAAAGCTGATTCGTGTAGTATTTTTAAACACCTGAACCGATAACCGCTGTGAAATTAATTGTGATAAAAAGAGACCACAGTCAGAAGGTTTGGTAGCTTCTGAGCTTCTTTGCCATTGTTAAAGTCCTCGAAACTAAATCTCATATCTTATAAATCTTCCTTTCACAAAGGAGCCTGTTTGTCTGAGGAAAATAAAAATGTTGGAAGAGATTTTTATCTTTCTTTCAAGCCTGAGATACAAACTGAGTGCATTTTGCTTTTGTTCAAATCGGATTTTAAACAATATAACATATTATATTACATATTATGACGTAAAATCCTACAGTCTGTCTTTCAAGTATTCACACAGCAATGTCCTTCCAAATAAAAATATATATATTTTTAACAGTGTATTCAAGTCTCTCCTGGAGAACAGGAGCTATATCCATCGTAACCTTATATATCGTATGGATGTTTATAAATCCAACACCTTACACCATTTCAATAAACTAGTCATCACTTATGTATATATATAAAAAAAAATGACATGAACAAATCCATGTATCATAGTTATATATATATAACTATTATAATATTATTTTTGTGGCATCCCTGTTTTTTACCCATTTTCCATTCAGTTCAAATTGTCCACTTTGTCCATGCGTTCTTTACCTCTTCCATCATTCAGTAGAGGCGTCCATCCCTTCTTAGTGGTTTCCCTTTTGAGGTCAGTGTGTTTCTACCGTTGTCAGCTTGTTCTCGTCCCTCTGATGACTGGACGAGTGAAAAACACACAGTAGGAGGAAAGTTTCAGATCACATGTTAAAGAAATACATCCAGGACTTGGCGGACTGTCCTCCAAACTCCCACCGCTAACAGTTCCTATTTAAAGCAGCCACTGATTGACCAAATACAGCGTTTTGGGAGTAAATTTGACCAATCTTGAACTTAAAACTGCCAGAGTTGGCTGCGTTTTGCTCTTTTATCACTCAGCGGGGTGTGACAGGTAACACAGGAGAAATATTAATGTTTATGTCTGTCGATCAGTTTCCCAAAAACTTCAGAAAACTGATTCTGGTCTTGAATGAATGGAAAATAAATGACTTGTAAAATCATGTGTGGCACAGATTTGATTAGCTGTATTTGTACAGCCATAAAATATCAAATCTGCAGCACACGAGCTAAAAACATGATTCAGTGGTTTTTGGTTTATCCGTTTATCCGTCAGTCCGTCCGTCCGTCCGTCTTTGCGGGGTCGATGTTCAGCTGACAGGAGTGGAGTCGTGGGATCTGTTGGTGCACAGTTTCTTGTTGCTGTGGCTCTCCTGCTCAGTCTGCCTGCTGTGCTTCCCAACATTACCGTCTGGAACAAAAGACGCCACTGTTAAAATACGAGGTCAGGCTGGTCGTTTTTGCAGCATTTCAAAAACCCAGAACCCAAAATAATCTCCTTGAAAGATTGAACTTACTAGCGAGGTGAGGAGAAGACGCTGAGTGAACTGAGGGACTCCTCTGCCACTGTGAAGACAGAAAAATGTCTGTGAGTTTCCAAGGTGGTGACATGTTAAAGGTACTTTCTTCCACTGCACCAGCAGCAAGACACAAAAAAAAGCTGCTGAGTCAGAGAGGATTTCATTATGTAACAGAATAAATCAACATATATCTTCCTTTTCAACAGATTCCCACATTCTAGTGTAGAAAGCTTGAGAATTTCACCTTTTAATGGCTTAAAACTAAATTACCTTTACAAATGTATGTGGTGATTGTTGCCACTTTTTGCTATAGTAAATACAATATAACATGAATTATCTTATCTACATATCTGAACAGAAAGACCTAACCTCTAAAAATGAGCATTTAACAACATAAAATGGTAAAGAAGTATTCACAATTTCATCTTGTTAATTAAACTGTATTTCTGTCTTTTTATCTGTCCCACCATGTACTCACTATGAACTTGCTGATGCCCTTCAGGCTGCTGAATCGCAGGTAGGAAATGTCTCCCTTGTCCTTGCCCCTGTCCTGGTTGGTAGTGTAGATGTGAGTGATGCCGGCTCCTTTTATCAGAGGGATGCACTCATCACACGGACATTTTGTTACAAACAGCATGGTGGGCACCTCTGGTTTGATATCTCGAGTCCTAAAAGCATCAGGAGGAACATTTTTGTCAAACGCTGTTTAAAAGACACCATCGTATATCCTAAAAAGTGCGTGTTCTGACCTGAAGGTGAGGGCGTTCTGCTCTGCGTGGACGATGTATCTGTATTTGCGTCTCTGTCTGTCTTCTTGTTTGTCGTCCATTTGTGGGTACTCTGCGTACTGCGAGCCTGCTGGGTAAGCGTTGTAACCGCAACCCACCAGGTACAGACACCCTGTTCCATCACAGCCAGCCTGGGACAAGAGAGCAGTTTGACGGCGTCAGAGAAGAAGACAATGGAATTACAGCGGTTTTCTACACTGGATATTAAATAGTCACATCTAAGCAATGGCAAGGAAAGTGAGCTCACCGACTGTCCTTTGGCCCAGATAACAGCACCCACACCCACTTTCGGGTCCTCTGGAATGAAAATGACAGACATGAAATGAAGCTGGTGACAAAGCTGGTGTTCAAAATGATTGTGACCTTTAAGCCGGTTATTCAGGAAAATGCCCAGCAGGCATGCATCTGTTGTCAGAACCCTTTAAAGACTTGAGAGTAGCTCACATACAAAAATCTAACTGGTTATCTATGTCTCTTGTAATGTAGGATTATTTGTTAGGCTTCCTCTGGCTAAAATGCTATTTGCTAGACTGCTATTAGAGATGTTTGACTCATTACTTACTCTATCAGATTTCCCTTTGAGTGTAGTGTTAGGTATTCAAGTGTCAATTTCAGGATTATCATTATTCTTTAAATAGTTGTTGCTTATAGTGTTTCTCATCTGCTTGAATCTCTTTTTGTTCAGTATGAAACAGGATATGGTCTGATGACAAACAGAAAAAACAACCAGACCTGTTCTATAGGCCAACAGCCTGGCTTGGATGACGCAATGGCGAGCCACCTCCTGGGATATTCCCTCATGACAAGGAGACAGTGAGGACTTGGCCAGTGGTAGCTCAGACTGTTCCCTGGGTCACAGTGACGACACAAACAACAACCATTAACAACTGTGGATGGCAAGTGCATGAAGATTCCCATTCCCACATGAATATATATATAAACATAAGAACTGTTTCTAACCTGTGGAAACCGTAGTGTTGCTGCGGCACCCCAGCAGCCACTGCAGCCAGAACCTCCACCAGCTCCCTCATGTTGTATCTCAGGTTGGAGAAGTTGGGCTCCACACAGAAGTTCTCCAGACCCATCTGAGTCAAAATTGCCCGGTGCTGCCGAGACGTCCCCACCAGGAACTGTTTGGAGAAATCCTTCAGGTGTCTCGTCCGCTCCCTGGAGAGCAGAAAGAGTTTGAGCTCCAGTCTCACCTTATTCTGATCTAAGTCTATGTGTATTTCATGCAGTTTTGACTATTTAAAATTAATTTGGCTTGTGGGAAAAAATGTATGGTTTGCAGCCAAAATTATTTTTCTGCTTCACTGATTAAAGCAAAGACATGATTTCCAACAGAGACGAGGAGAACATGTTTTCCAAAATCCTACTTTTGTCCTCCCCTAGTTTTACACTTTCAGTTTCATTTACTCACTGAAATGTCTCCAAAGCGTGTCCTAGTACTGCCTAACTGCCAAAATTCAGATGAGAGAAGCTTAGACTTTACATAAATTATATAAATTTACTTTTTTCCCCCTTATCTCTCCCTGTTCAACCTGCACCTGATTAGCTAAATCAGTTGTTTTCAGCTGATCAAGAACTTGTGTCTCCCAGGTTGTGACAGGCTGAACACAGCTTGGTTTTTTTCAGGTTGTTTTCAAAGACAGTATTGTGCTGTATTACTGCTGCAGCAACAAAGACAGGCAGTTTGGGTACCTGTTGAAGAGCTCCTCTATGTTCTGCCCGGGTTCATCATCAGTCACTCTCTCCATGAAATCACACTCCCTGGACGTCTCATCAATAAACTGTGCCAGGCCGGGCGTCAGTGGCTGCAGAAGCACGCAGATGTGGGGACGGCTGTTGGACTTCAGCTTCTCTGTTGCCACGGCATCCAGTGCGGCCTCCTCCGTGATGCAGTCAGCCAGGCTGTGTGAGTGGCAGTTTGAATGGTTTGTAGAGGTGGATCTCAGCATGCTAACCTCAGGGTCTCCAGGCCAGAAGGAGATCTGACTGACTCCAGCTGGAGGAGAGCAAACAGCATCATTAGTTTTATTTCCAGTTAAGTTACTCCCAGTGGAGGTAGAGCCAAGTAGGAGGATAGAAAGACAGTTCCAAGTTCAGCTTATTGCAAATGTCATTTTAAATTCTAATAAAAGTCAGCATGATTGTAACTGACTGCCCTTGGGTTGGCACCTGGACAGCAACTTCTCGTTTAAAAACCATTATAAGTCTTAGGATGTGAAAGTGGGTTCTGGGTGGAGAAAGTAAGCAGGATGGAGTTCACGTCTGCACACAACGATAAAAGTGGAAGAGGCTGCTTACCAAGATAGAGAAGAAAAGTAAACACCTGACAAATTGCTGTATGCTTAGAGACTTAAGAGTCATAAAGCCTAACAAAGGTAAAAGAGCATTTAGGAAGGTGTTACACTGAGATAATAGCAGACATATTGTGATTTAACAAGATTAGATAAGAGGTTTTGAATGCACTGACACTTCATCAGCTGCCAGGAAAGCTGCAGTTACTCTGGCTACGGTTTAGGTTGATGCCTCAACATGACGTATGTTCTGACAGGTAGGGACATGCCCACAAATCAAACAATAGAGGACCGAATGACGTAATAACAAAGCAGGTAATTTGCTTCTGAAAATTCATGCAAAAAATCTGGAGCCAACTGCACCAGCAATTCACATCACTAAATTAAAATGGGTTTCAACCACACAAACTAGTTCTTATGTAGAGATTAGTTGTTACTTTACACCTACTAATTGCCAGACGTGACTGCAAAGTAATCCTGCTTTGATATATTGGTGTCCCTCTGGACAGACACTTTACTCTGTTCGGGGCTCAGTAGTGGAACTCCTTATCCACAAAACTCAGAATGGATCATGATCGAGAACATTTTAAACTGAACAGACTGAAACTGTTTTTAGTCATGGATCAGTCATGTAGCCGTGGATAACCACTTGCTCTTCAAAAGGTTTTGTAAGGGATTTTTATTGTATTATTGTTTGAGCTCTGTGTTGTTTCTATGTTTAATCAGACTGATCATGATACATAAAGACTGCTGAACAAACTGGAGGTGTGAGCAGTAATTCAGAGGTTTGTAAGCAGTGCAGCTATCCACCCAGGGTGTTGGCAGAATAGGTCAGGCTATAAATACTCAAGTATGCAGTATTGGTTGATGCTATGAGTCTCTCTCTATAAAATATAAACACTGACTATTGCACATGAATAAATTAAATGGTTTTGGTGTAGTTGTACTGTAGCAGAAGTCATACAGTTTGTTGTCACAATGAGCAGAAATACCTCCTACTCTTTGAAGGGTAACAGCAGTACTACAAAGAATATCTCTATCATGCAGTTTATTGTTTGCAGTCTACTCATCTCTCTGCCCAACTATCTGAACTCCCTCCGTCTCTCCTCACCGTTGATGATCATCTTGAGGCAGGTAGCGCAGGGTCTCCTGGAGAAATACAGATGACAGTCAGCCAGGTGGGCACCGTGTTGGATGATGGCTGCTTGTCCTGCATGGAGCTCAGGTCCCGAGCAGTGGAGTCCCACCACCTTGCTGTCCCGCACCACCACCAGACCCATCCCACGGATCTGGAACACAGCAGATTCAAAACTATTACTTAACAGAGAGTAATGCTGGAACTGTAGCTCAGAGATTAAATATGTAGTGGATCAACTTCAAGTTCTAACCAAAGCTTGGTGTGTTTCATTAAATATGAAAGAACAAGCAAGATGGTCTATCTGTGTGTGTGTGTGTTTGTGTGTGTGTGCACCAACCCCAGATTGGTCATCCTCCTCAGGTTGCTCTTGGGGGAACAGCTCCAACCACAGACTCAACAAGGTAAACAAGTTTACCTTTGATAGCCGGGGACCATGACCTGGGGGAGAAACAAAAAGTGTTATCTCGTCCATCCTTTGCAATCAAAGTAACCTTGTGCAAAACTGTGATTATACTGTTACACTGTGAAAATATATGTATGATGGAGGAGAGCAGGGATCACGATTTTGATGGGTTAAACGCTGCACCAGTACGGCTGCTTCCTTGTCTTACAACTGCAATAAAATGAAGGTCACAGCAGCAAAAGCAGGTCCTAACCCATTTATCTGACTATTGTGAGTAAAATTACAGCCCTGACTTATGGCTCATGTTATTTATTTCATCTCAGTTACCCAATTGCCACGTAAAATGTCTAGGAAAAGGTGAAGGACTTGCTTTTAGTGTAAGAAGCTCATCGAGCTGCAGCATAGAGGGGAAACTGGAGCTGGATGCTTTAAAATTATGGCTTTTAAAATATAATCATATATCAGTTGTTTTGTGACAGGACAGTCAGAATTACAACACGAACTCTTCCTCCATCTGTCTCACCTCACCTTGTACTCTGCTGTCTGTCTGGGTGCTGCTGTCTCTCGTATCTCGACCTGGCCTGGCCCGGCCCGGATCGGCTCGGTTGTTTATCTCGCTTTCTTCCATTCAATCCTCCAGCTAGCAAAGATATCTGGCCACGGTGCTTTCCGGCAAGACAATAACAACACTATCAAGATGAAGAGTTCATCCGGAATCCAGATATTAACCCGATTTACGACATCAAGTTCCACTGAAAGACAACGACTATTTCCGGTCACTGCTTTCAGGATAATCAAAATATTCGCAAAAGGAAAAAAAAAACAAAAGCTGCATTTAGAGCAGGATAAGTAACATTAATAAAATACAGTCCTGTTTAAGGCCCTTTCACTGTACTTTCACGCCCGTAACTGTTAAACTAGTTACAACTAGCTAGGTTAAGCTAACATAATGCCAATAACTTAATACCAATTACATTAGCGTTAGCAAACGCAGTCAGCACTCACGACATCAAGACATCAAACTCATAACCAAAAGTTGAACAGACAGAAATACACACACTCATATTCATTAGGCAGTACAATTTTATTTATATGCTGCCCATACGCTATTAAATCAATTTCAAAGAAAAATGTACCTTCATAAACTGGCTAACTGTCGGTAACTTGACGATAGCTTCCGGCTTGCTTCCGCAAATATCTCTGTCGTCACCAGGTGGGTGGGGCAACGAGGAGTATATTTAGTCGTTTATTTGACATATCATATATTATAAAATAACTGCTGCTTTTATCCAGTTATTATTATTACCATATGAAGAATTAACCACTTTAGAATTAAAACAACAAAATTATATGCAGAAAAAGTCATTCTAATCATAAGAAATAAAACATGATTTCAATTTATGATTTCTAAAACATGAATCTATCCGAGGTCTAATCTAATTCCAAGGAATATACACATAATAAGAATGAATATATAAAGGACTACTTTAGAATAAATAAACATTTAATGGAGACAAATCAGAGTTTGGACTTATTTATTTCTTCACAGAAATGTGTCATCCATTAACTAAATATAAAAAAACAACAGTAAAATAACATGTTGCAGTTTATGTAACAGCAAGAAAATCGTCATAGAAATCCCAACATTGCAATGCTGATCACCTCAAAGTGAACCATTACCATATACCATAAGTTTAATTTAAAGCATGTTACCAGCAGTTTTATAAATGTGTCCTATGTACATAAAAGCTTAAGAAAGCATAATGAAAATATGTATTTATTTTAATACAGTAAGCAAAAAAATCTTGTTTTTTTCCAGTTTGCTTGTTATTTTTCATTTAAAACAAGAACACTGTAAGCCTACTCCTCATTCTACTAAAGCAGTTAAGTGTCACAGAAACCTCAATCAATGAGTCTCCAATTGTTTTATAACCTGAATAAAACTGTGCTGTATGATTGAGCAGAGGTCCAACTCAAGTTCAAAACAAATTTAAAAAAAAAGTTTTTATGAGCATCTGAGTGCATCAAGAAATAGAAACCTAACAAAGGAAATGGAAACTGATCTCGCCATTCACACTGCCAGCTCACCTGGTCAATAACACTCTAACCCTCTTATCTACTCTGTAACATTTTCCTGCACCAGTATAAATACTTAAACACCTAGTGATGCAGCACAAAGCTAAAACTAGGTAGATTTGGTCATTTTAGACTCAAGCAAACAGAATATAAACTTTTTTTTCCTGCTGAGAATTTTTAAGTGTTCTTATTCCTTTAGTGCAGTTTCAGCGCAGTGCATTTTCACTGTATTTAGAGAAAAAAACTATAAAAACTGCTGCTTGACTTAAAATCCAACCTTCCTCTCTGCATTAACTAGTCATTTTGGTCATATTAGGTTTCCTGCTTTGCCTGTTTTTTCCTTGCATTTGCCTCAATAACATTAGCAAACCCATGTAGATGAAAATAGTCACATTGGATCAGTTTGTCGAAGGTCCCAGTGTAAAACTTGGAATATAAAGCCTCTGTAACAAACCATCTGCCTTAGATACATTTTATAACTTTCACACTTGCAATGAAAGGAAAAAACGTGGCTAGTAATGTGAAAGTGCTTCAAAATGTTTTGACTGTTGCTTTTGTAAAATTTCTAGTGCGACATTTAACTCACCTTTCTGGTCTTCCCTTCCTCAGTGTTTTAAATTATTTCAACTATTACTGTTTAACTGCATGTGAAGAAGAGAGCAACTGTAGTTTCTTAAAAGTGCCTTTAAGCATAGTGGAATTAACTTGTCAAAAGACTTGAGTATAAAAACATAAAATATTTGGTTTTAAACCTCCAAAATGTACAGAATACTAGCCAAGAGCACAATTAAAATAACCAACCAGGTGATGCATAACAACCCACAGCGGGATCTGAATCCACTGTGTATGTTATGACACCTCTATCAACTCAATAACTTCAAGAGTCAAGCTAAATTTAACACACCCAAGAGCTACTTTTACCTAAGCTGCAAAATGAAAACGATTGAAATGGGGAGTAAACGTAACTCAGAGATGTGTTTCAGTCTAGTGGTACTTCTGTCCTGGCCAGTGTAAGTCATTTATCTAATGTCTTTTAACACCAGTAACATGTCTCCAAAAGAGATGTGGACTCCAGGTCTTTGGTCTCACACAGAGACTTTCCCAGAGAGTGATGGAAAAGTTTCAAGCACTGGCCAAGAAAACAAAGAAAAATTCAAGTGCGACAGAAAAGGTGCTGTGTTTCTTTTTTTTTTTTACACTTAACAGTGCTTGTCAGTGACTCCACAGGAATTGGCCAAAGTGCCGATATCAGATCCACGGATAACGCAGCTTATATTCAAGTCCGACATTGTGTGAGTGATGTCATCCTTTCTGAGGCTGCTCATGTGTCGACGTGTGCCTCAGTAAACATGTAAAGCAACAATTCAAGAATTTCTCTTAGGAATGTAATCAGAGCTGCTATTTATGTAGCAGTGACGCACCTTGCTGCTACACATGGAGCACAAACCACATCCACATGGTCAGAATATAGTTCATACATGGTAAAAATGGAAGATTACCACTCAGTTCTTGAACGCTCCGCAGCGGCTAGCCCTGCTGATAAACTCCTTGAGCATCGCTCCGTCGACCTGCCAGAAGGCTCCAGTCTGAGTCACCTGAGTCAGGTGGTTTACACAAAACCTGAAACAAAACTCTTCCAGGTCCTGGAAAAAGACAGATAACAAGAGAAAGGGTGAGAAAATACAAAATATAATGTAATCGATGCTGCAGCAGCAACACATACAACAGTATAGTGTGTCACTTTAGTCTGTGGTCAATATAGGAACATGAGAATTTGTTGACTGCACTAATTGAAGGATGAAGTGTTTATTTCACTAGACAACAGACATAAATTACTATCCTGTTTATGCAGCTCTTTAGTCGCTTTAAGGTGGACTTAGCTGCTATAGTATGTTATAAGAAACCTGGAAGGGTAGGATGAACCATTACACCTTAATCATGGCATTATAGTATTGTGATGTACAATATGTCTGTGTATATGTTACCTCTGCGTCGTATCGGATGGCGGCAGACAGCAGGGTGAAGGCGTTTTCGACAGTGATGCCTCTCTTGATGATCTGTTGACACAGACGTTTCAGGCGGTTTTCACAGTAAGAGGTGGCGAGGTCCAACAGGCCTGCAGGCGACACACACACAAAAAAACAAAACACAGATACTGTAGAAATGATTAGGAGCAATACAAATGAGAGAACGCAGTATTTGAAGTGTACGTGTGCTAACCGATGGCGTCCTCCGGTGGAAGGTCAACAGTGTCTGTGTAGAGAAACTGCAGGAAGGATCGGTAGACGGGGTAAGAGAACTGGCCGATCTCTATCACGTCCTGCTGATCCTCCGTCCATTGAGAGCGAAACATTGAGCGGAAATGCTCACACCTGCCCGCAGCAAACAAGTGACCTTTATTTAAAGAAGGTAATGCTATGAATGATGTATTGTGATTATTTTGTATGCACATAAACACACACCTGATCTTCAGCACAGCCTTGTGAACGTGGATGCATTTGCCGTCAACGCTGAACTTGAGGTCGGCCGTTTCTGGACTGTCGAACTCTTTCCTCAGAGCCTCGGAAACAGTCAGGAAGTCATCATGCTCTAGAATGAAGCGAAACACCTTTGAAAATTATGTTCAAAATCAAATCTACTTTTACAATGATAACATATGATCTGTTCATGATTTCCTACATGACAGACAGTTGTGGACTGACGCCCTCACCCATGGACATAAGCCTCCACATGACAGAGGGTGTGGCGAAGCAGGCGAAGACGTCGTCAGTGTTGGTGAAGTGCGTGAGGTGCGGCAGGACGATGGATTGGCCCCGACACTGACCCCACATGTACACCTGGAGTAGCAGAAGCATTGTTACTAGCATCACAAACACCGAGGACAGACTGAGGAGAGGTAATGATCCAGATGTTAGAACGGGGCCTTTTTCAGAGAGACATTTTGACACGTTATAGTAGGAAAAAGCACAGATGAAAATAATTAAACTAATGACAGCTGAATTTCATTTAGCTGGTATTGTGCGTGCTGGCTCTCTGTCACACTGTTATGACTTACTGGGACATTTCATTAATGTTATTAGTAACACCTGTGCTTCTCCTACTATGACAATTCAAAACACCTGCTGTGAAAAAGGGCTATTTAACACTGTTTAACCACCCTGTGCATTAATACACCAGAGTGTGGCCTGACTGATCACTATATTTGAGAGTTTGTATGAGCATGACATATGGACAGGAGAGTTTTAAAGGTACAAAAGCAGGAAATACACAATCACACAAAACACACTCATATATAAACAAATGTAGACACAAGAATGCACCTACATTAAACAACTGTGGATAAGATTAATAAGGTAATAAGTACCTGCCCACTTTGGGTCTTGGCTGCTGAAGTATGTGTTGAATGGCATGCTGCCACCTCTACAATCCTGTTGAATTCAAGTATTAAAGTACAGAATTAAAGTATATATACAATCACATTGAAAGTGTAAATATCCTTTTATAGCCACAGCAAGAAAAATCTTAAAGATTGTGTCAGGGAAGGATGGCACGCTGGCGTGAACAGTGTTTCTGCTATGCCAGGACTTGGTCTATAGTCATTGTTTATTGAGGGGAAGAACTCCAGTTTTTTTTTTTTTTGCCCACTGTCACCACTTCAGATCCGGATCAGTAGTTGAGATACAGAGGGAGGAAACGAGGACAGGAAACAGGAAGGCTTAACAGGATGGGGGGGGGGGGTGGACTTGCAGTCTATTCTCCAAATACAAGATGATTTAAGTGGCTGTGTTATACAAAGCAACCCTGCTCTGAAAATCAGCTTTGAGCACACACCCCTACCTCTCTTTGTCAGCCATGATTTGTACTGGCGTGAGACTGTTGCTTTTGTTGCCAGTTCCCAGTTGACCGTAGGTGTTTGCTCCCCAGGCATACAGCAGCCCTTCGTCTGTTAGCGCCAGGCAGTGACCGTAGCCCGATACGACCTGGAAAGCAGGGAATACTTTAATCACCACTGGTTCTGCAGCTACTGTTTACATTCTTTATTAGATCGTAAGACAGGAGTGCTGCTTAAAATCAACTTTAGCGTACACAGTGCAACCAGCCAGGAATGTTGGGTACTGACTTACCTGATGAATACACAGCCCTTGCAGGGCAGAGAGGCGGCAAGGCGTCAGCTGGTTTCCATTGTTGCCAATACCCAGCTGTCCATTTCCATTGTAACCCCACCCATAAACCTGGATAAAAACAAAACAGTCCTCTTTACTCTGTGAAGTTCAGATTTCTCACATGGATCATCAACTTTTCCTGTGACGCCGTCTCACCTCTCCATTGTCCACCACAGCCATGGAGGACGTCTGTCCGCATGTGATGCCAACTGCGTTCTTGCCCTGCAGGCAGCTGGTGACTTTCCTCGGGTAGGGCTGGTTGGCTGTGGAGCCTGAGCCGATCTGACCGCAGTTATTATAACCCCATGCATAGACCTGGAGGGGCAGGAAGGCAGGTCAGGACTGGGGTTTGGAACACAGTAAGTTGCAGTGAGAGGAAAACAATATTTCACAATTATTATGTTTTACATGGCTTTACAAGGCTGTTAAATCAAATCTGTGGCAGCCAAAAGAGCTCCATGTGAGGGATGTGCCAGATTAACAGGACAGAACTAACTTAAAACTGCCAAAAAAGCGTCAAATAAAAATACATAAAACACACTGAAACTGACAAATGTTTCTCTGTTCATCTGAAAGGCTTCTTCAGTTCCATTTAAAGTGGAGAATAGTCCTCCCACCCAAAAAAAAACCATTAAGAAAATATCAATAAAATGTGTTTACGTGCTGTCCTACAAACTGGGGGAGATTATGCACAATTACACAATGCAGAACAAACAGTTCCATATTTACACAACACTGTGAAATGTACTATTTAACATTTAACCTTGTAACAGTCTTTCGTCCTAGCCACACGCACACATCCTAATTAGCTCTAATGCCTTGGAGTTAAAAACAAGCTGCTTAGTCTGACACCGTCTGAGCAGCAGGAAGCTACGTCAATATTTTCAAGTGACCCGTCTGAAAGTTAACATGGGATACAAAAATACTGGTAGATGTAAACATGCTGTTCCTGTTTTATAGTAAACATAATGTCAAATTCTTGTGTTTTGCTAGATTGAATTAAATTATATAGCCAACTTCTAACTCTTTGAAATTTTTCCAAAATCCTACAGTATTTTTCTTTTTCTTTTAGAATAATAGTTGTAAAAGTTGTAATATTTTGTTCCTTCAGAGGATTTATATTAAGATCCCTTGGTAGAGTCATAGCTTAAGTATGACACTTGACCTACATGGCAATTATTCAATATATTTTTATCAATTAATATCACCCACCCTCATTGCCATATGAAGTTGCAAATTAATTACTATAAAAAACTCTTTAAAAACTGTTAGCAACAAAAATATATAGTGAAATAATTCAGTAAATGATGATGCAACTGTGGAGTTATGAAAGTGACAGTTACCTCTCCGTCCTGAGTGAGGGCCATGGAGTGATGTGAACCACATGACACCTCTTTCACTTTCTTGTTCTGTAGGATAGCGGTGACCAGCACCGGGGACAGTCCCTGGTTGGTAGTCCCATTCCCCAGCTGACTGTAGCCATTGTGTCCCCATGCAAAAATCTGTCCATCTGCAATAAATCCACACAAACATAAAACGGAGGATCGAGATCACAAGAGTCTGCAGCTTGTGAACATAGAATTTTACCATCATATCTTATAATAGAAGTTTTTAAATAAATTCTGCAGGCAAGTTGGTTATATGGAGTTTAGACACAGTAACACTGATATAATATAATCAAATTCAAAAAATCATCCATCCATCAAACTCTGTTTACTTTAATAACATTTTTTTTGGTTTAGAGTAACATTTTAAATATTCATGCCTTTTATTTAAAGGGGTTGATGGTGTTGGTAGTGGTGCTTCATAAGAGACAAGCAGCTGTTGTTCACTTGCATTCATGCTGGTGGCAACAGATTCCAGTGGTCACGAGTTTTCACAGGAAAAAGCATCAAAACGTCCATAGAAATGTAACAAAAATAATCTAAGCTGAAAGGCGTATTTACTAGCTTTTTGAGCAGTGTGTTTTGGCCTTATTTTGGTGGAAATATGAGTGTTTGGAACATGCTGAGCACACGGATAGACAGTGGAAAATTTTACGTTGCAGGATTGGTTTGGACATCTTGAAACTTTTCTGTCATCATAAAAACTTCACTGTCATGAATTTTTGTTGTTCACTGCAACTTTTAACAGCCACCTTTCCAGCCAACATGGGGGAATGATTTATTACTAAAAAGGGTGATTAATAGAGTGAATGATTATTAAAAGTAATGACCTACCCTCAGTAGCCAATACGACATGTGGCCCGCTGCCATAGCTCAGGCTGACTACCTTCTTCCCCCGCAGGAAGTCCAGTTTCTTTGGCACAATGGTGCTCAGATTGTCTCCTGTACCGAGGCAGCTACTGCAGTTCAACCCAAACACAAATACCTGGGAAATAATAGCACAAACATCAACATACACAGAGATACTAATTACCATAAAACAGAAATTACATAGAACTTAACAGTGCAGAACAAAGCCAGGAACACCTCAGAACCAGTTTAGTTTTTTTGATCATCAGTGTCTAAATCAGGTTATTCTTTAAATTAAGGAGGTGGGGGAGATAAAAAGTTACAGCATACAGTAACGTTCTTCTGTTATATAGTTTCTTTTCATTATTACCAGTTACTGTGTAACAAATACATTAAACTCAAGCTCACAAGCTGTCAATGACACAGAGGATATACAGAGAAATCTGAGAAAGCAATGTGATGCGCAATGAACACAAACATGACGGTATAACAATAGACTATATCAACATACTTGTGTAACATTCTGGTTTACATGGCGTGGTATTAATTTGTGTATACTGGCGCTGCAATTATAAGGAGAGTGAAAACAATGCAGGGTTTCCTTTATTTTATTGTTTTCCTTCCTTGCAGCATGGAAAACAGCAATTTGTCATACAAATGACTAAACCTGCATTACAACTTGAAAAAATAGCTTTGTAAGAAACTTTAATACTTTAAATTTAGATGAATGTAGACTTTTGACAGAGGCAGGATGTGCTGGTATATCTAACACGCTTTCTTCACCTCGTTGCCATGTGTGATGTAGATAGCTTCGTTAGCAGAAGTCCCGAAAACACAGGCCTGTCGGACCGTGGCTAGTTCCTCGTTGCTCAGCAGACAGAACAGGGGCCACTTACTGACGTCCACCATGGCTCCCGCAAAACTCAGCCTTCCTCGTCGGGGAGGAGGAGTCAGGACTGACAGGGGAGGAGAGGGAGGAATAGGAGGGGGGTGGCGTGGAGAAGGGAGGACGTGAGGGAGAGGAGGAGGAGGCGATGCTGGTGGAGGTGGGGAGCAAGGAGCAGAACCATCCCTGCTGTCACTTCAGATAGGACAAGATAAGAGGTAGTTGTGAATAGACAGATCCGGGGTAGAACACATGTTACATATGTACAGACGGATGACAAATTAAAGGAAAAAAGTGTCTTGATGATGGTGGTGGAGAGTGCTGTCTGACACGTCAGTCCAAAATCACCCATAGGTGTTCAATTGGGTTGAGATCTGGTGACTGTGCATATGATTCACACCATTTTCATACTCATCAAACCATTCAGTGACCCCTCTTACCCTATGGATGGGGGGCAGTGTCATCCTGGAAGAGACCACTCCCATCAGGATAGAAATGTTTCATCATAGGATAAAGGTGATGACTCCGAACAACTTTGTATTGATTTGCAGTGATCCTTCCCTCTAAGGGGACAAGTGGACCCAAACCATGCCACCCACAACATAACAGAGACACCAGATCCCCTAACTGTGGGGGTCAAGCATTCAGGCTTGTGCCGTTCACTTGGTGGATGCCACACATGCACTCACCCACTTGTTGAGAAAATGGTGAAGGATGACTCATCTGATCCTATCACTTTTTTTTCCACATCTCTGTAGACCAGTGCCTAGATGGTTTTTGCACCGCTTAACTCTCAAATGTGCATTCATCTTTGTAATGAGGGGTTTATGCACTGCAACCCTACTATAATATCCCTTTTTTATGTAATTGTCGGACTGCTCTTGCTGACACAGTCTGATCAGGTCCTGTATTGACATTCTCAGTCAGCTGAGGAAGAGTTGCTCTTCTGTTTTTCCTTACATGTCGCACTAATGCACGAGCATCACGGTCATAAAATGTGCGCTGTTGACCACAATTTCCAACCCTATTTACTGATGTCTTTCCCATTGATCTGTCACTGTTCCTACTGAAACATTAGCCAGTTGAGCACTTTCAAAGCCACTTAGATCTTTTCCTCTTGTCATCTTGATACAAAATCAGAATCAGCTAAGCCTGCTCAGCATTTTTATACATGCCACCGAGCATGGTTGGATATTAATTGCTTAATTGTACCATGCAGTGCACCTGTGTGGAAGCATCTGCATTCCTTATGTTTCTCCACTCATTTATTCAGGTTCTTCCTTTAAATTTGTCACCCATCTGTATTTTTTATTAGTCACAATTATGATTGCAGCATTTCTATATAGGCAAAGTTAAGTTGTCTCCCTTTCTTGGGGTCATCTGACAGAAAACCACAGAAAAAAACAACACAATTATATAAACACAGACAGATGCAGAATCGCATGCAAAAGAAAAATCAACTGGTTCTTAATCTATGTGTGAGAACCAGAAATGTGTCTTGAAGCGTTTAAATCATGGAAATGAGGCATGTCATGCAGTCAAAGCAGCACAAGTGATCTATTACAGTGTGGTTTTATGCTTCATATATTTGGCTGCCCTCTGGTACGGAGCTGACGCTTTTCAGGCCAAATTATACACAAAAATCTGTCAATTTCATTTAGTCTCGCAAATGTTACACGCCTCGTTCAGCAGCTATGACTCATGACTTTTCTTAACCAAATCCGTCCTTCAGTTTGGGATACATGCCAAATTTGATACCAGCAACACTTAAAATTATATGGAGTCATGCATCTCTCAGTAGCCGAACAACTTGCAGAGTACTGCACACACTAAAAGTGATATTTAAAAATGTTATTGGTGTAAGAGCTACATGAGAAATTAATGTTAAGATTGTTGCCGACCTCTAACAGTACTGACGTGACTGAAAACGATTAAGAAAAGGAACTTATCTTTGTTTATATCAATAGATTGTGCTGACAAGCAGGGGAATTTTGTAATTCCTCAATTTTTAAGTGGAGCTTGGCGTCGCTTCCTCTACATCGGGGCTAGCCAAACACACATCGGAGAGCTGTCAGCGAGCTAATACTGCTTTATCTAACTCAAAGGCCCCCGTTTTAGCCCGGTGTTTGCATTTTTAGCCATTTGATAAGGCAACCAAAGCAAGCTAACTGCCCCTGAAAGCGTTTGGTAAACGGGACAAGCTAATAGCCTAACGTTAGTTAAGCGCTTTTCTGTGTTCTTCCTACCTAAAGCATCGCTCCATGACAACGAGTCAACTGAGAAAAGACAAACAGACAGCGACAGCATTTAACGACAACATAATTATCAGTAAAACACCTAACATATGGTATGTAATTACCCGAGTTCAGTCGTTGTCCCTATGTTGTCACCAGCAGATCTGCCTGAGTTAACTGCGTCGATATTCTTCTTCGTCTTCTTTATTTCCGGCAGACTAGACGCTGCATGGGCGCGCTGCTGCCCCCTTTCGGTCATCACCTCGTTGCAGATGAGACTTAACTTTCCTGACTATATCTCCTGATTTCTATCTTTTGTTATTATTCAGTAGGCTATACAGAGATCGACTTCAGGTTCTGGGATTATCTATGATGTAGGCTACAACTGACCAACAGACTGGCGGGCACACATTAATATTAATAATGCCAACTTCCCGCTTATTTCCAAAGTTTCTTCTTACTTTTGATGTAAGAGAGGCGATTGAATTCCTGTCCAATCGGCGCTATCAGCTGGGTAGCGCGCGCGCTGTCGGGTTAAGAGTGAAGCCACTGGAGAAACAACCAGGAGAGTTAGCTTGTTTGTCATAGTTGCTAATGATAACAGACTGTTTAACGAGGAGCTACAAAGTTCTGTTAACTAGCAAACAAGATGACCAACAGTCATAAATGGACGTTATGACATGAATACTTCATTGTCATGAAAGAAAGAAGAAGACGTCAGATAACGTGAGTCAGATACAGCTTCTCTCTCTCTGTCTCTTTGGTTGCTAATTTCATCTCTAATGGTTAAATGTCTCTCTGTTTGGCTGTTGTGTGAATTTATCTCCTTAACAAGAATGCAGCAGAGTTCATATAATGTGCTGGAGGTAGTTTGCCTGTTGAAGTTATAGTGAGCTGTCTGGACTCATTCATTCATTCGGAATTGATACAGTTTTTAATTGAGTAGTTGTTCAGTCACCTGTTGATGTTGTGTGATTAGTGAATGAGTGTGCAGGAGGTCTGGTTACTTGATGTGACAGTTCCTTCAGTTCATTTTTAAGCTGAGCTGTATAATGAATAATAAGCTTAAAGTAACTAGAATAACAAGTGTTAACATGTCAGCTTTGTAGACTATATTTTGTATGTGGTGCATATAGATAAGAGTGTGTAAGTCATGTATTTGATACATGCATTAATACTTTCTGATGTGAACCTACATTTTTAGATCTGCGAATGTTTTTAGTGTTCAATCTTTCTAGTATTCAGCACTGATCTCAACCTGTATCACATTATAAGCTTTGTGGTACTTTATATATTTCCGTATACTAAGAAAATACATAGGAAACACATGTAAATCATGTGATGAGAACATAAATCTGTTGTCATAATAGAACAATACTATAAATTTGAATTTCACTTTGTTGGTAAAATGACACATTCTGAACCAATGCACAACTAAAATGAGCATTTCTTTGTTTAGAAACAATATGTATATGCTATGTCTTCACCACTCAGGGGGTTTTGTTTTTGAAAGCAAATTGTTTTATTGGCATATAAAATTGCTCCCCATCCCTCCTATTTCATCAGGTAGAGACAATGATATAGTTTGATGCAGTTTGTTGTAAGATTCCATGTTGGTTTTCCTCCTGTCCTCCCCAAATTTTTGAGTCACCAACCGCCACTGGTATAGAGATACCTTTTCCTCTGCCCTTTCCCCAAAAACCCCTAACAAATAATGTAACCGACATCTTTTACTTTTTTGCCCAATACCTCAATAATAATTGATTTTGCCCTATCCCAAAGCAAATACAGGTGGTTCAGAAGTCTTCACAACATCTGTGCAAACACTCATTCAAAGATGATCGGATTTCTATATACTACTAAGGGAGCAGCTGATTAAAATACCTTGTCACTCAGCCCCTCTTGTCCCAGACACACACTACAACACATTTATGATCATGTTAAATTTTCTACCATCCCTCCATGGATCATTCATCCTCTCCTCCTCTCCAGCCTCTGATAATTTGATTCTTCATTCATTTGGTTTTGTTGTGTCTGTTTTGTTCAGTTACTTGATCAGCAAGTAACTAATTGCCTAAATGTATTATCATTAATTTCAGTTAGACTTAATATGTGTCATGGTGTATGGGAGAAAGATCCAAGAGAGGATGATGCAGGCTATCAAAGCTGAATTTGTCAAAAGCATTTCCATCACAATAACATTTTATATGTTTATTATGTACAAAAACACTTTGTATTATGGCTTCATTTATTGTCAGAAACTCATACAAGTTGAGCAATGTTTTTATGAAGTTGCACATCAGTCAGACAGCTATTCATAGTTTTCAATGCAGTTGAAAAAATCATGAGGAAAAAAATGTAATATCTCAAAGTTTTTAAAAAAGACAACCACCTGCCATTGTACTTACAGTTTCCCTTGACAACCAGCAGGTGGAGTACTGCTGCATAGATATGGGCTCCATAATTTTGAAGTGCTGCATCTACTGGGATGCTCTTGAAGTGATAAAGTGCCAGAAAATGTGGTTTTAGGTTTTAAATATGTGGTCAGCTCGGCTTTCTTGACATTCAGGATGTTTGCAAACTCTGGACTGTACTGAAAATGTCACTTATTGAATGATTTCGAAGAGTCACTTCAATATTGGACTCTGGACTTCAAATTATGTAAACCTGCTGAGTCGAGGCTTTCCGCTATAAAAATTCTGCAACACTGGTCTGAGTTGAAGGATTTCATCAATTCCTTTGTGAAAGGAGCCAATAAAAATCAAGTTAGAGCTAGTCTAGGATATGTGCCGGGCTGTTTGCTCAAACTCCAGCCTCTCAGTAATGGAGTTCAATATATTGCCAGAGCCCTGCAGGAAACCTTGTGCGTCTAAAAGAACCATTTTTATTCATCTTTGATTTTTTTCTGGCATTTGTAAAAAAATGATTTATATCACAGGGGATCAGAATTAATACAAAGCCTTGCAAGTCAGGATATTCATTTCCAATTTGGGTTACACTTTTTTTCCTGCAGCCCTTGTGTTGCAGTCTATTCTGTGGCTTAGAGGTCAGTTATATTATATTCCCTGGGCGTGGGCCATGTTGTGCTTTTCTCTCGGAGCTGCAGCCAACAGATCAATACATCAGCGGGCTTAGTGCTAACCCACTTCTCAATAGGCTGGTGTCCACTACATGCTCCTACAGGCATTCAGTCTACAAATCTGCCATTCAGAAGCAAGTGCTGTCAGTCTTTTGGTAGATAGTTGCTGGAGAGGGATGATTAAATGCCATTGCTTTATGTGAAATACACTTAGCCCTGTATTAGGCCCAAGTAGTGTTCCTTCACACTTCTCAGTATCTGCAGAGAACAAAATGTCTTAAACAAAAGCCAAGGAAAAACACTTAAAAATACTTTATTAATCATGTTAATTAAGCACCAAAACGTTGCCCAATTTAAAAAATTATGAATGAACAACATTTTAACTGGTTCTGTTGGAACAACGACAGCTAAACTGAATATAAGACCTTGTTTCCTGGCAGTGCTCACATTTAGACATTTTACAAATACTGAGGTCAAGGGTCAAAGTCCTTTGACGCTCTCCCTCAAAACAAAATGCCTACATTTTAAAAAAAGAAAAAGTTTTTCTATTTTTTAAACTTAGTTTTTCAGTTATATTTTCTGCTTTAAAACTGCTTTAAACTTAACTAAGTAAATTCTGACAAAAATAACTGCATTTTAACTGAATTTTGTCTCTATTTTCCATATAATTGGTACCAGATTTATAGTGCTTTCCATGAAACTTTCTTGGAAATAACAAGTAAATTGCAATAGTGGAAATGTTGGAAAATACTGAGTACTAGTGTGTAAAAACGCATCTGAAACTACTACAGTAGATTCAGTCTAAAAATGTGCAGTGTTTAAATAGTAGAATGTAAATTTGCAACAACGTGCAGACTTTCTGATGTAAATGATCTCTGTGAGTGTCGTAATTAAAAGTAACCTCTTTTCTGGTTCATTTGCTTTTTCTGAATTCCCAAGGGCTGCGAGTGTTACTCTCAGTCTTCTTCTCTCCTCGTCTGCGTTTTTGTTCCTCTGTTTTGCCCTCCTCCTTGCTTTCTCTTGCATCTTCCTCTACCTTTCTTTCTCTTCATTCCTGCATCCTCACTCCTTTCGCTTTTCCTTCTTTTTTTTCTTGCTCTTCTTCCTTTCCCTGCTCCTGCTCCACTATTTGACAAACACACACATACTGGACACACACATGCAGCTGTGGCTGTTTGCTTTGCTGAGCTGAAGCAGTTCTCTGTGCACACAGATGATATTTTGCCCCCTCGATGACAGCAATCCCATGCTGCAGCCTTGAGCTCCTCGAAACAATACAAGTCGAGAACAGAGTGTGAGAAAAAAAATCTGCCAGGCGCCACTCACCCTGCAGTAATGACTATGTGTGTGTGTGTGTATCTCTTATTTATGTGTGGTCTTTGTTGTGATCCAAATGTCACATTATACAAGACGAGATGAGCAGCAGACATGACTGTTTGTGAGGACCATTATCCTGGTAATAAATGCAGTGCAGCTGAGAGTGATGTATGTTCTGGGAAGTTCAGTGTTTGGCTGTAATTGTTTGTATTTGTGCAGCTGCACAATTTCTCTCATCTGAGCATGTAAATAATGCTGGTTTCTTGCACAACAGCCTGGTGTTTAGAGCCTGGTGAAAGGACTGTCTGAAGATTAAAGATGCCATGTGTAGCAATTTTAAACATCCAAATAGCATTGTCAGAATATTTGTAATAGCTTCATACAATCATTGTGAATAGAATAAGACCGCGCTGGATACGGTTATAGCTTATGTTTCATTCTTTTGTCTTATGGTTAGTTTCGCAAAACTAAGACCACATTTCCCATAATCCCTTGGTGACTGTGCTGGCTTGTCCAACCAATTGCTGTTTTATCATGTTTATCTTTATTGAGGCGAATAATGTTGTAATGTTTCCTTTAATTTTTCACTCTTTCTATCATCTGCAAGAAACTCTGCAAGAGTTGCAACATTTGCTGTATTTGCACTGAAACAAGACTAAGTCTGATGCCTCGCTAATGGCTTTTTGAGCAAAATGTTAGTCACCATGCTACCACTTTGACAATCCTGACATACTAATGTTTACTAGATATAATGTTTACCATGTTCAGCAGCTTAGTTTTGCAGAATAGTGAAAACTTTGACCTGCTGGTAGACAAAAAGTCAGGGATCACCAACATCAGGAGGCTTTATCCAAAGGAGAACATGAATGTCTGTGCAAAATTTAATGCTGATCCATCCAGTAGTTGTTTAAAAGAGAGTATATTTCAAAACTGTAAGCTATTTTCGTAGGAAAAAGTCTGTTGGTATGTTGGTTTGTTGTGCTATTTTTCAGTACACCACATTCCAAACACCGCTGATTATCATGTACAGTACTGTGTTATTGAAAAAGATATACAGTACAGCTATTTTACACTTGTATATTATGTTTTTAAAGAGGTAAATTAGACTATTGTGTGAGTTGATGCACTGCCACAAGGGGTTTTGATGGGGATGCAGCAGGAGGGATCGAATTCTGCCCGGGGCTTCATAAATAGGCTCCCTGCTGCTTGCCAGAAAATACAGTCAAACCAAATATATCTACCTGACAGTATACACTCTGGCTTCATTTCAGGAAGACAGCCAAAACACTTTGGTTTGCTCAATTTTTTTTTATGTTTGTCATATTGTATGGGAAGTTTTAGTGATAACAAATGAAGGAATGTGAGATTTGGCTGTCAAAAAGTTACAACTTGTTATGGGTTGAATTCATTCTCTCCTGAATAGTTCCTGTTCTTGCTGAGTGAGAATGACTTCCTTGAATTTCCTTCTACACCTTCATTTCTCTCAGCTTAGAGAGGTGGATTTTTCTTACATTTGCAAACATCAAAGGCACTTTATACATAAATGTCGTTCCTCTTCCCTTAGTAAAACTGCTGTTTTGGGTTTAGGTTTATAAATTGACTGATTCAAAGGCAAATGAGCCACAAACCTATCTAGAGAATGAATTCTGTGTTTTAAAAGCCTTTCAAGATGGCAAAACACTCTAAGGGGCTTAATGGTGTGTGTCAAACAGAGGTTCTTTGGTCGTTTTTGTTGTTTTTTATCAGACAATTTTAATTATTTCTCTTAATAGAATGTAGACACGTGAAAGGTGTTATAATAATGGAGTCAGTGTATTGCTTTTCGTTGTGGCTTTGTTTGTTTAATCAGTTTGAAATGTCACTGACACTGTTATTACGGTCCAGAGACCACTGATAAGGTTTCCCTATGTTTTGTGAGCGTGAAGCCAGCTAACGTGGATTCAGCACTCTGGACAGCGACATCTCTCTCTCTCAATTAAAAACCAGTGCGGCTTTCTCAGCTCAGTTTCAACCCTCCATGAGTGTGAGACAGTCTAGCACCGAGATAAGACCTCTAATAATTTCCTTTGGCCTTTTCAATATGCAGCCAATACAACCAAACAGCATTTCATTTAACATTTCAACTCTAAGTGTTTAACTTAAAAGTGTTTTTGCTCGTCGTCCACATAGCAGAACTGATTAGAAGACCCCAAAGGAGTCGTGCAACAGGTGTGCACATTTGCCATCAAGGAAAGGCGGCATTAAACTGCCAGATTTGTGGACGGAGTTTCGAGTAAAGCCATCTGATATACAAAAGAAAGCGCTCGCACCGATGCAACAAGAAGAACAAGAAGAGGAGACGAGTTGTGGTTTCTTACCCAGTCTAGTGACGCCATCTCGCCGCCGCCCCCCTCCCCAAATGTTGCCGGTTACATTTCCAATCACTCCAGATGCTGACGGTGTGGGAACCACGTGTCTATGTAACTGCAAACAGCTTCTCTCTGCAGGGCTGCATCAAACTGCACGAGCAAACCGGAGGTAAGCTTTTCCTTCAGAAGAAAAGTCGAGAGTAAACCCTGTAGTAGAGTCATCTTTCTGAGAGAAAGAGCTCAGGCTAAACGCACACTTGTGTGCACAAAAGTTGCATTTTCATCTTGAAAATATGAGCCAATGTATATATAAATAACTAATAAGGATAGGGAATACTGGAGGGAAGTGTAAGCTGTGAATGGCTTATGTTTGCTTCTTTTTGTTTTATTGCCTGTTCATCCAAACACATAGAAAATAATGTTCTTTTTTTTTTATAAACCAATGAGCCTAAAAATGTAATAAAATTCTGGTTCATGTGGGAGAAACAGAAGAAATTTCCACATGAACATAAAAGCAGCCTAATTCAATTTTAGATGGTTTGGTGTTTTGTGTTGAAGGTGCAAACCGGAATGCGTTCACTGTTTAATTGCCGTCACTTTGTTGCTGCTTGGGTATAGATAGTCAGTGCACCTCCTCGCGCCCCACCGGCCGTCGGTCGTCTCGAGCGCAGCAGAAGAAAGACGCTGAAGCAGAAGAAGAGCGCGAGAGGACCACGAGCCGGGCTTCTCCTTCTTCCTACTTCTCCATCTAGTTTCTGGAGTAGAAGAGGCAGCAGAGCCATAGTCCAGCAGCTTCTTTTCATCAGCAAGGTGAGGGAAGAGGAAGAGGAGGAGGAGGTGGAGGAGGAGGAGAGGAGAGGAAGAGGAGACAGACAGACAGCAGCAGCAGCAGTATCTTGGCGCATTGGAGCTTATGGATTATTGAGAAGTGGAGGCCGAAACGCGGATCAAATATTCATAAGGACTTTTTAAAGAGAAAAACACAGAGTGGGATAGTGCAGAGATTCCCTGCAGTGATTCACCTGCCCGGTCCGGCGCTGCGTGCACTCTCACTGACCAGAGAGCAGAGAACCAGCGCTGCTGCTGGGAAAAGGATTCTGCATCTAGCGTGTGTGTGTGTGCAGTGTGTGAGTGTGTCTGACTGAGTGTGTGTGTTTGGAAAGGAGCCCCCCCGCTGCAGTACTTGCCCGCTGTACGGGTACAGGGATGCCACCGAGTTGCTGACGGACACCCGGTATCCGCACCCCTCCCCTCCTCCTCCCATCCCGGACGGACGGACGCACCGACCCCTGCGATCCCCACTAATATGCAATGGTTTTTTGTGCAGAAGCCGACAGCTGCCGCGTACCGCCGACTTCACGCTAGCGCCGCCGCATGCCTGTCCGCCGCTGCCGCTCCTCTCCCCGCGCCGCGCGGCAGACGACGCAATTTGAAGAGGAGCGCTCGGGGGCTTTTCACGCCGCGGCGGCCGGGCGGCAGCAGCAGCAGCGACCCCTCCTCCGCCGCTGAGGGCCACCGGCCGCTGGGGCAGCCGGAGGCGGAGACCGCGGAGCAAAGCGCCGCAGCGGTTGCTCTCTTCCTGCCGCACGGGGACGACGTCGACGCGGAATACGTGCGGCTCCTGGTCTCTGGGCTTGTGGAGGAACCGGGCGAGAAACCGGGCGACGAGCCGGGCTTCCTGCTCTTATTCTTGTCTATGGTGCAAATTGGGGGACAGAAGCACCGCCGAACTGAGCCCAACAGCTGGCCGGCTCTGCTGGCATGCAAACAGGGGGGCGGATCAGCCCCCATGCGGTGGGTGAATTTTAGGCTGCCGCATCCGGAGCGCCTCTCTTCCCCCACCTCCTCTTCCTCCTCCTCCTCCTCCTCCTCCTCCCCCGTCTCGGCCAAATCCATGCGGTTTATTTGGAACAACATTTTCAGCAAAGGATCGCATATGCTGCAGTGTCTTTGTGGCAGGAGCCTCAAGAAAAACAAGAACCCAACTGGTGAGTTTCTCACTGTCTCTCTCTCTCCCCCTTTCTTTCTCTCTCTCTCTCTCTGTGTACGTGCGTGTGTGGAGGTGATAGAGAAAGAGAAACACTTTAATGCGTGCCCGTGCGTGTGCGCGGGAGTGTGTGTGTGTGTGTGTGTGTGTGTATTCCCTCCCGAGACTGCACTGTTCGACTGCTTGCTGGTGTTTCTCTGCAATCGCAGTTGTGCAGCAAGTGAGTGCACTACGGGGAGGGGAAGGGGGGGAGGGGGCAACAGGGAGAAGGGGTGGGTGTGTGTGTATGTGTGGGGGGGGGGTGATAACTTATTAGCACAGATAGAGACTACAGTGGCAGTGCGTGTGAAAAGCGTGCGTGGCAGAGATGCTGCAGAAAATCAAGTCTAATGCAGCATGCAGACCCGTTCAGGCTCCAGTAACCTGCATGATTAAACAGCACATGGCCTTATTTAGACTTCCACCTTGGATATACTGTGGACTGTAGAGTGGAAAGAGTCCCTGTGTGTTTTTCTTATGGCTGCAGACATTTTCAGTCAGGATGTGTGAGCACAATAATCTCCTCGTGAGATAGAAGACTGAATGTGATGTGTTCAGCAGAGCTCACAGCTTCTTGGGGCACTGACTTTAAGGAGTCATACAGTGTTTATTTCAACTTTTTCATCTAGGTGAGCTGTTGGTTATGTCCAGCATCATGCTGGGTACACTCAGGCAACATCTCCATCTTCTAAAGTTGGGTTCCTGTGCAGATGTGTGTAACTATAACTTCAGAGATTAGGGATAGGACATCTGTCTGTCACATAACGCTGACTGTGTTCATCAACAGGCTGCAGGTGTGATATAATTAAAGGTGAAATTCAGGTTAATTCACCAGGAGCTCCTTTATTCTCTTAGTCGTGCTCTCCAGAGGGTTCGGGACAAACGTAAAGCGGAGTGAAATCAGAACATTTCCCGTCAGATTTGTTAAAAGCTTTAACTGAAAGCAAATTGTTTGCTCTGTTTTCCACCAGATTTTTCCTCCGCTCCAGGCGGCACAGAGATTGACATTGGCGTTGTAACAGGAAGTGGATGTTGTTGACATTATTGGCATATTGACATTGCATTAGAGAGTTGGCCCCTGTAACCTCGACACAATGTTTGGAGGGCAACGACAGGCTCGATGAGGCGACTTTTTGAAGTCGTAGTTACATATTATGTCTTTATCAACAGATGTGAAAGTTTGGACAAACTATCCATCATCGCCATTATTATCTCTGCCTCGTTGTTTCGAGCCAAAAACTACATTTTGGGAAAGAGCTTGAGGCCTGGTCGGTGCAGAGGAGAGACCAGCATGTAGAAACTGACTGTGATAGGCTTAGAGACCAATCAATTAAGCAAACAACCCAAAAAAGTTCTCCTTTAGCCTTAATATATCCTAAATTAAACAATGATATATAAATATATACTGTTTTTTTCCTGAGCCAGCATCTAATGGCCATCAGAGGAAGTTGAAAACAACATGTTGTTGTTGAGAGCACTATGTAAGAGGAAATAGTATGAGACAAAAAAGTGGTATAAGTAAAAAAGAGTTAATGTTTCAACTCTATCCTGCTACCATGCACTGTATCATTCATCTACAAGCCTATTTACACCACACTCTGAGCTGAGCATAATGCAAACTGTTCATTATGTGGGCACTGGAAGTCATTTGCAGCATTTCTCTGTGAAAACATTCATCACTGAAAAGAAAAATAAAAGACACTGAGTGGCTATTGTGATGGTGCGATGAGGTCAGAGACATTAATGCTGTGTCTTCTCTTTTTTCACTTGTTTTAGTGATTACAAAGCACTGTCCTTCTGGTTTAGAGCTGATGCGTTAAAAGGAAAGACTTTTCAGCACCATGGACAGCAACCAACTAGCATTAACAATCTCTGTGTTTACTGTCAACTACTTTCTAATGCATATCATTGTTGTTTGAGATACTTAATGTGTGTTTTCTGGGCTTTAAAAAGCCACTGGTTAAGTCAGTTTCTAGAGATCTGTTGCTCAATCATCATGTCTGCTTTTATTTCTGTCAAAGTTACAAAGTTATGGCAACACTGTGTAGGTTTTGCAGATCAGATTCTGCACTTACGTGCAATACCATGCAACAACAGTCTAATTCTGACAAAAACAAACAGACATGATGCTTTCTGTGATGGATTACCCAACTCAAGCAAGTTTCAACTCTCTGTAAGCTTATTATCATACCAGTGGCGGCCTGGAAATTAGAAAACACGACTCAGATATTTAAAACTTGGCAGCATGTCTTGGAAAATCTTGTGATTTGCATTCAACGAGCTGAAAGTTTTAGAAACATTGTCCTTAAAGGCTCTTCTCTGATACCACGAGGTAAACAGTGGGTGAAAGTGCACAATGACAAGTTTTGAAGCAAGTAGCATATAAGACATGTACTCATTATGAGACAAATAAGAAACCAGATCTTTGTGAATATTGGCGCCTGGATTGTATCAGCTTTGGCCATTGATGCAACTATCTTGTAGCCAAAAAGGCATACAGAACACATGCTTTGTCCTGCAGCAGTGTGCTCATCACTTCAACCATACAACTATGTTAAACAGCCTCAGAAGCAGAGGGTGTTTTTGTGATCTTAATGCTGTGCTAGACTGCAGAGCTGCACCCATACTTGCAGGCGACTGTAGTTCGTGGAAGATAAATAAGACTAACAGAAACAGAGACAGATGCACAAGAGAGGTGACTTGTAGTTTAAGATGTAAATATCTCTCGAAGATATTTCCCGCACATCAAACTGTTAGGTTCATAAACAGTTTATAAAAGGTAGAACTATATTTATGATTATCAACAAACACTTCAAGGAAAAAGACATATGTCTGCACTGTGCGACTGACAAGTGATTTCTGGGAAAACGCCACAGTAATCAGTGCTTAGCAGCACCAAAGATAAACCCCTAATTTTGCAGATTAAAGGTGAAAATACACAAAGCAAAATCAATATTGGCCTGTTGGCGCAGGTGAAAGGACTCATTTGCTGGACTGAACAGAACAGTCCAACAACATTTCCACAGTGTCTTTTCACTGCCTGCCAACACACCAGCACTGGCTATTTACAGTGTCACATGACTGTTTTTTTTTGTGTCCCTTGGGCTCAGTGTTTCTGCTTTAATTCCTTTTTTTTATTATGTCCTCTTTGCTCATTTGATGAATTGGCCTGAAGCTAGACTTTCTGCATTTATGAGCGAACATGTGCACTCCTATGATACATAAGTGGGGATTTTAACAACACCGAGCATAACTTCCTTACTCTTAGTTACCCCGCAGTTTCAAAGTCCTTCTTTTGGTGTGTAAAGTCATTAAATATGATTAGCACAAGTAAAAAATAAATTGATGTTATTTTAAAATGTCATACTTCATACACTGTATATTGAAATGTATAGTTCAGTCCTTTCTGCAACATGTTTAACAACGTGAGTGCTGAAACAGTGAAATGAATGAGAAAGATTGAAAATAGTAGTTTGATACAATAATAATCTTAGTAGCTTTTTCTGGAGCTTTCAATCGCATCTCATGGTCTTCACCAGTGGATGAAGTTGGCTCAGTTGTCCGTAAAAAGCTAGGAAGTGGACTTAAAAGAAGGATGTTACAAATCGCTGCTGTAAGGAGAAGATATTTTTATTATTAATTGAGAATAAGGTTATGTTAAAGATTTCTTATGTCGAAAAAAATGCATGCAAATACTTAATTTTACCAATTCCCTGCATCAAAAAGGTGTATTACTGTACTTTTTTTTTTTGACGTGGCTACTGAAGTCCTTATATGATGGTGAAAGTGACTGATTGTGTGCTTCAGGTTTCAGTTTCACAAGTTCAGAAACTTGGCTTTTGCATATGTTGTTTTATCATGTGAGCTGTGATTAGCTAATGAAAGCATATCTCACCCACCTACACAAACACATACACACACACACAGTGGGGAATGCAAAGTAGAACGGCGGTACATTCGCTGTCTTTGAGAGAAATGAGTAAGTTCCCAGCAGCATCGTGCAGCTCATGGATTTATAGCAGCCAGCACCATTTAGCTGTCACTTTCTCTTTTAATTAAAGAAAACATATACTCTCTCCCTCGGCATTTTTAGTGTGTGTGTGTGTGTGTATTTATGTGTAATACACACAGCAGTTGGTGGTGAAATATAACTCTGCTATAAATGGGGAGTAGGGTGGAGAAGCTTTTGCTGACTCAGCATTTGCTGGCGTTTTTCCTCTGAATTGCACTATTTAGTGAAGGTCCACTGGGAGGGCAGAAAGACAGCTTTGGTGTGTGTGTGTGTGTGTGTGTGTGTGTGCATCAGTATGTACTGTATGTAGGTGATTCATTGAGAAGCAAGCTAAAGTCTCTTGTTTCTTTCTTACTTCTGTTGCTCTTGTAAAATAAGTGCACTTTTACTTAATGTCGGTATTCTTATAATAAGATCTAAGATTTGCAAAATAACAAGGCTTAAAGTCTTAAGCCCCACAGTTGGTCCTTCAGTGCTGCAATATTCATTACACCCCACAATATGAAAGTGTTGGATGCAGAAAGCAACACATTTTGCTATTTTTAGCGGCACTCAGAACATGAAGTTTGTCCTAGAGATAGCAGCAGAGGGAAGATTGTCATTAAACGCTAAGTTTGCTCAGTCAATCTACCAATTAGAGTTTGATATTTCGAGTATATCAAAGCTTGTCCTGATGATGACACAAGAGGAAAGGCCAAGCAGCCACCAGAAACATTAGGAATCATCCTCTGGAGTGTGAATATTCATATGAAAGTTTGTGGCAGTCTCGTCAGTAGTTGTTTCAAATAATTCATGACAATATTATCACATTATTTCATGTTTAACCTTTAAGATTTCAATCCTGGTTGAATTTAGTGAACAATAGTATTGCCAAAAAAGTACCTTGCTGACAAATAAATTGGATTTTCTTGTGGCTGCCTCCTCGTAAAGTAGCAGAAAATGTTCAGTTTGAATTATCAGTAACAAATTCAGCTCCATTAAAGCTGCAGGAGAGTGAGCTGTAACCACGGAGGCTTCTCTGAAATACGAACATTTACACTGGAGCACATCAGTGCACAATTTCCTGTCTGTGTAGCCAATTTGAATCCTGTGTGGTAAACGTGGACTCTACGAGTAACAATGCCAAAACTGATATATAGAGAGAGGCAATTTCAGAACATAATTATTCTCAATGGCTACCGCAGAAAAAAAAATGCCATAAATATCAAAAATGGGGTTTAACTTACTGAAAAAATAAATATGATAACTTTAAAGGTCATAATACCCACTGACAGATTAATCTTAAATTCAACCATGGCATTAAAAAGTCTTATTTCTGTATATTTGTTATTTTTCTCCATTATTTCTTTCATTTCTGCTGCTAGGGAACCTTTTCCGTTAGAAACTGTGTGAATGGAGTTCCCTCTGCCTCCTCCAGATGAACCAGCATCACTATCATTCATTGTTAAAAAGGAATAAGGCACTATGTTACTCAATGTCTTGTGTCCCATATGACGTGACCCACATAGAGACTTTGGCCCTTTTATAGCACACGTATGTACGCACCCGCATGCACAAACACACACACAAACACGTCCTTTAATGTCTGTTTTTAGTTATCCAGTGAATAAAATATAATTCCTATAATTTCACCATCTCTGGAGAGTTGCCATGAAGGCATGGTACTTTATATTTTATTTAAACACTGGAGTATAGCAGTGGAGTTCTTGCCAGTTCAGATCTGTCTCTAGAAGTGAAAGACCCACTCACACACAGTACACGTTTATTTGATTTCAATTGATTCTATTTTTATTTTATGTTAATTTGATCTCTGTCAAGAATCAAAAAATACTCATATGTCATATTTTCCTCAAGCTTGCAACAAACTAAACTTGTTTGTGCGTGTCTTTCTGTCTGTTTCTCAATTGCGTGCTGTTACGTTGTCCAGATGTGATGAGCGGACAAAATAGTGACGGTCTGTCCTCTAAGGTCACATGGAGGGTTTTTGGTGCAGTAGTCTAATACACTCCCTATCTGTGTGTGTGTGTGTGTGTGTGTGAACTCATTAACTCATGGCCTCATTGTCCAAACACACTGAGTCTGCAGAAAGACATTATGACTTTGCTGCTTCTGATGTGCTTTGGCCTGAACTCATCATTTACGTCATACCTCACACTCATGTACGTAAGCTGTCAAGTAATCACGGCCCCTCGCTCACGCACATTTACAGCACAGTCACACAGGTCATCTTATATAATCAGACCGGAACAAACCAAACTAAACTGAACTTTACAGGCGATGCGACTACACCGGTTTATAAATTGTTAAACCTGCATAAAAGTCTGAAACTGACTTTCACCACATCGTTGCATTCCTGTTTTGAAAGGGCAGTATTGAGGTAGAGGTGAATGTTATTTCAGGGTGTCAAACAAAGAAAAAGAAAACATTTGAGACGCCGGTAGCTCTGATTATAGTGTAACTCCGCTCAACAGTGGAAACACTATAATTTTCGAAACGAAGCAACGAGCAAAAGAGGCAAGGTGAACAAGGCGATGTGTGTGTGTGTGTGTGTGTGTGTGCGTGCATGTGTGTGTTTGGACAGCTCTCGCTCCAGGTTTCTGTCAAGAGAGAGTGAGTGCTGAGTGTTATTTTTCCAAGTGCACTTAAAAAGCAGCAGGGCATCAAAGGCCCCACTAAGAAGTGTTTTCACAGACTGGATGATAAGAAGCAGAGAAACACTTGACAACAACTCGGTCTCTCTCCAACTCTGCTGTATAAAAAGTGTTTAATTGGTGAGGTTGGAGATGCCATATAAATATACAGTATATATTGACAAAACAATCTGCTGTTAGCTGCTATTATTTCATCCACATGGCTTAAAGTTAAGCATGAAAGTTCAGTCTTGACCCTGGAGTCAGTAGTTGGCAAAACAATCCCAACTTAAGGTCCACTCACTGTTTTTTTATGGCACTTTCAACTATAGTTCAGTAGATAAGAAATAGCACAGCCACTCATGACAATACCACACTTGTAAAAAGCTGCTGTTGGTTGAAAACTGTTAACTTGAATTTTAATAGAGAAGCTGTATAAATCCTGTACAAATCCTCAAACCACAACACAGACAAAATGCTAAGAAGCACTACAAAAAATGTAGGAAACCATAAGGAAAACTTGAGATGCTCACAATAATTTAAGAAAAAAAAAAAGATATCATGAGGGACAGGCACCAGGAAAGGTGGGGTGTACAGAAATAAATCTGTCAACAGTACAAATAAAGTACCTCAGCCGCCTTGGAGCAATGCGGCTGCAGCCTTGGATCCACCTCTTCCCAGAGGGGTCATCTTAATAATCTTGCATCAGGATAACACAGTTCTATTTATACTATAAGTTGTTTGTTCAAATGCTTATGGAACAACTTATGTTTTCTGACAAGTGACCTCTTTCGGTTGTGTGAATAATGATTGTAGCAAAGCCCCAAAAGTCCTTCAGGTGAGGTTGTGATGGTCTCATCTTCTACTAATCATGAATGTTTCTTAAAGCATCTTTGCCTAACTTTAAAACCAAATAGGTGCCTAAACTTATCTAGCCCTTTAATCATAGATGTGACAGATCAGTAAACACTCAAATGAGTCATTTCTTAAAACTGTTATATGACTTGTTTTGCAAGGCAATGAAAAATGACCTATTTTGCTGTTTATGTATGAGAACTTGTTGATTCCTGATGACTCATTTGCACCAAAGGAAGACACAGAATATCGAATGAACACATAAATAAGAGGAATCTTCAGGATTGCCTCTGAGTGCGGAGGTAATAAATAAGAACATCTGCTCTTCTTAGCTTGTATTTTTTCTTTTCTGATTACTTTGGTGTATTTATAATTTTAACTTATGTTGAAAGCTGCCCTGTCAACTGCAATGCAAAAGAAAAAAATAGATGCAGAGGTGAAAACTGATTGGATGATGATTTCTCACTCTGTAGGTTTTTCCTAGCACCTCTTCTTTATATCTCTGCTCTCCACTTCTTTCTTCTCCCGTTGTTCTACTTCTCACTCACACACACTTGAGCTGACTTTTATTCTTCTCTTGTCTGTGTTAACCTTTTACTTGTTGACAGCCCTGCGTGACATAATCACCGTATCTGTCCCTCTTAGTACGTGTGTGTGAGTCCGCGTCTGAGGCCGCGTTGGGGGAGTCGAGATGATTTAAGAAGTGGGTTTTTCCAAGGAGTCCGGCAGGCTGGTGTTTACAGGTGTGTGTGTGTGTGTGTGTTTGTGTCAGCCATGGACTTTGAGTTTATACTGAGGGTAGCAGAGAGGAGAATACGAGCTGCTTTAGGCAAAGCTGAACCAGGTAAGGTGCTCTTAACACTGGAAACACTGGAAATAGAGAGAGAGCAGGATTATGACATGTACTGCTACTTGCTTTACCGCTAAAAAAAATCACTAAAAAGAATAAAACTATCATAATACTGACTATTTGTACAATTTTCTTTGCTATCATCATGATATAAACTCACAAAGTTTATATTTTTCGCATCATTTTAAAGGTTGCTTAAAATTCAGTCAGTTCATTAGAAATACGGCTAATGGGAAATTTATTTTAGCTACTAAAATTCACTTTTTGGAGACGTGAAGTTATTGTATAACAGCGATCCAATTATATTGTATGTTAAAATAAAGTCATTCATGCATCCTTTAGCTTCTCTGTAAACTTTCGCTATGGTATTACTATGAAATTCAGTCGCAGAAAACCTCAAAAAACCTCTCAGTTTCAGAGATTTCTGTTACAACAAGCGTCCTTTTGTGTGAACGCTTTGTAGGACAAAAGCGTCCGTGATGTCTCTGAAGTCCAAAAATGCCACACATTTAACTGATTAAACTAAAATCATTAATTAAAATAATCCAGACAGGGTTTAGGGTGATGTAATACAGGGGCATTTGGAGGCTTTTTAGTGTCAGTTCATGATTACCCTGAGTGCCTCATTGATTTTGAACTGAGACAGTGAGTATACACACACACAGACACACACACACACACACTCTCTATATAAATTGACGTGTCCTATGACGTGTAGTAGTCGATAAGTCGGGCGTCACTCTCTAGTGTCTGTCTGGAGGACCCTGTATTATATAGCTGTTGATGATATATGTCTGTGTGTGTGTTTGCGTCTTTGATTTTGTTGTCATGTGAGTCAAATTTTCATATACTGTGTGTTGCATTCAGTCAGTTTTAAAGTAACTTCAGTCAAAAATGATTGTGGAGATGTTTGGCTGTACTCTATGTGAACATTTTTCATCCAATAATTTTTGTAAATCATCCACACATGAATGATTAGACTTGTATGAGGTGGCTAACACCTCCGGGAATGCAAATGCTGTCCCACATGGGTCACTGTGGGCGATTATTCACTGGGCAAAGAGGCTGTTTTTAATCAGAAAACAGCAGAATATGCAGCCACAGTGGAGCATTTTGACCAACACACATCACCAACTATTAAAGGATAAACTAGGAGATTCATTGATATTTAAAGGATAAAGCTGGTGTTACTCTATATTATTCATATTGTCAACAAAGACCAAAATCAGTAATGCATTTTCGGCCTCTCAGTACTTTCTGACTCCTGGCTTCCCACTCAATCCCAAGCTCACAGGTTTCTACTGAAGATATACAAAATATATCATTTAATATAACAACAGCTGGGCACTGTAGTTTTTGGCATCTATTACTGTAACAGGAGTGAATATAATGCATTTCTTAGGGACTATTTTCAGTGGAGTAATACACATTTGGTGCTCTGAAGAGTACTTCCGGCAGCAGGACGGTGTGTGTGGCGTTGAGTCAAAATAAACTACAGTGTGTGTTCATGGTAATGAAGGAACGTGTCACCTGGTGCAACGGTGTGGTTCATTTGTTTATAATTTTTGACAACAATGGAGCTCTATGGCAGAGAGGAATAAACTATCTCAGGCTTTAGATACACAGACAATACTTGCTAGAAGGATTGTTGGTTTTGGCCTTTTCATGGGATTTGCTGAGAATAAGAAAAAATACAGAATATCACCAGACTTATCCGTGTTTATTTGCCCACATGCAATGCAAATATCATTTTTCATTATTCATAAAAGCAAGTTAATCTTTTTTTACCTGTTTCGGCGCATTTTGACAAATCCTCTTGAAAAAAAATCACATCACGATTTAACTCTAAAACCACTGTAAAAAACAAAATATATTCGTGAGCTGCACTGAAGTTGAAGCAATCAGCTGTTGCGAAACAAGAATCTAAAAGGCATCACCCCTGATAAAAATGCTTTTAATATTGTGTTTTGATAGCAAACACCAGTAATTAATGCTGGCTGATAAAATGTCTCTTATGCAATGAGACGAGTGGGAGCAATTTCATGCTTGTTTGGACAATTTTGAAGAAATTCTAATGCATGTTAACTCTAATGCACGGTAACTCTCAAGGACCTTAGAGAGCCTCTGCTCTCTAAAGCCCTAAATAATGGACACAGACATAAAATGGTCATACTATCAGTATTTGCACAGCACTTATTCACTGCAGAGTGTTGTATTTGTTTGTGTATCCCCTCTCAAATCTCCCTTGTACCTGTGAAAAGTGTTGCTCTTAGATCTGTATTATGGCAAGAGTTTGGATTAGATTGTAGCCTCGCAGGCTGAATGAAAACCTAATACACCGTGTTGCTGAACTATTCACATTTTCACTGGGAAGGATTGCTGTACACACATTGCACATATTTGTATACAAGCTTCCTTTAATGCAGCACTGTGGAGAAAACAGATTAGTCAGAGGTCTCTTTGGCATTACTGTCAGCATCAGAAATGTGTTTTTCGCCATCTAGAGCAGAAACTAGTGTTATTATAAGCATTTTACATTCATATTCTGCCTCTTGTCATGTCATTCTATTACCTAATCTATCTAAAATGTAACTGGAATTGTTACAAAGAGAAGGACAAGGGGATCAGGTTTGCTGTGTATAATCCGATTTTGATTAATTTGGGTTAATGAAGCTGGTTATTTCTCTTTTTTTCCCCCCAGAAGATTATAACAATGCAAAGACCCTTTTCCAAAAATCCACCACCTGGCCATTTCTCCTCGATCCATCTGTGAACTTTTTTTCTGCAGAGAGGTGTGGGGAATAGCAAGTTTTTTCACAACACAGTAGCTGAAACTAAGATTTTTATTACTGCCTGGAAATGCTGCTGAGAAAAATAAGCTTAAAGTTCCAAGACTGTGGGTGGCACCGAAAACATTCTCCTTTGTTGAGTCTTGAATGCTTGACAAAGTTTTATCTCTTGTCACATTATCTACCTACGCTCTTTGTTCCCGTTATTCAAGACTAATTTTATGTCTGATTCAGTCAGACGTGCACACAGGGGCGCTTGAAGCGCTGCACTAAAAAAGGAAAAATAATGAATCTGTCATCAACAACAGGCTCTAATCTCCTTCTCTTGGAAAATATGGAGCAGATAGTTGGCATGTTGTCTCTGTTTTTTTAATGCCGTAACTAGCAAAACAAAACACAATATTTCAGTCTGACATGCTGAAGATTAAGGGGATCAAAACCAGCGCTGTCAACATAATCAAACAATGGCCCACCTCAGACGTGACTGGCTCATTACAGAGAGACCAGCAGGTTACAGTGATGTCAACATCTCAGAGGCATGAGAAGAAAATCACTGTCATGACTCATTAAAGGACCAGTACACTGAAAAGTACTGTTAGCAGTGGCGCACTGGGGCTGGGAGTTAAACCATTCAATCCCACTCTGGCTGTGAGTGTTTTCTGACAGATCAGTGCAGTGCACACACACACACACATGCACACACACACAAACATACACAGAGCGAAACACACATATCAACCAGAGAGAGAGAGAGAGTAAATTAATTAGTATTGACAGATCCATTAGATTTGTCTGTCACTGGTCCAGTCTACACATTGTGTACAGTACTATCCCTGCTCTGCTTTGTACTGAAGTGTGCCACACTGAACTGCACTGTACAGTAATGGTACAACTCAGAGAGCTTAACTTAGGCTAAAAATGAGGGTGTGTAATATCAGCAATGAAAGCAATGCATGGATGTGTGAGAGATGTTCCTGTAAATGATTGAGAGGTGGATGTCAGCTGAAGGAAGAGAGAATGAGTGAGCTCATGATCCAGCCTATATGGCATCGCAGGTTATATTCACATTACCGTGTCTTCAATTATGTCTTAGATAATAGCTTTGAGCTCTTACTGTGTATTAGTCGAGGGCAGGCACCAACCATACCTGAGTAAGAAGTCTTCAGTTTCCTCCCGTAGTCTGAAGACAGGCAGGTTACTGTAGGTTAATTGGCAAGTCAGGTGAATAATGTTTGTCTATATTGAGCCCCTAATCATACAGTTGCTGTTTTGTGCCTGCCTGGTTGGTTTAGTCTGCACTTACATTGAAGGATTGGTTCGCAGTTTTTCAAGTCAGGTGCCTAAATGAACATTGACATATGTTTTTCTTGCTGTAATCATTCCTCCTGTTCATACTGACTCATAATGAGTTCCTGACTACCTGATGGATGTAAGACCGATATTCACTCTCCTATTTAGCTCCCGTCTGGTCTCACAACAACTCATCTTCGTCTGTGTGCAGTTCGGCGATGGGATGGTAGCTTACAGGAAGTTTGTCAGAGCTTCTCACATCAAACATAGTCATTTGATTCCTTCTTAATGTAAAAAATAGTCATTAGAGCAGCTTTAAGTATAATGCAACAGACACCAGTTGCTTATAAAAATACAGTGAGGGCACATGCTCTCCTAGTGGTAATTGAATCCAGATGAGAGCTGCAGCTATCAAATCCAGTCATGATGCGCGCGCTGTAGGTGAAGTGGAGGGGATACGTGTGGATAATAGAGTGGAGATGAAGTGCTATCACTGCAGTCTGCTCGAGTGACTGCGCCGCACGATCTGTTTAAAGAGAGATTCTATCGACCGGTTCAATTAAGTTTATTTGTCACGTGTAATCATACGTATAAGGGACAATCACAGTGAAATCAATTTGTGCCGTTTCCATATCAGACAGTGGCGTTTCCCCCCCGTCAGGATGCTCTCAATGGTGCAGGAGTAGAAATTCCTCAGTTTTTGAGGGGATACCCGGAGTTTCCTCAAGTGTCTGAGGTGAAACAGTCTCTGCTTCGCCTTTCTCACCACTGAGTCAGTATGCAGCGCCCTGTTCAGGCCCTCAGTGATGTAGACACCAAGATAAGCTGTCCTCCCTCTTCACCGAGGACCCGTTGATATTAAAGTGGGATTTAGAGTTGTCTAGATTTAGAGGGGATGAGAAAACATGATATATCGTGCTTGTAATACACAGTTTAATGTGAATAATAGCCTAGATTTATAACAAGACATTACTTACCTTATAAAGGCACTGTTAACCCTCATTTTAAACATTTCTAAAAACCAAATGAGGATGCTGTCTGACTCCATAGAAGCTGTTAGCTCTGCGTCAGACTGTGCCATTTTTATACATTTTCCTCCACTTAATTTTCACATTACATAAACATATTTTTCAAGCCCCTTACCACCTCCACCAAGCTTTGACTTTCAGCACCTCCTTAACTCTTGCTTGAAGGAGTTCTCCGTTCAGTCTCTGTAGTTATCTCTCCCCTATCCCCATAGTTCCACCACCCTCTCCCCCTCCCCTCATCCTCTGTGGTTCTTACTTTTTGGGGAAAGATCTGGAGCGCTTATATAACCGCTCTGATGCAGAAGTCTTCCATTTTCAACCGTAACCATTTTGTGTGGATCATTTTCACTGACGACTCGAGACTCCTATTTTTACTGTACCTTCTCTAGAAACTGCATTTGACCTCTGACCTCTCTGTGAAAAGGGAAAAACATAAGGAAATGACTCAAAACAACATCCTAAAAGTACTGATTTTTAGAATAGCTGTAAGAATACGTCCTAGAATTTGACTGTATTTGCTGAATCATACGATATGTGTACCGTACATCTGTATTAAATATACAGTATATCTCACATATCATGTAAACATTAACTTTCTCACTGCATGTCAGATCAACACTACCATGAAATTTTGTACAGATGAACTTATGGCCCCCTGACTTTTCCACACTTTGAAAATTTATCCAATGAAGTATTTCAATACAACATTTGGCACAACATTTTTTATAGATATTAATGGTTCTCAGACAATGAATCTTACTGACTTGATGATCTCTGCAAGTGGTGAAATTCACGAATGACTGTCATGAAAATGGTCTCCTCTCTCAGGCTCATACATGAGTTTAAAGTATGATGTTTTTTTTTCCATTAGTTAATTGTGTCATAAGACATCAAATGATCCCATGCAGCTTCTACTTAGCAAATTTGGTGAAACGGGCCCCTGGATAGCAATAAAGGATGCTGAGAGTCAGTTTTTTCCTTAAGTTATACTCTGACCTCATACATTTTTAGCTAATTCCCCTGAATAACATACATGAACATAAATCTTACTTAAATCAACAACATGAAACACCACATAAGGAGAAGGTTGAGGTGGTGGAGGGATCTGCGGCAGCAAAACGGCATTGGCATGAGCCTAATCAAAGTACCTTTAAACCTGCATTAATATGATTGAATGTAGCCACAAAGCAGTAAATGAGCAGAACACTTGACTCATTTTTGTACAATTACTTTGCTAGTAATAGCGAACGCAGCGTTTTGCATGTTGCTTCACATTAGCAGTTGGCGTTCTCTGCATATGAGCTGCTGCTTTAACTGGCAGCCATAATGAATTAAGTTAGAGCTGACTGGTCGATTTCAGACCGGTCCAGTGTCTACAGTCTTTTTTTTTTTTTTTTTTTTTACAGTCGGGAACTCTGGGGAAATGGCGTGACTAACACGAATTGACTTTCACTGTTATTACTTCACACTTCAAAGTACCAACAACACCAGAAATATTAGAACAGCACTTCCTGGGAGTGTCCCCTCAAAATGTCCCTGAAGCTGAAACAGGCAGCTTTTAAAAGGGAGATCAATATCAATATGTGAGGTGTTTAGAGGACCGCGGTCCATGAAGACCTCTATAATTGACATCCAAGTCCTGTTGTTGTGAAGAGTCGGAAGTACTTAACCTCAGGATCAAGACCCATGTGATATACAGACGGGTCCCAGGAGACTTTTTATCTGCTTGAATCTTCTTTTATGTTCACTAAAACTGAATATAAAAGTATAACAAACCGACATGACAACGTCCATGACTGTATGGTATCCAAATATGAATTTAGACACATAAAATTAGTGTGATGGCCACAAGTAACAACAATATCTTTATTCTTCAGTAGGAAATAAGAGCTGAGATTAGTCTTTGCTGCTTTGTTTACATGTTGCTCAGGGAAATACATTTTTATATTTTCAAAATTCATATCTATTGACTTTAAAATCCAGAAATCTTGGCACCTGAGGCTGCAGACACACCCGTGCATTCCTTGGCTAATTTACAAAAACTGAACAGATTGATTTCAGCCCCAAACATCAACTAACATTTGCAGCTCTGTGGAATAAATCCTGTAGCGTGTGACAGGGTCTACATGATGCCACAATCCAATGAGAACTGAGGTCTCTGTGAGCTTGGGGGGAAGTGTTTTAATGGGTAAAACAAACCACTTGTTGCATTTTATGGCAACTAAAGTACGTGAGCATAGGTTAAACATGCCACAACTTAAGTCCTTTATGTTAAAATCTTACCTTCATAACTTGACCCCATTTTCCCCTGTTTGAAGTATATTTGTGATAACTTAAAGTTTACTTAACAACCACTGCAGTGTGGAGGAAAAAACAACAGGAACTCAAACGCAACATATGTTTTACTGTGATACACATATATCCCTGTTTTGTGTAAAGTTGTTTCTCTGGTCTTTGTGCTGCGAGCGAGAGAGGCGCCGAAAAGAAAAGGGGAATAGAGAGGAATAGGTATAACGGGGAGAAAGAGGGGAGGGGGATTCGAGACACTGAAAAACAGCAGACAGAGATAGAAGAAAAGAGAGAGAGGGGGAGTGAATGAATAATTTAGTCCCTCCATTCCCTCTCTTCTCCTCCCCGCTGAGTTGGAGATGTTACAAAGATAGATGAGGAGAGAAGAGGAGAGGAGAGGAGGAGAGGAGAGGAGTGTTTGTGTGTGTGCGTAGAGCAAAAAAGAGACACGCAGTGCGATGAATGTAATTGATGCCAGATGTGTGTATATGTGTGTGTGTGTGTGTGTGTGTGTGTGTGTGTGTGTGTGTGTTGCGTGTGTGTTATCCTCTCAGCATTCAGCAGGTGTTCTCTCCCTGCGTTCGGAGACCCACCTGCGTCACTAATCACTCGTTACCTAGGTAACAGTGGACTTCCCCGCGTCTGTGTGTGTGTGTGTGTGTGTGTGTACGGGGGCGGGTGTCTGAGCGTGAATTATGAGTCATCCTGCTCAGTTCAGAGTGGCTATCCTCACACTCCTGTCTGGGGAACACCCACCCACATCTGTTACCTCCCCGTCCTCCTATTGCTCCATCTCTCGTCTGTCTTCATCGTCAACTCGTTCCCGACTCTTTTCTCATCTTCTGCCGCAAATTATAAGTATTTATGTCTGTGATTAATTTTATCTTAATACATGAATGTAATGTTTACCTGTTGCTTTCTCTTCATTTTGCTGAGAGAGAGAGAGCACAGTAATTAGCATGAGCAGCACAGCCATCATGACTGGCCAGACAAAGATAAGAGCGCCACCTACAGAGCTTCTGTTTGTTCGACACATTTTGGTGAAGCACTACAAGTCCAACACAGTAAAAACAGTAGAGACGGAGCCTAATTCTCATCAGATGAATCTTCTATTTAAAGGAATAGTTCAACATTTTGGGAAATACACTTACTCTCGTTAAAAGTTAGAAGAGAACATGGAGATCAGGCTCATGTCTGTGTGTGTTTAAGGAATAGTTTGTGTTAGTTTGTGTGTGTTAAATATGAAGCTTCATCCAGCAGTAGATTAGCGTAGCATAAATACTGGACACAGGGGGAAACAGCTTTCCTGGCTCTGCCCAAAGTTCAAAAGTATGTCGAGCATCAACTTTAAAGCTCACACAAACAGAAAGCCAACAGTTTATCTATCTGTCCAGCACTTTTGTGCAGCATCTTTGGCTGTAGAACACAGGTTTTAATATAGTTCTCTGTATATATGCATGAAAGTGCAACACCTGACAACCTGACTGTGATGACAGGACTCCAGGAAGTTCAGCCTCTAGTTCACAGCTGTTGTACATTAAACAAACAAGATACAACACGTTCATTAGTCAACTTTAGAGGTGTTGATTGGTTGGGACAGCTGTTTCCTCCTGCCCTGTTTTAATTCAAACCTAGGCTCAACAAGTTCTGACTCCAGCTCCGGACTACATGCACAGACATGAAGTTAATATCAATTTTCTCCCGTCGCTCTCAGAGAGAAATTAAAATAAGCATCTTTCCCCAAAATGTTGAACCATCCTTTAAAGGGAAGATTTACTTGGTTGTAGATATTTTCAACAAGATTCAACTTATCAGGTATGGTAACGTTATAAATTTGAAATCAAGTAATTATATGCTGTGTTGCTAGAAGTACGTGGACAACCAATTTAACATATGTGATTGCTGAACATCTCATTCCAAATCATAAACACTGCTGCAGGGATTTACTCAAATTCAGCTACAAGAGCATCAGCGGAGAGGCCTCAGTCAAGTTCTTTCATACTGAACATGGAAAAATAAAACTATGATCATAAGTATGTGGACAAAAACAACACTTTCTGTTTCACATAAGGCAACAACAAATATTAAAACTTGTAGATAAATAAAAGTTACACTCATCCTGCTACCCCCAACATGTTCATTACTTCTTTTAAGGTAGTCGAGGAGTTTCTGTGATTTGATGCGAACACTGTACAATCACCATTTTTAATAATCCATACTGCACTATCCTCTTAGTGTTTAAGAAAATGTCAGAGGCAGTCTTGCTGTCATCATCTTGATGCTACTGTTTCTGGCTAGTTCAGTGAGTTTATTCACATTAATTTGCTTTTTAAAGTGATGCTTGGGACTAATAAACAACTTAAAGTCTGAAGCAGCCGCTAGAGTCTGTAGACACCAATAACAATCAACATACTCAGCAACCACCTCTCTGTGTGCCCAATGACATATGGTTTGATACCCTTTTTAACTCGAATGCTGCTTCACTATTGGCCTAATGCCACAACAGAGGGGCGCTTTATCGAAGCCTAACACCCACATTTGAACGAGGTGCCCCTTTTATCATCTTCTCCCCTGCTCCATAGAGTATGTGCACATCACAGTTTTCTATTCTTAGAGCCTTACCAGCAATAGGGCATAAAGTTTGTACAGAGAATACTAGAGAAAAGGGCACGGGGTCATTATGAAGTCAGGAGGGTTCTTTGTGAATATTTCAGAGTTGTCAACGAAATAATTAAGAATAATCTTCTGTAATAACCATAAAATTTCATGCCAAGTCTGGTCAGGAGTTGTCAAGATATAGTATGTTTCTCTTAAGTATTGAAAATCAGTTTTTATAGTGCTGCATTCTCCTATTTTATTATGCTGTCATTTACCTTGCAGCTGCTCCCCACTGACTTTAATGTAAAACAGACCTCTGCAACAGATTCTTTATATGATTATGGAGAAGTTTACCCCTCATCTTAGTGTCTTAGTAGCAACAAACTGAGACTATCAAGTTGGAGATAACAGCACTGAGATCTAAATGTCTGAAAAACATCTGTCTTGCCAGGTGCTTGATTGTTAATTTGTAGAACAATAGTGTAATTGCATATGAAACAGGATGTTTTTCACATAAGTTGCTCCAAAACATAATATATCTCAGGCATAATTGAACAAAGCAGCTCAGTGACAGTCGAGCAGCCACCAGAGGCCCCCAGATGAGCATTATTAAGCTTCAAGCTATTGTAATTGCAACAAACTTATAAATAAATCACATTACAAAACTAGACAGCATGAAATCTCTGTGAAATACTGAATACAAATAAAATAAAATACAAATTCCAAGAAAACAAAATGAACTTTTGATTGAGCTTTTATGTACAAAAAGAGCAGAAATGTCTTTAATGTCAGCAAGAATCCTGGAACTGCATAAAAAGAAAGAAAGGCTGGAAATAAATAAATGTGTGAGATAAAAGAAAGAGGGATTGAGGAAAAAGAGGAGGGGAGTGCTGTTCCCTTTTAGTGCCTGTAGAGAGCGCTGCTGCCTCTGCGCAGACCCAGAAGACCCAGATGTGCAGAAAAGGCAAAGCTTCAAACAGAATGGAAAATAATAGGAGTGTGTGTGTGTGTGTGTGTGTGTGTGTTCTCTCAGGAGGGAGCCTGAATGGCCAATAATAGTCATTTTCTTTTTCATTTATGCCCAATATTGCATATTTTGTTCTCTTGCATGATTTGCGTGTGTGATTATCTCTGTGTGAATGTGTGCATGAAGCAGAAAGATTCGGGATGGGTGGTTTCAGGGGTATGAATGGTGGAATAAATGGATGGAGGAAGGACGGGGTGCAAAGAATTTTCCTTTTGAAGTATGAGAGCTGTGTCCTGCCTTCCTCCGATGTTATAAAAAGCAGTAGAAAGGATGAATTTTAATGTAAATGTAGCTTTGATTTATTCATAACTCCTTCACTTGGACTGACCTGGATAAAATACACACTAGTACACACATATACACACATACATACACACACACACACACATCTTTCTCTCTTTTTCTTGCTGTCCGGGAGATGAAGCAAGAGTGAATCAGTAGTACTTTCTATATTTAAATTGTAGTGTGTCAGCAACATCAAGAACAAAAGAAGGAAAGTCTGGGACCCTGTCAGGAAATTCTGGGTTTACCTGCAGAAATGGGGGGAAAAAAAATATGAAAATCCAAGATGACAGTCTGCTGCCGCTGTTTTGTCTTTATGAGTCTTTGATTTGAAGCCAGAATGGGACCAAGCAAAGAAAAAATATATGAATAAGAAAGTCATAAAAACATAATGGCACTGACATATTTTCCATTCTCAAAGACAAAAATCTGATAAACTTGAAGCTCTTACCTGTGTTCAGAACCACATTTGGTTATTATAGTATTTATATGAGTCCCTAATTACTATGTACCAAACACAATGAGGCTCTACTGTGTCACTGATGTATCACCACTGTTAATAATGTTATCAGTGAACTACTGCTCATGCTCTTAGACACACTCTGGCGCCACCAAGTGGGCATGAGGATAATATGTGTGTGTGTGTGTGTGTGTGTGTGTGTGTGTGTGTGTGTGTGTGTGTGTGTGTGTGTGTGTGTGTGTGTGTGTGTGTGTCCATTTGCAGCACACACACACACACACACACACACACACATACACAAACAGAGACCAATGCTGTTTGCTGTCCATGGTGCTGAAAATATTTTGGTTCAAGTGTTCCGACCTGCACCTGACGTCACGAAGCCTCAAAGCGACATCCGATTATTTTTTAATCACATATGCTTCACCGGTTGCCCTCAAGTCCTTTTTGGATCCACACAACATAGAAGAAAAATTACTTAAGCATGAATCCCTCTTTCTTTTCATTCTTCTCATTTATCCGGAATACTTTTAAAACCAAGAAAAAGTAAAAAAGTAAAAAAACACAGGCTACAAATACTTATCATACATATATTTAACTGCTTTTTTTTATTGTGACATGGTTATTTTTATTGTAATTATTTTTGTAACAATAGCAACAGTCTATATTGGAAACAAAAGGTTTCATTCCCTCGGGACAGTGATTGAGATCAGCATATTAAATGACAATCAACCTATTAGACTGTGAGATATCTTATATGCAAAGCTGACATTTGGGACTGACAGTGATGGGAATGATCCATCCCTTTGGGAGCATGAATATGATAAGTACATTTAATGGCAACCTGCCTATGAAACACGAGTCATACCTTGTTGTCGGTGCTAAAGGAAAGGTCACCGAAAACATTAGTGCGAATCCTTACAGGAATAATGAATATCTACAGCAAATATGATAGAATTATGTCCACATATATCATCATATCACCAAAGTGTTGGAATAAATGATTGACATTGCAATCCTTAGTTAGCAAGACACAAAAACTAAGAGTTCCTGAATAATAATAATAGGATTTTTCTTACAAAGTCAATAACATTGCTTTCAAAATATCTCTTGAGAATTGTAATTTTCCCGGCTGATAAGTTTGTTGATCCCTGACATGATGGAGGTTCCACCATGCCATCAAAAAAAACCCCACACAGCCAAACTATATTCATCGTAAAGACGGGATAGATTGGAAAAGGTTTTGAGATTTTCTTTGTAATCAGTTTTCCTAGAAGACAGGAAAAATGTCATTTTAGTGCTCTTTGTGTGCAGCTGGGTCCCAGCTCGGCTCTCTATTCAGCAGCTGAAGAGATGGTTGACCTACATGCTGTACTGGAACGACCAATTCATGCTCACGTGTGAGATACTGTATCGGCAAAACTTGAACCAGTACATGTGCATGTAATAGAATGTATGGTATAGTCCGAATCTGATCCTTACAGTGCACTTAATGTATTAACATGACTGGCTGTACTCACCTGTTACAGCCCCACATGACGGAGGAAATGTGAGCTTACTGTAGTCCAGTCCTGTAGTGTAAGCTTACAGCTGGAAACCTGTTTTAAAGCTATAAGCACGTGTACAGTAGACAAACCAGACATGTGAGGCAGCCCTCCACTTTATCAGCCCGTCAATCTAGCCCACCTCCTGCATTTTTAAACCGTTCATTCAGACGAGCTGTCATGAGCTGAATACAGACAGTATGTGTGGGATGAAGTAATGAGGGGAGCAGGTTTCATTGTTTAGCCTGCGCTGCCTTCTTCATCATGTCATTTACATTCTTTACTTGCCCGAATCTGAAATGAAATATGAAAGAGATGAAATATGTTTTAAATAAATTGAGTTTCACACTTTTTTTTTTACTCAATTCTGCTATTTGTTATCTTTTCCAAAAGGTGAAGAAATAATGTTGAAGGCAGTCTAGTCTAGTTTGGATTATTACATTAAGTTTGATGTGGAAACATGTGCACATACACCGAGACTGGACTTTTCATTGAAGTAGAAGACATCTTGTATCCAGCAGTTGATCTTTTGAAATAAAAATATTTGCTCATAAATTCTGGATTTTCCAATGAGGGAGAAGGAGTGGATGTAATTTTAAGAATTCTTAAAAAAAACACAACATATCAGACACAAATTATAATTCAAAGCAGAGTATTAATCTTAAAACATGTCTGGAGGGGATCTTTAAGTGAATACTGAGACTGACAAATACTAAAATCACCTTAAAAACCAACATTTTCAGAAAAAACATACAGAGGACATGACTTCAGTGTTCTCAGAGGCAGCTGCAGCCCTGGTTGACTGATTCTAGGCAAAAAATAATTATAATATCCTTAAATCTGATGGAAACATACACAATTACGCAGTTCAAGAATAATGGAAATGTTATATGAAAAGGCCACCAAAGCCTGTGGAAACTCCGGCCTAAGGGAAGGGATGCCCTCTATTCTATTCTATTCTATTCTATTCTATTCTATTCTATTCTATTCTGTATTGCCCCTCATACACCCCTACACTGGCCCATAATGAGGATGACAAGTTGTTTTTGAGAGCGCGTGTGTGACTGCTCGCTCGGCGCGTGGCTCCAGCGGCGGTGTGGCTCGCGCTCTCCAACGTCAAACCAGCCAGAACGACAGCCACGAGGACATCCGGTCGTTCCTTTCAAAATAACACACACACAAAAAAAAAATACACTAGATATCACTGACAGTGTATCATTTGAAGCAGATTTCTAAGAGAGAAATTGCAGCTACATTTCCACTCGTTTAATCTAATGTCCCCTGTACGACTTTTGTCTGTATGAAATATAACCAACGGAGGGTTTCAAAAAGCACAAACACCTTTGAAGAACTTTCACAGTCAGGCCTGCAGCCTCTAAAAGCAAACTAAAGGTCAAGTGTCAATAAGAGCAGGGACATTACAAAAGACGACTAAATGAGTCACAGCAAAAGGCCATTCAGAGGAATATGTGATACTGGAGGAGAAATGTATGCAGCAGTCAGTGTTCATGACATTTAAAAGCAAATATAAAACATAAAGATGAAATAGCTAATATAATTAAAACAACGGGAATGTGTCCTATTAATAGTCATCCAGAGATTAAACTATTAGTTGTGATTTTATTAAATGGAAATTGACCCTGTTTGATGGCAACAACAGGTAGCAAAATGTCTAGAACAGTGGTTCTCAAACCTTTTCACGTTAAGGACCCCTAAACAAGGACCCCCATTAGATAGGGTTTTGTCCCATGCAGGGTCCCCCATCTGATAAGATTTTTTCATTTAGATGTTTTATTACAGAAAGTGTCTGAAACCCATGACCAAAATAGTCACACATTCTGGCATTGTGTTACTTATATGTGGAATTGTAGTGAAAATAAATGATTCCCCTTTTTGCTAGAGACCCCCTGGAACCCCCTCAAGGACTCCTGGGGGTCCCTGAACCCCACTTTGAGAACCACTGGTCTAGAAGAATAAAAGAGGAATATTAGGCTAAAAGATTTATAATACAATAAACACCATACTGAAAAAGTAAAAGCATGGTTAGTAATGTCAGCCATTAATATATAGCTAGGCTACTATAGTCTAATCCATCTGAAAGACACACAAATCCTGTTAAGCTTTCACTTTGAAAACCAAACCGCCCATTTTCCGGTGCTGCTCTGGGTGACTGCCGCTGGTTTCACACATCTGGATCCGCGCTTCCATCAGCGGAACACAAAACGGACAGAGGAGAGAGGACAGAATTGCTTTATTATTGCATTATTCTCCCTTTTCAGAGGTTTTGTGTTTGGTCTCGCCTGTTGACCATGGGAAGACAAACTGACAAACGGGGTCCGGTAAAATCGGTTGGAGGAGCCGTTCAGTGACAGCTGCTGTTATCTGACTGACAGACAGACCGGTGAAACGTGACGGACAGGTAAACCGCTGTGCGTTTCTAATCAATGGCCTGGGGAATAACGGCAACAGAAAATATGCTGTAAGGTGAAGTGGTGTGTTTATTCTGGACTTTACCGCGTTGTGGCTGAAGTATGGGGCCGTTATAGCCGGTAAAGCGGAGACTGGAGGTTTGTGTCTGGTTTTGTCTGCGCTCCGTCCCCTCCGGTGGACACAACTGAAGAGACTGGAGACACGGACGGAGACAGGGCTGGTTTTGTGTCGGCTGTTTCGGCAGAGACATGGCAGCGGCCATCGCCAGCGGTTTGATCCGGCAGAAGCGACAGGCGAGAGAGCAACACGCCCACCGACCGACTGCTCACCGGCGGCGGAAGAGCCCCGGTAAGAAGCAGGGGCTGTGCAACGGGAACCTGGTCGACATCTTCTCCAAAGTCCGGATATTTGGCTTGAAGAAGAGGAGGCTACGGAGACAAGGTGTGGGGAAAGGAGGGGGGGGGGGGGCGACATGCATGCACATGCACAGACAGTCGCACGCACGCAAATATATTGATATGCATTATGTGCGCGCTTCCACAAACATACAGAAACGCACGCTCTCACGCACGCATATACATTTTTACGCGTGACAACATTCATACACAAGCACCTTCATCACACGTGCACGCCTGGGCCGATGCACACATGTACACTCGCGCGCGCGCTCATACACGCGCACACACCCCAATCATGCATAAACACAGACTGACAGACTCGCCCCTCTCTCTGTCTCTCTCTCTCTTTCTCTCTCTCTCTCTCCTCTGTGGTAACACACACACACACACACACACACACACACACACACACACACACACACACACACACACACACACACACACACGCACGCACACTGTCATGTCTTGTAGTGCCCTATGGTTCAGTAGTTTCCAGGTACATCCATTATTGAAGCCACAGATTAGTCTGTCTAGTCTCTCTCTCTCTTTTCCGTCTCCCCGTGCATCTCTACCTCGCTCTCTCATATTTCCCAGCTCATAATTCAAAGTGCCCTATCACCATGATCACACTTTCTCTTCACATCACTAAAACGTTAGAATAAATCACAACGACAGCAGCAAAACGCCTCTCTCTCATATTGAAATTACACTTTTTTTCGCTCTTTGTTACTCTGATTTTTTTCCTCTTTCGAATGCAAAACAGAAACAGTTTTCTGTTCATGTGGAGCTCAACATTTTCCACCATTCAGGTTTTTCTTTAATCCAAATTAACATCACAGTTAAATCATGGTACGGATCGTGCCGTCAGTGCATGGAGAAGTAATTATGGATGTGAATGCAGATTAATGAGAATGTTGTGATTGTGTGCTACGGCGAGCGTTCAGTTGCAGAGGCGATAAGTGCTGTTGTAATCAATTGATTGTGTGAGAAACCAGCAGGTGACGTGCACGGAGGGATGGATGAAGGGAGGAGAGATGGAGGTCGGAAATGAGAGGAGGGGAGGAGAGACACAGAGGAGGCGAACGTGAGGAGTCATGTTGATAGGACTTGGTTTTCACCAGTTTGCTCTGGTGAGTGACGGGAATTTTGTGTGGTCTGAGAGCCAGATTCCAGATGGGAGTAGGAGGTGATCTCTTTTCTCCTCACCGCTCCTCTCCTCTCCTTCCCTTCCTCTCCCTTTTCCTCCTCGTACTTTCCTCTTCCTGTTTCTCTCCATCACTCGTTTTCCCTTTTCCCTGTCACCTCCTTTTCCTACTTTTCCTCCCTTTTTTTCCTTCCACAGTCACCTCCTCTCCTCTTTTCTCCTTCCTTCATTGCATCTTTCCATTTCTTACTTTCTTTTTGTCTTTAGTTCCCTTTTCTTGCTCTCCTCCTCCTTCTCCACCTCCTCTTCTCTCGTCTCTTCATTCTCCCTCCTCTCCATCCTAATCCTCCCTTCCTTGTCTTAGATCTTTTCATACCTCCATCTTCTTCTTTCCTTTGCTCCCCTCCACCATTCTTTCCTTTTTGGGAAGAGAAGATGACAACAGCCTCCTCTCCTCTCCATCATCCTCCATTATCTTCCATTTCTGACCTTTTTTTCGTCACCTCCTTTATTCTCCTCCTCCTGCTTGCCTCCTCTCCAGTCATCCCCCATATCTTTGATCTTTTCGTCCCTTCTTCCAGCTTCATTTTACTTGTCCTCCCTTCTTCCCTTCTGCCATTCTTTCCTTTTAAGGAAGAATTAGATGACAACAGCCACTTCTCCTCTCCTCCTCAGTTCCGCATTTGTTCCTCCTCCACTCCCCTCCCAATTTTTCTTTCCTTTCCTCCTCCTTTCTCCTCCTCCTCCTCCTCCTCCGTCCTAATCCTCCCCCCCTCCTACCTTGGATCTTTCCATCCCTCCTCCCAGCTTCATTTTACTTTTCCTGCCTTTTTCTCCTCTTTCTTTTCTAGGGAGAAAAGACAACAGCTTCTCCTCTCCTCTCCTCTCTTCTCCACTCCTCTCCTCCCTTCTTTCCTTTGCTGCCTCCTCCTTTCCTTCCTTCTGTCTCTCCCTCCTCTGTGTTCCCAGCTGTGAGAGCTGCTGGTGAAAGCTTGGCAACATCCACAATCTCTGTGCTCTGTCTCTGTCTCTCTGTCTGTGTGTGTGTGTGTGTGTGTGTGGGTGTGTGTGTGTGTGTGTTTTCTGTGTGAGAGATTTGCCAATATCCCCCACTGTCTTCCAGAGGTTTTGTGAAGGTGAGACAGGCAGACCCGGCTCAAACCAATCTGCAGCCTTCATGGCTCAATCAAAGCTTAAATGATCAATGCAGCTTAATTTTGCGTATTTTTTATCAGCCAGAGTGAGACTGACATGGAGCCAAAATGGGCTTTTTATTAGAAATGTGATATCAATCCTCTCCTGATAGTATGGAGGCTCTTTCCTGTCCACAGCTAGTCAGTATGCTGTTATTAATATTATTATAATTTTTGATATCCGAGCGAAGAATTAATTGTATTGCTGTGGCAGGATTTCACTCAACAGTATGTAGGAAAGCAAAGCCAAGCTGGCAGATACACTCTATACATCCAGGTCTATTTTAGTTACATTTAATTATTATACATGATCTTTTATTAATTAAAATGTCACAGATGAAATATAAAGGACATGACGCATTCTCAAACAAGATAAGAGACAATAAAAAAAAACATCCAGCAGCTTCTTCAGACTGTGCGTCACACAAACAAGGACGGTGAGATTGAAATGTGGCTGATTTTGGTCTGTCTGCAGTGGGCAGTGGGTTCTGATGTCTCCTCTGCTCTGACAGACAGATGCCGGGCAGGTGGACTGTGATTTTGAACCATAAAGCAGCAAGAAATGACACAGCTGTCAGTTGGAATGATATTTGCATGAAAATATAGACTTTGTCCTATTCGTAGCAAAGAGGGAACAAGAAAGTGTGGAGGGAGAAGTATAGGGATGTAACAAATGATTATTATCATTATAGGTCAATGCGGCAATATATTTAATTGTTTGATATATAAAATGTGAGAGAAGGGTGAAAAATGGCAATTTCATCGCTAGCCTGAGGTGATGTCTGCAAATGCAAATGTCTGTTATTTTATTCATTGTCATGCACATAAAGGTGTTCAGCCTATATGGTCTTATAAGACACAAAAAATACAGTTGCAGTGGAGAAACATATGTCAGAGAAGTACACAACATCTTACATTACTTTGCAAACAAACAATAAAAAAGTTCCTAATATGCAACAAATAAAAAAATGTAAGAAAAATCTAGAAACCAGAAGAATTTACCAGAAATGAAGGAAATTTTACTAAAAGTGTGTCCCTTTATAAATGAATATGAGACAGACTTTGTGCTCTATCTCACCTAAATGTCCTTGATGTTCTGGCCTCTTATCTGAGCCGAGTCTGACATTGATGTCGCTAACAGGACGACAAGCCTCCGAACAACGTTTTTTTTCCGAGCTCACATATGTTCACAAACTGCTCAAACCACAACAACGTGTCCGTTCCAGCGAGGTGGTGGTGGTGGTAGTGAGGGAGGTGAATTAGGTATCTCTGGGTGTTTAAGCAAGATTAAAAATGTTCTCCTGTCGGGGAGGGAGCTGAACCACAAAGCTCTTGATTTCCTTGATTTTTGTTCATGTCGTGTCCCGCCCTCACGCATGGTCATGAACTCTGCGTAGTCACTGAGAGGATGAGATTATGCTAAAATGATGATTCACTGCTGGGGAAAATTAGGAACTATAAATATAAGAAGTAAAGAAAAATCTTAACCAGCATTCAATATTTAAGTGATGTTATTCAGCTCTGTCACCTCTGTTGGACCGGCTCTCTCTGTACAGCGTGTTCCCCCTGACTTTCAATCAATGCATAAGCAGGTATGGAAAATCGATAGATGACGTCAGTGTTTCCCTCTGAATTGTATTCTTGTCAAGGCTGGAAAAGCCTTTTAAGAAGTACTAAGACAACACGGCATCTACAGTCTCCTTTCAAGTCAAAGACAATGATGACATGTGGTGCAGACGTGTATAAAATCTGAACTGTCTCATTAGGACAACCTGAATTTAGAGACTCTTACTAATTATTATTGTAGATACACAATCAAACAAACTGCGTCATTGCTGCCGTATTAGGGATGAAGGACATTTACTGTAGCTCAGCCAGGTCTAATTGTTCTACCATTATTTTAACAAGAAATCTGCTCTTTTCTTCACCCTGAGCGTCCCTCTAATCACTCATCACTCTGATTTATATGAGACTGAAACGCATTCAGTTGCTCCTTGTAAAATCTTCACTTGGGTGCTGTTGAATCTGCTCAGTGTGTGTGTGTGTGTGTAAACGAGAGGGAGAGAAAGAAATACAGAATGCCTTTTATGCATCGCATGTATAAGACACCCATGCTGATATTTTATACCGTGTTAAACACTGTATTTAGACTCAGACTGGGGCAAATTAACTGACAATATGACACGTCAAATCAGCACGGCAGCTTGACGGGCTGACTGATTGAATCAGATCACATTATGATGAAAATATAGCTGTGTGTGTGAGTGTGTACTGTATGTGTGTGTGTGTGTGTGTGTGTATGTCTGTGTGGATGGGGGAATACCCTTCCACTGGAACAGTCTGGAATCACGAGACTGTTGTCATGGCAACGCGAGAATGGGAATTTCCCTAGTAACAGACAGGATATGGAGTTACTGGGAGGAATGGGAATATCACCTTGACGATTGTGGGAATGTCACTGTGGCAACGGCTCGGCACGTCAGGTCGGAGTATGATTAAATGGATAACTGGATGTCGGACGGATGAATAGACAGATAAATAGATGATGAGTGGATGCAGCAGTACGGTTCCCCCGTGGAGAAGTATTGATTTTTCATCCATTACAGCAGGAATCTATGCAAACACCAACAATAACACCATTTGAAACTGTAATTGCACTTATAATAGGGATGTGATTAAAAATCTATATCAAGATAAATTATAGCACATGTACCGTGATGTTTGTCCTCAATCATTACAGTTTTGATTTAAAATTTGCACACAAGTGTAGACACAAGACCACATTTTGATCTGTCGCTTCGTTCGATCACTCTGAGAGAGTGGACAGTGGTCTGGTAAGAAAAAAAAAGCCAGAATTGGAGATATTTACAGTGACCTTGACATTCAAATCATAGCCTCTAGAAAAAAGGTTATTGGGTAATGTAGTTTTTGATGCTAATGCTGATGTGATAATTAAAGTTTCTTTGAGAAATGTAAATGTCTTTCTAAAAAAAAAAAAAAAAACTTCTCTTAAAAATAAACTTAATGGCCTCGAACATTCCCATTGGCTGACTCATATCACCAGCCAGGAAAGGTTTTCTGTTATTACATGCCACCACTGAAATGCACCTGCTGTAATATATCCACATCAAACAGGGGGTTTTTTTTAGCCACCAGAAAGACAGATGAATAAATGTAAAGTCAGGCTGGCAGGTACACTCTCTGCCATACATCCAGGTCTATTTTAGGTATGTATAATAATTATACATGATCTTTTATTAATTAAAATGTAACAGATAAAATATAGGAGATGTGACAAGTTCTCGAAAAAGATAAGAGACAATAATAAAAAAAAAACATTTCCAGCAGCTTCTTCAGGCTGTGCGTCACACAAACAAGGTCGGTTAGATTGAAATGTGGCTGATTTCGGTCCGTCTGCAGTGGGCAGTTCCTCCTCTGCTCTGACACGCAGATGCCGAGCAGGTGGACTGTTATTTTGAACCATAAAGCAGCATGAGAGGGAAACTAGAAAAAAAAGGCAGTTATTGAAGAAAGGAACTTGTCAAATGCTAAATGTGGTTTAAAGCAGCCATACAGGAATTTAAATCAGTAAATGTGTGATTAACATTACCAGATAGTGGAGTCGTGGGTTATCCTTCAATAAAAAGAGTACACCTGCATACTGATGACAAAACCTTCCCAGTGGTGGGTGATCCTTGTCAGCGAATGTCTTGATTTATCATTGACCGCTCTATACAACATGCTAAATAGTGTGCTGGGAATTTTGTCAATTTGAGTGCTGGTTGCAAGCCTCACGGCTCCTCTTCCCTCCTTCTCCCCTGCTGCACAAGATGGATCCTTCACAAAGATGGAAAACACCCCTGCCTCTCTTTCATACACACACACAAACACAAACACACACATACACTCTTCATAAACTGGGTCAGCTTTGGCTTTTTTTTTTTTCTGTCTCTGTGCATTAGGGTATACTTTCACACATTTACTCTCTGTCTCTCTCACACACACATGTTCAAAGGGGATTCCCACCCTGCTTTAGCATAGCTGCACCGACCCAGGCGAAGTCAGCGGTGATGTGGTAGTTTCACAGAGGGAGGAATGGGTGTGGTCACATGCATGTGAGTGTGAGAGGAGCCATATTAAATGAATCGTTTCACCGGGCCGGCTAATGTGAGCGTATGGAAAAAGCGTGCTATCTAAAGCAGAAGAGGTGAGAGTGATGATGATGATGAGGATGGAAAAACGCCTGTCTGTACCTGCTGAAGAAGCACTACTATTATCTCACCTAAAGCTAACGCTGGTGTAGTCTTTTTCTTTCTATCTTTCCGTTAGTCTCTTCTTCGTTAGTCTCTCCTTCTCCATCTTTATCTAGTGTCAGTTTTTGTCTCTCAGCTCCTTCTCATCTCCTTTCTTACTTGATCTGTCTTTCTCTTGTCTCTCTTTCCCAGCAGCTGTTTTATTCATTGTGTTTTATCTCAGCAATTTTGTATTTGATGGTGAGATGCGGGATTCACACAGTGAGAGGCAGAAATGACTGTTTAATTGAAGCAACATGAAATAACCGAGAACACAGCACCCAGTGACTGAGAATTTAAAAAAAAACCTGCACTGGAGCACCAATGATCGAATGTAATGACGTGATGTAAACATCTGCATCTAATTATTTGTGACAATAATCTGTATTTTTAAATAGATTATTATCATACAAGAGCTTTGAAACACTTCTTTAAATGGGGGAGAAACCATCACATCAAAAGATACACACAGTTATCTGAGGTTTGATCTATAAAATCACATCTGCAAACCATTATATCGCCGGATAGATAAATAGTAAACATAACAGATTTAAAGCCATTATAAGGCTGCTCTTTACCATCAAAGGTTCAGAAATAATTTATCAAACTTATTCAAGTGGAACAATGATCACGAAGGAAGGATTAGTCCAAGAATCCTGTAATGGATTGGATGTGCTTGACTGGTCCCCCCCCCCCCACCCCACAGGAAATCCCTCAGGATGCAGCAGGTCACATGTGGTCACATCACGTGTGTCCTTTAATGCCAAACTGTATTGTATCTCAGATGTGCCTTGGAGAAGTTTTTGCATTTGAACGTGAATCATTGATAAATCATTCTGTCTAAGCTGACCAACCTTATTTCAAGTTTTGCCTCGTTTTATTTGCATTTGCTGGTTTAACGTTTGTGTGATGTACAGCGATTCAATTCTTCTCCCTTCTTCTCGTGTCCTTGTCCTTGTGTTTGTGTTGTGTAGAACCACAGCTGAAGGGCATAGTGACCAGGTTGTTCTGCAGGCAGGGCTTCTATCTCCAGATGGGCCAGGATGGAAGTATGGACGGGACCAAAGACGACAGCACCAACTCCTGTTAGTAGACACACACACACACACACATACACACTGATAGACACTGTACACAATCAGGTGTGATGTGCATTTTTGAAGGTAAACCTGGTAAACGTGGGTGTAAAACACTCACACTTAATCCTCATCGTTAGTGCACAGAGCCCTGCTGACTTTCTGTACAGTCAACCAGTCAATTACATTTGGGTTCCTCATTTATCAACACTAAGGCTTAACTACACGCATGTAGAGGAGCAGCATTGTGCTTTTCTTGACAACGAATGATTGTGAGGCACAGCAACAAGAATCTGAAAGGAAAAAGAGAAAATCAGAAAAAGAGAAAAATCATTGCTCAAAACAACAATGAGGAGAGTTGCAGCCCAAAACCAGAATTTCATCATAGCAAAGGAAAAGCCATGACAGTCTCTCTTAAGGCCAAATAGTTATTTGGAGACAACGTGTCAGTCTCTCGATCCTCATCCGATTGGATGAAGGTCGAGAGATGATTTTTCTCCTCTCAGTGTGAAAAGGAGAGAATGGGACCATATAATCTGATGAATCCTAGTAATGTCTCCTATTTCTAGCCGTACCATCTACACACTATGCATATTGACTGCAAATCCACAGTATACGCAATCATAAAGACAGCAATGAGGCAGCAATATTGTGTTTAGAACGCCTCGGTTTGTTTTAATGGAGGTTTTCGGGACATTTCGTGCAGGCAAGTGTGTTTTCAGAGAGCAAAGCAACTGTTCGGCTGAAAGCGACAAGTGGCGGTTCAAAGGATTTTGTTTTTAAGGCTAAGTTTATTGGACCTCTGCACCCGACGCTGCCTTCAGGGAGGAGCTGCAGATGGATGCTTTATTGATTAATGTAGCCTTTGCAATATTCTGATGTGCTCGGCTTAGAGAAAATCAAATGCTCATCAGTAATCACTACAGCAGACAACTCACTGGTCCAAAGTGTCCTCTCCGTATTGGCTGAGCCGGTTGCTCTTTGCCGTCCGCCTGTTGTAGCAATGTCCCACTTGTTTACTATGATTTCTTATATTTTTTTTTTTGGCAAATGTCTTCACATCACTTTTTTTTTTTCTGCCACAGCTTGGCGTGTAGATCAAACAGGATTCACTGCAGCTCGCACTTGTTGCCAAGCTTAATTTTTTTCATTTGTTTGTCAGTTTGTTCGTGGCTGAGCCGTGTTCAGCAGAGAGGAGAGACATCAGTGACATTTTCCCGCAGCATTTAAAGAGACGGTTGTTACCGTCTCTAATCAGCCGAGGGCAAATCTTTATGTTAATGAAGGCTGCGTGCGTGTGAGTGTAACAGTGGTTTAAGAAAGTGTGATATTTATCAAGGATGATTACTTGCAGGTGTACTTCTGCACATTTGATGCGTTTCTTTTTGCTCGATCTGAACATTGTAAATGTTGGTTGTTGGAGATGCTTAACAACCATTTCTATGCAACCTTGATTAATGAGGGCTCAGGTATCCCAGGTGTAATCAGCCCTTGATTAGAAGGAAAAGCAGCAGGACTAATAGCAAATCTACTATCAAGCCCTTCATTATGGGTCATTGTTATGTTATGATTTTATACCAATTACACAATTTTTTATCTTCATATTGTTCCTCCAGCATAACGGAGTTCTTTTTTCATGGTTAGACATTAGCTCTAAAAAGAAAAATCAATTTTTTTGTGATATCTATCTGCTCAATCTGAACATTTACCACATTTACCTTTGGAAATATGTACGTTCTTGATGAAATTTTAGCCCTGATTTTATGAACTTTACAGCAACATACTTAGGATTCGCCTTGAATCTAGTTTGACATTGTTTCTGTCATAACAACTCCACTGTCTGCGCTGTCAGCCGGCTAATCGATACCTCTGTAATGATAAGAGGCGTACAGGTTGAAGGGGTGTGATTTCAACTGCCCTCAGTGGGAGACCGAAGAATTTCAACAACCTTGAAAGGTCACAGCTCATGACAGCCAATCATCGACATAATAATTGTCACATTTTCACAGCAGAGTGGAGCTAGATACAGGAATATATCACAGTGCAAATGTTGTATAATAATATTCATTTTCAGGCTTCGTCTTTTTACGGCGTTAAAGTGAAATATCAGTTCATTCATTCATCGTGCAGTGTGAATTTCGATGGCTGAGAGGTTTTCTTCATTTGATCAGCCCCCTGAAATTACAATTCCAATGTGATTGGAGTATTTGCTCTCAGTTTAATGTGATTTCTCACTTTTTTTTTTTATTATAGATGCTTCTTTGTCACTTTTGCTAAAACCTCCAAAGGATTGTTCACACACCTTAAACTCCAAATGTCACGTAAAACAACTTTTTGATTTCTACATCACAAAAAGTCTGTAAAAGTAATCCATTAGTGTAACTGAATAGCTGATTCTGCCAGTTTGGATCATAATGCTGCTATCAGGCTATTTTTTAATATAAAAATACAAAACCTTTTGATAGAAATAAGAAAACCAATACAGAAGTCTGTGAGAGTTGTGTTGCTACCATCTGCTTGTAAACCACTTCAGCATTCATTACATGATTTCTCTTGTTCAGTCTCCCAAACAAAAGCTGATGTTATATAATAGGCTGTATCAATAAGCTTTATTTCTATCTCTTTTTTTTACTAAGAGATAAGACGCCATTTTATCGAAATATTTCCTTCAAAACGTAAAGAAAATACATCTCACAACTAGACACTTCTAGAGAGATACAGAAGGGTTTGCAGGAAGTGAACAAAACACCAGTGACACTATAATTGTCTTTTTAAATATCTGCCCAAGGCTACGAGGGTGTGATCAGCTGTCTGTTCATTTATCATCACTGACTGCTGTTCTTCTAATAACATTGCATGAGCCTTTGAAAAAAAAGATTATGCAAGAATAGGCTGATATTAAAATGTTATGGAACAATTACTTAATCCCACGAGTCAAAAGTTGCTTCATATACGATGGACTTCATGCAGAAACCTTATTTTATTTTATTTTTTCTTACTTATTTTCCATGAAATCAGATTCAGGAAACCCTCTTAACTGAACAAACGTTTCATAAAACTGCTTGTTTCAACTTGATTAATACCATTTATTACTACAGCTGTCATTTATTAGTCATCTTAAAGCCATACAGTTACAAATATAAAGAGTTCGATGCCAAAAAAGGTCTTACTCATAACTAAATGTTGCAATACGTGTCATTTCTTCTTCTTAATTTATCTACATGACTCATATGACTCATTATGTGACGTTCTTGCATTTTGCCCCTAAATTATTCTTCATTTCTAAAATTAGATTAAAACATACATACTACCTGTGATGATACAAATCAATGGCAGTGTGACAACTCTTATATAACTGAGATATATTGATTATATTCTAACCCTTTTGGGAAAATAGTCATGTAGCAACACCTCAAGAAAATAACTGTTTACTGGTGTTACTGGTTTATTCTCATAATATTACCTTAATTGTATTATAGAGCTACAGTAACTGTGGGTTTTAGGCTTTTTCATATTTAAAGTAGAAGTTACATTCCTCTCTCACAAAACTCAGAGTCCAAAAGCTGCGTCTTCATCCCACCAACTAACCGAAACCAACTGAGCAACAGACCGACCTACATTACGGCTCTCAGAGCGCCGTACTTCAAGAAGAGAAACACACACATTAAGTCAGTCTGTCTGTTTTTGTCCTCAGCTCTGTTTAACTTAATTCCTGTGGGTCTGAGAGTCGTGGCCATCCAATCAGTCAAGACCGGCCTCTACATCGCCATGAACGGAGAGGGTCACCTCTACTCCTCGGTAAGCGAGTGCACACACACACACACACACACACACACAAACACACTTATATACGCAGGCATGGACTCATGAGAATGGGCGATTCTGAAAGGCCCGGCGTCCACAAATAAGACATGTTTTGTTTCAGTTTTTTTGACAGCCCACAGAGTTGTTGTGATTAACGCTGCGGTGTGGGAGTCCAACCTGGTATCACGCCAAAGTGTGTAAATACACCCGCCGGTCCAACGTGTCAGTGTCAGTTTAGCTGTGTCTCTTTTTTTCAGACTTTTGTTGTACCTGCTGCAGGCTTAATGTTTCTCTGTGGAAAATTGTGGGTATTAAATGAAAATGATCTATTGTTTATCCAGATTATCCCTGGCAATTTGGTTTTAAATCGTCATATTCTAAATGAAAGCAGGGTTCTTGTTTTGATGGCTCTCTTGTCATTTATAAGGTCTCGCTTTATCCACAAGAGTAAATCCAAATATTTGTCTGTCAGAGTTTCAGAAAGGTGCATCTTTTCCACACCAGTCAAAAAAGACAGAGCTGAAGATCTGAGCTGGGATGAATGAACCAATTACATTCTTTAAACAGATTTCACCCGCTATTTTCTCATCAGAGGAAGCACTGGGTAATTTTAGTCCAACTCCTCTCAGTTATCCAGTGTACAGACCCTTGCATTTACTGCATCCGGGGACCAGGGTCTGTCTGGGGAGCCCCCCCGTCTGCTCTGTCTGAAGGACGGCTAACTGAGCAAAAGAGGGCAAAATGGAGCAGTTACAGAGGGAATTTGCTTGAAAATGTGCAACCTTTAACATTTAAAGGAGAATTTACTATCAATAGGTAATGTTCTTGCACAGATATGCATTTTTTCAAGCACCTTTTGAGTTACATCCATAACAGGAAAGGCCAAGATTATGGATATACATTTGGAGATAAAAGCTCTGATCTATAAGCTGGGGGCTAAGGCATTAATTGTCAGCTGGAAGCGACTGTAGTGTCAGCCTAAAATGATATGAAGTTTCTTTTTAGTTCCCGTGAAAAGCTTGGCTGAGTTTTTCAGACAAGAATACAGAGTTACAGCAGGCGGTGCATAATATAATGAAAGCATGAATCACTTCTTTTTGCCTCGTCAGAAGACAATATGAGAGACCTATTTTGAGGTTTTGTAAGAGATGAAAACAAGGCTGAAGATTGGGTACAGGTTCATTAGAGAGAGAGAGAGAGAGAGTGAGATGGAAAAAGACAGATAAGCTGCTTTTAATGGATTCTACTGGCACATATTTGTCAGATTATGGACAAGCGCACGTTAAATGACTGTTAATTCTTTTAATATTTGTTAATTGTTAGTTTGAGTGTCCTTAAATGTCACCCCAGATGCATTCCCTCCCGAAGCATCAATGATTCTGAGTGGTAAATGAAAAATTAGTGAAAACCTTGCCAAAACACTGACACAAGGGAGCGGAGAAGGAGGTTGTAAGAGCAAGTGGAGGAGAAGTGAGGTGGAGGAGGCGCGGTCGGCTGTGAGGAGATCTGCTTGAGCGGAATATGAATTATTTCCATGCTGACTCTTCAGAGAGAGCTCACACTCTTCCACTTGCGTCTCTTCTCCTTCGCATCATCCCTCTTTCTTCCCCTTTTTGTTTCTTTTGTTTTGCTTTTTGTTTTTTTTTGTCTTTGGGTGGATATGACAGGAGCCAGAGAGGAGGTGATGTGTGAGGAGAAGAGAGGAAAGAAGAGAAGAGGGGGGGGGTGTGGGGAATAGGAATGCATGGGAGGGGAAAGGAGAAGACAAAGAGGACATGCGAGGAGGTAAATGAAAGGGAAATATGAGAAGAAAGGAAAGAATGAAGAAAGGGAATGGTTCTAGGCGGAAGAGAAAAAAACGAAGAGAAAGGTCAGAAAAGGGTGTAGACATAAGAGGAAAAGACGAGGGAGGAAGGTTTTAGACAAAGGAGGAAGAGATAGAGAAGAAAAAGGTTGTAGACGAGAGAGAAATTGATGGAGAGGGAGGAGGGAAAAGGTTGTAGACGGAAGAGGAAAAGCGATGGAGAGGAGAGAGGAGAGGAAAAAAATATGGAGAGGAAGGAGGAAAAAGATTGTAGACAAAGGGATAGGAGGAAGAGAAGAAGAGTAATCGGGAGAGGAGAAAGAAAGGAGATCTGTGCTGCTCTGCTTGGCTTCCTCAGCCTGTCGCTGAAAGTCACAGATGCATGAGGGCTTCCTGTAAATAATTGAAGACAGGGAGTCCCCCCCTACACACACACACACACACACACACACACACACACACACACACACACACACACACACACACACACAGTAGAAATGTAGAAATCCCCTCTAAAGCCGCGTAGAGGCAAAGTGAGGATGTTTGATCATGCTCCAGCTCTGCGACTGATGTGCAGGCAGCTACATGATAACGAAAATATATAAATTACGTACAGCAGGTGTAATTTATCATGGTGTCAGTGCTGCTTGATGTTTAATTGGCTGCTGCAAAGGTCCTGGCAGGTGTAGTGTGCGGTAAGGATGGCGCCACTAAGCTTGAAGAGATACTCATTAAACATTATGAGGGTGCTATCACCGCTACAGTTTGTTTACACTGGTCCGGAGACGTTTAGCTTTATGTATTTTTTTATAATTGGTGGCTTCGGGTCTGCGTTTGTTTATTGGACAACAGCTTGGATAATCTTTCATCCTGCCAGGTTAGTTATTGTGTCGGTGTCAGGAGGTCGATACAAATCAGATTCTAGTTCCTGTAACTTTTAAAAAACATGGTGCACTTGTCAGCAGTTTTTATACTTGTGCAGACTGTATAGATGTCAACCCATGTCTCCTTGTAGCTATATCTTCCTTTTTTTTTTTTTTGGCTTGTTTCCCATAGTTAGTTTGTGTCCAGACTCCTCAGTGCTGGGATTTGATGGCACCTAAAGCATTAAAGAAATGGCACCGTTCTCACCCGTCCTAATGACCCAAACTAAAGTAGCAAACACCTGGGAGCACAAACAAAGAGCCTGGTATAAACACACATCATTGAACAAGAGCATTTTAAGCGCTGATTGCACTGTAATCATTATAATCAGAACGTGATGAACTGAATACGTAATATAGCGTGCACGGAAAGGGGGTTGAGTAATTTGCGAGGTAAATACGTAATTAAGGATGTGATATGAGATTGTTTTGGGTCTCTAATGGACAAATATGATCAGTGAAACATGCTGTGTCACTGATAAACAGAAAAAATAAACAGGACAATGTCTGGGCTTTGATTTTTCAGCCTTGTATGACTGAATGCCAGAGCGATTCACATGACTTCACAGCCTACGTTATGCATTCAAAGCCAAGGATAAATTTGGACTCGTTGCCACTCTGGAAACCAGCCGGTTATGTTGCTGAATAAAATTCTCATTTTGAGAGATTGTGGCTCAACATTTCTCATCTCCTAATTAATATGAACCATGTGAATCTCACCAAAACATGACACAGTAGAAGATCTTAAACAGTTGAAGGATATATTTAAGCTGCATCTGACCATTTTCTTTGTTATCAGCTGCTGTTTTTTTTCAAATAATGAATTAATCATTGAGTCTATAAAATGTCAGACAATAGTGAAAAACTCTTTCACTCTCGTTTTAAAGAGTCGCTGGTTTCTGGCTTGTCAAATGTGAGAATTTGCAGCTTTTTTTGGTTTCATATTGTTGAATATCTTTGGATTTTCAAGCAATTTAAAGATGCCAACTGTGCATTATTCACCATTTTCTGACATTTTATAGACTCAATAATTAATTTAATACTTGCAGATCAAGTGATAATAAAGAAAACTGTCTACATACTAATTGCTTAATCAACTAATTGTTTCAGAACTATTTTCCTGAAAAGATTTATCTGGACTAAAACGCAGTATTGTTAGTATTTATCATGCTTTTTCATTCTTTTTTCATACAATAAGATATTGCTATTGAGATGAATCTGTGATTATTATCGCAATACATTAATATTGCCCACTCTTGACTCAAAAACAAAAATTTAGGACATTTCCCTGTATGGTGCATTCCCTTTGCAACAGAGCTACTTAAGCTTGATCCTAAATTTATGCTGCTCTGCTCTCAATGAGATTCTTTATCCTCTTATTGCAAATTGTTAATGATATGCTGCAAACTTAGTTATACATGGTAGGACTGTCTTATTAATCCCAGATCCTAAGCATCTGGCAGTGTGTGGTTGTGCATGTACGTGTGGCGTGCGTGCGTGTGGGTTTGGGGATGGGGTGGGGGGTAGAGGGGGGGGTGGGTGAGCTACTAACAGATGGCTCAGTGTGCAATGAGCTGCTATGTGATAATTATGGAGCATGCTGGGGAAAGTGAAGAGGAAAAAAAAAAAGTGCTGATGAGTTTTGGACTGTATGTGTGTTTGTGTGTGAATGAGATGAGGAGAGTGTGTTCCTGCATGTGCAAAAGTGTCGGTAATATATGCTGGTGTGTGTGTGTGTGTGTGTGTGTGTGGGGGGGGGGGGGGTGGGGGGGGGGGGGGGGTACCAGGGTGGTTGGGTAGGTGTAGGTGTCAGGATGCTTGCGGAGAGGTGTGAGAGGAAATTGACTTTTTTTAGTAAAATCGTCGCACATTTCCTATAACGCACCGCTACTCCTGCTACTCCTCTCTTACTACTAAATATGAATAAGGTGAGAAAGAAGACAGACGATCCTACATTAAACGAGGGATAAAAGACCATAAGATGATACTGATCTGAGCTCCTCTGACAGATGTACATGTCTAACATGGTAGTGACATGGAACATAATGTGATCTTCAGAAAAGGAAGAACATTTAAAGCGTTTTCTTAGGAAATGTTTGTGGATTTAATGAGGTAAACAGTCCGACGGATCTAGATCAAGAACTGGGGCTCGTGCACAGCAGTGCCCCCCCCCCCCGTGAAAACCTGTTTGTTTTTGAAATCTGAATTGTGCTGACTGTCCACCGGCCGGGAGATTAGAAATGGAAATGTATTCCTTCATGCCAGCTCCAGTGAGTCGGGCTGTTAGAGTCCCAGTCTGTCGGCTGGAAAGGTCCCGGGAGCAAAAACACCATCAATTCAAGTCTATCCTCCATCCATCTTTTTCACCCTGGCGTTGCTCCTGTTTCTTTGCTAATACTTTATCCCCTCTCTCTCCCTGCTTCCCTTTTAGTCCAGATATCTCTTCAGGTCATAGAAACATCTTAAATTAAGAGTCGGCAAATAGTCTGCAGTCCTTCACTAAAACTATTCGTCCCCTTACAGGAAATCAGAAATGTGTTCTTACTTTATAATAGAAATCTTAACAGTCTGAATCAAAAGCCTATTTAAATCCCAATAAAAACAACATGAATTCAGCATCCATTAACTAACACCTACATGTTCTCCTTTTCTTTGTACACTATTCTTTTGCACAATTTTCAGTTTTGACCGACTTTGTCTACATCTCACAGCCGATCCCATCACAGCTCATTTGTTAAAGTCTAAGTGAAACAAAGTATTTAAGGCACACTCCCATCTGCTGCTATCTAATGAAAGATCAATATGCTAAAAAAAAAAAAAGCAAAAGCAAAACATTTCAAGCAAACAGAAGAATAAGAAGTGCTGTGAATTTGATAAAATAAATGTAATGAAAATATTTACTCCACAGTTAAAAAGTCAGTTCCAGCAGGTTATTTCACAAAACTGATCTCATAGTTGATTTTTGGGCTTAGTTATTAGTCTGCTGTATATTTTCTAGGTTAGTCAATGAATTCTTTTGTCTATATTGTTTGGAAAATGATTCATTTTAATTTCTCAGAGCCCAATTTAACATCTTTAAATGTCTAATTTCATCTGTCCAAAGCCCAAAGATATTTAATTTACTACCATATCAGTCAAATCCTCACATATGAGAACATGGAACTAGAGAACAGTGTTTTTGTTTGAAAAATGACTGAAATAATTAATCAATTATCCAAATAGTCGCTGATTAATTTTCTGTCAATCAGCGAATCGTTTCGGCTCTATTTCATTCATTTCGATGTTATGAAATCCGATCTTCTGCATCGCGGATCTTTCCATTTTCTCTCTAATTGTCATTTTTTCCACCTCGTCTTGTCTCTTTTTCTTTAGCAAACAAAGGGGTGCGTGTGCTCTATGTGTGTGTGTGTGTGTGTGTGTGTGTGTGTGTGAGTGTTTGTCTGGCACATGTCTGTGGTACGTAGGCGTGCACTTCCATTCATAACACAGTCTGTACAGCACTCAGACAGTGAGAGATGTGATGTCTACATCCAGAGAGATGAGAGGGAAGAGGAGTGGCAGAGAGAATAAATGATAGCCATGTGAGTCATGATGCGCACACACAAAAACACACACAAACACACAAGTTCTCTGGTCATTTCTGGTGACTAGAGAATTAATTAGTTACTGGTGAGCCGTGGAGCCTCTTTATGAAGCATTGAAGTACCACAGGGCAGACATCACACTCAAACAGCAGGTTTGACCATTAGCGACAAAACTATTGTCCGTTAATGATGTTTGACAGCTATTACTGATGTACGTACATGTAGCCTTTTTCCCAGCTTTCCTTCATGAATCACAGTTGGCAGTTCAAAGACAAAAGCTCTGCCCCTAAAGATGGTTTATTTAAATGATTGCTTGAAATAACGGATTGATGTATGCAGAAATCTAAAGAGATTCAAAACACACAAAGACATATTTGCTTTAAATAGAAACATTTAGACTGGTTTAAACTCTAAAAACTGAGGTTGCTGTCAATAAAATCTTAACAATTCTCTGATGCTGCCGTTTATCTCCGGCTATGTTGGTTTGTCAAACATCCAGTCCACGTGAAAAACGCAAACTCATCATTCATTTCACCGCCTCCACCGTGTTGGCATAGCAAAGGCTCTGGCCCAAAAAACAAGTTGTTCTGCAAAAAAGTTTTTAAAAGTCAGCTCAACAATCAAACACGTGCAAGCTCACATCATCCTGGTAGATTACTGCCACGTTCATGTCATACTGGAGTTACTGTAATCATAAGTTTCCGGCTTGTAAACTCTGTTCACGTCAAGTCATAATTACAACTGGGAAACTCAGATTAATCCAATTTAGTGCTCAATAATAACAAAGTGCCAAGAATCATGGATGTCTCATGGGCCAAAGGGCATCATTCAAGGTAATGAAACCCAGACTTGTTGGACGTAACAGATAATAATAGAGTTTTTAACAAATATGGCCAACTCTACAATGATCCTGAGTTGTCCTGTGATGTGAGCGCTCGCAAGTCATATGGAAATATTTCCCATCTCTAACACCCATCAGATATGACGTGAGCATGTCAGTTTGAATGAGGTAATTGTACTTTTTACCACAGTTGAGACTGATAATAAAATCATTCCTCAACTGCTCTGAAGTGTTTTGACATCTAATAACTCTTCAAACTCTTGAATGCAGCCTCTTGTTTTGTCTCGTTACGATATTAAATAACGGTGGAGGACTTTCACCTAACAAAAAATGTCAAATCATTCAGGATATCCATCAGCAGCTTGTAATCTTGTCATGACACAAAACTCATACTAGGTGATACATTTCCGATATTTTACAGATGATCACACTCCTAATAGGGTCCGCCAGCTCAGTGTTTCCCAACCGGTCCTTAAGGAGTACCCGTCCTGTGAGTTGTTGCTCCAGCTCTAACACACCTGATCCAATTAAGAGCCACACTTTTTCATAACAGCGTAATTGGATCAGGTGTGCAGGTCTGGAGTGGCTGAGGAAGGTCGCGGTTTTTCCTGACGCGCGGAGAGCGACGCTGTGATTGCAGTTATATTTATGATTTGATTCAGTTTGCCCGGGCTGGAGGACAAGTCCCTTCTCTAACCGTGCTCTTTACTCTTTTGTTCTCACATACCCGCTCTTCCTCGCCCCTCTTCTCTGTGGGCTTCTTTTCTTTAGAATGATTTGTTTACCCACAATTCCCCTGGGTAATTAGTGCTGTGATAATAACTGGTGTTGGAAACAAACACACCCACTCACTGAGCAATGCACACAAACACACACACACACACATATATATACATACACATTGGGAAGAAAAACAACTTCCTTTAGTCGCGTTAAGTAATGTTACAAGTAGAGAAACTGCACTTTTATATGAGGGGGAACAAATCTGAACAATGTTTCTACATATTTATGAAGATTGAAACTGCAAAGTTGTCATTTTTGATAATTAAAAAGATTTGAATGCACTTTTAACCAAAAATGAAATAAGAAACAAAGGCTGAGCGATCATTTATGATTATCATGAATTAACTCAGTGGTATTGTGATGGTATATAGTGTCATTACACATAATTCAAAATTCATTGTAATTAAAAACAGAGAGTTTTGTAACAGTGGAACACAGTTAATTAATTTGATTATTGATATGATAATGATATAATTAAAATCATCATGTAAAAAGTCAGCTAACCTCAGTGAAGTGTTGACAGATTTTGAATTTTTCGAAGGCGATGTCAGTGTCGAAATGTGAGAGCTACAAAAATCTGATTACAATTGATCGGCTCTTTATTTCTAATTAAAAAAAACAAAGACATTTTTATAAAGATCCCTTAAATTTGGATTATTTGAATTTGAGTTGTGTCTCTAAGATACTGAAGCAGGGCATTTTACAGCTGAAGTTTGCCAACAATATGATCTGCATGACTTATTATTCAAGTTCTAGTGAGGCATCTTTCAAAAACTGTAAACTAGAAAGCTCTGTTATAACTATAAAGATTATATACGAAGGCTTTTCAGCAGGAAGCAGTGAGAGAAAAACTGTTCAAGCAGCAAGAAATGGATTTAACAAATGAACATATCCCAAGACATTTGGGATACTGTGAGGCCGACCTAAGAGAGATCAGACTCGGTCCAGTCATGTCTCTGGTAGCTTGAAAGTCAGGATGTACATTATGTCAGTATGTACATTATATGGTGGTGTTGCTGTAGGTGCCTGTGGCGTATAGGAATTGATTTACAGTTCAATGTCAGATTTCACCCGATGATAGCTCCACCGCAGCACCAGCTGTGTGTGTCGTACAAGATCAGGTCATGTTGTCCTTTAATTATACATCCCACAGTTATTATGTTTACATCCTTTCATTCAATTAGAAATATAGATTGACTATAGGAAGGTTTGCGTTGTCTCACCACTGAGTAGGACGCTGTTATCCAAATTAATTGTGTTTACATTTTTCCATTCGCCATAATAGTGAGTAGTGAGAGTACAACAATTGCATTAAAGCAGTGGAAACGGCTTTAAAGATGTGTGTTACCAGTGAAGTTGGGTATGGTCAGAGCCGAAACAAGCTTGAAACTTTCAACCCGAAAGAACAGCGAAACACTATTTTTAAGCACTTAATTCCCCCCCCCCCAGTGTTGAAATCTTGCAGGAGGAAAAACACAAGCAGACAAATCACAAGCTCTGCAGCCACCGCAGCCCTGACACGCAGGTTCGTGCGGAGGTGCACGTCAGCTACGTGCTAAACCATGACCTGTTAAATATGAATGTAGCTTCAGGCAGTCAATCAATCGCTCTGTCTTCATGTGCCTGTGCGCCTGGAGAGTCACATCTTTGAAGGGAGAACTTGTGGCGTCACTGTCATTCAGCGGCTGCCCTGGTCAATGGTGTCACAGACCTGAACTCTCTGCTTTCCTTCAGAGTGTATCCTGATGCCACTCAGCCAGTCCCTCTCCGCAAACATGTTTCTGATTATCTGCGGATTAAAGGCTTTACTAAATTACAGTACGAAAAAAAAAAGGATTGTTTTACTGCAAATGTGCTTTCACTGGGAGGCTCCCAGTGGTCAGCAGTCAAGTAGTGGTGGAAATAAGTGCAGCCCTGTGCTGTGCCAAGAGTTGAGATTGCTATTCCCCACTCTATTTTTGAGTTCCTTATTTTTAGGTCTTTAATGGACAAGAGGGCAAAGTGCTGCCTGTATCAATTCAGTACATTTCGGAGCGGGATGTTTAACATGTTAATGGGCTCTTCTCTATCTGATTACAGCTATGTGGAAAAACAGCTGCAGCTATGTATGTACGCGTGTGTAATTCGTAAAAGATAACAACGCGCACGCATGTGTGGACTGTGTTCACTTCCACTAAATCTCTGCTGAGCACAGAGAATTGACAGAGCGAGGGGGGGAAAAAAAAAAGAAGAAGAAGAGTGATGAGAGAAATACAAAGATAAGAGAAGAGAGAGAGAGAATCCCCTGCTGTTTTTCCAATCAGGAGGCGTCGTCCTCCTCACTGGGTGATTTATTCTCTCTCCTCTCCTTCGTGTCCCCGTTTCTTTCATTCATTCTTTCTCCCCGTCTTCTTCCTGTGGGCAGCTTGTGAACATAACTATTTGGAAATGACGACAGAAACGCATTCAGGCAGGCGGTGTTGTTAAAATGACTCACCTGTAAGGCTGTAAGGTTTTCATCTGAAGAAATTCTTACAGCTCACTTTTCTGTCTGAATAAATGTTGCTGCTTCAGACGAGGCTGAGAGAGGCCGCGACATCCAGCATCTTTTATTTATAAAAGCAGCATTAAGTGATGTATGACCTCTCTGACCAACATTAATTTGTGTCTGGCAACGCTCTTTGCACACCAGCAAGATCGTTCTCTTTTACAAATGAATAATGGGTCTCAGGTCAAGACTAAATATATATTATCAAGTTAATTTAATCCAGGAACAAAAAAAATATTAAGCTCCACCGAGAACAACCGCGCTGTTAATACAAATTAAAACCATGGCTAGCAAAGGAGAACATTTGATTTATGATGGTGTGTTTGTGTATGTGTCACTGACATTGGCAATAAATAGAGCATTCATTCATTATCACCTGTCTTGTTTTGTTGCCATCATTTAGTCACATTTCATATCCCAGCAAAGCCCTCCTGCACCTCCCTCCATTCATCCCCTAGAGCCACAAGTGTGTGTTTGTGTGTGTGTGTGTGTGTGTATGTGCCCGTGTCTGATCCCTCACTGCCGCGTATTGGTGCCACCCAACCTTACTTTTATTAAGTGTCTTCCCACATTAGCATGAGCGGATGCGGTAGAGCATGAGATATAGCACGTAATATGTTAAATTACCAATGCAAGTGTTTGTGTGTTTCTCTCTGTCACTTTTGCAGGGCCCCCCCCCGCCGCCCGCCGCCCCACACACACACACACACACACACCCACCCACTGACCCCTCCCTCTCAGCGCTGGTTGGTTGCCACGGCTACAGTGTCGCCTCTCTTCCTCATGTTGCTATGAGACTCGGACCGACAGACCTGAGCTGAATGACAATGTGTCTGTGGCTCAGGCAAGAGGCCCACAACAGCCAATAAGAGAAGGTCTAGACAAACACTTCCCAGTCTAGGGTCTGGGGACCTCGAGGGGGATTATTTGGGTTGGCAGAGGCCTCCTCGGCTATATGAGGAGTAGTTTATTGACACAGTTTTTTTTTTCTTTTCTGCGGTTTTTGTATGCGAAATGATTATGAGAGTCCATTCCATGTCATCCAAGGGGAGATAATAGTGATCACAATATTATAGTAGTAATTAAAATCGGGTTACAATTAAATCTGCACTACTAATATTTTTCATATTAACAACGTATCACTTTGCAGTTCCCCTCACAGCAGCTCTACAGGGTTTTTTTACGCCTTTTTTTTAGCTCATTGCTTTGGTTTTCTGGCCAACAAACTCCGTTTTTAGTTCCATCCGCAGCAGGCAAATAATGTCACTGATAATCCCGCTCCCTGCTAGCACCACACAGCAGACATAGTTAGCGACTAAGTGGTGAAAAAAGTGGAGCTGGATATTTTTACTCTCAAGAGGTGGTGCAAACTAAAACAAAGGAGTGAAATTTGGATTGAAATTTGTCTGGATGAATGTTAAGGTTGTTCCCCGTGTGCTGGAGGTGTAAATAAGCAACTTTTATAGGGAAATAATATGTTGGATGCTGTGTTATCAGCTTGTTTCGCTTCCATGAAATCAATTGATGCAGCTTCAAATGATTGTGTATGGTGTAATTATTACTTGTGTTTTGTATATCGGCTGAAAAGGAATCTCACTTCCCAACAAGGATTATTAAAGTTGAATTTAATCTTATCAAAACATTAAGGGGCACATATGAATTAATTGCACTTGCTGTAAGAGTTGTCTAAACTATTAATCAATATATACAGTTGTGCTCATAAGTTCACATACCCTGGCAGAATCTGTAAGATGTCTATCATTCACAGTTTCTATAGTTGTGACCATAAAACTCAATTTTGGTCTCATCACTCCAAATAACTTTGTTCCAGAAGTTGTGAGGCTTGTCTAGGTGCTGTTTGGCATATTGTAAGCAGGCTGTTTTATGGCATTGACACATTAACGGCTTTTTTCTGGCAACTTGACCGTGCAGCCCGTTTTTGTTCAAGTATCTCCTCGTTGTGCATCTTGAAACTTTCAGCTGAAGTTGCATGTGGGTTTTTCTTTGCAACCTGAATAAGTTTCCTGGCAACTGTGGCTGAAATCTTTGTTAGTCTACCTGACCGTGGTTTAGTATCAACAGAACACTTAATTTTCCACTTCTTTATCAGAGCTTGAACACTACTGATTGGCATTTTCAAATCTTTGGATATCTTTTTATATCCTTCTCCTAATTTATAAAGCTCAACTACATTTTCTCGCAGGCTCTTTGGCAGTCATTTTGCTTTCCACATGGCTCAGTATCCAGTAAAGTCAGAGCAGCCCTGGACGAAATGTGCAAGGTCTCTCAAGAGCTGAGAACCTCATTGACTATTTATACACAGACACTAATTACAATCAAACAAGTCACAGGTGTGGAAACTTACCCTTCATAGCAATTTAAACCTGTGTGTATCAACTTGTATCTTTATTATCAGGCCAAACATTCAAGGGTATGTAAACTTATGAGCACAACTGCATATGTATTTAAATCAACAGAATAGTTTATGATGAAAATAATCATTAGTTGTAGCCTTATGGGAAAGCTTTCTATCCCAAACTGATTACATTCAGATTACATAAGAAAACAGTGGAGGCTTCCTACAAGAAATAAGATATAATTGATCTCAGCTTTTAGATGTAAATATTGCAGAAGAAATTGCGGTTTTTCTGATAATCAGAATCTATGGAGGCTGACTTCTCAGACTGCCTCTCTGACCTCCCCCAAGAGATGAATGTTTTATCTCAGGCTGTCTTTTATACTTGCCATGACTCAGTAGTGCAAGCGGACACTAGGGAGAAACTGTTTCTCTCCCAGGAAGAATAACACCTTGTTTCTGTGCTGAAATATGTTCCGCTGGAGGCGCCGGCACCCATGGAAAAGAGTTTTGACACATAACAGCAGAGCTGATGTGGGTGGGAGGGTGAGATCTTGTGGGCTTCGTGTCACTAGGATCAATCTGTTTTGTTTGTTTTTTTTTTAAAAAATCTGTTAAATTGGTTTTTCATGTGCATACAAAGAGACTGTCAGGGGAGAAAGACATGAGTTAGAACAATATATCACTCAGTCAGTGTTGTTTTACTCCTCCCTGTACAACGCAGGTCAATATAGTTTCATTACTTTTTATATCTGCCCACAGAAATCATTCAAGTTTCGTGTGAGAGGATTTTGACTGAGGGGTTTATTGAGTGAGAGCCGCACCAATCATGTTTTTTTGAGATGATACTGATATAATGAATAAAACTAGATATCAGTATATAAGCTGATATTCTTTTTTTTATGTAAACAAACAATTTGTGATGAAGATACAACATGTATATGTACAGTATGAGTAAAGAGATTTTACAATTTAGCAATAAACCATTATTTAAGATGACAGCAACAGTAAATTTTTTCTATTCATTTTAATTGTTCAGTATCTGCATCTTTAACTGAACAGTAAGTCAATGTTTTCATCACGCGTGTGTTTAAAATCTTTTCTTACAAAGACGAATTCAGCACTTTAACTTACAAGAGTACGACAACTAAATGTATAAATGGTGGTTTGAGAATATATATATCTGTTAAATAATATGACTGATATCTCTTTATATCTGTCTGTCTGTCTCTTCAGGAACTGTTTACAGCGGAGTGTAAGTTTAAGGAGTCGGTGTTTGAGAACTACTATGTGATCTACAGCTCGATGCTCTACAGACAGAAGGAGTCGGGCCGGGCCTGGTTTCTGGGCCTCAATAAAGAAGGACAGGCCATGAAGGGCAACAGGGTCAAAAAGACTAAACCAGCTGCACACTTCCTGCCTAAACCTATAGAAGGTAACACACACACACACATACAAACCAAGGTTTTTTGGTTTTTGGAGTTTTTTTTTTAAAATTGGAGTTCATTTAGGTTTAAGTTCATATTTTACTCAATTAGCCAAAATGTATGTAAATGTTTCTTTTGATTATAGAGTCTGTAATGAACATTTCTTTCTCTTCCCTTCCCCTTTTTCTTCCTTTGCCTTCTATGTCATCCCTCTTTTTCTACTCATTCAATTCAATTCAATTCAATTCCCTTCTCTTCTTCTCTTACCTCCATTTTCTTTGTCACTCTCTTCTCCTCCTCTTCATCCTTCACTTTGTCCTCCCCTCACGTCTTCCATTTTTGTCCTCCGCTCCTCAAGTTGCGATGTACCGAGAGCCTTCGTTGCATGACGTAGGGGAGGCGGTGCCTAAACTCGCCGGGGGCCCGCCTTCCAAAAGCACAACCAGCGAACCGGTGGTCATGAATGGCGGCAAGCCAGTCAACAAACCCGACAAGGAGGAGACATAACCCTGCCCCCCTTTACCCTCACCTGGCCAACCAGAAGCCAGGAAAAGCCAGAGACTCGCCCCACTGCTGCACTCTCAAAAAAAAAATAAAAAAAATAAAACTGCAACAAAGGTAACAATACAAACAGCTCAAGTTCTGACTGGTCAGCAGTGGGGCCGCGCGTCCCGCCTCACCTCTCTCTCCCTATTGGACGGATCCGGTGTTGTGGGGCAGGGCCAGAGGACGGAGCGCTGCGGCTGGTGGCGGGGGGGGGGGGGGGGGGGGTGGAAGAGGAGGAAGAAGACAGTAAAGTCAGGCCAATGCCAGCCAGATATTTTGGAACTGGGACAGTGGCACACCCTCATGTTGGAGACAAAATGACTTCTTAAAAATATAAACAAACAAAAAAAAAAAGGGAAAAAAAATGTCGTCTTCACCGGTATTTTTCTGTGACAATCTGTAAGAATGAGGCCCCTTTTTTTTCCTCTCCTGATAGTACTATTTTCTGTTGCCAGGTATGCTTGCTTGCTGGTGGCTTCAGACACACTCACACTCACATGCACACCACCTCCAGAATCGACCACATGGATTCGATCTTTGAGTAAGTAAAGAACAGATTAAAAACATCAGCAAATAGCTGGCAAAGAGAATAAACACTAAACACTGATGATTCAGACGATGCTTACTCATTGATCAATTAAGATTCGGCACAGGACATTCTGTACCGAGCTTACGATGACATGTACTTGAAAATAACCCCGTGCGTTACATACAAAGCAAACTCTGTCCCTCTAATTTTGATCACATACTATATAGCTATTATTAAATTCTGCAAGTTCTTATTTGACAGAGACACTGTTTAAACACCACATAGCTTAAAGCATGTTTGTCTTTTTCGGTATTCCTTTATTATCTATTAGTTAGGTGGTTTATTATTCTTCACACACACACACAGTGCTATCAAGCTACATAGTTGTACAGACGCAAACGGATTTTAGTTTCTACCTCTCTGTCTGACGTATTTTTTTTCTGTCCCTTAATGGCAGTTATGATTTCCACACCGCTGACACAAGTGTAGCTCAGGAGAGGAGATCAGCCGACATGTCAAATTAAAGAATTTCGGCACTGAAAATGAAGTGATTTCCACACATTCCCGGTTTGTAGCAACATGGAGTGTATAGGAGGGGTTGTGGGGGCATGCTGGTGTCCAAGCAGCATGGTAGCAGTCAGTGTTTACATGGAGTAGCAGAGCATATATTGTAGACTGAGGTTTTAGCGGAAAAAGAGTCAAACCTCAGGAAGGGTTTAGACAGCGCTCTCAATCATGAGGAGTACTGGTAGTACTTTTGATTTCTGCTGCCTTCCCAAGTACTTGAAATAAAAGGTAGGAATGAGGGTAAAAGAGAACAGGGTAAATGATGTTAAAGCCACTATGTGTAGAATTTGAACATTTCTGACTTTACTACCAAGTGTTAAATGGGTCGGACCCAGTCTAATCCAGTTGAGTAAGGTCTTGTTGTAAGTATGCAGGTCTCAGGAAGTGGTGGAGGAAGTATTCTGATCCTTTACATAAGTAAAAGTATTAATACTACAATGTAAAAGTGCTTAATTACAAGTATAAATCCTTCATTCAAAATCCTGATTAAGTAAAATGTATTTAAGTAACAAAAGTAAAATCTCTGTTGGAAAATGGCCGCTGTCAGTGTTATGTTATTATTAAGATATGTGTCAGTGTGCAGATACTATTTTACTGTTGTAGCTGGTCAAGGTGGAGCTAATAAAACAAACAAAAAAAATGCTGCTACACAAATTTGTATTATTATTATTATTTTTACTTTTCTCTAAACTTTGCCATTTTAATAAAATATCAGATAATTTTATCTCTTTGGGCTTCAAACAGTTATTTAAGTGGAATCTTCTGTTAACTTTAATGTTTTCTTTAACATTTTTTAATAAGCCCGTCATATGTTTCTTTAATGTCAAATCTTAATCTGCAAAGAAAATACTAACTCTAGCTGTCGGATAGATGTAGTGGAGTAGAAAGTGCAATATTACCCTCTGAAATGTGGTGGAGCAGAAGAATAAAGTAGCATAAAATGGCTACTCAAGTAAAAAGCAAGTGCCTCAAAATTGTATTGAAGTACAGCAGTTGAGGAAATATATATACATGGTTACTTTCCACCAATGGTCTCAGTTCTGTGTGTCAATCCGCAACTGGAACAGAGCGGATTGACTTTCAGCTCTGATCACATGCATATTCATCGCAGGAGAGAAATGTGTTTTTTGACACGAGGCGGAGAGTGTGAACTGTGAAATACGGGATAAATTACACGTATTGTTACGTTTTTTTGAACCGCAGCTGGATGGCTGCTGATCGCATTACGCTGCCAGTGTTGGTGTTCTTACTCTATGAGGTTCTGCTCGGGTCGACGCCATTTTGGATCGGGCCTAATTATCCTCGGGTCTATTCTGACCTTGTTTTCTTTTATAAATCATTTTATGCATGTTGGGTTTTTGGCTGGCTTACCACTGGGTCCTCTACACAGATGAATGGGCTAAAAGCAACACAAAGACAGCACCAATTTTCTCCCAGATTGTCTCATTTTTCCACAAACAAAAGCTTATACCATCCGAATAATGTCAACAATGTATAATCATAACAATTCTTCACATAGTGGCTTTAAATTAGGCCTGCATAATGGCCTATAAAATCAGGTTAGGTTACTGAGAAAGTATTACGAATGTGGTTTCTGTAGAAAAATTATGAGAAAACAAATAGCACAGTGATAGCAGTGTTACATAAAGCTGTCATCAAATCAGAATACTGAAATATGGGTCTGTGTGAGACGCGGAGAACTACAAGGCAGAAAATCAAATGCCTTGAAATGAAATTAAACCAAATAGATTCCCATGCTTCGCCCTCTCACTGTGACAGTCAACATGGCACCAATCTGTTCTGGACTTGAATCCTGCTCGACACCCAGGCTTTCTGTTTACTCGTCTTTGTTTGACAAGCAAGACTAGACGCCAATTAGCTCCTCCAAAAGTTACACCAGTAGTCGGTCACATCACTGAGGAGATATTAATACTGTGATCCCGCACTTCTTATTAGTGTCAGTGACAACGAGGCGAATGAAGGCTCAGGATAACAGGGCTGCTACTGGAGACAACATCCATGTTTAATCAACAGAAACTGTGCATCTCTCCGGCTTTGAATTCTAGTTTCTAAAAAAACTGGAATAACCACTTTGCATTTTAATCGGATCATTGAAACACTGTCCGCTTTGCTGAAGATGAATGACCTCCGCTGACGTTACCAAACTACAAAGAAACAACAATACGAAAAGCAACAAATCAAGGCTGTGTGATTAATCAGCACTGTTGTGCCGACATCAAACGAGCACCAACCTGAATCAGCTGCATCCCCTCAGCAACAGGTAGCGTCTGTGTAGCAGGTGAAACCACTGCACTGCTGCTGCTCTAACGAGGGTAATGTCGTCCCGCTGTGTTGTACAGAGAGGATACACTCCACAGCTGAAGAACTGTGAAAATACTAGACAGCTCACAGTGTTTCTAATTGGCATTTCTCAGATTTTTTTCCCTCACATACACCACATTTTTCTCTCCTCCTCTGATCTCATTAGCTGTTACTCGCTTTCGTGTTCAAATATGTGCAGCGGACCAGCTACATGAACTTATGTAGTTTGATACTCAGGCTGGTGTCATCTCTTGGCCCCTTACTTAATATGTTTTGAAAGAAAAAAAGAGACCGCAGAACACAGAAAACAATGTATTAATGCCAAACTGGAATTGAAATATGTGAGATTCAAGAGAGTTTAGCATTTGAAGTTTTTGTATCTGAAGAATCAATACGAGTACAGAAAGTGTTATTGGTGCTGGGTGGCACTGTGAACCCTTGCTATGTGAGTGCCTCTCGTCAGCAGCCGGGTTTAAAATGTGAGAACCTGTTCGTTTATGTTATAAAGCTCAGCCTTCCTGGGATCCAGCAAGATTTCCAAATTCTCACAGTCACTTGACTTCAGCTCTGTCTTGTCTTATGTGATTTCAAGAGCAAAAAGTGGGATGATGGTGCTGATGAGGAGGAAGTCTTTTGACCGGTGTTGTGCTTGTCTCAAGTCAAAGAAATGTGGATGTATTGACTACCTTCTTGTGTCACTAGCAAAAGATTAAAAAAAAAAAAACAAGCCCTGACAATCAGGTCTGTAAACTTACTTTTTTTTATGTTTAAGGATATTCTTCAACGTGTCCTGTGTTGTCTCAGCTGTCTCTAAGTGTGAGCATTTAGAGATACAATAACAAGACTCTAGGACAGCATTCACGGGATTATTATGAAGCAGCTAATTTGTCCCACACACTGCTAGCAGAGGAACCAAACCTTCCTCCGTGAATAGAGGCCCAGCTTGTTAGGTTAGCGGTAGTCACATCCTGTGAAAGCGGCTATTGAAGTTCCGTGGCACATGCTCAATAATTAATGACGGTTGAGGCCAGAGAAATATGGCCCGGTTTCCTGGCTACTGACCAAAGATACTGCTACAATAGTGTTTCCAGTCTGGTAATCACAGTTCCTGGTTCAAACAAGGAAGGCACAATTACTATCAGCATCTCCTGAGAGATTTGTCTCCACTGGTGGTTAGCCAGGTACCAAGGCTACAATTATGAGATATCTAACAGCGGGATCTGCACAGGAAGAGAGCAGCTGATTTAATTAGAAGTGAGCAATCACGACAACCTGGGTCACTTTTAATTTCCACATACAAGTACCATTCATGTTCTCGTGTAGCCATCTTACTTTCTCCTGCATGAACTGTAGCTCCGTCTCATGAAGGTTTCCACGCTCAGAATTAAAAAGGCACAAAATGGACACAAGAGGAGACATTATAGGATGAAAAAGACTTAAAACTGTAGTACAGGTGCACTTTAGAGACACTGGGATATGTAATGATTAGAACTGTACTCATGATGTAGCTTGTCTCCCTCAGGTTTTCTTTGTAGTTTTTATGTTCTACTTTATTCCTCGTACAAAAGACTGCCTTATTACAACCGAACCTGAAACGAGACAGTAAACGTGCTCTCCTCCTAGCTGTTTCCTGCTCCCAACACTCTCATCCCACACACACACACACACACACATGCAGCAGACACACACTTCACCCTATTTTACTTTTCAATTATCCTTTGATCCCCAATCTTCTGTTCACTGTAACTGTTCTAGCTTTTTGCTCTCTGCTCGTTTCGTAATCATGCAGCCAGAGAACTTATCCACACCTTCTCTTTTCTCTTCCAACGACCTTCACGTCCTCTCCTCCTCTCTCCGTTTGGACTGTTTTCCCCACTTGTTGCATGGTTTTTAAAAGAGGAAAGATGACGGGGGCTAATGCATGTGGTAATGTAGGAAATGTGTTATCAAAACAAAACAAACATTTACAGCGTAGCACCAGTGACGCTTTGCCTCTCGCTCATTTCTGCCACTGGTTTATGCTAAACGGTCATTTTTGATATTTGTTTCATTGATACATCCAAATCCTCTGGTGGCATCAGGAACAACTTATAAAGACATATTGCTTTCGAAGCATAATCCATCATTGCAATAACGGAGCAAAGGACAAATTAATCAAAATTACTTCAAAGCACTAACATTGTTACACTAATGCATGTCTTATGTGGAATACTTTCAGCGGAGCATCAATATTTAATTCTGGTGAATGAGAGCAGGTAAAATGACAACTATGAAACAAAAACACAGGAACACGTACAGTAATTGCTTGATATCCTTTGCTTCTTCTTTTAACAATGATGGATTGAGCTGCAGAAGTTAGAAATAGATGACACCAGGAGCCGGGATCATCAGACAGTCTTAACCAGAATTTATAGATGAAGGACACACTAAGTAAACTCATAGAATAATCACAGCCTGTTGTATTTTGCTAGTGTAAACCATTCCAGCCATGAGCCAAAAGCAAAATGTGACTGGTGCTAACTTTAAAGGAGATTACTCTGTCTGTCAGTAAATGTACAGTTACCTTTACATACATATTATGCAAACAGAGTTTGTCTGCACTGTACAGTTTGTGTCCAATTGTCAATTGTATACACACAGAAAACAATGATATTGAATAAAGGATTTATAGAAAGGAAGTGTGACTGGACTGATTTATTTACTGCACAACATCTCTGTAACCATTCATTCATTCGTTTAACATTAGTACTCTCACTTTGTGGTTTACGTGGTCCACTTTCCAGTATCACACACACTCATACACACCTGATGGTCTCCTCAATAAGTTCATTCATCCTTTGTGTTGACCGAAGGGCAGGCTGTATTATCAGCTGTTAAGTGACTGACTTTGCTCAGCAAAAGGACTGTAACTACAAGTAACACTGTCTGGAAGTGAGCACTGTAGCTTATTTGTGTACTATTTTTGTTTTGTTAGCCTCAAAACTGTATTGATATTGTGCTTTAAAGTCATTGCCCAACATATATTTTGTACTGCAACAATGCACACCAAGTCTGAGACTAAACTTCACATTTTCATGTTTTCTTTTCTGTTCTTTTTGCACAACTGCCCAATAAGGGAGCATCCAAGGAGAGGCCTCAGCTAGTTGTATTCATGTATTTGACTTGCAAACAAACTGGAAATGTGGGCAGTGATTCAGAGATGTGGAACTAGTCGAGACTTCAGCCTGCGGAGGTGACTCATAATTCACAAAATAAGATGTGGAGAAGGTAGATTAAGAAGTCACACCAAATTCCTGTTATTGCCGCAATCTTGTAACATCATTACATGACATTACATGACATGGCTTTCGCTGTTCAAAGCTGTCATTTCTGACAGCAAAATTTCCGAAGTAACAACTCAACCCTGACGGTTTTTTCCTTCCCACAAAATTACATCTTTGGTGTGCAAGAGGCAAGAGGAAAAAGACAAAAATAAAATGACTATACTTGCTTGATTTTGTGCCAGTATCTTGCACGTAACTTTGAAGTTGGTGTGGAATTACCTGTAGCTATGCATACTCACAAAGAAATTTAAATTCAGTCAAATTGCCACAAACTCACACAGTACACCGGGGGGAGGATTGGGGCCCAATGCTAGCTTTGTCTGGTTGGTAATCCAGCCTTGGAGACACAAAGGAAGAGAAGTACCATCACTCCACTGAGCACAGTATGATGGAAGCACCATTAAACAGCTCCACTATCAGGCAGACGTGTATAGAGAGAGCTGGAGAGACGGCTCGGAGGACACATTCAGACAGGCAGGAAGAAACACACATCGCACAGAACCACACATAATGCATCGCCTGGCCTCCTTTAAATGACAGCAAATACTGTAATTAAGTGGATGTAATTAGAATTTGCATATGTAAATGTAATGTAAATTAGGTGTACTTTCAAGGGCAACATGGTGTTTAATTAGTGAAAAGGAGGCTATAAAGAACTTTAATTATACCCAGTGAAATGCTGCATGCTTCATCTCTCACTTAAGATCATTCTAATGTTATCTGAGTTTTTATAGTTGTTAAAGTATTAAGATTAGCGACTTTGTCATTATTTTCTGCATCTTGCCTCAGTTATTTTGACTCGATATGTATTACTCTTGTCATTCTCTGTCGTTTTAGTCATCATTTGTGCATTTTGCATTTCAGTAGCGACATCTGGACATTTTTTGTAGTTTTTTTTTCATGGTGAGATCATAATAAATAAGCCTCCTGCATGATTTTACATTCATACTTTGTCATTTTGCTGCGTTTCTTTGATTCGTCACTGTGCAGACAAATTCAATTAAACTACTTTAATGTGAGCAGATTGATGTTAAGAATAGCTTAGGCTGTTTGAAATGGTGTTTTTTTTAAATCTTATGAGAACAAGATATTACATAATTTTCTTACTTGGAAGCCATTTTTTTCTGCACTTTGTAGAAATCCATCAAGTTGCCATTCATGTCAGCTGAGTCTATTGTCCTTCAACAAAAAATAGTGTATAAGTGTTAAAATTTTCTCTACTATTCTTATTTAGATTTTTCCAGCTCTCTACATCGAATCTTGTATGAAGAATCTGTTGTTTCTTGAGGTCACAATATCAGTCTTTTATTTCTTTCTTCTTTCTTTCTTTCTTTAGAGTTGCAGCTGTTGACACTGAAGTTATGCCCTCAGCAAGGTTTCTGGGAATTTGTGGGTTTTTAATCACTTGACGAGAACTTTACATTTTATGATTACACACATATTACACATCAATTAATATCTTAAAATTCAACCTTTTTTAGGCAAGTATTCTTCACCTGAATTATCTACCTTGCAGTGTAGAAACGGCTATATTTAGACTGCAATATAGGGAGATATATTTACAGAAACATTTAATAAATATATAAAATAAAATGTGAGTTTTATGATTTTGAGTTCTGCTGGGGGAATTTGGAATCTTAGCCCTGTTTGGCTCACCCACTGTGGCGTGACTCAACCAATAAGATCATTTTAGCCACCAGCTAAACCAAAACTCCATTAAGCACAAAGCAAAATGGCTGAAGCGTAATCTCTTATTAAAAAGCAACCAATTATAGCTGGAATGCAAAATGACATTTTGTTATCACATAGCACAAAATGTTTCGATTTCCCGTCTTTTTGATTAATTTCATTAAAACAGCATCGAGTTGGGATTTTTGGTCTCTTATCTGCCACAAATGCACACACATACACACACACACGCACACACACACACATATAGTGTGCCCATGCTGAAGCAATGTGTTTGAGGTGGCATGAGAGCTCACTTGAGAGCCAGTTTCTGTCTGCCTCATTATCATCAAAGACAACAGGCGCTCCAGCACACGCACACGCGCGCACACACACACACACACACACACACATACACACACACACACTTCCATGCGCACACACTCTTATTTGCACATACACACAAAGGCATGAGTCATAGATGGTTTTCATAGTAATCATGGCCACTTCAAGCCGCAATGTGAAATGTGCATGTGGATGTGCATGTGAAAACCTTGTATCTCCAAACTGTCAACAAGTGAAGAACTAAAAAAAGCAGCACAGTCTGTAGCTTAACCCCCATGTTTTTCTTTACTGCTGTCCAGCTGTATCTCTTAGTAGTGTCATGAACCAACATGTGGTAGGAATTTCCTCTTAGCCCCCTTAGAGGAGCGTCTGAACCTTTAACTGAAGATGAAACATGAAAATCAGCAACAATATGTGGTTTTCACACAACAATAGCATTACATAAGGCTGTCTGCAGTTTCATTATAGTCCCATGGCAACCAGACTGCTGTCAATCACCCGGAAAGGTTAAGATCAAACCCCCCCCCCCCCCCCCCCCCCGCTCCTTTGTAATTACTGCTTATATGCCTCATTATCGCTATTTGACTGATGTGAAAAAATTGTAAATGTTCTCCAGGAATTTTTCTTCTTTTTGGGCTCTGAACCAACATCTAGATTGTCATGGAAACCAAGGATGGTAATCATAAAACTGAGGAACATAATGTATTGATCTATTGATCTCTATTAGTGTGGAATTTAATCCAAATGTCTCATGGGTTCAAATTGACAACCCAAACCATCTCTGGCTGAACAGTATAGATGAAGGTCAGAGGTCAGACTAGTCAGGGTGACACACGTCATGCTGTCACTATCACTTCTTCATCTCTTTTCCCCTTTAACCCCATCTCTTCTCTTTTAATCTTCTTTTTCTTCTTTTCCTCTGTCATCATTACCCTTCTTCATCTTCAGAACATCAGGGAGGGGAAGAAAAGGTTGATGAAGAAAGAGAAACACGAGGGCAGGTGGAGAGAAAGGAATCATTTCTCTCTCAGGTGATAAGTGACATTTGATGGACACACAAACACACACACGCTCATGCTCACACACACACACAGAGTAGGGCAGAGCAGCATCCAGCCACGCAGACACATGGTCTGAATACTGATTAACCAATCAGAGCCCGTTTCTGCCCGGCACCAGAGATACTCGTTGGCTGCCATGGCAACCAAGAAAGCATCAACCAAGTGCCTCGGTGTGTGCGTGTAAATGTGTGTGTGTGTACTGACGTTGGATTGAGAAGAAACAAAACCATCTCCTCCAGCTCGGACAGAGGAAAATTACAAAACTGATGATGTTTACTGTTGAATTGACCAGTTCAACATTAACAACACATTTTTGGCTGGAAAGCTTGATGATAGCATTGAGAGTGAACCCAAACAGTAAATGTGCCGCCAAATCAAAACAATGAACTGAAAGAGGCTAAAAGGCTCCCTAAAAATGCAGAGTTAGGTAGTAATTATCAGTAGGAGTTATACCATTCATGTTACACAATCATTTGATGACTTGATTCATTATTAAAGGGGACATAACATGCTTTTTGTGATTTTTTGTCATTTATATACTGTTATAATGTCAGATGTTTATGTTAAACATAGTCAAAGTTCCAAAACTTGAGGTGAACTTATGTAAAAATGCTCCCTGAGAGTCAACACCCAGGGCTTCAGCCTGCTCTGAGGGCTTTGTTTGCAATGTCAGCTCTACCTCCTCATCCGATTGTTTGCACATGCCCACAAATGGCTGTCAGTTCCATAGTCTTTGCTGCTAAGGTTGTTCCATGAGGCGTTCACGTTGTCGACTTGCATATTTTGGATCAGATTTCGGCTCGAACATGTACGGATGTATTTGAGAAGTTTATATTTTGAGTCAATCAGAACAGAGCGGGCTCATCATGAGGGGGAGCCTTAAAGAGACAGGAGCTAAAACAGCCTGTTTCAGACAGAGGCTGAACTGAGGGGCTGCATAAAGGGCAATTTGAAGATAAATAAGGAGTTTTTTTAACTGTAAATTATGCAAAGATATTCCAGTAAAGCCCCAGAATAAAAATAAAGACCTGAAAATGTGCATGATATGTCCCCTTTAATATAAAAAATATCAGCTAATGTAGCTTTAGATTGGAAGTAAGTCATTTTCATGCAACATGCAAGCATTGTACTATATTGTTAAGTAAACGTGATCTAACCTGTTTCTGGTTCTATTATGGACAAAGCTTTGGCAACAGTGTGTCTGACACACTTTGATAACTGTGAAACATTTTATTATCTGAGAGGCACTGAGCAAGAGAAAAGAGAACAAAATTAAAGACAGAGAAAGCCTTTGTCTCGCTGCTTTGGCAATATTGTTCTCAACTGTCATGCAAATGAAGAGCACTGGACTGAGAAATATAGGGAGAGATGAGAGCAGAGGGAGATCGTCAATGAAAATCTTGTGTAATTATTCCATATGGAGCCAACAGCAAGTTTGCTTCATATTAAATTGGAACTTTATGTGATTAAAAATGTGATTTTCTCTGCATTAAGAAGATGTTCCCACTATTTATCATATTTTCCACATTCAGAGTATATATATACATATATATATCACAGAACTGCATCACGTCACCACACAAACAGTTGTATTTACCCATCCAATCCCCAAGATTTAGATTTCTCCACGCACCCCAACCATGCTGCTGCTGGCACACACACACACACACACACGCTCACAAAGCTATGAGTCATAGGGTGGTTTTTCACAGTAATCATGACCACTCCAAACCACTGCATCACTTATCATCTCTGTGGAGCTGCGTCATGTTTAGCTTGACCACAGTTTCGCCACATTTAATCGGATCTAAACGTAGCTGAAAACAAAAAGCTGTTTTTGTCATATTTTTAGTTTTGTCAGCTCATGAGTCAGACAATATTCACCACTTTGTAAACTCAAGTTGACTGTTTTCTGTCAGAAACAATAGCTTGACATTGTTACAGACTGCTGTTTATTACCAACAGTCAACACTGGTTCCTTCTAACCATGACCACAACCTTCACAGAGACAATCATATCATAGCCCTGTATTAACAGAGGGAAAACCTGAGGAACTGTTCCTTTAAAACGTGATTGATCATCACTCATTAATCATATCCACAAAAAGCGAGCATGCACTGGCTTCATGTTTGGATATCTTTGTGATATTATTAGACAGACAGATGGGGAGAGCAGAGAAAAGGAGGAGTGGATTATTACAAGATTTTGAAGGGCACCTCAGCAGGTTTAATATCGAAAGTTAGAAAGAAGCCTTCAATATCAGAATTCATAAATATTGCATTTCATATGAATATGATTTCCCTGGCTGGCTCTCATCTGACAAACACACACCAATGTCCTATTATGATTTGGGATATTCAAGCCTTTTAGTATCGAGCTGCCTCATCGGCTTTTAACTCACTAAATACGAATGCATTGGTTTCAAAGTCTACTGTGTATCTCAGTCATAGTCTGTGCCTCATTTAACATCTGGAACATGTGTATAGTCTTCCTCTGTTTTCACGTGCATGTTCTTCTTGGGATTTTTAAGCTTTAAATGTTAAAATATGGAGCACAATAGATATGTATTTTTATATTTGTCAATTGAAAATCAGGGTTGATGTCACTGTGATGTCTTTGTGAAGAGCTGGAGTTAAAATCAATGGTGAAACATCTGGGAACAGTTCTTTTTTTTTTTATTGGTTATGTCCCCTTGGAAATAGGAAACCATGGGGATAAATAGAAAAAAAAATTAAGACTTAAAGATTAAGTCAGAGCTGGGTCAAAACAACTCTCTTTCTGGGACTAACGGGTAACTCAGCATGTTGGTTCATTCACAAAACAACCCCTCTACGCCAGGTAGGAGCCATATCGAGCGGTTTTTATCCCACCATTTTTAGAGAGTGGCTTTGAAGTCACAGCTCCATGGTTGGAGAGAGGGAGAGAGAGCACTTCCTTTAGAGATTTCTGAGAATAGGCCGCTTTATTTCTGTCTACCTCTTTGCCGGTACGGAAGGGGGAAAACTGGACTGGAGCAGAGACAGAAGAGAGTGAGCCAGACACAGAGATCAATGCCCGACTGCAGCACAAAGAGCAAGAAAAAGATAAAGTGTTTTTCTTTGCTTTTAGGCAGCAGTGGGTGTGCAGGTTTGGTGACCTTGGCAACTGGCAATGGAGCAGAACATTTGATTGGTGTGCGTGCATGCGAGTGTGTGTCACGTGCAACGGAGGTCAAGATGTTCAAATGGAAAATCGATACATTTTTTCCTTACAGATGCACATTGAGAAAACGCTGCTTTGTCCTCTTTTTAAGCAGCTAATTAATTCACACAATGAACCTTTTTTTTTAGGAAAAGCTTTTTAGCCCGATGACTCAGACAGTTTTGCTAGTTGATCATAGTGTGAGACACGTCTGGCCCTCTAGCAATTTCACCTGTGGGTGCTGCTGCCTCTCAGCCATTTCAGTGTTTGTCGCAGGTAATTGTCCAGATGCTTGCAGGCAGCTGTTATGGCAATTACTCTAAATTGTAGGGGGGGAAAAAAACACAAGAACTTAGTTAACCTGCTGTGGTTGACGTTTTTAACCTCTCAGTAAAGCAGTTGTCAAGACAATGAGGTGAAGCACGGCTTCAGAGTGTCAGTCCACTAACCAGACAGAAGGCAAATTAGGAGGTGTCACATTTTGTCTTTAAACTACAGGCACGCCAGCGTTGTTGGACTGTTGTTTAACATCAATAATTCACTGCTTTATCACACTAAGACATTAGTCTAATCACAGTAAACAAATGAGGTAATTGCAGAGATTGTCTGTGGCCTTTACTGACCTTTACTTTCACATTTTGTGCAGTAAGGTCAGATTTAGATGAATGAATGCTCATTTCTAAAAAAGAAAAATAACCTCAACATGTGTTGCATTACATGTTCAGATCATCAAGCTCTTCTTTTTTCATAATTTATTCCATATAAGGTTACATAAGGCTTTATAAGTGAGGAATAATGATGACATGCTGTTGTTTTCATGACCTAAAATATGAAAATTATGCAGTATTTTCATCAAACATTAACAGCACAAACAAGCGTAAACAAACAGACCCAGCCCTGTTTCATCCTACGTCCCTCTGTCTGTCGATCTGGCTCTCCCTCTGTTTTTGCTGTCTGTCAATAGAGGAGACGGTGGCATTTCCAGCCTGCAGACAGCTTCTCCCATCAGGCCTCATGACTGACGGCAGAACTCTTGTGCATGCGTATGAATACAAGTGTGCTAATAAACCATTCTTTGCTCGTCCTTTAATGTGTCCGTCAATCCATTTGACCAGCTAAGCTGAATAAATATCTTTAAAGCAGCGGCAGCTTGTGATGCAGAAACACACTCGGCGACTGAAATCACACTGGTGATGTTCGATCAGCTGTTTGTTTATCCAGCACTTTGCTCCACTTAAAAGAAGATCTTAAAATTAAGATCTTTATTCCAACAGTCGTTTCATTTTTTTCAACACAAGATGTTTCATAATCTAATAGGCAGATTACTGGAAAATTTGCTGAGCACATGAAGCATCTCAGTGAAATTGTCGTAGAAGAATTGCTGAATTATCTGGATTTTACAATACTAACATATTCAGATAAGTCAGTAAACTTGTTTCAGTACAAGTTCTTTACTCTTGAGCTTAGCTGTGTGTGTGTGTGAGGCTGAATGTGTACAAAAAGAGTCAGAGTTTTGAGACAGAATTTACATTTTCCCGTCTTCATGACCTTTTTGAAGGTATTACACCAGGAGAGATGATTTGTCTCGTGCACTTTACGCTGGAATATGAAAACAGAGAAACTGCATCACTCCCATATGAGCACATGCACAAGGTTGATAAACCACATGGCAGCTATGGAGGCAACAGTGCTCCTTCTAAAGACAGGTGATTCCTGATTTCCACGCATAGCTTTTTCAAGGAGCCCATGTTTTTCTACACCTCTGTGCATTACTCTGTGATTTAAATGAAACATACAGAGCACTGAAGTCACAGATTTGAGTTTTTACACTCTTGTAATTTGCGATCACCACAACTGGACCCTTGAAGAATAGAAAAATACGCACAATAGCTGTAGAATTGTTATAGTTTGTATTTTCTTACACTGAAAGTGAGGAGAGTTGAAATTTGTGTAAAGATAGTCCAGCCTACTCACCTCCCTTCTGCTGCGCATACGAACAGATGGGAGGGATTGTGTGTTCAGTTAATCACTGCTTTTTAAGATGCATTAATTGATTATAATTAAACACTAAAAAGGTCTACAATTAAAAGTGTCTTTAAAACACTGGCAACCAGACAATAACATGTCTGTACTGTACTGTATTATGTCTATTTTTCTATTTCTAGTTTTAAGATTGTGGCTTCTTTTAATCAGAAAAATAGAAACAGGAAAGATCAAATCTTCCAAAGGTCTCAGGCCAGATCTGAACCCAGGATGTCACAGATCAGGTTCACAGTTTGTTCCTATATTGGATCATTGTACTGTGTAATGCTGAGATCAGACTACATGACATTTATGTCTTTCCAGATCTGACTGTGTAACAAATGTTGAACTCTTTAGCTTGCGGTCATTCATGACCTACAGGCAGGACTTCTGGGATCATAAATGTCAGGAACATAGATGTTATCCAACTAGGTGAGAGAAAAAATTGTGTCATGCTAGTTTTTCAATTCTAGATGAAGAATCGGTTGTGCTACACAGGATATAAAACAACAAATTTTTGTGTCTGATGCTCATTTTCATCCCAAATCTATTATGTATTTGTTATTGATTGAGGTTGTCTCCTAAAAACTGGCCTCATGGCTGCAGCCTACAGCCTTGTACCCACGAGCGCAACGAGAGTCTCTTTCTGCCAAGCAAGACTGTCCTGTCATGTCTCTCTGCAGCATGTTGACGAGCAGCCGCGCTCTCCTGTGGACACTGAGGAGCTACAGCAACTGAAAAATCATTTGATCAGAGAGTAGTGGCAGCTCGGCTGGAACTGTCGACATCTTGTCTGTCCCTCATGTTGAATAGTCCCTCCTGTCTGCATGGTTGACCGCCCGCAGAGTTGGCCTGATCCTTCTCAAGGGCTGATTTTTACACATAAAGTAGAACTTGAGGAAGCAGAAACCATTAAAAATGAAAAGTTGAAAGGATCCTTGCTGACGTGAGAAAGTTGTGGTTTGAATTTTAGAGGTAAAAACATCTGATTTCCTTAATTTTGAACACATTGGTGTCTGCCCACATCTACTGCCTTTTCCAGTGTTAAATTAACAAAACATTTCTGGTGAATAAAGCATGAACCAGACAAGGTTTCACTGCTTCATCCAAGTGACGGAGAAGTGTCTCAGACAGCTGAGATGCAGCTGTCTCAAAAGAAGCCGGGAGCGCCTGTGGATGGTTTGGGAGTGAGACTTGCTTAAAATTCAGAATAGAGAACTACAGAGCAAAGCTGTCAAGATGTGGATGTGCGGAGGAGTGAGGTAATGCAGGAGAGAGGAGCAGAAACGAGCCTGAAGAGAAAGACGTAAAGCCTACTGCAACATCAAGAAATCCAGCCGAGCTGAAGTGAGCTCACCTGCCCAAGTTTCTTAAGGTAGAAAGTTGTCTCTCCAGCCTCTAAGTTTCCCTGTTTTCTCTCGACTCAACCTTTAATATTTGCTCTTTATATTTCGCTGTTCTCTGTGCTTCATTCCTCATTATTTCAACTGTCAACAAGCGAAAGACTTGAGTCTACTGAGATGAAATTACTGTACTTCTGCCTTCTTGAAGAAGTCACAGTATTCTTTAAACACTCAAGATGACTGGCTGTGGATTGACCAGAATTTGTAGCATTATTTCACTGGTTGGGTTTAATATAATGTTGGAAAATGTGCACTTATTCTAGTGAAGATGGCAGACTTCAAAGAAAGGAGGGGGAAACCTCATACCTCATATGCTGATGCAATCTGTTTTACATATTAGGACATATAACTATTAACAGTTATCAAAATACTTGGTGATTCAATTCTGTTGAATCAAAATACAACTTCAAATACACAACAAAAAAGGAAAAACTGTAGTAATGAGATGCTAATTTTCAACCTCATTCAACTTTCTGAACTTCTCATCATCGTGCTCACATTTCACCGCCGCCGCCGCTTCTTTCTACATTTCATCTGGTCTAATTTTGGAAACCACACATCATAATCAGAGGAGGAATGGCGACGACAAGTATTACCAGAGCCTCTTTAATTAGACGGACACAATTAGTGAAAATACAACCTGGGAAACCACTTCAAAAGGTGAAAGTTTTGGGCTGGATGTGGGGACAATTATGCACAAAAGAAAGCAGTTCTCACACCTTGTTCCGTATCCGGGCAGAAACTATCAGACTTCACTACGATCTGCTGCTCTAATTAGCCTCATTAAAATCCCACAAATGCAAATGTCCAATTAATGCTGCACATCTATCCTCAAGACTCTTGTTAAAGCAAACTGCGAACAAAAGGAGGTATGGGTCTCAGGCACAATGCAAGATTGTTCAAACTGCGGCCTTCAAGGAGGAGAAATCTGAAGTTGTAGCCCAGTTCTGTTGTGTTTTGTGCATATTGCAGCACTGATGTGTTACACTATGTATACAGCAAACTGTGGGTCCAGCTGGCACTCAGCAGAGAAACAAGAGTAGAACAAGAATTCATCCTTTTGATATGATCCTCCGAATTCACCTGCTGCCAGAAATGTCATTAAATGTCAGCTGTCTGTTCCTGGTCTGACAACACACACAGTTTTTTTGTTTTTTTTTTTCCACTGTCTCCCCTTAAAACACTGTTGAAAGGTCGTACAAGAGAAGATCAGGGCTTGAGTCAGTCTCGAGGAAATGAAGCAGCTTTTTCTTGAATGACATTCACAGAGAATATAATGGAGAATATAATAGAGAACAGAATGGCCGGCGTACTATTCTTCAGCTTGTATTCATGCATTTGCAGCATGGCTAATGCATGATGGGATATGACAGTTGGCGCTTGTCGCTTTGTTTCGGCGGGTCGGACAGAGTTGAACAAAACTCTGCTGCTGCTGTTGCTTAAATGGGGCATGTGTTGTTCTCACGGGTCTATTCTTCTGTGAAAATTAGACTCCAACTTTAAACAACTGTCCTGTTTTTACTAAACAACTTTCATGGGCCTTTCAGGGGGAACATTTGTTAACATCACTAATGCACAAAGTTCACTTTAATGTTATAAACCATTAATGTAATAAGAATTAGCAGTAAAACGTTTCATAATTTGCTGAATAGAATGGATTTCACGTCAAGATGCTAGCTGCTGCTGCATTTTGGTTTATTTGGGCTACTGTAAGAGGAGAAATTGGTCTCGTTTGGCCAGTTATCCATGAAAAAAAACACATCAATCAAATAAATGACAGCTCAAATGCAACTTTCTAATGGCAACAGCACTGCAGAAACACCTGCATGTAACCCCTGATGACATCACTGAAGTTTCAGTCAAAGTGTGAAAAAACAAACTGATCATGAAAAAAATGCTATTAAATTGTTAGCATTTATTTCAACGTGAAAAAGTTATATATTGTAGTATTATTTATCAAACCTGCTAAAAATACTGTGGTTATATGTAACAGTTTTGAACAACTGCTGTTAACAACCTATTATAACTAGATTACATGGTTCTTTCTAGGAAACATACTAGAAAATTATTACCCAATAATAGATCGGCTTCACTCCATGCTGCCAGAAATCAAATTCTGGTGAAGTACTGAATCCTTTCATTTATTTGACCTAAAAGATGCCAAACTTAAATACACTGGATCTGAAATTAACCTAAAATGCAGGAATTACCAGAGGTTGCTAAAATCCTCCTGTTTTCAGAAAAATACCAAACATATGACATATGACCCTGGCAGGAAGTCCTCTCCGTCACCTCCGTGACCATGAGCCCTGAGGCTGGAGAGAGTGCAGATGTGGCTGTTAGGGGCAGCTGGATCTGTTTCTCAGGTATTACTGAAGGGTCACTGCACAAGGGCACCGACACAGAGGACAGTTTAGAGTATCTGTTTAAATCATGTGCTTGTAGAGAGTCACATCAAGCAAAACTGAGATTTTGGATTGCACTAATCACTTTTAAGTAAAATAATGAAAATGGTGTATGTGTTGAGAGCAAAAAAAACATGAAAAGAACATGTCCGAGGCTTCCAAACACTCAAGACCACTGACACACGCAGAATGAACTGATACCAGGTCAGTTTGTCAGCGAGGTATAGCTTAATATAAAGGTCAGCAGTGCAACTCTATTTCTGCTGAGGATAGAATGACATGAGGGGCGTTGGGAATACTGGGAGAAATGTCTGGAAAGATCAGAAACCATTTTGATGTCACGCTCTGTCAAACACCTCTGCACATAGAGACAGTATATCACATACAGACACGGTATAGAAAGGAAGGAAGGAAAGAAAATGAGACAGAAAATGAAGATCCAGGCAGTGTATCTGTTCCAGCTCAGCAGTCAGGATTCTCAGCCTCTCGGCACTCTGGCTGCACAAATTGACAATTTTCTCAAAGTGTTATCCACAAAGACGAGAGGCTGTAGGTCTGAAGAGATGGCTCTCTGGACAAATAAACAGGTATTTACACATGTGCACACTCGTACACAGTACACATACGTGCACAAACGACACTAAATCAAGCGAATGAATGAGTGAATTGTTGAAAGAATTGGTTTTCGAGACAGAAATGAAGGCAGACAGAACATATTTCTCTGGTACAAACGTGTCATGTGGTTACTGTGTGTGAGTGTGTAACAGTATTTCCACACTTTCCTCTCCTTCCTGCCTCTCTGTGTGTTAATATCTTGCTCCAACATCCAACAGCAGGCGAAGAAGAGGAACGTTTTTCATCTGCGACTGCACCTGAACTACAGAATCTCAACAGGACACTTGTACAACAGTCGGTGCAGAAGACAAAAGAAATGATCTGGTTTTTGATTGCAAGTCGGAGGTCCTATGCATCAAAGAATCTAAAGCCAGGATGATGAAGTGTGTGTTAAGTGTGAGAGAGACAGAAAGACAGAAGGTGGAGAGAATGGAAGCTAGAAAGGAGAAGCTGTTACTCCCTCTAGTGGTTCATTTTTGTCTATAATTGAGTGTAAAGAACATACAATAAGATGAACACACGGATGTGACAGCAAAATACACCTCACTTAAGGCATGACACATCAGTAGAGAAACATGAGTATACATATAGTTATGTAAAAATACAAAAATATCACACAGACTTCATCCCATGTGCCAAATACAGCAGTACTGTGTTGCTGTCCTTGGTGCTGAACTTCACTAAAACATCAGACTCTATAGAAAATATTTGGGGATGGACATTTTTTTGAATACAATACAATACATAAGAATGTTGTCTTCTTAATTTGACTGATACATATTTTAAGAAATATGTATCAGTGCAACAGTGTGGCAGTGGATCAGTTCTGGCTGCAGCAGCATGAAAAGCAACACTAAATGGTTAAAGTCGAGATTATTCAGCTCACTGATTTGAGAAGCAGCTCATTTTTATTTGATTAAAAGTCCGTCCCGTCTGCGTGCTGCCACCGCCGCTGCAGTTAGCTTGTGGTGTTTAGTTATTTATGAATCACTTTTTTAAATTGATCCATTTGAGGCAATTTGTCAGGGTTTTGTCTTTTAATATTTATTGCTCAATTAAAGAAGTTAAAGAGGGACACTCCACCGATTTCACACATCAAGAGCAGATTAGTCGTCAGAAGGAGTGTGAAAACAGTTATATAATGTCTTGTGCTGAGAAAATAACCCCAATGTCGTGGTTACTTTGGAGTTTGGAGGCTACAAATTTATAACAGAAAGTCTGAATTATAAACTGGAGTCGTGGAGTTTAAAAGACTTCTGTAGCAGGCAGTGAGGCTTCTTTTCTTTATTTTTATTGAGGTACATGGTGGGAAATGTAGGATCCAGCCTTCACTGCTATTCATGATTTTTAATCTCTCACAAGTCTGCCAACTTTAAATAAATGTGATACTAAATTATAAGAGTGCCCCTTTAAATCAGTTAATTTAGAAATTAATAAAACGAAGTCTCACTATCTTTGCAGATAATCTTAAACCAATAAGAGTTAATGTTCAGCTCTGTGCAGATTATATTGTATTTATGTAAATTATGATATTGTAAAACAAAATGACGAGAATTAAAGATTCAGTAAAGATTAATGTGGAAAGTTAACCTCGAAATTATCAACCAACGTTATCTTGGACTTCTTGACAGAAGGTGGCAGTAAGTCCACAAGCAGAGGCAGAGCTACACAGTACTGCTGAAAGTAAAAACACATACTGGAACACATTTTAATGAAAAACATTATTTTATTAAAGATGAAGCGGGATGGTTTGTTTCCCTATAATCTATACATTATGTGCTATGCAACGCAGAGGACAGGACAGATGAGGAAAGAACAGACAGAGACATACAGCAGAAACCAGACGGTGCAGGAGTGCTGATCCAGGTTCAGTTCGGTGTTTATACAGTAAGTGCGGTTTCTGATGTAACCGCATGTGTATGTGTATGAAGGAATACGTTGTTAGAAACCTGTGAACTGGTCTAGTGACCATATGCAGCACCAATCTGTTTTATTGACCCAAAAAAGAAAAAACATCAAACCTGGAGCATCACTGCAAACACGGTCATGTAGATAGTTGGTGAATCTGTGAACAGTGAATCCAAACTTGTCAACAAACAACATGACTTTTTTTTTTTCTTAACTAACAAAACTAAAGAGGAAAAATCCAGCAATTAAGACTTTGATGATTTGATTATCCATTTTTGAGCTGAAGCAAAGGCAAAACGTTCACTTCTCTGTTCAGATTTGGAGCATTACCGCATTAAAAAAAATACTAATTCTGTATTCATTGCCAATTGCAAGTGTGTAAGTAAGAAATCCAATTAATTAGAAGAACAAAACAACTTTGGGAGTTGATAAAAAGACGAAGAACAGATGTTTGAGCTCTTAAAAATAATGACGATTATATGACATCCAGAAAACGCTGCTACTATTCTGAACCGAATCCATCTCGATACGCACACAGAGCAAGCCTCACTTAACAACACCACAAACAGCACTCTTGCTTTCTTTTATAACGCTGGAATATATTCCTTTCAGAAAATAAACTGTCCCGAGTTAACATTTCTAACCATTAAACTCTTAAAATGTGGATTTTCATTTAGAAATATTTACAATATTTAAAGGAACTGAAACATTTGAACATTTATAGCTCCTATTGTTTATGTCATGAGAAGAAGAAGAAGTGAGGTTGTTGTGGTTGTTGTGAGGATTGTTTTTCTTTAACATGATCCGTAAGAGCACATACTGTGAACTAAGCAGGGAAACCACATTTAAATACTTAATAATAATAATAATAATAATAATAATAATAACATTCTTTACATCGTCGGTTCTCAGTCGAGGTGACGTCTTGAAAGTTAGAAGCCAGATTCTGTCTCCTATTTCTCAAATCTGATGGCAAACCATTGCAAAACTATCAACTTATAATGATTTTAATATAACCTGTGGTGTAAACAAAGTAGGCAACAAAGCGGCTTTTTGTCTGTATGACCCAATTTGTCTTCATGTAACTCAAAATCCTCTGTATGATTGTGATTGGACAGCTAAACGGACACCTTAAAAAACCCTGAAATTTAAGGAGATTTGAGAACTAGGGTTAGACCGATATACCAGACAATATTAGAGCCTAATGTTGTTTTTTTTTCCCCACCTTAACAAGAACCAAATTCCAGTAGAAACACACTGAAAGTCTCTTCTGGAATAATTGTAATAAAAACGATCAGATTTAATAATTTTAATAACTGCTACAAATACAAAAATTGAAAAAATATCACTATCAGACCCATATCGGTCGAACCCTAGAGAGAAGATGATGCAGAGCCACAAGTGCTGACATGTAAAGATGCATATATACACATACATACATTTTTGCATAATACTCTATGTACATACATGTGTGTTGGGACTAGATTTGGCAACCGCGCAGAGAAAAAAAAAAAAAAAGGTTTTGTTTTCTTCTCATTAATAAGGCATGCCATGTAAGGTGGCCCTGTGTGACTCGGGGGGGGGGGGAGCTCAGTCTGACAGCAGCTTTTCTTTTTCCCTCATCGCTCGGTAACCGCCGCCGGTGCTGATTGTCCAGTGCAGCGCCGGATCGCTCCTCCAAGGCATGACATCGTCTCGACATGAAGCGCTTTAAAGCCTGCTGGTCGTCCCGTTTCTGTGATGTCACCACTTCCCGCTGTGATGTCGTACTCCACGCTCCAACGACTGGATTTGTTGTCGATGCTTGTCGACGTGTCAGATGTTTGACATTCGTCGCCCCCTCGTGGCGCCTAGTGAGGCTCGCAGCCTCGGCTCTCTGGCCCTGAGGAGTTAGAGAGGAAACGGTCAATTACATGATGATATTTTAATAAGATCTTACAAATTAAGTTATGCTCTGATAGACTGAATCATTGCTTCTTAAAGCACTGGACATGATGAAAGATACTGCTTCCATAGCAAACAACTGCTTCAAAGTGACTCAAAATGAGTCACAGTATGATTCTGCAATGTCCACATTTTCTTAAAAGTACATCTGGAGCAAACTAATAAACTTGAAGCCATCAAATAACTACAATCTAGTGCAGAATGACCTCCTCCTTGGGCTAAAGCAGATAGTTTTCAAGGTCTAACCTGGCAGGAGAGGGATTTAATGGGCTACCATGTGCTACCGAGAGATTTTTTAGGTTGTTTTGTGTGCTGTGCTGACCTAGTTTTTAAAAGTCAAACCTGTAGTGTTCATTGAAGTCCAGTCTGAAGCTGAGGAAACGCAGACTCTCATCCGAACTGGTCATCAGCAACACCAGGAACTGCTGGACGATGCTCTGAGAGAAGAGAGGGGAGACGAAGACAGAAAAAAAATAGAAAAATGAAAAAGTTGTTTGCGTTAAGGATACGCCAGAAGCAGATGACTGACAGCTGCTTGTGGAGGTGGCTCGAGCTGGTACCTGGTAGAAGTGAGTGAGGATGCGGAGCTGGGAGCGCATCTTTGGTATGGTTTCCTGGAAGTCCTGAATCCTCTTCTTCTCCTCTGCTTCCTGTTCGGCCGTCACTCCCCACTGACCCTGAATCAGCAGACAAACATTTGCTTTTATGTTCTAATCATCCACTCCTCTACTCTTTTTGCTCTCTGTAGCTCCTCAGTAACCTCTCTCTCCTCCCCTTCCTACCTCTTCCTCTCTCTGCTTCTTCTTCTCCTCATACTGCAGTCGGAGGGCAAGTTCTTCCAGTGCAGAGCGGTAGAGGGAGTCCTGGGCGCTCTGAAACTCGATGATCTGGTCGAATATGGCCCTCAGCTGGTTCAAAAGAGACTGGACGGACAAATAAAAACGGGGGGAGTGTGGAAATGGTATTTATATAACATGGATAAACAGTACTTTTCACTCTGACAACCTATTTTTTTTCCTCTGTGTGTGTGTGTGTGTGTGTGTGTGTGTTACCCTGCTGTTATTGTCCAACAGGCATCTAGAGATGATGGTATCCAGGAAGACGTCATGGGCAGCGATGATGTGGTCGAGGTCTTGAGCTTGCTGCACTTTGTTCCACAGCTCATCCCAGGAGCACTCCAGCACCTACACACACACACACACACACTTTACCTAATGTATATGGGAATGGTATTGCCCCTTTATTAAATATCAGATATTACACAGTCAGTGTGGTTCACCTCTGACATGATGGTGGCGTCTCCCTGCCCACAGTCAATATGTTTATAGTATAATTCTTATAATTGTTTTATCAACTGTCTGAGCAGAGAAGTCTTAACTTCACTTTTACTTGCTGACTTAACAATAAAAGTTAGGACAGATTTAGTGTCTCATGTTGGTCTAAATGCAGGAGCATCATTTAAATGATCTTTTTGATTACTTTTAAATTCCTTCATTAAGTCCTTCAAGACATATTGATCACTGAACTGGCTTGCTGAGGAAGAAAAGAAAAGCTCGAGTTAACTTCAGTGACTTAACGCAGCTACTGTTGATCCTGTAAATCAGCTGCAACCTCATGTTATGCAGTGTTGCATTTAACAGACGCAGTAGATCACCTCCTGGTGTAATTACTACTTTTTACTGTAATGTTTTACAGCCCGGGACTGATTTTAGCAGCCCTGCTAATGGTCTGACCTCGAAGGTGATGTAGTACTGCATCTGGTGGATGAAGTGGACCATCTCGGAGGCCAGGATGTGACACTGATGTAGCACGCCGGACAACTCTGGAGGGTAAAAAAAAAAAAAAAAAAAGCATAACAGCCTATATGTCACAGACTTTTAAAAAGCCCTCTGGATGCCAGTCTCTGGAAAAACTAGCTTATCATGTTTTACATATTTATGTTAGGTAAGAACTCCAAAATAATATTCCTACAATGTGTATCAGTGAGTCTATTTATGTGTGTAGAGTTTTTATGTACCAGGCATAGTTTTGAGCAGCTTGGCATTACACATCTGGCCCTTCCAGATGTCAGTCAGCGTGTATTCCATCCTCTTGGCTCTCCACAGGAAGTTGAACACACGCAGGTAGTGGCCCATACATTCCCTCGTAAACACCTGAAGCACACACAGAAATTATAATACATGAACACAACAACAATGCCTGGACACAATTGTTCTGCAGCTCTAAAAACATTCACAATACTGGGAGACTGTGTGTGTGTGTGTGTGCATGTGTGCGTTACCGTAGCAATGGGTCCATCTACATGGTAGTCCAGACTAAAAACATCCCAGCCTGTATCACCTGGAGACACCTAGAGGCAACAAAAGAGAAAAGTGAGGACATGCTGGAGTCAGACCTGCAGCACAGCGCCCCCTGGTGAAGCACAATAACCCTACACCTCATACAGGATCCAGTCTTCCATTAAAACGTAAGAGTGGAACATGTGGACACACACTCTCACGCATTACCTCCAGCAGGCGTACATCCAGCCTCTTGAGGATCTCTGCGTTGTCATACTGGGCGTTGGTGGCTCTGACTGCTGTCTCTAAGATACCAGTCAAGTTGTGTTGGTACAAAGTGGTGGCAGGTCGTGCCAGCTCCGGTCTGGGATAAAGATGAAACATTACAAACATTCTAATGCAATATATGCACTCAGATGTATTATAAAAGAGATGATGTGTTAAAAGTATGTGTTGCTAACTTGAGCAGGTCCATGAGGTGCCTGATGAAGTCTCCCTGGCCCAGTAGCAGGTATCTCCTCATGGCCTGTAGATGCTCCAGCAGCAGATAGTTACGGTTGAGAACGTCCAGCAGGTATTTGCTGGTGTCAAAGTAGGCGGCGTCGATCTTCTCCTGGAACGCTCCCTCCAGGTCCGACAGCAGCTCCGCAGCTACGAGAGAGCGGGGACGTAGCAGGTATATTAGTGGAAAAGAGGGTGTTGAAAACTAGACATTGATGTTTAAATGTTTTTATACTAAAGCATGGATTAAGAAACCTACAAAAATGTGAAAGAAAGGCAAGATCTAACGACTAATACTGAATAAAATCCATCGCTGCTGCTTGACAATAAGGGAGAAGAGACTGTGATGCCCTTCAACAGTAAAAGCTACAGATCAAACTGGTCGGATGAAGTCCTGGATCAATAGAACATGGCTAAGTATACCTCTTTCCTCTTCATAGTCGAAAAGGAGAGGACAAGGCCAGTGAGCGGTAAGAGCATCGATCACTGCCAGTCCACCAGACGACTTCAATATAATAATAATTTAAAAAAAGCTTCTTATTGGTCAGTGCTGTCATTTGTACGCTTGATGCAACAATAACATTGCCAAAGAACAAAACAAAACACTATAAAGAATGCCAATAAAGCCAGAAATACCATTCCAACTTTTACATGTTCAGCATATTGTAGCATGCTTTTGCTTCTTCTTAATGTTATTCATGCTTTGGGCTGATATTTTCTAAAGATAACGCCCCTTTATGTGAACACTCTTAATCCTAATTATGCCCAGAAACAAAGTACAGATATAATTGTTTCCCTTTAAACAAGACGACAAGAGAAACAGGCGACGGATAGACTCCTACCGTCTTTGGGCGTGTCTGCAGACTTGGATGCCGATGTGATTTTGCCCGGCGGCGTTCTGTCATGACAAACCTGATGCAGGAAGTTGATGGATTTGCCGATCAGCAGGACCTGGGGGGCAGAGGATGAGAACGAACTGATGTGACCCAAAGCAAAACAGCAGCTTGGAGATAATAGTTTGTTGTCTCGGTGGTCTATGGTGATGAATAAAAAGATCTGTGTGTGTGTGTGTGTGTGTGTGTGTGTGTGTGCACCTTCCGGGCCTGGTCCATGGTGATGAATGAGGGGATCATTGACTTCCTGAGGGAGTACTTGTCGTGCCACAGGCGATCCGTCTTCACGTTGGGATCTGACGCCACGAAGAACTGCACACGCAAACATAAACATGCACACAAGTTAAGGTTCAAACACTGGATAAATACTATTATTATTGGCACGGTGTACATACAGTCCATGATAGACACAGTTTCCACAGATGCTAGGCTACATCGTTTGTCACTGTCGGTTAGATTGTTCATCTACTACTTTCTAATGGGCATGCTGAAAGCTGTGTACTCTCCGCGTGCTGTCTGGTACATTTTTGAACTGATTCCAACTGTCAGATTCACATAAATCCACCTCTACAAAGCACTTTCACACAGCCTATTAGCTGAAATTAGAGTCTACAAAAAATGACACTATAAACAACACGAGGTTGCGTCATCTGTTTTGAATTTCAGTCTTGATATACTGTCGGAGACGAGAAAAGTGTTTGGCTGTGGTATAATTAAAGAATTAAATATAATTCAATCAGCTGTGTTCTACCTTTATAAAACCTAAAATCTGTAATTTGTGAGGAATTATCAAATTGGACAACAGCATTTTGTACATTACCAACATGATAAGATTCCTCTGAACGTCTACAAACTATAATACTGATTATTAGTGATATTCTTCAGCTGTGTGTCTAGTGTGAGTAAAAGATGTGTATCTCAGATTCCTTTATGATCTGCTTGGTTAATAAAACTGATCCCTGATGGGTTTAATAGCTCATATTTCCCCCTGAGATGAAAATGGAAAAATCTTCCTGAAACACACCTTCATGTGCTTCAAAGTGTGACTGCAGAGTTGAAGAGTGCACACTGTCAAATCTGGAAAATGTCACCTCGCTTCCACTTTTCAGTTACATTTACCGCTGTGTCGTTTTACAACTGAAAACATCTCATATTTATTTGGGTAGTTTTTTTTCCTATAATTATGTGGCATGTGTTTTAACAGCCTGCGTGTGTGTGATCTCCTGGGTAATTGGCCTTCTGAGAGGTGTGATAACTTCCTCTGTGTTCTTAAAAATCAGCACTTAAGACCAAGAGCCTGGTGATAAGTAACGGTTACTGCTGGACACATAAATACTGTGTGTGTGGGAGAGAAACAGAGAGAGAGAGAGAGAGAAAGGGCAGGGGGAGGTAAAGGAGAAACATCCATCATGGGCTCTCCATTACACTCCTCTCATCAGTCCTCATTTAAGAAGCTGTCGTACCTCTCCTCTCTTTCTCTCCCTCTCTCATTGCAATAATGTGCTCTCTCATTAGGGTCAAACGTCAGAGTGGTTGAACAGAACAATGTTCCAGAAAAGACCAGTAAATGCGTGCTGGTTTCTCTATTAAAGGATTGATTATAATCACAGATTTTCTCATTTGAAACTGTTAAATGGTGACTGTTATGTGTGAGAAAAGTCCATTTTTGTCCAGAGATCTTCTCTGATTTGTCTACGGTTTAAAGAGAGGTGTGTGTGTACCTCGTGGTAGGTGTCTTCCAGCTCTCCGTCGTAGATCCACCTATAGAGAAAGTTAAGGATGGGGTGCGACACGAGGCTGAGGATGTGTTGAACCAGCGCTCTCATCTGCGGGTCTCCTGTTTTCCCGTAGGCGTGGACAGCTGAGGCCAGCTCGCCTCCCTTCCGACCTGATCACACACACACAGAAAAGCACACCCATATATAAGACAAACCCTGAAGGCTCGTTCCTATTCACCTCTCGCTATAATACTCAATCACTACAAGACACAAAAGCAGCGCACACACATACACACACACACCACACATCCAGCTCACCTTGGCAGAAGTCGACGAGGGCGGCCAGTGTTTTGAGCCGGACTTTGGGGTCGTACATCCAGACCAGCAGCCTCCTGAGAGTCAAAGTGCTCTCCGTGCACACGGTCACACCCTGATCATCCTCTACCTGCAACTACAACACACACACACACACACACACACAAACAAACACAGGTCAACAGCAGCACTAACATTTAAACATAAAGAAATGTTAATTGAACCTTGAAATGATGTTTCCTTGTTAGTCGGGGGAGTGTTTTTTTTTCTATAGCAATTTCTTTTCCACCATGTTTTCTGTTATATAAACTTCTGAACAATCATCTCTGTAAGGGTGAACGTGTCAGGCATTGTTCATTTTTGTACCTGGGAGTGGAGGACAGAGAGGAGTCTGTAGTACTCTTTCAGCTCCTGGTGGAGCGAGGAACAGAAGCTCTGAGGGGAGGAAGATAAAAGCAGAGAGAGGGACAGAATGGACAGAAGGGTATGCATTAGTGAAGGATTAAATAAAAACAGAACAAAAGATAATTAATATATATAGCAGGCACACACACACCTGTCCGACCAGTCCAAAGGCCCGGTCGAGGCTCCTGGCGTCGGTGTACTTCCTGACTTTGTTGTGGAGCCATCCGAGCTCAGCCAGTCTGCTGCTGGTGTCCCTCAGGGACTTGCACAACACCACCTAGTGGGGCCACAGCACACATTTATGCACATACACCCACATCCACTGCACCATCTGTTTGTTTATCCACCTTGTGATAAACAGGAGTTGTATGATATTTATTTTTATTACATTTTAGCTTATTTTCTCCAAAATATAACAGATGCTCTTTATGTTGAGGGGCACCGGTTGAGGCGGGAAGCTTTGGAAAGGGGCTTGTATTCATGTAACGTCAACCAAGTTACAATAACCTGCTACATTTATGATGTAATGGAATACCCTTTACCAGAACCAATTATCATAAAAAAGGTGAACTACATGTATAAACTACATGCAAAGATTATGTAATGTGCACTTTATGGCGCAAACCCAAGTACAGGGAGTACGGAGGGCATCTCTGACAATTTATTTTTATGTTCATACAGATGGCACTTTTAGCAAGCATAATCTGCCTCTAATTTCATTGTGAAAGCTCTGATGGAGTTACATCATGGAGATTACCGTAATTTACATCATGCACCCACTATAACTGGCAAGGCTTCCTCCTCGGATTGGTTTTCCAGCTGAGGGAAGAATTCACATTAAATGACGCATTAAATTTTCATTTGTTTAACAAAACCTCTTATCGGGGGGGGGGGGGGGTCTTTACAGAGAGGTTAAGTGGCCAGAGGAGAGTCCAAAATATCTCCACCATTGACTAATTTATATCTGTGGCTCCTTCTCCATCAGGACGGTGACAGCGGATTGACCACAAGTCTATGTTTAGCCCCGCTGAGAGACTATAGGACAGGTTACATCTGAGGCCTTCCTACTGATAATATGAGAGGGGTAAAAAACAAATTGACAGGAGAGAGAAAAGAAAAGACAGGTCGATGTGGCTCGGAGCCAAAGAGCTTCATATTGATCTGTTGAATCTTTCTTTTAAAGGTCCAATCAACAACAATTGGTTTCATATCATATCATCTACTCTGGATATATGGCGGGTGTTAAAAGGGAGATAGTGAAAAACAAGCCTAATGTCTATTTTTAGAATGAAACTGATCAGGAGCTCCAAGTTTTCAAATGGTTTCATTATATAAATGTTTTTTTCTTGATTTATGAAATTTGAAAACTGTAAAAAAGGGGGAGAAAAAGTCAGTTTATCCTCATTTCTTATTTAGTCTGAAGACAAACAATTGTAGCGGTTGTTCTGGGATGGGGACGACCTGCGACCTGCTCTGTTAGGTCGCTCTGGGTGATGTGTGCGACCTGCTGAGCTGATCGGTCTATTAAAAGCTTTACAAGGCGAGATGCGGGTTCGGATACCTTGCTGTCTATTTTGTAGCAGTTATCTTGGGCGCTCATCTTGATGAACTTGCCATCGATTCCCTGGAAGACGTAGAGGATGTCCCGCACCAGCAACGCCTCGCTCACCTCCCCTGCACGGGCAGAGGACGAGCAAATAAAAAGGACGAAGACAGAGGGTTTACATCTGGGACGCAGTTCATGCTCTCAGGTCCAAATGAACACATTACAAGGAAAGTTTATGGTGTAATACTATCTGCAAACTTTTTTTTTTTGTAGCTACCTTGAATAAGATGAAACAAACATCAACTCCAGCTTTATACGTGACACTCACCGGTTCCGTCGCCATCTCGGCGAGGACGGACAACTCTGGTGGAGGGAGCTGGAGGTCCGAGGAGTGGCCGGTTGGCGGGGGGGGCCAGGGCAGAGGAAGGGGAGGAACTTACAGGAAGAGCCCAGGCCAGACGAGAGCCCAGAGGCTGACCGCCTGCAGCTGCAGACGGAGGAGGTTGACTGAAACACACAAAAAACACTTTTACTGTCGCTGTGAGGGTTTGACTAATGTGTCACACTCATACTGTCCCTCAGCTAATATTTTTGATATTGTACAACTTTTAGATGAGGGATATCATGCAGTTAGTAGCTTTTATATTTATCCTACACTAGTGGATGATGGTTGACAATGAGGAGTCCTGTTACATCTCATGATAAATGTCTAAAGTGAGAAAAAAGTGCACCTGGTGAGCGCTGGCAGCTCAGAACTTCTGAAAGGATTCTGTCTGATTCAAATAAGCTTCCTCTAGAACCAGATGTTCGCCAGATGTTAGACATGTTAACCCACATTTAGAGGTCATCTGTCTGGAGTCCAGCTGATACATGAAAGGCCAATATTATCAGCTTATTTTAGCTCATCGCAGATATATCTGTATCTGTGTTTATGCCGGCAGAAAAGTAAGAAATTGCGGTACAGAAATGTTTTTATTCTGTCAAATATCAGTATCAGCCTAAAACTGCATCCTCTCATCATGAGCTGTTGCAACATGTCAGACATTACACTCAGAATAGCAATTACACACAGTCATTAAAAATTCACACCTAGACACGTCTTTGCATAATTAAAGCACCACTACAGTATAAATCACGGTTCAATGCCATGAGACCTTTTTTTTTTTTTTATGTTTGGAGTGTGAATTTGCCCTTTCAGGACTAAAAGGTGAGCGCAGACAGCTCAATGTTCATTTGTAACTGAAGGACTCCTGCATTATTAATGAGGAGAAATGGAATTAAATGGTCTTCTGATGCTTCATAAAATAGACGAGAGGTCAGGCTGAGAGGCGAGTTCATTTTCTGGTGCTAATTGACGCTTCCTTTATCTGGCGCTGAGGGTTTTACTGGACACACATCAGATAAATAACCCTGTTCTCCGCACAGCCTTTCATCCAAAACTGCTTAAACACAGCTGACGCATGTGAATCAGTCATCTAGATGTATGAATGTGTCAACTGATGACTTAATAATTAAAAAAAACTGTGTATGTTCCTCACCCAGCCAGCAGTGACTGTGGAGTTGGCGTGGGGCCGTTCAGTGTGTAGACTCCCAGACTGGAGATCCCGCTGGTCCCCACGCTGGCTGACAAGCCCGCGCTCCTCTCCCCGTAGCTCAGGGCCAGGCTCTGTGGCCGGGTGCAGTAGAACGGGGTGGAGTGGGCGTCCCTCTGGAGGGCCTGGGCAAACAACGCCCCGTAATTTCCAACCTGTGCAGGACAGGGACATAATATCACACATAGTGCTTCCAACAAATGGACAAGAACTAATTAATAACCAGAAAAACGTTAAAAGAAACTAAATCCAACTGCAAAAAAGTATACATTTAGGTGCTATTGACTGTGTGTGTGTGTCCCTCACCCTGCTGGATGGTTTGCGGGGGTCTTCAGAGAGGCTGAGCAGCAAGTAGAGAACAGACCAGCGATGCTTCAAAACACCCTGTCAAACAGGAAACACAACATCCCATCAACACAACATTATCATAATCTGTTGGGCACTCTACCATAGATATCTATAATGTGATATATGATTCAGATTTGATCAGATTTCAAACAAGTGCATGGTGGTTTTAGTGCTTGTTCTTCTGTGTTGGCAAGAACACAGTTACGAAAGAAACACAAATACCAACCTGTGTCTGAAGTTTTCTGTGCAGCTCGGAGAACAGAGCGGCGTCTGCTTCTCTCCGCTGCTTCAGCACTGCAACAAGATCAAGAACAAAATCCTTCAGACAGGGAAGTTTCTTTAAATCTCCAGCAGTACCAGCTCATTTCACAAAACAAGGTTAGAAATTTCCTGTCGTTCCCTGCAGGATTTATACAAGTTTTGATGATAAGATTGAATTATTTGCGTCTCCTGTGAGCAATTAACAACCAATATTAAAAAAACCAAAATGATGAAAGAAGGAGCGTTTCCACAAACAGCCTGTTTGGGATTTGGACACGATAAATGAAAGTGAGCTGTGACTTAAACTGCAGAGTAAGATGAAAGACGGCAGGAAATGAAGCGCTGAGGCACATAAAGTCCATCTGTGCTTAGAAAAGCCAAAACTGCCCAGCTCACTCTGTTCTGAAGCATTACACTATAACCTTAAATACTTTCACAAAGTTCCCGTAAGTCCACCTGAAGATCTGTGACAAATAAACATTTTTTTTTTTACAGGAAGTGCTGTGCTATTTTTATTTTCTGCATCCTTGGATCAATGTTTTCCCACTAATGGTGCTACCTTGGCTACTATGAAGGTCTACTGGGATTGACTATCATGGTGCAATAAAGATTTAAAAAGGTAAAGTGCACACATGGGGGACATATACAATAAGCACATGACAGGAACAGAGACAAGCAGATTTGGCTAGTGGATGCGGGAAAATGCCACAATGACTGAACAGAGTAATGTTAGTTTCTCCCCTCTGTCCCAGCAGTCTGGTAACCTACAGTATGAGAGTATTGTCATTGGTGAATGGTATAAGTCACTTACATTCTTTCTTGATCTTCTCCGACACCAGGAACTCATCCCGTTCAATGCTGGGGGCGTAGTTACTGCCAATGACTCGCACTGCATACTGGAACTGGTGGGCGACTTCAGCTGGAGAAATAAATGAACAATAAAGACTAAAGGTTACGACAAGTAGGCAGAAGTAATATAGCAATCACCTGAGGTTGCGACCAGGATGATTTTCCTTGTTTTGCTCCTGTCACCCCACTATTTTGAAGCTTCAGAAGCACAGTAAACCATTTTAAACTTATATACTAGAGTGAGGTGGGTTATTGTTTAGAAATAGGTTATTAATTTATGAAAAAAATACATAACTGTCTAACACTCTTGCTTTAGATGGAAAAAATACAAATATTTCTGTAAAAAAATACCAGGCTGCAAAGCTTTGGTGCCTTTAATTATGAAGTTACAGCTGCAATCATATCAAAGTGACTGAAAAGTGGAGGATCAGACTATTTCATCATGCTAACCCACTATTGTGATGCCTGCATCCAGCAGGGGCCTGCAGCTAGCAAGACACAAGAGCATCCAATAACCAGACAAACAGTGTGGAGCTCAGCGTGAGAGATAACTGGATGGCAAGCGTACAGATAGCTGAAGTGAACAGCTAATTACTCTACCACAGTAGTGTATTGTGTTTGTGTATGACAGCTTGAAGTATCATGAAACTATTCAGCGGGATGTGCACCACTGGCTGACAGCTAACTAAGCGGACCTAGCCGGGCTACGAGCCGTCCTACACAGCTAAAATGATACTGGTCTCAATTAGTCTAATATCTAACGTTTGGTGTGTGCTTTTTTACTCGTAAAGCTGTTAATAAATGAATAATTTGCTCTCTTGAGGTCGGCATTTCGCCTAAACACCGAACAGCACGAATTTCAATCATATTTCAAAAGTTTTCTACAACGTTCCGTCATAAAGACACACCGGGTTGAACCGACGCAAGCGGTATAAAAAGTTTAAATATTATTAAGATCTGTATTGCCTGGTGTGAAAATGATAATCCGAATTTACCAGGAGACTATAGAGATTCAGTGTATGTCTTTATGTCGTGTTTAAAATGTGTATTTTTAGTAATAGGTGGTGTAACAACAAAACTGCCGATTTTTTGAATGAGGTTCGGTTTAACGTCTGGACTAGCGCGGAGCATGCTAGCGTTCACTGGTGTACCTTCACTTTTCCCCGTGATTCTGCAGCAGAGGCTCTGGAGAAGCACGTTGGGTGATTTCTGATCCAGAGTCGCCATAGTGTCCGTGACTAACGTCTCGTATGGTAGAATAACGGAATAAAATGCCACAGTGTAAATTAACTCCAGTCTCCCACTACGAGCAACGCCATTTTGACAAGATGAGTGAAGCTAACACGAAGCAGGAAGCGCCTTATTCCTTCAAAGTAAACGCATTGAAATTTGTATTCATTTTACAACCGTCTCAATGGCTTTATAACTGTATGCATGGCTTTACAAAAGTATGCATGTCTTTTACAACAGTCTGCATGGCTTTACAAAGTCTGCATGGCTGTACAAAAGTCTACATGGCTTTACAAAAGTCTGCATGGTTGTACAAAAGTCTACATGCCTTTTACAAAAGTATGCGTGACTTTTCTAAAAGTCTGCAGTCTGACAAAGTAAAATTATTCAGAAAAGTGCAATATTAAGAATATATCAATTTAAAATAATCTTGATGATTCAAAGACAAAAAACAAAAGAACTGATGACTATTACTACATGATGAAGTGTGCAAAGTGAAAGTATAAATCAAAAATCTGCAACTGTAGAGTAGAATAAAAGTATAATAAACATGTATTGTCATTACATATGTCCAGTGCAACAACATTTGCTTTGCAGCCCTGGAACAGTAACAAACCAATCCATAAAAGGTAAAGTAGAGGGGGAAAAGTATATAAAAAAGTATAAAAGTAGCTGCACTTTTTTGAGCTTATAATATTAGAATTTATTTCGAATTTAGATTTTTTTCCCCCAGTCTGCATATACAAATTCATTTTCACATATATAAACACACGGAAAAGAAACGAGACAGATCCTTAAATACAGCAGCTCAAAACAATACAATAACCCAACTTGAAGTTTTTTCTGCAGTCTGAAAAAAAGTTGTTGGCTGAAGCTGCAGTTTATAATGCCTTCCCTTTTAACACACATTATACTGCACTTTTAATTTGTAAACATCGCATATTGCACGTGGATATGCAGGTAATTTCATCCATTTTTAATCCCTTTATGTATATTTGTGCAATACAAAGTTTAACCTCTTGAGTAAGGATTTTATTTTAAAAGTAATAACCGGATGTGATGATTGTTATTGTTGTGACTTTGACGTTGGTGTTTCAAACTGAACCCGCCGAAAAGCGTCTCCAGGAAACAGACGATGGACCGATGAATGAAAACATTTCCCTCCGGAAACTCAGCATATGGATTTTGGTTCTGACCCTTCTGACCTCAACAAACTGTGAATTTTCATATATATATGCTGCAATAATTTAAAAAAAGGTCTCTATAATTAACAAAATAATAATTGCTGTGGTTACTGAAGAATCAGATGTCAGAGGAAAAGGACTTTTTGAATTTTGAATTGAACTAAATTTTGAATTTTTACTTATTTAATAGGGATGATGCAATTTAACATAGTTCCAATACACAGCATGAAACTGATGTGCTACACAGAGACTTTATAGCTATTGCTAATTCACAGCTCTTCTCCCTAGTTGGGCTTTTACATGTACGGTGTAATTAAAATGTACAGCTTCCATTATCATAAAACCACAGTACACTACAGATATGGAAGTACAATAAAATACACATTCTAAAACACAATGATTGTTATTCTAATCTTTTCATTTAGTTGTAGGCCACAGGATCAGGAGGTTTAGTTTTCATAATAAGTTTGTTTGCATGTCTCTAACAAATCCTGTCAAATATATATATGTACTTATATAAATATTGGAATTTAGTCATGTGGGGATAAAACTGAGTCCTATGAGATGTTTAACAGACACACACACATTCTTGCTCAGTTTCATCAAAGTTATAGTTAATTTTGCATTTGCCACAAACAAAAATCTATATCCTATTTTTTTTAACAATAGCATAATATACAAACATTCAGGTAAACAGTAGCAGTACATGTTAAAGTTCAAATAACATAAATACATATGAAGAACATAAAATGAAAATATGAAAAGACAGTTACATGAAATTAAAAAAAACACGTGTACACATATACACAATATAAATACATTCAGTCAGAGGTTTCAGGGAAAAAAGTTCCATCATGTTTCAATAGCTTATTACTTTTTTATTGTTTTAATAAACTGAGTGATTGAAGTAGATAATTCAGTTCTAGGAGAAAATGTGAGATCTTATATAGTGATACAGAAAATGTCTCTTTGTGAATAAAAAAAACTTTGCGTATAGAAAAAAAAAAATCAATATCCTAATTAACTGAAACGTCCAATCAATTACGCACCATACACACTAGAGTGCGCATGCGTTCACTCCCAGTCGGCACTACATCACCTGGCTCCCTCGTGACGTAGACGAAGATTATTAGTAGGCAAGCAGATTATTAGTGCACGCGCACAGGAGAGGGAGCGACTGGCATGATCCCAGTCATGTGCGTGTCTGTGTGAACTGTCCTAAAACTGCACGCAGACAGCCGCTCCTCCCGGTAGGTGAGTGCAGGTTCACAACTGTCGGAACCGAGCCTTGTTTTCACATTCAGGAAGAAGAGAAGACAGAGAAAGTCATGGACAAAGGAGGAGATTTAAAAAGAAGCCGTCGCATACAGTAAAGTAACCTTTGAAGGGGGAAAAAACACGTCTGAGAGAGAAGAAGAAGTGTCCGGGGAGGGAAGAGCAACAAGATGGGGATGGATTTCAGCACTCTTCGCACCCTCATCAGCAGATATGTAAGTTTTGCTTTCTTTAACCGGCGCTTATGTCATTTATTTGTTCGCTTACTTTCGCTTATTTGTTCCCTGTAGACTGAAGCTCTTTACAATTTCAACAGATAAACAGAAAACGTGTGAGCTTTTATCACTATCGGTGTCAAATTCCGCCGAAGCAGCTACTCGTCCGGATTAAGTTTCACTCGTCAGAAAGGGAGTGGAGGGAAGAGCTCTATGGGAAATGATTGAGAAAGAACAATGAGTCTTTTATGGGAAGTTACACTGTTGTCTTTTTTTTATGAATCACTATAATAATTATCACTATAATAACTCTGTATTTGGTTTTTAAACAATGGACAACTGTAGAAACAGAGAGAAGAATTTAAAAAATACATTAAATAAGGGGCTTAAAGTAAATAATGACAAAAAAGAGGAATTATAATGGCAGCATGGGGGTTCAGAGACATAATCAATGTGTTAGGAAATACAAATAAATAGTAAATAGAAGGGATGTTACCTCATTTTAAGAGGTTTCAATGGTTTTTAATGTGACTGAGATATCTGTTCCGCATCAGACTATATCTATATCAACCTCATTGTTCATTCTAGACAACAATTTCTCATAAGCTGCTATGATTAATATTTTGTTTATTGCCTCATAAAACAACTGTACTGAGTGAATAATCCCATAAATGACTCAAAAGTGTGTCTGAACATAATAATTTGGATGAATTTACAACTTAAAATTGATTATATGTTCATTTTCACTTTTAACATACACCATGGTGGGTTGTAAACCTATTTAAAAACATGCTTTTATAAAAAAAAAAAAGTGCTATTTGGTGAACTATTTATATAAAAATAAGAGTTTTAGATACTCTTGAGCGAATATTTAACAACCAAAAATGTATTAAAACGTCAGAATTTTGAATGGAATTTGGCGCACATCAGATTTTATCATCGTTATTTTAACTCTAGACATATTTCCTCTTATTATATTTGCCTCTGAGGATTATTTCAAGTTATGTAGCAAATTATAGCCCACACACACACACACACACATTTAACAAATACATCAGCAGTCGCCTTCAGTCAACAAATCAGCATGTAATAAGCGAAAGGTGGAGTCACTTATCATTATCACCTGTTGTAATGCAGCATACTGGAGAACAGGCTGCGTATCCAGTCATGACAGAACACGCCAAGAGATGCAGACAACAGTTATCACTCATATTTACATATTAACGAGCCATAGTCTCAAAATAAGTGAACAATTAAACGATTCACTAAAGGCGACTTCATACGTGTTAAAACTTTGCAGAATGTTTATATCAGATAAAAAGTTGTTTTTTTTTTGCTGTGCAGAAATGTTGAACTGGTTTATTTCCACTGGAGCCGCTTGTGTGCTATTCAATCTAATCTATTATGCTGCTTCTCCCAGTTCAGCGGCACTACAAATGGAACAGTCAGTCACATGAATTATGTAATCCAGTTGTTTCCTCCCCACCCACCCCCCCTTTTGCTAGTCAAATCGATGGGCAGCAGTGAAGCAGCCGGCCTATATGGCTGAGCGTTGCATTAGGCTCCACGCTAATGTGTCTGACAATAATCCAGGCAGAGCAAACGCTGCTACACATGAGAGCCAGGGAGGTTTATACCCCGGCTTAGATCCGGCCCTCCCAACTGTTGCGAATGGCTGATTAAATAAAACCCCTGCTGTGTGGAGGGTGATATGGAGAAGCGTAGTAAGAAAACACGCAGAGGCAAGCCTGCGACTGGTGGGATGTGGGATGCTGATGAGGTCTGCTGCTGTAATTGATCTGGGTAACTGCTTCAGACAAATGGGTTATGGTTAAATTGATTTGTGTTGCTGGTGAAAAAAAACCCCCGGATGCAAAGAGACTGCTGAATACTTAAGATTAGGGTTAGGGACATTTATCTGTTTGTCAATACTGGGCTTTTATGAAATATCAGTCAATAGTGAGAGTCAGCAATACGATGGAGGATTCTCCCTCTGACTACATCTATAAAACGAACAGGATTATAAATGCAGTCTTTATTTACAAGCATAATAAATCAATCTTCTATGCTGTAAAGAATCTAGCATTTCAACATGTGATGAGAGTGTGTTTCATGAGGCCAAGAGTGTAATAGTGTCACGTCCACAGTATAATAGATTTGTAACGTAGAACTCTTTCCTAGAAAAGTCTTTTATAATGCAGCGTTAAGGAATCACACTGGAACCAGATAATATAGATCAGAGCATCCGCTAGTATCCATGATATCATTCCTTACAAATACATTTCCCTCTTCAGAGCTTTCTAACCATTCGTAGCATAATACTAATTTATTAGTGGCTTTTATCCAGGAACCAGTGCGCTTTGTGGGCTGACAACCATAAAAGCTTTGTGTTTTATCAGTAAACAGACAGCGGTTATAGATAGATAACAGATACAATTGCTGTGATTCACATGCTAACTGAACATGAAACTGAAAGTGGAGTTTTGTTGAAGCATCTACTGGGACTTTTCAGCGTTTAAAGTTCATTTATGTCTAATAACCTCATTTTAAAGCACACTATGAATGAGAAAAGCTTTGTTTCCACTCATGTAGCAGACAAATAATCATTATGGACAGTGTTTTTTTTGGGATGTTGCAAATATGGATCAAATACATAGATGCATACATGCAGAAATAATATTTTAGGGCTGCAATAAACAGTTATTTAATTATTAATTCATCTTTTCCAGATGAATTGATCAATTGGAGCCTATAAGACGAGAAGGAAAAAGTGCAATGTACAGTGACGTTGCTGGCTATGATATGATGAGCTGATGGGAGTGGTGACGAGTGGGGGAGGCAGTAATGAGGAGCGAAGCCAGTGTTAAAGAGGAGAAGATTCAAACCAGCAGGTTGTCATGTGACATTAACAGCAGATCTCTCTAACAGGGGTGTCATTATAACCCAGCAGGGAGCCTCAACTCGTTATGTTTAAAGTTAGATTGATGTGTTGGATTTGCTAATTCTGGCCTTTACATAGAAACTGGATATCAGTCAGTTGTTGATATGCTGACATGATGTATATGATACAGCTGAGCTATTACATTTGTAATAAATTTATACTCTATTGTTTCTAGTCTCCAGTAGTCTCCATTTTCACTGCACTGTTATAATTATAGACATATACTGTGAGTATATGATGTCATCCCTAAAGGTAACCCCTCCACCAGATATTTTTAAAGTGACTTTTTACAGAGCTGAAAAGATTTTCCAGCCTCTCATTTGTGAGGATTTGCTGCATTTCTGTCTTATGTGATAGTAAATTGAGTATCTGTGAATTTTGGACCACTCAATGAATTTACCGATCAAATAATCTATCATGAGAAAATAATGAATTAGTTGCAGCTTTAGCCTTTTACTGTTTAAAATGCATTTAATAATATAAAATGTTTCCTAACTGTCCATTCAGTTAAAACACTTTAATTGAATGTGTTTTTACATCTGTGGAAGGAACGCAAAATGATTTTAATGTGATTACACACTCACTAAAATATGGGTGAAGTACATTTAACACATTACTCTAATTAAGTTAACACATTACAGTACTCTAATTAAGTTTAGCTGAGATCACGTTGTACCTCTTCGATACCAGTTTCCATGTTACAGTGTTATGGTCTCTCCAGTTGCTGCCATCTCTGATTAGGTAAAAGGCAGAGGACGTTATATAAGCTTATATCTATCTTTTAAAGTTGTAACATGTAGAATTGTAATCTCTGTGGCTGTCGCTCCTGTCCGGTCTGAGTGAGAACAAACTGTAATCACAGTGACATGCAGGAGCACTGAGACTAAGTGTTCTTACAGTGTTTTCACTCTGCTGCCTCGCTTCTTCTCTTTTGATACTTCTCAGCCTCTGAAAGTTTTAAAAGTACCATTTATGAATGTTCTAAATTGTGGACTCTGCAGTTTTCACACATAACACTCTTCTAAATGTTGCTTGTCCACTTCTCAGTATAGTCTGCATCCTGATTGACTAACAGTTTGCTCATTCATACCTATGTTGAATCAGAAGAGATGCTTCTTTTATCAGCTGTTTAGCTTTTGTACCCTTTGCCAGTTTCTTATTACAAAATCTATTTGACTGTAGTCAGATAGTTAGAAGTCGCTACTGTAGTTACCTATTAACCCCAAGAAGTACCACCTTTATAAGTTCACCACATTGACGCACATACGGGCTATTTTAGAAGAAATGGAGCAGAAAGTAGGTGTTACGGGTTTCCTGATGGTTATACATATATGTGTGTAAACGCATGTACATCACAATGCAGAATCTACGGTATATCCTTGTATCAAGAAGTCAACGGTCTTCAAGGCACAATGAACTCAGTGTTAACTACCCTCAATATAACCTTTGTGCATTGATTGAAAAAGTGATGTTTTGATCTCCTTTACAAATTGTTATATTAAAATGGTCTTCTGTCTTAATCTGAATAGATTATTTGATACATAATCAATAGTTGCAGTTGTAGTTTGCAGCTGTGAATGAAACTAGTGATATCATGTTTGTGTGCAGAGGTGTGTTAAAGCAGCCGGGCAGCATTCCTCTGCCGCTGACTAATCTCTGGATTCCTGGACAGGAAGTGCCTCCTCTCTCTCTCTCTCTCTCTCTCTCTGCCTCTGTCTGGCTTCCTGCCTTCACATAGTGGATTAAAGGGTTACTGGTGTTCACTACCTTCACCCACTTAATCCAGTTTACAAGCTATACTTTCAAGTCAATCACTGATCCCCTAAATGCCACCTGGTGTATTTTCTAAACAGTGCAAAGGTTTTTCCTGCACTTTCAATACAATAGCAGGCTGTGCATGAAGCATGTGACTGATCTGTACATACTGCATGAGGGAGGAATAAATGTTTAGAGTGAGTGAATAGTGGCTTGTGAGCATATTGTTGTCTCTGTAGTGTTACTGCTACTCCATGCAGGATAGTAAGCGGGGAGGTGGAATAGAGTAGTAGCCAGGTGACGCAGAGGGCAGCGGATCACATGAACGCCTTGGCTCTGTCTAGTTGTCAATAATTCATAAAGCAGACTGGTTGACAATGTGTGGGTGACGTTTGTGTAGCTTGTTATGGAGTCTTCTTCAGCAGAGATGCTCGCCGTGGGGTCCAGGGACACCCAAAGTCGCCAGGGTGTCCCCAACCAAATGAGGAACAGATAAATGTTGACACTTACTTGAAATTATTTCACCTATAGAAAGCATGTGTGTATAATATCAGGTTTCAGTTTAGACACAGCCAAATACAATGTAGAGCAGTTTTACTATCAGTGATGCAATGGTGAGGTTTATCTGTGTGTATTTAAATGTCTTAGATCAGGTTTAGTCGAAAAGGTAGTCTTAGATTTTGAAGGACGGGCATGTTGTCGTGAAGTTGTATAATGGGTTTTGAGGCGTGCTCATGTGTATGCCAGCAACAGCAGGTTTCCTCTCAGCCTCATGCTAATCATTTAACACCGGCCCGTCCATACTGTCCACAATCCACAAAGTGCACCAGGGTTAACCTCTTTAACTACAGGATTTACAGGCTCTCACTAAGCCATTTGGTCTTTGGATTGTTTCACCGCTTGACTGGCTGCTACTTCACTTTTCAGTCACTTTTAGCAGTCCCTTGTATTTGTTGACATTAAGATGCAAATATAAGTTTCTGCACTGACAAAAAAAACAAAAAAACTGTACTCAAAGGGTTCTATCTAAGAAGAAAACAACTTACAGAGACAAAAATGCAAATGAGGCAGTGCAAAAATAAAACAGTAGCAACACTAAAATGTGGAAAAAGCAGAATCCTTGAGTAAAACTTTTAACTCCTTACAACAATTCTCCCTTTGCACCAGAAACTGAAGACATCAGATAGCATTTGCAATGAGTGTTGTGATTTAGTGGTTGTGGGTGGTGAGAAGTAAATAATAATAAAGTACTGATTTAATAAATTAAATTTGATAGGTAAACCAGTATTTAGAATGTGATGAGAGTGTAGTTTGGCAAAAATCACATCTTCAAAAAGAACTGACATCTATAAATGCATATTAAGGTCAGAGAGTATGTTCTGAATCTATAAATCCACATTTGGCATAATTATATGATATGAAGGTTCCACGACTGGAGATAGAGGTGTGGCTGTACAGGGCATTTCCCTCTTATTACAAATGTTTTTCTTGTTAGGGTTGCAATTAATGATTATTTAATTAATTCTCACTTTGATTGATTGATTAATTGTTAGTCTTTGAAATGTGGAAAAAAATTTACAAAAAACTCAGAGGACACTGTAATGTCTTCAGTTTGCTTGTCATTAAAGACAAAATTTCGGTGTCGTTGCTTTTCAAAACAGTTCAGCTCCACGTCACACATCCCGAACAGTACCTGCTGGAGAGTGTGAGCTCCATTAAAGGCCTGTACCAGTGTCGTTGCAGTAACATTAACAGTATATTACAGCCCATTGAACAAGGAGACAGATGATGGATAGCCCTGAGTTAATGGTGCATAGAGGCCTCTATCCAAAGAGAGAGAGAGCGAGAGAGAGAGAGAGAGAGTTGTTTGAACTCGGGTCATCATAATAACATTGTTCCGGGTTGCCAGTGAAAGTGCTGAGGGGGGCAGGTACACCTTAATGTTCTCCCTGTCTGCGGGAATGATAGCTGGCCCTAACTGTATATTCACACAGGAAGTGAAGCAAAATTTGCCTACTCGCAAAAAATGGATCGCTTTTGGTGGGTTTTCCTATAAGTCACATTAGTGGTTTAGCAGACATCTATCCATAATCATTTTAGATGTCAGTGGCAGGTAAGAAAGGACATTTTTCTGGTGTAAATACACCCATTGAGAATTTTCTTTGTAATCTTTGGAGTTAATGGGTACTTGCTTCACTGCATCAGGCAAACTTCTGGCTCAGGTTGAACAATATTAAGAGAGAATGTCTTTATGCCTCAGTTGGTGCTACCTAGAGTGAAGTTGTATCGATCTTGTGCCGTTTGCCTCCTTTTTCCTGACTCTGCATGCATTTGTACTGCCTGCGCTTTCTCTCTCTATGCATGTGTTCTTTCCTAATGTACAGAGATGTGATGAAATTACTTTATATCTATCAGCTCCTGTGAAATGCAGGACATAGAAACCTCTTACTCACTCAGTTGTGTTTTGGAACCACTTTTAGTTTGACTTGAGTGTCTTGATTCTGCCCACAAGGCAAAGTTCAAACATTGCTTCCCTGCTTTTTCGCTGTTACAGGTTCTGCTTTCAACTGCAGCAAAGGAGATAAATCAATTCAGACATTTCTGTTTAACATGCCTGTTCAGACTTCTGTCAGGCCACAGATCAGTGTGCATGAAGAGAAGAGAAAGGCTTTCCACTTTGATTGTTTTCCATTGATAAGGGCATATTTCAGCATCTGCAAAGCACCACTTTCGCTTTTTACATGTAACAACAGTTTTGTACTGTGACATAATAGAAAACACTGAGCAGTTGTAGTTAAAACATGGACTTATTCTTATTCTTACTCTTATGTTTGTTTTTTGAGAATAATACTGACATTTGAGATGTGTTATTTACTACAGTTAGATGATTTATAACAGAATATACTGTAGAGCTCCTGTAGTTTCTGCTGAGGCTGAGTTAAAAGCTTTTCATCCAAAGGGAGCCCTTGTGAAGCCACTTTTCGCAGCTCAAAGCCTTATAGGAAACTGTAGCACAACATCTTTCAAAAGTTCCCGTTGCTTTTTTCCTGAAGGTCATTTCTCGCCAAGCGATAAAATATATATTTATTGCCTGGAAGATCAGATGATACATGTCAGAGAATAGCATGCAAGCGTTCAGTATGCAGTTGAAACTACTGAGCACTCAAGTGATTTCCATATTTGAACAACAGTTGCACACGAAACATCGATTATTCTGTAACATTATCAATGCACTTTGGCAGCCACCATGAAGTAGACGACTGTGATCCGCTCTAACCGCTCTGATTGTCAGGCTGTTAGTCTGCCAGAGCACCCAGAGATATTACTGAGCATACACATCACTGCACATGGAAATGTCTCTGATAGAACTGAGATGGCATGTTGTCACATTGAAGCTAAAATTGGCTTTTATGGATGTATGACTAGATGATGACAAGACTGCATTTATTCAAAGTTTGTGTCAAAGTTGTTTCATCTGGAAAATATCATTCTTTATGAGTACTAAACCTGAGAAGAGAAGCTCCTTTGTATTCCAGTAAGCGGCTGTAAAGTTGTGTCGGAATAGGTTCTCAAAACGACGCCTGAGAATCTGGTGGCAGAAAGAGAGAAGAAGATGCAGCACAGGACTATACACAGACTGGGAGACATAACACAGGAGAACAATATAAATAATGGAACTAAGTGCAGCATTACTAAGAGTGAACCCAAATGGCAACACTAAATCGTTTAAATGTGCTATGTGTAGCATTTTAACATGAATAAATGATCACCGAATTAATTTTTCATTGTAATTGCCACAAACAATAGAGGCTACCACTAAATTTGCAACGCAGCAGTACTTTTTACATCGTGTGCCACCAGCATGGATGAGGCACTAACTCTGCAGGATTGATTTACAGCATGAAGGGAGACAAAAATGTTTGGAACTCAGGTAATGGAGAGATGTTTTTGCATCAGAGAATAACTTCCAATTGATATGTTTCTTTCAACATGTTACTGATCTTCAGTATAGATAAGACATTTAAAGGAAAAAGCTAAAAGGCAAAAGGCAGCACTAGGGGGTTGTGAAGTTTAAAACACTGAAGCATCAAAGACAGCACTGGGATGGGATGGTGGCTACCAGTTGTCTCATTTGTTTCTGGCAGTTATTAGTTCATTTACTGTAATTATATATAGACATAACATAGATACCGTAGCTAAAGCTTGTAAATGTCTGTTCTTTACAGCATCATTTGCTGTGATAAAGCACACAGCAGTGCTGTAAAAGCCACCATACTTGGACTTTTTTTTCTATGTATTTATCTATTTAAGGAGGAGGACAGCATATCAGAACTTTTCTTGCAGTACACTAGATTTCCTGATGAGCTTTGAAGTAGTCTAGATTCATGTACAGTAGTCAACTACTCAGCTACAGCAGCATCTTGGAGATAGCACTGGTGGGAGGAGATGAGGGTATGCAGGGCTCGGTAGGCTGGCTCCCTTCCAGGATTTATGCATCAAACCAGCATGGTGTTCTGCCAACGCCGGGGGCAAAGTCCATTTGTGTATTTTTTTTAACTGTGTTCTGCTCAGTGAGTCATTTCACTTTGTTTCATGATCGATTATTTTGTCCTGTAGCTGCAGCTTTGTGAAACGCTAAGTGCATTTAGAAGCAGTGTAAATAAAGTCTTGCAGTCAACGATATCATCGCATTACTGCAGCTGTAATTGTGACTATGCATGACAGCACCGCCACACTCGTACTTCTTTTAACTTTAAACAGCTGGAAAGGAAAGTGCAAGGATCTCATAACTTCTAGAAATCCATTTCCACTATGGTCCTCAGTCCCAGTCAGGTGACTGGTCCCATGAGGGCCACATGATGCCATTAGGTTCCCCTCACCCTCTGAATTGTCCTGTGATTTTTTTTTTACTCTCCTGTTGAGACGAGATTATTCCACTTGTTGGATGCAGTTTCAGGAATTCCCACGTAAAATGTTTTTTTTTTGTATCTCTTTTTGCAATAAGTGTGTCGTCCCACTTATTGACCGTGAAATTGCATAGCTCTCAATCATCCACTTTGACAGTGTTACACTGTGACACAAATAGAGTTTGGTGGATAAAGAAGACATGGAGTATGATGAACAGTCACAGCTAGAAAAAGAGAATCAATGATAGATGACAGAAAATGAAAAAAAGAAAGAAGGACAGATAGAAAGGACAATTTAGACATAATAGTGAGATAACAGAGTCAGTGGTAGAGAGAGAGACAGGGAGATTGTTAATCTCATGGTTGTCAAGGAGATAATGAGGAACAAACTGACCATATAGTAATTTTCTCCTTTCCTGCACCCTCTCTCACTCGCATTGAGTGTGTGTCTTCTTTGGTGACATGGAAGGGCAGCAGGATTCATGGGGACATGTGACAATGCAACACCATGAATAGGACAGAGCAGAACAGAGAGCAGTGAAGCTCGACTTGACAGAGAAGAGAAAATTAAACTGAACAGAACTCAGCTGAAAGGAAATGAAATGAAAAAACAGCACACAGCGAAAAACACATTAGTACAATAAAATAATATAAGAACAGAACACAGAGATGCATGTATTTCTCTAAGGGAGCTTTTAAATTATTTTACAACTTTCTGTTGTAAAATAAGTGATGAGTCTACGTTGTTGTTGGCATGTCTATGGCTGAAACCAAAGCATGACGTATTGTCAGAGCAGAACCCACCAGAGAAAAGTAGAAAAGACCAGACTAGAGCAAAACATAAACAGAAAGAACCACATACAGCAGGATATTGCATGACATGTATAGATTCAATTAACATAGATTAAATACATAGATTTAACATACATTTAATAGATTTAATAACGTATCACAATGAGTGTGTTTACATGCACACAAGTAGCCTGGTTTTGATCATTTTCAGGATATGACGTTTACATGGAACATGAGAAACCTGGTTATTAGTCTTCCTGTTTACATGATTCTTACAGTATCTTCCAGGTTTCTCGAAACCGGGATGTGATGTTTACATGCGCAACTCATAACTCCAAAAACCTGATTGTAAAGGATACTAATACGTATGTAAACACTCAATGTATCATACTGTCATCGTGTAACAACAGTGATGCAACATACAGTAACATAACAGGTTAGACTACCAGAGGACAGGACAGTATTGACTCTACAGACACATGAATATTGCTAAAATAAGCACAACAATTCAATATATTGTTTAGTTTTGATATTAATATGGAAGTAAAATCAATACGTAATCTTGAAAATGAACAACTAACCAACTACTTACTATAACTAACTTGAGAACAATAAATTACAAAGACATTTTTCAGTTAGAAGAATAAAAAATAGCAGTTAAAGTAAAATATAAGGTTTATAGCAGATTGTCCAATGGTGCAACTAACTGGAAAGTGGATTTAGACTTTATGCAATGTTCTACCTTATCTTCAGAATAAATTTCCACTAAAAGATACCCATTAGTTAGTGCTTTTTAAGTGAAGTTTTGGTCTCCAAGTTGAAGCAGGAAAGAAGAGTAAGATTAGCTGAAACATTGTCATTGTCTCATGGACGTTCCAGCCTGTTAGGAAACAGTAATAGTTGAGTATCATCATGTCGAAAGTTGCTTCAAACTTGAGTCTGAATGGAAACAGTGAGAGGGAGGCTCTAGAGGGAGACTCGAATTCGGATTTGACTGCAGTTCTTTATCAGTTGATCATCATGTGATCGATTCAGAGTCCTTGGAGCCTGGACCAGCTAGACCAACCAGGGAGAGCAGATCAGCTATTGAGGAGCCACCAGTCAGTACAACTGGCAAACGGACACAAAAGGATTGGAGCTGTAGAGACAGGGAAAGGTCAGATAGACAGAGTGAGGCCTCATTAATGCCTTTTCAGCTCCTGGTAGCATAACCCTAGACTACAACATGGCTACAGTTTCTATCTGACTGACAGAGAATGAATGGACTGTAAAGGCCAGTAAGAATGAAGAGACTGATTCAGGTAAAGCTTTAAATTCCCCAAATATTTCACTTCCTGTTTCTCACTTTTTCTGTTTCATTCAATCCCTCTTGGTGTTGTTGCATTCTTTATTTCACTTTGCACCACTGGTATATGTTTACAAGGATAGCAGTAGCCTAGTTGACGTCACTAAACTGCTCACAGCATGCTCGTGTTGATGTGTTGCTTCACATATTGTGGGAACAAAGTGAGGCTAATGATGTTCCTTTATGAGTCAGTTTGTCTTTAAATAGACAAGAAAAGGGTGTCATTTTTAAGTTTGGTCCTAATTCTTATTGGTTATGATAACATTTGACTCATTTGTCGCTATGTTGGAGACACAGCAGCACTAGCATACACAACTTTTACATATATTTTTTATATTTATCATATTTATAGTTTTTTTTTGTGTGTGTGTGTGTGTGTCTGTTTGTGATGTCTGGGAATGATTACCGGGAACACAAACCGTGTAATGAACACCATTAAGCAGCAGCGTCCCTGCAGGACAAACATTTGGGAACTCCACTAATGTGCAGGAGACTGGCCGAGAGAATGAAAAGTTGGGAAATAAACACATTGGAGGAAGATAAAAAGGATTAAAAGCATTTTGGTACTTTTCTCTGAACTCCTGGGAGACAAGCAGATGGCCTTACATCACAGCAGGAAGTGAAAGCAATAAAACAGAGATACAACATGTGTAGACCAACAGCTAATGGTACTGCCACCCTAAGGAAAATAAAAATGCCTGATGAACAGAACAGACTTACATAAGGAAACCTCTCAAACTGCAGGTTATACAAATGCATTAGGGCTTATACTGCAGATTCTCTCCAGGTGGATCAGGGAAGTTAAATGCATAAAAAACAAGATCATCTAAATAGAACAGAAATATCTTCTGCTTCACATGTTAACACCTTAGTTCTGTGCAGGCATAGTATTGTAACAAATAAGGTAATTGCTATCTATTTGGCCATTACAGTTAAAAAATCGCTGTTACTTCCAGGTATGTGGCTGTACAGAGCTCCAGGCTCCAGTTGGTTGATGCATTTTCATTTTTGGCCGTGATTTGTGGTTCAGCTGTGCTCTTGTACTGTATCTCCCTCATGCTGAGATCTGATGTTCTCCATCATCTGAAAGTACACACTTCAACCTGTTATCTGTTTAGCTATTGTCTCCTCACTGTTAACCTGAGCGTTACACATATCCACATGACTGAACACACACAGAGCAAAAAGCTCAGCTACTCGGCACCTGATGATGACGGCAGAAGCCAGTTTTGCCAACTCTCAGGACAGAGCCACTTAACCTTTTAGAGCTACAACGATTGCTCGGTTAATCAATTAAAGTTGAACTATGTTGACAATCAAATAATCATTTTGAGTCATTTTATATATGATTTTCTCTCAAGTTAGTTTGATTTGAGGCTCTTTTATTCCATGCAAACATTTGAAATAATGTTTTGACCTACAATGCAATTCAGAATGGTGTGGGCTTGACATGTTCATGACTCTGTTGCACCAATCTGTTGCATCAATTTCTGTAACCTCAGCAAGCTCAACACTGCTCCACCCAACTTCAACCTGTACCGAGGTCTAATCAGTCAGAATAACTTGAAAAAATCGTCCATACCACATCCTGCACAAAAAGGATCACATTTTGTTTCATCCTCTCAATATTTGATGCCTCTTCAGCATACTTAATCAAAATGTTCCAGCAGGGTGCTACCCCTGCAAAAGCTGAGTGATGTTACCCACTCATAAGAGCCCGCTACCCTTCAACGGCAGCGCTTGAGTTATTTAAAGCCATCTGAGTGTCCACAGATCAATGCAGGCACTTAGTGTAACTTGTGTACTCACATACACACAAACACCAATAGACATATGTTTAACTGTAGAGTTTGCTGAGCCAAGGGGAACAGTCATGATGTTACAGATGCCATTAAATCTCTCTTCACCACTTCCTGAAGTGATTATTTGATAGTTTTTTTACTGGAATAGGTTGGATTCAGTGAGAGCATGTGTATGTCTCCATTTTACTGTGTATGAAGATTTGTTATTTGGGAGTTTTAAACATGGAATCTGAAAATAGTATATGTTTATGTTAGTTGAGTTGTTTTTATACCAGAGATATAGAGAAAACCATGTTAAAGAATTGGTTATTTAGTGAGAATTACTCAACATTTGTCAGAAATATTTGCTGCTATTCTTGCAGAATTCTGTCTGATTGGTCATTTTGGACATTTTGTCCCTAATCTCAGACTCATGACACATCTTTGGATGTCTGACTAGTCATGTTTTCTGCGTGGTGTTTGCGAGCAGAGGTGCATTCAGGGGCATTAAGTAATCTACTAACTGCTGAACAGTGATAGACAGAGAACCAGGGTGAGAACAACTTCCGATGCATACAAACCTCCTACTTAAAAATACCGTTCAGCTGTATAAGAGACTGCTACTCGAGATGACACGACTGTCATCAGGTGATCAATAGCTGTTACAGTCCTGAAAGCTTCCAAGTTGTCAACGTTTACTCCCATGCGACTTGAACGCAGCATTAGGTCAAGTCATGGGGGATCATGTGACCATCAGCAGCACTCCCATCCAGCCCTTCTCTCTCACATACACTCACAGAGCAGACACAATGAAGCAAGTAGGAGCAGTGTGTACGTTTATTCCCTCCACATCCGAAGAATGACTGATTATCCACAGGAAATCCACAACAATGGTCTTCTATCCAGCTCTGAGGAGTAGTAGCACAGTGGTTGGCCTATTAGCTTGTCTGCCTCCTGCCTCGTATCTATCTTGCATTATCCTGCATCTACTTCATTGAATGTAATCACTGCTTAAAGCAGCTTATAGTCCACCTAAAGCAATACAGCTTGCAATGGAGGGATTAATGCTGCTATAGAGACTCTCTCACTCTGATGCAGATGGATATTTGTAATTATTTGGGTCATCAAAGTTGTGAAATTTGAATCTACAGTTAGAAGTCTTGCATGCACTGTGGTAAAACAGGCTTGTTATCCCAGTTTCCTACTGAGATTTGCTGTGTGGAAACCAGGCTAATGAATTTCTCTGTATAGCTGACAGAAGCACCGAGGTTACACCTCTCCTCTCCTCTTTATATCTCCTCCTCTCCTCGCTATATATCCTCTCCTCTCCTCTTTGTCATCTCTCTGTCACTGTTTCTATAGTTTATCAAAGAAGGGAAACTGATTCAGCAGGAAGGGTCGGCCTTGTTTGAGTGGTGTGAAATACAACTACCTCTCTGAAATAGTATAATAATGTATTCATGTATTCATATATGTATTTGTGTGAAATAAGATTAAGCCGGATTCATCCTTTTTAAAGAGATTATGTCATCACACCTAATTGTTAGGCCTACAATAGAGGCGACTGCAACCTCGTGTTACATAATCATACACAACAAGTGATTTCAGCTCGTTAATAATGGATAATATCATTTATATAACTCCTTTTACAAAAACAAACTTACGCAGCGCTTCGAATCTTAAAACCACAAAACAAATCCGCACGCAGCCTGGCAGTGGTCCGCTGACCCACATAGGTAATAGAAGCAGGTGAACGTCTATTTCAGGTCATTTTATCTCAGTGATGGCTGATCTCCAGAGTGTTAGCAGCCCTGCAGTAAAACCCTTAGATACTTTTACCTGAGGCTTCAAATCTTTATAATATAAACCCTGTTTGGACTGGATTAGAATTCATTATTATCATTATTATGTCAGTGTAATTATTACTCATGTTATTACCGATAGCATCTGTGTTTTAGTCTTAAGTTTAAATCATTTTCACAAAACTTAGAACCCTTTCATCATTATCATTTTAATCCTGTGTGAAGATGACTTTAATGTAAATTTTCAAGTAAAAATTCCAGTGCAGCAGATCCATCACATTTTGATGAAGACTGCAATTTTATCCAAATATTTTCTGACTTCCTATTCTATACTTGTCCTGCATCTTCATGTCTTATCTGTCTTCCTACCCACTGCATGTTTTGCTGAAGGTGCCAGGTGATTGTAAGACCTTAATTTCATGCAAATGCAACTGAAATGTACAGTGGATGAATTCAGTGAATTTCTTTTCCTTTATGTGAATCTTGTTCTTAGCTTCAGGAATCCAGAGCAAATGATCTATTGTGCTTAATTGTAAGCACAATAGATCTGTAAAGACTGTAAAGACTGAGGCCAGTAATGTAATATGACTCAGCCTTTTTCATTAAGACTTCATGTAACAAGTTATTAGTTCATATAATCTTGTGCTTTTCCCACTATTAATTGGTATTACCAAGCAAGTGCAAAACAAGTGACTGACATTAATGCCCTGTATCACTCCAGTCCACCAGCACCTGTAGTCATGTCACTTTGATTTATTTATCCAATAAAATCACACAAGCAATCAGACTGTACCAATCTGTAGCAGCATCACACCGGGTAGTGATTTTATAGTGGTATTATCCAGGTGTGTGTGTGTGTGTGTGTGTGTGTGTGTGTGTGTGTTTAACATTCCACAGTGAGGGTTGGATCATCCGCCCTGAGTCATAAATCAAAGAAGAAAGTGAATGGAAGCTCAGGAGGTTCACATCATTACTTGGGCAGTACATACAGGAAAACAAGCATGTTAGTCATAACAGGAGGAGCAATAGTTGCAGTATTGTTATGTTTATAGTGGTGGTAGCAGCAGGAGGAGGAGTTGTAAGCTGTAATTGCAAACGTATTACTAATAGTAGTAATCATAGCAGTCATTGTAGTAATGTGTCAAGTAGTAGTAGCCTAATACTACAGTAGTAATAGTGCAGTAGTTGCAGTATTGGTAATAGAAGTTCAAATGACAGTAGAAGCTGAAATGCTGTTTTGCAGTTAATTAGGTTTGTATTTTCACTCAGTGTTGTCAGTTCAAAGGTAGAGTACTTATTTAAATCTTTCATCAAACAAGCTGCTAGATTTTCTCCCTATATCATCCTTCCTTTGTTCTCTCTCTACTCTACTTTTCCTTTTTTTAACTATCTTCAGGTTCGAGGGCTTGTAAGGACATGCAGGTGTAGCGTTATCATGATGTCAGTTGGTGTTTCACACACACACACACACACACACACACACACACACACACAGAAACACACACGTTGCAGTACAAATGCTGAATCATAAAGTCCACTGACTCTGATTAATACCAGCAGTGCTCTCATGTGATCTTCAGTGTGTGTGTGTGTGTGTGTGTGTGTGTGGTTACAAAGCAGTAAGGACTAGAGGGGTCAGATCACTAAATCCCCCAGAGACAGACAGACACACACACACACGCACACACACACACAGACAGTTTGCTTTATAGACTGGCTTGGTTTTAACTGATTAGTATTCTGTCCTCTCATCTCTGGTAATGCCACAGTGGTTGTTGCTGTTTCACCTCCGCACACACAAAAGCAGCACAGTCACACTTTTTTTTTTAAAAAACATGAGTCAGTGATTTCTCTTTTTGTGGAATTGCATTGGCTTTTTGAAGCTCTTTTACTCTATTTGTTTTTCTCTCTGATATGATCTGCGTGTGGAGATAAGATCACCAGTTCTTTGCACCTGCTAATGAGGAGCATCATTATAAAGGTGTAACATGCATGGAGGTTAATCTTATCCCTCCCAGATGTCAACCCCATTTGCTGGGACATATAACCAAGCCAGAGGTATCACTGCAGGGGATTTGTGTTGTTTTTCTTTCCCTTCCCCTCCCTGTTCTGATTATAAAATGATCACAGATTGCACATGATTGCATGTCTGTCTGTCCAGGGAGAGGACTCTTCCTGAAGTTTCTTTTTTTCCTTATTTGAATCAAAGGTCTAAGGATAGAGGATGTGGTATTGCTGTAATGAGACAAATTTGTTATATTGGGTGATACAGATAAAACTGACTTGACTTGTAATGCTTGAAAATTAGAGAGGTGGACTTCAGAAAGTGGAAACAAAACTGTTGATCTGTTTAGAAAAGCAGTATTAACTAGTCTTAAAGTGCTATGACATCAGCATGGAAATTCGTTTCAGTCTGTGTTATAATGCTGTTTGGCTCTTTAAGCTACAAATTTAGAGTTTGCTCAGTTGTCATGTTGATATGTAATTATTAGCTGTTGCGATTTATTTCACAGCACTTTTAAGACTTCCTGTCCCTGTTGGCTCAAAGGTTAAGTATGAAAGTTCAGTCAAACATCCCAATTCAAGGTTCACTTTTTAGCTTTTTCCATAGCTTTTAATCATATCAGACAGTCTTCATCAGCTGAAAGAAGAACTTCAGCAAACAGGTGAACATTTCCAAGTCACTACTTTAACCTGTAAACTATACTAGTACAATCATAGTAACCGGATATCAAACACTTTTTACCTTTTCTTTCATGTTTCGCACATAACCAGAACTAAAAATCTCAACTATTTGGAATCACAGAAATCTTATTGGCTGCCGATGGCTTTTATCTTTTGACATTTCCTGGAAGCTCACAGCTCTAAACACACAGACACATGCTGAGGGTTTTGTTCTGAGTGTGGACACGCAGTCACGGTTAAAGGTTAAAGGGTGGCGTTTGGGAGGATAGCGAGGATTTGTCATTATCTTATTTGGTCTGGCGGGTTGGCCCTGGTGAGGCAGAACAACACAGTGACAGATGGGGAGCACAGCTGGTATTTAATCTGTGACTCAGGTACAGTAACGTACACACCCAGGCTGTTACATGCAGATATCAGGACTTGTATCAGAGTATCACATACACACATAAAGATAAAAATAAACACACCAAATCTTTAATCCTCCACAATATTTGCATTGAGTATTTATTTTTTTTATCTCTTTATGCAATGTGGACTTTCTATACTGCAGCAGTTAATCACTTTATTGCCTCCCAGGCCTACCAGCTGACATACAGCACAAGGTCTCCACATGCATTGAAAACACAAGAGGTTCATGTTCACTGCTATTTTTTAACTCGCTCCAGTGCCTTTTTTAAACTTCAAGTCCATCGGGAGCAGCCGTAAAGAAAGCTGTGACCTAGGAAAATGCTCAAACTCTCTCGGTTGTTGGGATTCACCCGATTTTCACATCTTTTAAATTTAAAAGTTGCTCTAAATACCTGAAATAAACCAGAGGACTGCTACGGTAGTTAGCATGAACATCTCTACAGTCCTGTACTTATTTATCCTTCTCACCCTATTAGCCAAAACATTTTCTACCTTATCTCAAGAGCAGTAGTCAACAGGCACACACTCACACACAATGTATGTCTGTATTTAATGTGATTTAGGGAAGGCTACAGGGTTTCTCTTATCTCCATAGCTCAGTGACAGAAGAGAGATAACCTGCATGTGTTCGATGATGTTTGCACATGCAACCTTGATATATGACACAGATGTGAAAGCGAGTGTGAAGGGTATGAGTGTATGTGTGTGTGTGTCCGTCAGCCGAATCGCAGAGAGCAGGTTGTCGTCCGTAGCTTTTGTCGAGACTCATTTTCGGCGCTGCCTGTTGGAGCGGGAGATAAAATACTTTGGGATTGGTCATCAGTCGAAAACAACGGCTCAGCCTTTAAAGCCGCAAACAAACAGCAGTCATTTGTGTGCGTTGCAGTGATTCCTCTTTCCTGCTCGGAGCGTCCTGTAAATGTTATCTTTACTTTCCAGGCATCACACAGCACTAACTATAATATTACCTCGGAGACTGAATGCTCTGTTGATACTGTAGTTGTTTTCTAGAGTTTGTAAAGTAAACTTCTAACAACAGATCTGACGTTCACATTAAGCCAGATAAATTTTGTTAAGTCTTTTCACTGCCTTATGTGTAAAATACACAAAGCTGTCATTTTTTTCTCACATCAAAACGTAGCTTTTTTAGAAAACCGCGTCTACAGCGAATACATCTTAAAATGCCAGCTGCTCCTTTCGGTTGTCGATGAGTAAAACAGAGCTTTTGGAAAACAATGATGTGAGCCTGATCAGGAGCTTTGTGGCGGTACAGTTCAAGATGCCTCAACCCTCTCTGTGATCACTCGTTTTAATACAGCCAGTCTCACAGTACAGGTGTCGTCATTAAGCTATATTCATGTTGAGTTTGTCAGACTTCTCTCAGCCCAGCAACTGCTCATCTGGTTAATTCACAAATGACTATTTAATGCTTGTTCAGTAAATGTTAACTACTAAATTTGTGAGTTTGGTTCTATTAAAACTCAGTCAGTGATGAAGGAGCACAAGGAGAACGACCGGTGTCTGTCACATTTTTTTTGTTGCAGTAGGATGGAAAGGTACGACTTCTGATACTGTTTATGTGTTTTTATTGTGGACTAAGATCTTTATGACAATGACCTGAAAACATCAGTGTGGATGCATGTAATTTTGAAATGTAATCAGCATTTTACATTTGATCATTAGAACTAAAAATGCATTGCAGTGAGACATTTGCTCTGGTATTGAGCTATAAATTTTATTTTTATTCATTTCTTAAACTAAATGTCATTTCTTGGGCTCAAGTTGAGTGATTCCCTTTATTCTTTTTTAACAGATGATTTATTTTTACATCTTTTTTGATGTATAAGTATACCAAAAAACTAAAAAACAGATCAAATAATATCTTCAGCTTGTTATTTTGTGGTGATAATTATCTTCAACGTTTGGTCTATATTGCTTTGCTTACCCTCTGTGATGGTGTGTTGACATATCTAAATCATGTCAATCTGTAAGTCATGTTTAAGTCATGTGTTGGATTATTAATGGATTTTTTATGGATGTATCTGTGTTTTCCAGGCTGTGGAATTGAATTTACTCCTTGAGCACAAACATATAAGTATGTCTAATCTAATCAAAATGGCAAATTTACAAGATATCTTCAAAAGTTTCTGTGCTTCTTTGATCAAAACGGCATCTCTGTTAGAAGGAATAATGTCAGCGAGATGAGATATCCGCTGCTTTTGGCTCCGCTATGTAACAAACAAACACAACAATACTCATCTTTTCTCTCTGAATCCATCTTTCAACTGCGGCTCTGGTGGTCCGGGTGCTATTGGGGGGGATGTAGGGACGGCGGCTGCTTGTTTAAGGAAGTGTGTGTCATCTGTGTGAGTGGGTGGGTTCAACTCTTCCTGTTTACAATATGGTCCTCTGTTCCAGATCACAGTGGGACTTCAGTTGCTGGGCTGTAATGTTGTGTTCAGGTTGTGTGGGAATTATATGTCGTCTGATTTTCAAAGCGCCGACTTGTTCGCACATTTCAGTCAGATTCAAGTCATTTTAACAGAGAAACTGAAGACATGAGACCTAGAATGAGGTCAAGAATTAAATACACGAGTGCAGTTCATTACATTAGAGTTAAGCACCATTACCTATATCTACTATTGAATATGATAGAAATAATAAAGCATTAATCAGTGTCTGTTTCCTGAGAGTAACAATCCTATTTCATCCAGTATTTTTCACATTTGTCTCAAAGGATGTAAGTCGTCTTTTCCATGAAGTATATATAGTTGACCATGTCTATGAAGAGGTCCGTAGTAGGGGGATTTCTCTGAAGCGAGCATGTGATAACTGCAGCCTTACTTACTTTACTTGCAGCCGTAAAGATCCTCAGAAGGTAGATGTCACAAATGTTTAAGCATATCTGCAAAACCAGACCAGGATTTTCTTTCTCCCACACTTTCTCCCAAAAAGGCTGAATAATGTCTGTGCACTTGCAACATTTAATGCAATTTCACGGAGTGTTTTCCACACCATTTACTGATTAGACAAGAAAGAGTTATATGTTATGTTTTTACGAGGCATTTTTGACGAGCTGTTGTCAGTTTTTAGATCACATCCGAAGTGTTAGTTTCACTTCTTTTAAAATATACAAACACATGACTGCTCCATGTGTGTATCTTCAGGCTCCAGCACTTCCTTTAAACTGAACTAACGTAAATTCTAGCTCAAAAATAAATAAAACTATAAAAAAACTTAATGTTCTCACTCCGGAGACTTCCTCATCTTTCTGTGGTAGCAGTGAGAAAAACACACACACAAGTGACAGGAAGAATAGGAGAAGTGGAGCTTGTCTGCTCAGCTAAATATATCCTTCGGACCAGTGACTACAGAGGTAACACTGCCATTGTGTTATTGTGTGCCTGCACTCATACATGGTAGCAGTGATGTGTTTGCCTGCGTGTGTGTGTGTGTGTGTTCCCTAATAGGCTCCCAACACTTTCCTGTAACATGGCTTTAAGGAAAGTGGATGTGGGCGCTGAGTGAGGCAGACAGAAACAAAGCCTGCGAGCTCTCTCCATCCCTCTCGCCTGACCACAAATGTTTCCCTTCTGACTATAAATACACCCCTGAAACCTGCCGCGTCCTGAAACATGAAACGCCGCTAAAAGTGATTATCAAGGTCCAGAATAGCGTAAAGTCTCCGGTTACATTCATAGGCTAAAGGCCCGAGCTCATACTGAGCAGTTTTATTTTATAAGCCGAGATTTTATTTTATAAAGATTCTGTTTTATATGATTAGACACAGGCAGGCTTTCATGTAAAAAGCCTGAATGTGGATGAAAGCTAAGCATAATCGATAGGACAGAGATTGTCAGCTTAGAGGTCATCCGGGTCGCGGTGAGAGATGGAGAGGAAAGAAGTGAGAAAACCAGTAAAGCGGCATTTTGGATAAAATGGAAGAGATGTCAGTAAGAGAGGAGACCCAGTGACTCTCAGTTAGGGCTGGGTATCGTTTAAAAAATTACGATACCAGTACCAATACCAGTACCCTTAAAGTGATACTGATACTAATAGAGTACATCGTTCAATACCCGTCATGTGAATGGAAGCGTTCAGTTGCATAAAATGCCACCAATCCTCAATACATATTGAAAGTGTTCAAATTATTGAAATACTTATTTAATAACTGTACATCACCACAGACTGTATGGGTTGTAGCTGCTGCAATAGTGGGCCAATCACACGTCACTTTAAATCAAAGAACTTGCGGTGATTGGCTGCGAGCAAAACCATGCAAATAGTTATTTTTTTCTAGAGTACTGGGTTATTTCAGTCGATATCTTAAAGGTATTGAGTACTGATACCCAGCCCTACTGGCAGTTGAATACAGTGAATGGAGACAACACAGATCAACATGGATTCATGTAATAATCATCATTTTCATACACATTTGTTTTGCAGCTCTTTACATAACACAGTAGTGATTCAAGCTGCACACAGCGTACAGTAGTTTGAGGATTAGAGGATTAGTGTCGTCCATCAAACAAGTGCAGGTTCTGTCATTTGATGAGCCTTCAGACAAACTCCTGTAACAGGATTTATTACTTACACTTGACTTCCTCAATTGTATTTCATCTTCTCACCGCCGCCTGAAACAACACGCCGCCACCAATGTCACTTTTTTTTTTTTAACACAAGGTTGTTTTTAGTCTGGACGCACACTAAAGCAGACAGCCGGACCCTCAGCGGGTAGTATGATTAATATGTGCCACTTAAATACAAGAACAGCGGAAATAAAAAGGGCCTTTTGTCTTATTCTCGAACATTTACAGTAGATCCTGCCTTGTTGAGGTGCCCTGAGTCAAAATGTAGTTCACTGCAGATGCTGTTGAAGTTACTGCCTGAAGACCAATAATGAAACTTTGCAATCGTACGTTTTATTTATTCTTGTTTGCCTTTGCTGCGTTCAGTTCACAGCACTGATGTAAGGTCAAGCTTACCAAATTATAAATAGCTGCATTTTTATGTACAACAATAAGCATTGTGCAACTCTCTACTGGTGATTGATTTAATACAGTAGTGACTGAGCATGAAGGCTTTTCTGTTTTGTGTTGTAAAAGCAGCAACAGACATTTATAAAAGTCAAATAAGAGGGAAAGACTGAATTCTGCAGAGTCCAGCTTTAATACTTCTGTATCTACACAACTCCAATCAAAGAAAACAAGCTATTAGTCTAGTTTCTAGTTTCATTTCTGCAGTGATTGAAATACAAAGAAGTGAAACAAAATGCCAATTCAGGCTATTTATGAGACTATGACGAGCTACCACCAGTTAGCAGCATCTCCATTATGAACAGTATGTTTATATAACATGTTTGTAATGTGACACTTTATGATAGGCAGTGCTGTAGAACATCTCTTGATAACACAGTAAACCACATTAATTGCTCACTTTCTCATGTAGCAGCAGACAGAAACCAGCCACTACTTTTAATAAAAAATAGTGAAATTCAATTAGATATATATCTATAGTTTCTAATCAATTTATGCTAGCATTAAGACCTCAGCCATTGTCCTGTGGCTCTTTTCCATATGCAGACAACAAACAGGAAGCGTGTAAGAAATGTGTTAGGTGAAGCAGACGGAGCAGGCAGGTGGGCGAGAAGAGGAGGAACAGTAACACTGTGTGGGCGACGGCGCTGGCAAGCTGTCCATGCTATCTGGTTTTCATCTCCTCATCAGATGTCAGCCTGTTAGTGAGGTCCTTCACTGATATGATGGATATGATGTTGATTTGGTGGCGTATTTATTTTAAAACTGGTTGTTTATTGGAAACGCGTAGCTCAAACTGATTGTAATAACGCTGAATGTCAGCTGTTTTAGCAGCTTCACTCTCAATGCAGCGTCAATACTCGTCTTCAGAAAGCTAAAGAAGAGAGGAAGCGTGATGAGAAATGGATATAATATACTGTGTATGTCTAGAAGACGTCCATTTTTATTTGTACGTCAATTTTCCTTCGCTTTCAGTTCTGCCTTCCTTTCCATTTCCATTCTTTTGCTCTCTCATTGATGACTGGAGGTCACAGGATATAAATAGCCCTCCATCTTTAACAAGGTAATCTTAGAGCACTGAGTTAACCAGTTACAGCATGTGTGTGTATGTGTGTGTACACAAGAGAGAGACAGAGAGTAATGGAAACTGGGCCATGCAGCTTCTTCACACTCGATCTCATTGACCGGCCACAGATTACTGTCACCTCTTGTTAGCCTGTGCGAACGTGTGTGTATGTTTGTAGACGGACTATTTAGCAACAAATTAAACGACTTAGACCGGGTTTATTCGCTGTGACTGACAGCTGCCATTGGAAATGTATATAGAGAGTGTTTCATGAGTGAGAGCGACACCAGAAAAAGTGAAGAGGATTAGGTGTGTTCAGAGCTCGGATGTCTCGTCCAGGCCTGCCCCTCATGCTGGTTGCCACCGTTCAAAATGAAAAGGTGCTTAATGATGGCTGTGACCTGCTATGACATGAACGCCCCCTGGACACAATTCAAACTAAAGAAAACCAGGGTGGAAATGCCAAGAAAAAAAAATGCTACCAACTGTTACATGTCTCAGAGGTGTTGGAGGTGTATGTAACCCTGATGTCTCATGTTTCAGACCAGATGGATCAGAAAAGACAAATCAATTCCTTTAAAAAACAAGAGAAAGCACAGATGACATGTTAGGTGATGTATCAGTGTTATATAATCTTGCCATGTTCTTATGGTAGATTCACATATCATTTTGACAACATTTCATAAATTTGCTTAAAACTTGTGCAGCATATTTTTTGTAAACATAGCTGGTATTGCCACCAGAGCTTGGTTTTTACACTTAAAGTCTGAATTTGTGACATCCTCTTCTCGTGTGAGTTGGAAAAGTGAAATGGATGCCAATGAGCACTTTGCATAACAAATATGTAGTTGTGCAAACAATTTGCATTTTTTTGTTGAGGTTTTTTGTTTGGTAAATCTCTGGGATGTGCTTTTGTCATAGGATGAATGGAGTTTGAGCTGGAGTAGGATGTGTTCCCCAAATCCAGCTGGTCATAAAGTGTGTTTCCCCATGCAAGCCCAGTCCTGCCTGAAATGCTTTAAAGCCCAAAGATCTGACTTGCATGTTTCAGGCTAGTCAGGAGTATTAGAATACCAGCCACCAATAGCCTTTCCAGTCTAATATTTGTTAGCTCTTGTTTATATAACTGTAGGACTTTAAGAGCTATTTTTGGATTAGTAGTTTTAAGTTACGTAATTTAAGTTTGTATGAGAAAAAAACAAACATGTCTGGATCCTTAATATTGTGAAGATACTTAAACAGGAGCAGAAAATGGATAAATGCAAGAAACTGCAAATAGGAGCTGAAAACTGGGTAAATACAGTAAGTCTTTCATCGGTATCATCATCACCTCTGCTGTTATATTGAATGTTAAGCTGTTGCAAAGCATTAAATGCAGTTTCAGCCAGTAAACTAAAATGTGTCAATGGGTTTACTTTTGCAAAATGTCTTGATCCGACTTGTTCAGAAAAAAATTGAGTTTTTAGTGCAAAAAGTTGAGAAGTCACTTAATATTTTATATGAAGTCTTAGCATGTTATTCTGTTAAAGATTAAATCAGTTGCACTTTTATTTGACACACTGGATTTACAATAAACCAATCAGACATCACCAAGAAGCAATTAAAGTCTTTACAAGCTTGTTGTTTATCACTGGTTGTACTTGGTGGCAAATGTGCTGGATGGCTTTATGGGGCAAAAAGGTTGCCGTTGTTTCAGAGCAGCGGAGCTGAACTTAGAGTTTCTGGCAAGTAGAGAAAGAATGAGTGACAGACTGAATGACTTCCAACGCGCTTATCCTCCTAAATCTATCTGGATTTATTTTATATCCTGAGGACAAGAAAGAAAACAAAGAACATCAAAAAAACAAAAGAGATGCAACAACACAGGAAGACGTCTGCTTTCAGGTGTCTTTTTAGTCTTGTGTATGTGTATGTGTGTGTGTGGGAGTGGGAGTGGGCGTGGGAGTGTGTGTGTGTGCGCATGTATTCTGCATTCCAGTCTGAGTCACATGCAGGTCCGTGTATCCGTGGTAACAAAAGCTCTCATTCATTGAAGAGAAATTACTCATTCATTCTATCCATGTGTAAATGTCTGAGAATCTCTGCGTGTATCACACAGTATTTTGTTTTTAGTGTGCAGGAGTGTGTTGATAGTGCATGTGTGACAGTATAAGATCGTCATACGTTTGTTTAGCTATTAAAACCTTGTCAAATATGAGAGTCTAATAAAAATGACAAATTAAGTTACAAATATTGGATGATTTATTCAGAAAATCTATTCAGATCTTGGCAGAACAAAGCTTCACCCACATGACATTACATGAAATATACAAACATGTGTCTTTTGTGTCTTATTTTCCCTGCAGTGTGCTGGTGAGGAGAACTGGGTGGACAGCAGGACGATTTACATCGGACACAAGGAGCCTCCTCCAGGAACCGAGGCCTTTATACAACAAAGATTCCCCGACAACAGAATAGTTTCCTCAAAGGTCAGTGAAAAAACACACACACACACGCAGATTTAAAATGCACTTTCAGATCTTTTTAAAAATACAGCAACAGTAATGAACTTCTGAACTGAGTTAGATAAGACGGTTTATTTTTTCCTGTTCAGAATCAATTATACATGGAGTAAGTAGGGTAAGAGAGCAGGGCGTAGATAATAGAACAAAAGGACATGACAGGGAAGAACAGCCAGCGCTGCTGCTGCACTATTCAAGCTTGTCTTTTGTTGTGTGGGTGACTTAGTTTCAGTAATAGGACACAGTGTTGAAAAGAGGCGTTTTGGGAAAGAAGAGCAGGTGATATTTAGGAGGAAGTGATATTTAACGATTTCAGTGATCTGTGCAGCTACTTGAGCTGGTGGTTTATTGATAATTTTGTTTCTCTGTGTGCAGTTTTGTAAAATGTTTTTTTTTTATGGTTGTGGTTAATCACAGGTTTATATTTGTACTGTGATGATACTGTGTGATTAAACCTGAAAGTTCTTATAGAATTATTCAATCCCACTGATGGTGATGTGGATTAAAAAGCATCTATTCATTGATTTTTGTGTTTGCTGTAAAAACACAAACATTGAGGAGCATTGTGCTTCTTAAATAAATGTGATGTTATGTTTCCTTATGCTCTCTTAGGATAAATATTAGGCTGGAAACTATCTGCACTTGATTTTTGTCTCTTTTGCTGTATGTGTTTATGTCGGCCATTTATTTTCAGTTGTCTCCAAGTTGTGTCACCCTGAACCTGTATGGATGTTTCCTCTGGATTTGTCATGAATATCTGTTGATAACACTTAAAGTGACTCTTCTGTGTTACTGAACTTATGTCTCATGTTTCCAGTACACATTTTGGAACTTCATCCCAAAGAATATGTTTGAGCAGTTCAGGAGAGTCGCCAACTTCTACTTTCTCATCATATTTCTGGTTCAGGTAAGAGCTGTTTCCCTTACATTGATTTTTTTTTTCTTCAGTTTTATAAGATCTTATTTGCTACTGCTTTTGTTCACTTCTATGCTGTAATTAAAACAATTCAATGGAGTTATTTTTATGTTGTTGTTGTTTTTTTATAATTGACCTGTCAGACAATGTGGCAATAAACCATTATTTTGGAGAACAAAAGCATGCACTGTTGCTACAGTTGAACTTCCTGTAGTCCCATATTAAAGGAGCATAATAGGATTGGTGAATGCAGCTATAAAGTTTCATCCAATGTAAACAAAGGAACTAATCTGTCTGGGTGTAGGAGGAGATAAGGTCCATCAATGTTTTTGTAATTGCTACTACGTCCCTGTAGAGGCAAGTAAAGGTCAGATCCTGTTTCTCTTTTTCCTGATGAAACAGCATTTCAAGAGTATCTAACTTCCGTATCGTGACGATTGATTGATGCGTGGACGTCATGATGTTATTGGTTGAAATTGGTTGGTTCAAGCCTGCATAAGAACATGTCATATTTTGTTTTATAGGAGGAAAACATGATTGGATTTTGATATAATAATGTAAAGAAATAGATTTTTTTAGCATATATTGTTAAATAGGTGGATGTGATCTAAAAAGGCTAAAAATGCATTTTTCATTTCATCTCAACTTTATTTCTTTATCTGTCTGTGTTTGTGTCACTTCAGTTGATCATTGACACTCCCACCAGTCCGATCACCAGTGGACTGCCGCTCTTCTTTGTCATTACAGTCACCGCCATTAAACAGGTGAGACCCGAAGCTTTTCACGAGCGATTAAGTTCTTAAGTTTCTTTTTCTTTGTTGGCGTTTACAATAAATCCACTGCTGACAAAACACACACACACACACACACTTCATCTCTTCACTTATACATGCCACTCTCTCTCTTTCTCTCAGGGTTATGAGGACTGGTTGAGACACAAAGCAGACAACGCCGTCAACCAGTGTCCTGTCCACGTGGTGCAGCATGGGAAAGTTGTCCGCAAACAAAGTCGCAAGCTCAGGGTGTGTGTTTGCGTGTGTGTGTGTGTGTGTGTGTGTGACCAGATAAATCACTCTCACCCCATATAACATGAACAGAGCTTTGGTGCATTTGTTTTATAGGCTCATGTTGAGGGATTTTCATGTGATTAAGCTGTGAGTGTGCGTGTGTGTGTGTGTAAGCTTACATTCTTTTAAAATCTGTTACATTGTTGTTTTTTACCATTGGTTGAGTAAGAGAGAGTGAAATTGCAGCTAAAAAACAAATATGAAGGTTCTCTTACAGGATCAACAGTCTTGTATGAGAACAGATGTAAGTGACTGTTGGCTGAACTTGAGAGGTCTACAGGTGGTAAAGCAGAAGGTTAGCTTGTTAGGCAAACTGCATTAGCAATATTAACTAATAGGGATCAATGCCATGCCATCTTTAAAGATGCCACATGTAGGAGTTTGTTTCTTTCAGGCCTCATTGGAAAGTCAATAGATATGATACATTTCATTTCAGCTTTTCACCAAAGCAAACAAAAGGAAGAGACAAATTTGACCATGTAGTCTAAGTGCAAATAAAGTTGATTGTGCAAATACTTGCAAATTATTGGTTTGAATCATCAAGTTGAATTATATTGAAATTAGAAATTTAACAAGGAAAAAGGGTTTAAAAGGGTTACAGTCTATGTGAGTTTTACTGAGGATCCAGTGTAAATTACTGTGCCTTTGTTTTCCATCTCTCACTCCAGCTCTCTGTGCTCTATTTCTGTGTCCGTCTCAGGTCGGAGATGTCGTCTACGTGAAAGAAGATGAGACTTTTCCCTGCGATCTCATCCTCCTTTCCTCGTCTCGAGATGACGGGACCTGCTTTGTTACTACAGCTAGTCTGGACGGAGAGAGCAGCCATAAGGTGTGTGTGTGTGTGTTTAATGTGCACTTAATTTCATTTAATTAAGCACTTAATTCACTTCCAATCGTATCTTTGTCTTACTTCTCTCCTCTGATGTTCCTCCTACCTCTGTCTTTCCCTTTATCCGTCATTGTCTGTCATGATTTACTATATTTTTCTCCTGTGTTAGACATACTATGCAGTTCAAGACACCAAAGCTTACAACACAGAGAAGGAGGTGGAATCTATCCACGCTACGATAGAATGTGAACAACCACAGCCAGACCTGTACAAGTCAGTACAACACACACACACACACACACACACACACACACACACACACACACACACATTTGAACAATGTTTATTTCTTAAATAAATATCTGAAACATGTCTGTTACCTCTGTTTTACACAGATTTGTGGGGCGTATCAACGTCTACATGGACAGTGAGCCAGTTGCCAGGTAATCTAAAATCAATGCAGGAAACTCCTAACATATCAGAAATATTATCACTTTTCCCAGTAATTATTAATGTAATCACCACCAATTGGTTTCTTTCATATTCAGTCATTATGATATGATATGATTCATTTATAGATTACAGACACAAAAACAAAATCCAAGGTACAATGTAATGTTAATGTCAGAAACACACATTTTTTCTTGTTCAAACAGGGCGTTTTGATATTAAGGGGTAGAGGTGTTCTGGGATAAATTTCTCACGATGAGTCACAAACAGTCTAACTGAGTATTTTTCTGTTTTCAGGCCATTAGGATCAGAGAATCTGCTTCTCCGAGGAGCCACACTCAAGAACACTGAGTACATCTATGGTAATATCACATGAAATACACTAAAATGTTTAAAAATACCATTCACCTCTGCTTTCACATATTGAAAAAACGCATTTGTAGTATTATCACCATTAAAAAAAACAATTAAAACACCTTTATCTCTTTCTTCCTTTAGCGGTTGCCATCTACACTGGTATGGAAACCAAGATGGCTCTCAACTACCAGTCCAAGTCTCAGAAGCGGTCGGCAGTGGAAAAGTGAGCTCTCTGTCTCTCTCATTTCCATGTACTGTATGTGTAATAAATTGTGGAGGAGAACTTGTTAGTATTGATTGACATCCACACGCACGCTGTACAGTCTTTGGCAGAATAATTTTCTTCAATTAACACTGGCTTAGATAATCATTTTCATTTTTCTACCCATCCCTCCATCCATCTGTTCACTTTTCATTTCCTCATTTATTCATTGACTGAAGATCCTTGTGTTCTCTCACTCAACACTCACTGGATCGTTTCTCTCCATCTGGCATTGACATGCATCTTGTATCTAGATTGGCTGTACTGTAGATATGACTGACTGTAGGTGGATTACATTTACACTTGGATACAGTGAGTCTGATTAACTCATTAGAATTTTATTTGTCTTTCTTTTGCCAAAATGGACTTGGCTTCGAGTCATCGACTTGTGTCAGCTGTTCCCTTTTTATTCAAGTATCTATTCTGATAAATACAGTGTGTTATTGTGCTTTTACATGTGGAACTGATCTACACTGTCTTCCTGAATCTATGCGCTTTACTTAGTTTCTATATGTGGATTGGATATATTTTTGTTAATGATGAATCTTCTGTTTGAGAATTAATGCCTGGAAGTTCGAGTGTCACTTTGGTATATACCTGATCCAGTCCTCTAAACGTAAAGAAACTTTGCAGGTTTTTTTTAAGTCTTGGGCACCTTTTAGGCCATAAAGGGATACAGGATGCTATCAGGTTGTGCTGGTATTGAGAGAAAGTAGAGTTAAATAAATATATGCTTCATTTTCCTTCCAAACTATTTAGTTGAAGGCTACAAGAAAATACAGAGTGTTATACTTTCCTTACTGTGATAACTTGCTGCTTCTATTTTTGTGAATTTGTACCACTGTTGAAGGTCGTAATGCTTCTATCTCGATAGCTGCTACTTAGGCCGCATTTGCACTATGTCAGATGAAAGGGAAGGATCGGAAAGATTCCCATGTTAAGGACTTGCGAGCGTTCGTGTCATCTGATAACTCAGGAAGGTTGTATGAAAACTGAGCTGGTCGTATGAGGGTTTAATATACTGTGCATTGACAAAAATTACATTATGACCATTAAACTTGGGTTTAATTACATTGAAGGACAGACTTGGGCTGACGTGAGGCGTCCATGTTTGCTTGTTTTTTTTAAAGTGCCAACTCGGTCATATCAGAACCTTTTCTCTGTCAGGGAAAATTTGCGTATCAAGTAGAATGATCATGCTCCACATACTGTCTGAAACAGGAGTATATAATATGATTGTGAACAAATGTTTCACTAGCTGCTTGTTGTTTCTCTCTGCAGGTCGATGAATGCCTACCTGGTGGTCTACTTGTGCATCCTTATCAGCAAAGCCCTCATCAACACGGTGATGAAATACGTGTGGCAGGCAGACCCCAACAGAGACGAGCCCTGGTACAACGAGAGAACCGAGACAGAGAGACAGAGACACATCGTAAGTCTTTTAATTGCATTCCTTCAAGCTGGGAAAAGAGGATTTCTTCACCCCCTGTTTACCGTCTCACACTCTTCGTCCTCCTCCTCAGGTCATCAGGGCGTTCACAGACTTCTTGGCCTTCATGGTTCTCTTCAACTACATCATCCCTGTCTCGATGTACGTCACCGTGGAGATGCAGAAGTTCTTGGGCTCCTACTTCATCATGTGGGACGACGAGATGTTTGACGAACAGCTGGGGGAGAGAGCTGTGGTCAACACCTCAGACCTGAATGAGGAGCTGGGACAGGTGGACACACATGCAAACACATTTTATAGTCAAAACATGTGTTTCCCCACAATTTCTGTTGTCTTCAGTGATGTCATTCTGTAAACTTCATCTCCAGCTCACACTTTCTGATGCAGAGCATGTGGAAAACATACCAACAACTGCACTCCATCTTTAATGTAGTGTTACACATACACTAACACTTATCCTGCTCTCTTTCCAGGTGGAGTATGTGTTTACTGACAAGACGGGGACCCTGACAGAGAACAACATGGAGTTCATAGAGTGCTGTGTGGACGGACACGTTTATGTACCTCACGCTATCTGTAACGGACAGGTAACGACCTGATAGATGGATGGATGCTCATGATTATTTGCTCTCATATCTTTATTTGTGGGGCTAAGCAGGGAACACACTTTAAGATTATTAAAAACCTAGAAAGCCACTCCACACATAGTAACTGTTTCTTTCTAGCTTTCAACCAAATCTCATAGTCTTCAGCAAATGTAAGTTGTTGGTGAAGATTGTGTGACCACTTGTGATGTCAGTGGTCCAGATTCCAGTAGTAATTCTCAAACATGTTTATAAAAATTGTAACAAGAACAATCAGCAATGACTAGATCAGAAGACGAACAATTGGAAACCTTTAACAGCACACATTGTAAGATTTTATCTCCTGAGTGTCAGTGCCAGCTAACACAGACAGGAACAGACTGGGTCCAACAGTCATCACGCCTAAATCATAATTATAATTAGCTCAACCATCATTATAAATTGACTGAATAAGACAAATGAAGACTAATTTCACTTATTTCCATTCACGTTCTTTGATTCACTGTTTTCTATTTGCACACCCTGCATATACATACTGTATATGTTTAGCTTTCTTTTATTCATATATTCTCACTAAATTAATTAGTAGTTGTAATTGTGGCTGTATCATATTTTAAAAACCCCATATTCACTCTATTCATGTTAATATCATCATATTTATATTTAATTTGTGTTTTGTATTTCTAGGTGATGCCCGGTGCAGCTAGCATGGACATGATAGACACGTCACCAGGTCCCGGGGCCAGGGTGAGCATAGCATCAGTTTGAATTTAATTATATGTGTGTGTGTGTGTGTGTCTGTGTGTGTGTGCATGAGGGTAACACAGTGTTTCGTCGTCCTCCACAGGAGCACGAAGAGCTGTTTTTCCGGGCGCTGTGTTTGTGCCACACGGTGCAGGTGAAGGAGGAGGAGACAGTAGATGGGATCAAGCACGGCATCCACCAAGGCAAATCCACCTCCTTCTACATTTCCTCATCTCCGGACGAGGTGGCTCTGGTGGAGGGCATGAAGAGGTGAAGCACACACACACACACACACACACACATATAAAATGCCAGTGATAGATTCAGATCCAGTTCATCCAGTTAACTCACTCAATTTCCAATAATGGTGCGTTGCTCTGTGCTTCAGGCTTGGCTTCACCTATTTGAGACTAAAGGACAGTCACATGGAGATCTTGAATAGGGAGGATGAGATTGAGAGGTGAGTGTGTCCCTTTAAAACCACGTTGTTTATCTCTTTAACCTGCGGCAACAATTCTCTTTGGAGAAAATAGTTTCATATCTACCAGCTTTTCATTCATTTTAGATGTTATTTATATCTAATATAATATATGATGATGTTTAATTTTGTCACCTCTGATTAGATTATCAATTTTGGTAATTTATCACTTGTTTATTGAATAAAAGATTATATGTATGCTTGTTTACAATTTCAGCATGTTACCATAGTTACATAATTTGGTTAGCAACCGATGTATGTCACTACCGCAGCAAGTATGAGCAGCTTAGTAACTGCCGAAACCAGCAACCCTGCGAGCTATAAATTTAGAACACAGACGAACAGACATGATCTCAGATATTCTCCATCATATATAGGCATGTAAATTAGTGTTGGCTGAAAACAGAACTTTTCAGCATTTTCAAAACTAATATAAACCATCAATTAAAATAGATTTTTAAATGTTTATATGAGGCTGAAATGCAGCTACAGTATAGGATGTTTTCACTGTTGTTTGTGTGATTTATATAATTTTTTTTTATCAGGTTTGAGCTGCTGGAAGTTTTGACATTTGACTCAGTCAGACGGAGGATGAGCGTCATTGTCAGAGCCAGCACTGGTAATACAAACCAAACTGTTAATATGGATGTATATGGTTGGGTTTACCGTATGTGTGTGGTTTCTCTCTTACACACGTCCCCCTCTTCTTCTTTGCCTTTCTGTGTGTGTGTGTGTGTGTGAACAGGTGAGCTCTATCTGTTCTGTAAAGGTGCAGACTCCTCCATCTTCCCAAAGGTTATATCAGGCAAGGTGGATCAGGTCAAAGCTCGGGTGGAGCACAACGCAGTGGTGAGAACATACACACACACACACACAAACTCTCTCATTCCCTTATACTATAGATCCATAAAATAACAGTATTTCTCTCTTGGAACAGTTTTGACACTGTAGATTCACCTTGTGGGTGTATTTTAAAGGTTGTGTGACTTCGGTGGTTTCCACAGTTACATGACCACAGCAAGTTTCCATGGTTACAACAGGAAGTCGATCAGTGGAGCATGGCCCACTTCCATCAAACAGTCGTTCTGTATTTTTCCATAGAGAGCTCAGGGAGGTTTCTAGTTTGTAGTTTCATTGACATTGGAATTTATTAACAGCCACAAAATTCATTCATTCATTAACATATTATCATCTTTATATACACTCATTTGATGTCCAAAATTCTCCGGGGAATGTAGGAAATAACCAACTGAGGTAGTAGACAGGTTGAGTGGATGTACACATAATAAAACGGTTAACTGTGAAACCTTATCACAAAATAACTCTCAAAATGCAGAACTGAATATCACAGGATGGTTGTAGCAGTATAGGAGTATCTAAGATGTAGGAGTTTTTAGTTCAGTTTACCCATAAAGATGAACTAAAGGCAGTGAATTTAAGCGGTAGCAGAAACCAGGTCAGTAAAGCTTTGCTAGTTGCAGTTGCAGATAAAACATAGCTTTCCGTGGAAGCAAACAATTCTGTGGTGGGTGTTCTGGTGAGGTTCAAATAGAAAGTGCTGTTGCCGCCTAAAACCCACACACTCACATTCAGAACCCAAATGGAGCCAATATCTATATTTTGCTGTTTGTTTAGAATCTTGCAAACAAAATAAAGCACATTTCAGACACAAAATCTAAAAGGTTGATCAGAATAAGTTCTCTGTGAATAATTTCTCTATTGTTTCTTCCTTGATATATCAGTCTGACCCTGTTTGATTCTCTTTAGGAGGGTCTGAGGACACTTTGTGTTGCCTATCGACCTCTGAGTCCTGAACAGTACCAGGAAGTGTGCCACCTGCTGAATGGGGCCAAATTGGCACTACAAGACCGGGACAAACGTCTGGCCGAGGCCTACGACCTCATTGAGAAAGATCTGATACTGCTGGGAGCCACTGCTGTGGAGGACAGGTAGAGGATCTCTTTCAATGCATCCAGTCTTTCCTTTTGGTTTGTTCTTGCCACTTTCAGCCATAACCGACCTTCATTGTCATCGACACAAGTACAAATTTGTTATGTTGCTTATATCAATAACTGCAGTACAGCTTGTAATTCTGTACTGCAAAATAAGTACTGAAAATAAGTCACATTGCATTCTGGGATTTTAGTTTTATATTTTAGTATCTTTTAGCACTTTAAAGATTAAGGGATCTCCACCTCCCAGAATACACTTATGCACTCTTTGGATCTAAATGTCCAAATGTCCGCACCCCTAATAGCCCAAAGCGCTAACCTTTGATTCTGTGCGTGCTGCCACCCAGACAAGTGCTGCCCTAGTTCAGAGAGAACCAGACTGAGTGAGGGCATGTGGCAATTCAACCCTCTGATCACACACTCACTACTAAGGAAATTATAGTGCAGACTGAAAAAGAATTGTTAACCCAGAGGGTTTTGCAAGTCAACTTGTCCTGTGCAGAGAGAGGCAGAGAGAAAATGATCCGAGTATTGTTAAACTGTATGAATCTGTTATTGTTGTTGTTGATCAACTGCAAATAAATAATTTAGTGTGCCAACCACTGAAATTTCTCTCTTTTCTTTGTCTGTGTTTTTTCTAGGCTCCAGGAAAAAGCAGCAGACACTATTGAGTCTCTCCACAAGGCAGGCATGAAGGTGTGGGTCCTGACTGGTGATAAGATGGAGACGGCGGCCGCTACCTGCTACGCCAGCAAGCTGTTTCGCCGCAACACCCAGATTCTGGAGCTTACCACCAAACGCACCGAGGAGCAGAGCCTTCACGATGTCCTGTTTGACCTGAGTAGGACCGTCCTGAGGCAGCATGGAGGCATGACCAGGGACACCTTCTCTGGGTATGTTTATGTGTGTTTGTGAGAGACACTGTCAGATCTCCAACTTGCCAACCTTTTAGCAAATATCTAGTAACATGAGCTGAACTAAAATAAAGTGTTTGTCTTTAATCTGTTGCAATAAATCAACAATGGGGAGAAAATGTGTTGTAGCTGACTATTTCCCACAATATTAATGTGGTTACAGTCAGAATGAATTAATACTGAGCATAAAATAGGATGACAGTAGTTCACTGAGTGCCATCATGCAGTTACTGTACAGAGTGTTATTTGACAAGTGTTCCTGTGTTCGTACAGTTTATCAAGTGACTGCACCGACTATGGTTTGATCATCGATGGAGCCACCCTCTCTGCAGTGATGAGGCCCGGCCAGGAGGACTCAAACTCAGGGAACTACAAAGAGATCTTCCTAGAAATCTGCCGCAACTGCAGCGCTGTGCTCTGCTGTCGAATGGCGCCTCTCCAGAAAGCGCAGGTACAAAAACATCAATACGGAGCTAAATTAAAAATCAAAGACCACATCCTTTAGTAATACTTTGTGCTGATGCATTAAGCTACAGTAAGAGTTCAAAGATGTCACTTTTTCTCTGTTGCCTTTCTAGATCGTGAAGCTGATCAAAGCCTCCGAGGAGCACCCGATCACGCTGGCCATTGGAGATGGAGCTAATGATGTCAGCATGATCCTGGAGGCTCATGTTGGCATCGGTTAGTATTCTGGCAGTTTCACCCATCCTGCATTAAATTTAATAAAAGGCTACACTCCTTTGTGACCTTTGCAGTCTACAACTGTCTGAAGTCTTGGACCCACAGACATCAGTGCCCAATCTTACTTGTTTTATGGGATTTTTGCCTTTTTATTCTGGTTTTCTTTCAAGTGAATGACTAGATGTGACTGACACAACCAGTCAAGTCCACTTTGGTTAAAAGACTAATTTGTTTCCTTGTCTGTTTAGGATTGTTTTTTGTACATTGTCCTTGGAGCCATGAGTCCTACACTATTCATCCAAACATTATTATAGCTGAAAGTCAGCACTTTCAAATCCAATGTGCTGTATCACTGTCATCACTGCCATAATACTCTTCACTATAAATGACTGCGTCAGTTTAATGACAAACATTGTGTGTCTCTACAGGTATCATGGGTAAGGAGGGTCGTCAGGCAGTGAGGAACAGTGACTACGCCATCCCGAAATTCAAACACCTCAAGAAGATGCTGCTTGTCCATGGACACTATTACTACATACGCATCTCTGAACTTGTGCAATACTTCTTCTACAAGGTAGTCCATTAGCCCATTGCATGTACAATGGATTATTGTGGGTTTTGTGGCTTTCTGAATATTTACTTTTAGTTTAGTATTTATTTTGTTTCTCATAGTGGTATTTGTGGAAGAGTTAGTATGTTTAAATGAATTTTAAGAAATGTTCAAGAGATTTTGAACTATACATGTAAGTTTTTGACTTTTGTTAATACTTACAATAGGCTTTAATCAAAAATCAGAAACCCTTTATATGTTGTCTCCAATAATTATAGTAAAATGAGTAAAAACACAGAACATTTCTCACAGTTTATTCTCTTTTGAGCTTGTACAGAAAGAAAATTGATTCTTTCTATCAGACACTAATCACCGGTACAGTACAACTACTGACCCGCTGCCTGCTTTTCCTCTCCTTTTTTCTTCCCAGAATGTATGTTTCATCTTCCCCCAGTTCCTCTACCAGTTCTTCTGTGGCTTCTCACAACAGGTAGACAGACACATGCACACACACACACACCTACCTAATTATACAAGTACACAAAATAAGCAACTTATCAAAGAATAAAATAAAAAATGACTTATTCTTTGCTCTCTGTCCTCATCCCTAGCCACTGTATGATACAGCCTACTTGACTCTGTACAACATCAGCTTCACCTCGCTGCCCATTCTGCTCTACAGTCTCATAGAGCAGCACATTAACATGGACATCCTGAAGAAGGACCCCTCTCTGTATAGGTCAGTGTTGATATCTACCAGTCTACAAATACAAAATCTGCCTTGTCTGTATGTATATGATGTACAACAACGAGTACATGTGAGTATATTTTGCTTTGAGTGTCACTGACGAGTTGCCAGCAGCCCAGCAGGAGCAGGTAAGTGTGGTTCATGTCTCGCTCCTTCCAGATTAAATACTTGAGCAAATAAAATGCTTGTCATCTGGTAACAGCCAGATCCGCTCTCCTTCTTCCAGAATTTTTTAACTGTTCGTCACCAGGAAAACAAGCTCTCATGACACCAATTTTCAGGGTGTTTAAGTGATCCAATCCACTCGTAAACAACAGCACAGAATGAACTGCCTGTTTGCTGCTGAAGTCAGCTGATTCTTCCAGAGACGTTCTCCAACATGCACAGAGTTCATTTCAGCTTCATAAACAAGAAAAAAACACATGAATGTTTAACTTTTAGGTTATTTTATAGATTTCAGTCATTTTCAGTCATAATACCCTCCATTCTGACTCTTTACTTACAATGGTTGCAGAATCACTGATATAAAAATGCAGGCAAACAAGAAAAACAATATTTCCAAATGCAAAAACAGCACTTTAAAAAAAATATCTGACTACCGGCACAAACATTATAGTATCTATTGATCTTACATTCATGCAAAGGAGATGTCTGCTTAATGCAGATCAGGCCTCACGGGGCAGAAACATTGTACTTAAACTTTACTCGGGTTTAGTTTGTTCAAAGCTCAAACAAAGTGAAAATTCAAGGCGTCGCATGACTAGACGGAGCATTTTTTCCTCTCAGACTGAAAAGTCAGAGAGGGAATGATAATTTGCGTGTTGAATAACATGGACAAAGGTTTTGATGCTGCAGAAGATGCATAAATTATACCAGGTCATATTGATGTTTTTATGATGCCTAGTTGAGTTATTCATGAATTAATGCATATAAATAATATACTAAATTAAATCAAAATATCCCGTTACAGTCATTTCTGGTTAAGGTCCTCCCAAAGGCCACTAGTGTAGTATTGATCATTATATGTGTAGTAACTCATATTAGGGATGGGAACTCATACTGTTATCTTTTGTTTACCTCCACAGAGATATCGCTAAGAACTCTTTGCTGCGGTGGCCCATCTTCATATATTGGACTGTGCTGGGAGTATATGACGCAATTGTGATGTTCTTCGGTGCTTACTTCCTGTTTGACAACACCACCTTCACCAGCAACGGACAGGTAACACCTACGTGTCTATGGCAGCCGATTGTAATTCAGTAAATGAGATATTTTTAAAATGTTTTAACAAGATTTACATTATCCAAAGTAAAAATATTCACAGGCTGTTTATGAAGAAACATCTGCTGGCCATACTTCCAGGTTTACAGTTTTAAAATGTTTCTGCACCTCTGTGGGGTTTTTTTTCAAGTAGCACATTTTGTCATTGAAACTCATGGATGTTGGACGTTTATATTTATTTAAACTGAAGACTGCATACTTGAAGACAACACATTTGGCTTTTAATTTCCTCTTTCAGTTTGTCTGTGTGCATATTTTCAATATTTGTTGCTTGTCATTTCTGTCTGGGAGGTTTTATGTTTATTAATTAACACAGACCAGAAACTTTTTTTCTTTGTCACCTTTTCATCATCTTCTTTTTTTAACTCAATGTGTATTAACTGTAGCCTTTAGTGAATGATGCAGAGTTGCTTTGGTAGTGGATTTCCCAAAATGTAACATCTGATAGATTTATTTTTGGCTTTCAGCTATTTATTTTTTACTTTGATTGTAACTCAGTATTCAGCACAGTCTCACTTGTAGTTTGGCATATTCATTTAACAGTGAAAACTCTTTTATTCCTGTCTATAAATTGATTTCTCTAGACCACAATGTCTTGATGCTAACTATAAACTACTGTATAACACACCATATTATATATAGCTGAAGATTAGCAGGCATAAGCAGTTACTTGCAGTTAATTTGTCAAGTTGTAGCATGAAGTAACATAAAGGTGTGTTGTGTTAAGTAACGTAGCAGGAACCATATCCAAATACCAGCTAATCCTCAGCGTTCTTTAAATTATCTGGCAGCTTTTCTCATCTTAATTACCTTTATATTTAATTAAACTTCACTAGTAATTACTTCTTACTACATGAATATACAGCATATGACATACCAGATACAGTATTTACTCTACTGTATGTTCTCCCATTCACATCCAAGACACGACAGCATGGCGGGTTTTCCACCATCTTCCTCTGTGTTCTCTATTCGTTCTCTTTCATTCTCAAACAGCGTTACTTTCCCAGAAACCTTTTGGACTGCTCTGAGTTGCTTGATTTAAGTTGTTTATGCATCTAATTTTTTTTTTTTTTTTATTCTTCTCCAGCCACAAAACTGTTGTTCATTTTATTATGATTTTCTTCTTCTGGCCCTCTTCTTCTTCTTCTTCTTCTTCTTCTTCCTCTCCTCTTACCTTTGTGTTGCTTTTTCTTTTTGCTTCTCTTTCCTCCTCCCAGCTAATGACAACCAACACACAGATGGTAAGCCTGTCCCTGTCTCTCTTTCTGTCATCTCTCTAATTTCCCGTTTTGTCCCGTCACACAGTCTGATACCAAACCACCCAACATCCGCTCACCGTTCATCTCACATCTCTTAGTGCTTGCTGTAGACACATCAACTGTAGGCTTTTGTGTAGTGACCCGCCTTTTTCCCTACAACCATGTGTCCAGTAATGTAGTGATCACCTTAGCTTACATTGAGTGTGTGTGTGTGTGTGTGTGTGTGTGTGGCAGATAGCCGTGTGTTACAGCTTCAGTTAAAAGCAGGGAATGAATGAATATAGAAATGTAATTGCTCTACTGCTTCCATTACATGACATTTGAGACATTTAGCCATCTTTCTAATCTAATTCCTCTTCAGTTGATGGTGCCCCTTTTTAGAGTAGAAGAAGATTGTCACATTTGTGGTTCCTCTCTGGACCATCAGGACTATTTATAGGCTTATTTGTAAAGAAATGACAAAGGTGGAGGGCAAAGAGTGATGTTTTCATGCAACAGGAAGCAAATCTGATGCTTTTTAAGTGTTACAAAAAGTAAAAGAACAATAAAAAAAAAACAGTCCATCAAGTAAAAATTAGTATTGTTAAAATTGTTCTGTGGTGCCAAGTGCTTTTGTCAGTGTTAATGCTGCTTAAAGGCTCAGAACACTGAAATGTAGTTGGTCATATGCGAATCCATCAACTACAATATACATTATACATTAGAGAAACTCTGTACAACAGTTTGGAGGGTCCTAGTTGATGATCTCATTTTCTAGTGTCACTCTTCATGTATTTACATATAAAATATTTGTTTGCATTCATCCTCTAGAAACATCTAAAGTAACCTTGTTTAAGAAAATCATTTCTTGCCTCACACAGTTGCTTTTTATCATATTGAGGATTTTTAAATTACTCTTTTCTCTCTCTGCTAGTCTTTATAATGCATAAAACCTAATTTGACAGAAAGTAATTGAGGAAGGATTTTATCAGGAACCAACAAGTCAAAGTAACAGCCTGCTGGAAAATGTTACCAGAGTAACCAAAATAGTAAAGAGACACAATCAACACTTTGTTACAGTGCTGTCTTATTTCTCATTTTAACATTAAACACCTTTAGCAAAATCAGGCATTGCTCTGATTTGCACATAGACTCACATGGTTCGCTTTTGCTGTGTCAGCAAACTAGCTAACATACAAGGTCACATTTAAATTGTCTCAGCCAATAGCTGCCTAGTGTTATTGATTTTTACTTAAGTTTATAGTCATAGAAAATAAGAATTTCAAACAAGCATCTCAAATCTTATTAAGCCTGCTTTAATAATAGCAGCTACCAAACACTTTGAAGCCACCAGTCCGGCCAGTCTTGGCATTTGTAACAGCTTATATTGTAAATCCACAAGATCATCGTGTGTTAAAACTCATCGCTGTCATCATTTTATTTTTCATTACAACCACCACATATTCAGGTGGCCTTTGAAAGCATAAGTTGTATCTTTTCATGCTCCTCTGTATGTTCTTTTTGATTTTATTTATTCATATATCACATTTCTTACTCTTTCTCTTATATTCAACATGTAAGAAAGCGACAGCGTAAATAAAAATGACAAAGTTTTAATTTTAGGCAAAAAAATCTTGCTCTTGTCATCTTAATATTAAAAGACTATTATGGAAACCTTTTTTATATACTGTAGTCTTTTCTACTAAGTAGAATCAACATGTGAAATGTGTTTAAGACATTAAATATTCTCCATACAGCTGTTAATATGACACCTTTGTAAAATTACTATAAATTGAGACCAGGATGAGTGGCAGCAATAGGATCTGTCCTATATTTCAGTGGTATTGTGAGTTAATGTCGTTCAAAATTAAAACTGCCCTGCTTCATGTTGGCAGCTTTTATAATATGTTCACTTCATTGTTTGTTTAAAAACTACACAGCTAATAATAATTTATGAATGGTTCATGTAGCACATTTAAACATGCTTTGCCAGCAGGTTAGTTATATTTAAGTCACTTAAAAACGCTTCATATCACCTGTTTCCCATCCATCTGTCATCTGATGAACTATTTCTCACCTGAATGTTGCTATCCGAGCACCCTGCCATCTGTTTGATTGATTGATTCCTTATTGATTATGTGCACTTGCGTTTATCTCTGTATACCATATTAACAGCAGACCTGTTAATGTGGTCAGACTTTTCTAGAATGATCAGAGCATCAGTGAGTGCTTGTTGCATTTACATGTGAATTTCTGCTGATTACAGTCATGTCAGCCATCATGCATGTTAATGCCAGGTGTACAGACGATATTTTAGCAATCAGTACACTATATTTTCTATATTTACACAAACCAAAGAAGATTTTAATAAATTCTTGCTCAGAATTTGTTTCCACATGGTTATTTCACTAATTTGATGGCACGTACGGCATTCAAAGACAACTTTTTTTGACATTAAACATCCTTACATTTGAAATGTGTCACTAACAGCTGCTGTCGTCATTTTGCCTCTGCAGATGTTTGGAAACTGGACGTTTGGGACACTGGTCTTCACTGTGCTAGTCTTCACTGTTACATTCAAGGTACACAACTCTCACACTCACCCAGACTATAAACAGCATCTGCACTCACAGACGCACCCAAGCAAGGCTGGATTAAAGCTCGCTGGTATCATGAAAGTGAGCTACAGTATGAAATTCAACATTTGACTGGTCTCATCTCTCTCTTGCAGCTGGCTCTAGATACACATTACTGGACCTGGATTAACCATTTTGTCATCTGGGGCTCGCTGATTTTCTTTGTGGTCTTCTCTCTGCTGTGGGGTGGAATCATCTGGTAGGCTTGTTTTTTATGGTTTTATGAATTGCTTAAAGTTGCTGAAATAAAGTTGTATTGAATTAATGAGAGAAACATTTTTGCTGTCTCCTCTCCTCTCAGGCCCTTCCTCAACTACCAGAGGATGTACTATGTGTTCATGCAGATGTTGTCCAGTGGTCCGGCCTGGCTCAGCATAATCCTTCTGATTACAGCCAGTCTGTTGCCAGATGTTGTGAAGAAGGTCATCTGGAGGGCGCTGTGGCCCACCACTACTGAACGCATTCAGGTGGGTACAAACACATACATAGTTATGTATACATGTTGTACGTACGATATTTACATAAAAATTAAAGTCTTAATTGTCAATAAAGTTATCACCACCTTACACCTCTATTAGTTTTCCAGCATTGACGTAAAAAGTAATAAAAAATGCAAATTGTAGCATTTTCAGACCTTACTCCATTCCTTTCTAGTTATTAAAGGTATTTTTTTTAAATAATTGCCATAATAAAAAGAAGCACTCTTTCTATATACTGAATATTAATAAAAATGCTAACAACTCTGAAGACGTAAGCTCAGTTTACACAGGCAGAGCAGCACTTCCTGCTTGTTTTGTCTATTTCACAGATTTACCTCTAACTACTGCTGTTTATCAAGAACAAGACATCTTTGAGTAACATTTGCCACTCTGAAAAGTGGTTTAAAGCATTTTCAATATCTGGTTTAAAGAAAAAAACAACATAATACTCTTTATTAATTATGATGATGCAGTGTATAAAATGTCTAACTGGTGACTGTGGGTCAGCAGATGTACGCTGGCTTTGGCTACGTCCCTGCTCTGTTCAATGTAAGTCAGTGTTTGTTTGTGTGCAGTGCTCTTTTACGTCTAATCCAGACCAGCTACATTAACAGTTAAAATATTTTATAAAATGAGAATTAAAGTGGAATACTGTAGAGATCTAAGTGTGCGTAAATCTCTTTTATCATTGATGCTGCCAGCACCTTACAAAGATTTAGCCAGGTGGAGCGCTGGTCATCCTGCATGAAAGGAGAGTTATAAATACAACCAACCTCTATAACTGTTAAACAGAACCTGGGAGTGTCTGTTTTGCTATGAAAGAATTTATTTATACAGCGCTTTTCAAAACAGACGTTGGAAGAAAAATCAAAAGACAACATTTTTTCAAGATGTGAACTGATTTATTCCAGAGTTCCTGAGTTGAGTACACTAAAGACATCGATCATAAAACTAAATGATGATTTAGAGTAATGTTATTGAAGGATAAATCAGTGTTTTTAGCAGCTGACGTTACTGCTTGATTTGATCAGGAATCAACGAGACTTCTCGGCCACAGATGTTCAAACAGTGACATGTTGCTCAGAAATAATGAAGTCACAAGGCAGTCAGTATCTAGTACAAATACTGTACTCAAACAGCAAAAAACTGTAATACCAGCTGTCCCAGGCTATGAAATCCAGTCAGTTAATGAGACGATTAGTGCAGCACTGATGTTATTTTAGGATCTAATGTAATGTCACAGGGTGGGGGGACTAATATCCGGCACAGTATAGCTGATGACTTTCGAGCAGGCCTGGATGATTATATTTGATAGCAGAGTGTGGTGATATCAGCCTTTCTTGGTTGCACTGAGAAAATCAAGAAAGTAGATGTATAACTTGCTGAATGTGTTTGTTTTCTAACTGTTTGCAGTGAGGTTTGAACATTTTTTACCTTTTACCTGAACATCCATATATTTTCCATGTCCTAAACTTCTCCTTCCCCTTAACTTTCCTAAAAACTGTGGTTGTGGGGAGCTGATAACTAACCTACTTATCTGATCCTTTAAGACAAACTTGATGTTGTCATTTCTGTAAATGTCAGGACTTCCTTTATGAAAGCAGCCTCTCATAGGAAGCCTAACAAGAACTTCTGCTTTCAGCCTTAACAGCTGTATAATTTGATCATAAGGCATTTTGAAAGATCAGACAGATCTTCAGAGCCTTTGACTTCTTACCCTTCTTGTTTACTCCTCCCTCTAACCTCCTGACTCCTTCACTCCTCCTCCTCCTCCTCCTCCTCCTCCTCCTCCCTGTGGCTCTCCTCTTCAGCAGACTAAGCGCCGGTGCCTTGCCTCAGAGCCCTCCACCATCTTTATGCTGTCTCAGACCTCCAGCAGAATCAGTTTCTAACCCAGCCCTCCTCCCTAAGGTGACCCCCATGCCTTTCCTCCTGTCTTTTAACTGTAGAATCCCTCCTTCTCTCTCCTTTCTCTATATCCTGTTACCTGCTTCCCTCCGCTGTTTTGCATGCAGTGTCTCTCTCTTGTCAACCGGTCTGATTGCATGCTTGTGCATCTACATCTGGATTTAGACATGCAGAGCAACAAAACTCATATTGTTTTCCTCTGCCTGTAGTGTAAATGCAGCACATGATGTGTGATGTCTTACTGTGGTATGACCTTTGTTTTAGAGATCAATCTTCTTTTAACACTGAGTTTAGACTATGTGTATTTTTGGGTGTGCGTTGTACACACTAAATGTGTTCGTCTCTGTATGTATGTGTGTGTGTGTGTGTGTGTGTGTGTGTGTGTGTGTGTGTGTGTGTGTGTTCACAGTGTGTGAGGGATAATAGAGGTTTTGAGAGGGCCATGGCCTACCAGAGTTCTGACTCCTTACTAGATGGAGTAGCTGTCACAGAAGCCTAGAGGGCTTCAGCATGGTAAAATACACAACCTGCCGCTGCATGTGTGTGCGTGTGTGTGTGTGTGTGTGTGAGTGTGTGTGTTATGGCTTGTCTGGGTAATGGAGGGTAATGTTAACATCCTGCAGTGATGGGTTTACTTTGCCGTGGTGTGTGGTTTCACAGATTTGACCTTTGGGAGTTGTACCTGACTAACATGTGGGTTATAGTGTGTGTGTGTGTGTGTGTGAGTGTGTGTGTGTGAAGATTGTAAAGGTTTGAGGAGCCATGATTTCTCCAGGTATGGTAAAAGGTATTTGCACTTGGGTGTTTTGTCACATGGAGGTCTGGCGCCCTCTAGTGACAAACTGCAGCTTTACTGCAGAAACTATTTACTCACAGTGGGACTGAAGGTTGGTGCATGTTTATTTGTCATGTTTCCATCTGCATGTTTTGCTTCCATAAAAGTAAGCTCATGGTGTTGTATGATGTTAAATATTTATTTATTCACTCATGTTTTATGTACTTTATATGCTTGGGTTGTATCGCTTGTGTCTGAACAGAGTGGACAGGATATTATCATCACAGCTGGCTAATTAGATTAAAGACAATGAAATACTGTATTAATTAAATTATATATAAACAATTGAATTGTCTGGAAGGCAGAGTCACTCCTACTGCAGGTTCAGGTTACTGACAGAGGAAATTATCTTGTTTGTAGCAGAAGCTCATTTGGTCTTTGTCCCTTTAGCTGAAGTGACAGCTATCGCCTCAACTCCAAAACATCTGAACTTCAGCTTAAGAAGCGTTGAAGTAGCCAGAAAATTATCTTGGTTTAGGAAATGCCAATGTTGTTAACTTGCAGCTGCTAGAAGCTACTAGCTAAATATTGAGTAAATAAAGAAGCATCTAAAAACATAAAGTGAGTCAGATTAATCGGCAACATCACCAACAAACAAATTCACCACCTGTCCACAGACTTCTGGCCATATAGTTTAAAATCTTACACTTTAAATGCTGGCCAGCTGGGATGACACTTTCTCCACCATGTATCTCTTCCACCTGCTCTCCCGAGAGCCTCCACAACATGTTTACATCTGTATTTTTTACTTGGCTTCTCCTTCTTCCTCCCTCTCCCTCTCTCTCTTTCTTTCTTAATATCTCTCCCTCTTTCCCCACATTTCTCTTTTCTTCTCTTACACTCATACAGAACGCTGATAAACTCTACAAGGGCCAGCTCTCTGAGTTCACTCCCTTGGCGTCTCTCCACGCTCCATCCAAGGCTGGCAGCCACCGCCGAGGCTCGGGCAACCAACGTAACGTCCCGAACCCTCGAAGGTCTGAACCTTTTACCAAGAAACTCATGTTCACACGCTGGCAAAGAAAGCCAGACTACTGCACCTTCACCCCCCTCCTCCGATTCGCCGATGGTGCCCGCCACACAAGGCAGGGACACACCTATGGCATGGCGGGGCCAGAGACCTCAGTCTAATTTATTTCTCTCTGGTGTTTCTCCGTTCTTATATTCTGATATCAAACACAATGGCATCCAGAAGCTGACCAGGTCGCTGCTCGCAGAGCTGGAAAGTGAAGTTACCCAAAAGTAACTGAAACTAATTTATTTATATTACTGAGCTGGAGTCAAATAGCGGACTATGTTGCTAACAGCAGGTATCTGTAATCCATCTGTAAGAGATTACAATGAAAGTGACCTTCACAACTGTTCCCAAGTCAGCAGCTGAGTATGGCACAAAGCACTATGGGACGGCTCTGGAACAGACTCCATCCGCAGGGCCTCGTTCGCCGCCACGACGTGCAAAGGGCTCAGTGTATTGATGTCACAACAAACCAACAAACTAACTAACAACCCGACTCAAGAGCTCCGATTTCTGAAACCCTGTTCTGTCACATTGAATATGTGAGCACTGGCCCTTTAAGTCTGCCTGTGTTTGACAGCAAGGCAGCTGAAGTGTACTTTACTCTAATTATTAAGATTTAGATGATTTTTTAAATGATGATAATCATAATGTATTGTGACTGGAATTGTGCTGCTGATGATGATGAAGACAGTGGTGATAAGCATGGGCTTTCTCTGACCAAACATTTTTCTTTTCTTCAATTCCTACCATCTCTCTCTCTTCCTCTCGTTCTCTTTGTCTGTCTGTCTGTCTGCCTGTTCTGCCTCCTTATAGGACTAACTGGTGTTGCCTGTGTGCAAACATATTATTCCGAAATACTCCGTAGGATCCTACAACACTGTAAGGAGGGCTGTAGCACAAGGAGTAAAGCCTAAGTGTTGGAAAAGTTTCCCTTTTTTTTCCTATTACATTAGTTCTTGTATATCATGATGTCTTAAACTTTAGCTTCACATCCAACACTTAAGCTTTTAAACTCACGTGTAGGTAGTCTAGAGTTTTTGCTGGGATAGATGTCAGAATAGAAACTAGAGTCGTCTTGCATGTATATGTGTTATATGTGCATCTGTGTGCTGATAACTAGAGGCTGTGTTAGTGTGTGTGTGTGTGTGTGTGTGTGTGTGTGTGTGTGTGTGTGTGCTATATTCATCTCTGCAGGATCTCCATCTCTCTTATCATCTTTAAAGCACTTTAACTGTCGACCTTCTTCTTATATTAATGCTGAGAGACTTATCTAAATGTCCTATAGCTTATTGTTACAGTGATAGAGTTCAGTAGAAATAGCTACAATATGTGACTGCTTCCTAGCTGTTTCTTATTGCCTTAATGTCACCTTGTAAATACTACATCATTTTCCACAGAGATTATTTACCAAAGAAACAGAGCGACAATACGCCTCCTCTAGGCAACAACTGATAGATACACTGTAGGTTTATCTCATTAGATAAAGCATGTGGTCTGTACTGTGGGTCAATGTACTGTACACTCTATTCTCATGGTACTGTAAAACACTTTAATTGAAAGTGGCCAGCAGAGAGAATATAGAGGACATCTGTAGAGAAATATATAATGATAACAATATAATGAAAGATATAATGGGAGAAGAATGCAGCTCCTCCCTTGTCCTTATGTGTAAAACATGGGGTGCATGTCAATTCTGCTCTCCATGTAGCAAACTGTTTTTAGAGGTTTGATTTTTACTATTTTTTTTCCCAACTCTTTCCTCAAAGCACCTTTTTAAAAATGACCATACAAAACATCCTTGTCCTTGTTGAGATAATCATAGTGCAACAAAAGTATTCTGTCAAGTGCCCCAAAGAACTTGTTGCCTTAAATATTTACAACAATTTTCTGAGATCTGCTCATTGGTCATATATCCATTTATTGATGAAAACAGAGACATCTTTACTTATAATACAATAACACTATGTTGTGTGACAATAGTGTCACAGCTCAATCTTCTCAATCTTTACAATGCATGGAGTTTCTTATTTGGAAACAAGGAAAACAGTTCCTTTTAAATGAATTATCATTTAGCTTTAAACTCAGTTTTGGCCTACTGTCACCCACCAGTCAGTCTAATTTCATCATGATTCATCGAATTTACAGTATTATTCTATCATATTGAAGCTCACACAAGGCTACACCTTCCTGTGGGTGCGTTCTCAAAGTTAGAAACTGTTTCATCACTTTACAAAAAAAAAAAAAACTACAGTGAAGGACAGCCCAAGGTCTTTTTCATGAGTGGAGTTAGTTAATGTCAGTTCACATAGCTTGTGAAAATCATATTTCTGTCTTTGAATATAGGACTGATCCATGTCTTTATTGAAGCTTTTAATTTATGTGCTATATAATGATAAAGTTGGAGTTTTATACATTCAAATGCAGTTCAGGTGTCAGACCTTCATGCTGATTTCATGCCACAGATGTTTTTCCATCTGATGTCAACAGAATATACATTTGTGAGGAATTCTGGTTTGCAGGTCAGATTAATTATAGCATCTGATAGTCCAGTGCTCTTTAAAGCCTTATGATGGTGTAACAAGAGTCTCTACCTTGAAAATGGCCTTCGCAGCACAGTCTTTGAATTCTGTCTCACAGTTTCCTCTTCCAACATGTATCCTTTGTCTTTCTTTCTAGCTGTCTCTGTCTGTCTTTCTCTCATTCTCGCTCTGATGAAGTGATGTGGAAGTTTTCCTACCTCTGTGACAGCCACCTCCACCCCGTCTGATCATCATCATCCTCTCTCGCCTGTCTCAGCCATTCTTCCGTCCGTCCAGCCATCTATCCATCTATCCATCCGTTGTGAGACAGAGTAGAGTAAAGAGCAGAAAAGATGATTTTTTTTGTACTCTGATTTTAATAGTACTTCTATGAACCAAAGCCTTGTTGCTGCTAGAGATACTTTTAGCTGCTTTACATTAGGTGCCTTGTGGTAGTTGAAATCTGTCTTTGCTTGCTATACGTTAAATTTACTGCTAATAATAGGCATTTGGATGGTACAAAAGCACTGCAGATGATGGATGTATGGATGCATGACTGAGGAGTGACTGGGAAAATGGATACGTGAATGAAAAGGTGAATGTAAAAACTGGTTATATGCAGATTTTTCACCCCAAGACTCATTCAAAACAACACAGCACTGAAATATCACAACTGATACAATTGATGAACAAATGAATCACTTATTGCACCAAAACATTCATTGACTTGTGTTTAATATCTGTTTTTTTATTGTTTTTATTTCAAATGTTTTATACATGTCCAGGAAGACTGTTATTTTTACTGTTTTCATTGATGTAAAATGTCGAGAATTACCCCCCACTACCATATTAAGAATGAGTGAAGTGGTCAGAGAACACTGGAGATATATCAGTCTGATGGTGTCTTTAATCTTTATTTAAAAAAAGAAAACTTGAAGTGAGTACCAGCTCTGCTCGATCGATCAACTGCAGTCGATCAATGTTACAAACTGGGAATTTTTCAAAAAAAAAAAAATTTCATGTATGTTTCCTTCTAGACAACTGAAGACACTCACAGCTGTATTAATATTTATAACAGTAAAGTTAGGGGTTCTTATACTGTTCCTTTCAAATTATCTCCAAACTTCATTCTCTCTGGTTTTCTTATTAAAGGGTCACTTCACCCAAAGTCTTAAAGAAGAAAAAGGCTTCTCACATACCTCTAGTGGTATCTGGCCATGCAGATTGGAACTACTGTCTATCAAAGAAATAGTCCCCTTGGAAAACTTTTCACAATGAAGTCTGTGGATTATTCAGAGTCATAGGGACATTTTTTGAGCAATAGAAATCTGAGACACCGATGTCTCCAAACTTGGACAAATGAAGTTATCTGATTGGTTTGATACTACTAGAGCGAGAAAGTACTTTTATGTTCCATTTGTAATTTGGGTGAACTGGCCCTTTAACGTTCTCAGGACTCTGAATGTACACATGTAATCAAGGATCCTGTTCCACCTTCTGTATGTCTGAATTCACATTAGTTTCGGACAGATACCTGTTCTTCAAGGCAGACACAGATTAACTAAAATGACCAAAAGATGACACTTGCGCTCATCTTTTTTTTTAGCTTGTTTTGCCCCATAATGAATGAGGAATAATTCATTTATTCAAGATATTGCTGACGAAAAACCTCCCCGACAAAAAAGACACATAACTGAGGACAGAGACGAACCTCTGTCATGTCGGAAACTGTACAGAAACCAGTTTTTCTTTGCTAGTATGCATTTATTGATATAATCACTCAACAGATTTACTTAGAAAAGGTAACACAAGGATTACCCTACCTCAGCTTACATACTATTGCCTTGTATGTTAATAATCCATCTCAACAAATGTGGCCTCTAAGCTCTAATCATGTGGCGAGGGAAAAATTACTACAATCATGATCTTACAATCAAATGTCATCCATCACAATCAAGAGTCAGTTATTTGAAATCTAATGTATTAGATGAAAATGAATTCTCCCCACAAATTAAAACTCAAAGAGACTCTTTTATTGTGTGTTAAAACAGAAGTATTTTGAATTGTCTGAGCATTTCTTAGTTTTCCAATCAAACTTGACCTAATATTGGCACTAATCAGAATTAACCCCCTCCCCGTCTTGTGTCATGTAATCCATCGTCAGAAAACTGTGGAATCCAAATGAATTGATTAAAAAAACTACAAAAAGTACCCAGAATACTATAGAGATTTTTGTATGTGCAGTATGTTAAAGATCATGTGAGGCTTTGTTACCTTTTTTTTTTTTTTACTTTCTGGAGACAGTATTTGATGCGTGTCTTATTTTTGTAGAGGAGAATCCGAACAACCAAACAGAGTTGTGACAAAACAACACTGGACATGTTTGTTTGTATGTGTGTATGCATAGCTTTAAAGAGACAAAAAAAAAGAGATTTCTGTGGTGTTAGCTGACGCTCAGACACACCCTTGCACTGAACCGTCTTGTCTGATGATTGACACTTTGCTGTAGAAACTTTCCAAGCCATTAAGGTGGATTTAAGGTCTTACTGTACCAATAACTCTTGTCCTAACTGTCCCGATCTTTCAAGACCACCTAAACTGACAGCCTTCGAACAGAATGTTATCTTTCTCTTTTACGATGTATTAATGTACAGTGTTCTATATTTCTCGTAACCTACAGTATCTATAAATAACTGTATACTCAGATACAGTATATATATATATAAATATATATATACAATATAAATGTAGTTATGTTAATTGATGTACAGTTTTGGGGTCTTTTGTATACAGTTTTTAACAGAGTCATATCAAGATTTACTTGTGGATTTTTGCCAACCTTTCTGTAGCTATTGACGGCAAACAACTGTACATTTGCTTGAAAATAAAAGCCAGAAGTGGAAATATAAAAATAAGTATCATGTGTTTTTTCCTGAGTGATAGTCAAATCTGTTCAGATTTTAGTTGTTGCTGCACTTCATTCATCAGCCACAGGGATGCAGTAGAGTATTTCTGATGTGTCAGACCTTTCTGAGGCCATAAATCAAACACACCTGAAGAGTTTCTAAACATCTAAAGCTGATGAAATATAATCAAAAGGATGCTTCATGAGTAGAACATCTAACCAAGCTGTGTTCACATACTTCTGTGTTGATAATGACACTTAGGAATTGGTAAAAATGACAATTTTAAGATTTGATGTGTTCCCCAAAGTTGCTTCAGGGCTGCTGTCTGCACCATCCGAAGACGTCAACAAGATTAGGATGGAGGTTTTGGATCGATTGGATTCCCTTCATCCTTTTCACTTCTCATCTGTGCTGATCTCCCCGTCCTCTCCTCCACAGCTGGCAGCCGATGAGACCTGCTAGTGTGTCTGACAAGGATGGAGAAATATCTAGGGCAAGGCTGTCAGAGGTGAAATGTTGGGAATAAGAAAAAAAAAATTGCACATGTGAAAAGTAGATGGAGAAATGCACCATGTGCGTTTTTGTTGTTTAGTCTGCCTTCTCCAGGATTTTCAGAAGTTAAATTGTAATGACTCATTCAATCATTTTAAAAATGAGAGCAGAACGACCAAAGTCTTGATGTTTTACCACCTATTTCATCAACTTGAACACCACTAAACACTTGGACTATAAATATGTTGTATGTCTTCTACCTTTTAATTACATTTTATGGTGTGTTACTCAGTATAGATTCTAAAATATATAGAGAGGTGGGAGGTGATATTTAAGGTGTAACCAAGTCCTTTACAACCTCTTCACGCCCAGTTTAGGCTTCCTTCATCTTGAACTGCTTCAGGTTGGATTGCTTGAGGCACATTTAAGAGTTTGTGAGGGTTTTGACAAAGAATGTTGAATGTGTAATGAAATGGTAGAGACAGAAATGGGACTGGCAGAGAAATGTCTGGATGTAGCTTAGAGGCTAAATGCAACACCCCCAGTTAGACCCCCGCCAGGATTCAACATAGGCCACTCAGCTGAGATGAAGCTCTCCACTCTAGAAGAGTTGGGAGTCTCTCACTTTCATCCTACCTGACTGGTCGCTCCTACCAGGTGACATCGAGACGGATCAGCTGTCTGAACCATACTGCCAGTTAACAGGGGTTCCACAGGGCTCCGTCCTGGGCCCCCTCTTCTTCCTCTACACAAGGACCCTCGGTGCCGTCATGCTACTACTGTAGCTCCCTTTAGCAGCTCTCATCCAGTTCAAGACTCCCCATTACTGAATGTAATGTAGCCATTCTCCTCTTTTTTGTTATCAGAAGCCGACACAGTGTGAAGCTTTTTTCATCTTTTTGTCCTGAAAGTTTTCTGTCATGCAGCAATTTTCAGCCTGTACTGAAGTCAAATCTTGCTCACTTATATGTAGACCCTCAAGTACTTCCCCTCTATTCACAAAATGCTGTTTGGAGGAAAGAGCCGAAGTGTTTGTTCACAGCATCCGGGGCACAGATACATCCTACTGTGGGGGGGGGAAAGGAAAATCTATATAGTATCAATAAAGATTATTTAATTTAGCCAAAAATGACCTTTTAATGCTCCCTCTAAGAATCTTGGATGATAAATGTAGCCACAAAAACATACTTGAAAGAGACATTTCACATATCTTCAGCGTTTTCTGAAGGTTAAAAGTTTATAGGGTTTTGTTTGTAAATGTATACAATTAGCACTCTGGCTAAGTCAACAAGCTAAAGAATTGAAAGGAAATCGATTTGTTTCGATTTTATTTAATATTTAATTAACAATCAGCTCTCATCTGCAGTTATTCCGACGCTTGTGTGTGTGTGTGTACATTTCTGTGCCCAGCAGCAGGTCTGACACTCAAACTAGCCTTAAACCATTAAACCTACGACCTCCACCCACCACACACACACACAGTCTTGTGGATGTAATGTCAGCGTGTGTCTCTATTCACAGCATTAAATGGAGGGAGGTGATGGAGGCATCCACACGTAAAATCTACGAATTAGCTGTGAAATTGCTGTTATTTGCCACCGATTGTTTATGACTCAGTACACATTGTTTTTTTTTTTTTCTTCTTCTTCTTTTTGGACTCCTCTTTTGTCCATTCAAAGTGCTTTCTCATTATTATGGCCTGGCTTTTAAAGGGAGATGTTTTGAGGATGAATGCAGACACACACATACACATACACACCAACAGAAAAGCTCACAAACTGAGCTTGTGGGCACACATTGAAATATTTAAGCAAAATTTTAACATTTTTAATATCTATCCTGCCATTCGCCTCCTTCTCTCTCAGGCTCCTCTTTTAATTTTCTAGCAGTTCAGCCTCAGTCTCTTCTCTCAATGAGGGAAATGGTGCAGAAACTTTATTCCATCTGTCCTCCGATCTTGTCACGTCTTTGTCACTCTTGTCAATGTCCTGACACACAATACAATCAAATACAATACAATACCAGACAATCCGAGCCTTAAAGACATCTAGTTAGCTGAAAGCTGAGGGGGCTGTAGACGTCATCTGGAGTACACATGAACAATATACTGTACGCACACACAGTTTTCTCCCAAGGCCGCCACTGAATTCCTCATCTCACACAGGCACTGCAATTTAATAAGCTTTACATTATGAGAAATAGGAACATACTACAGTATACAACAAAATTATCTCATTTAAACTAACACCACCGGATGGTTGCATGTCTAGGAACAAAAAAAACACACTTTTATTAAAAATGATTATTGTAGATTTGACACATGATAACTGCTATGCAATTAAAATACTCTTTCAGTTTTTTTCTGCTGTTTACTATACAATCATATGTTAATATATGTAAATACAGGCAAATAATGTATGTAAAAAGAGTGGATAAACATATGTAAATACTGTAAATTACCATTCAATTTCCAGCTGTGTTTCTTGAGCAAGAATAAAACTATGCGAGATGGTGCCGTATTGTCATGTATGTGGCTATTATGCTGGCACTAATGCCATCTCTGTTAATTTTCTTTATGTTAATAAGGTGTGTTTGAATATGACAGTATCTGGTACATTAACTGTTATCATGACTGTTTTGTGGAGTTTTCCCTCATCTGAATCAAGCATCTTATTATAGAGAGTGTCATATGTTGTTCACATAGTTAAAAAAAAAAAAAAAAGTGAAATAAATATGTGATTCTGCACTGTGTAAAATAAAATTGACTTGACTTGAGGTATCAAAGGCTGGTGTGAAACACATAATTTTCATATTGGACAATTCTTTACTAAATTTATGTCCAGTGACACTGCTCTGAGCCCATGTAAGAAGTAGTCAGGCATACATATAGCACAACGTTTAGAGATTGGAGAATTGTCCAATATCTGTTTGGTGAGTATCAGACAATTGGGATGAAACCAGTGTGACCCAAATTGAAAACGACCACTACCTGGACTCCCTTGTGGCCCCTTAAAATGCAGTAATTTTTTTTCAAGCATCAAGCAAGACAAGACTAATTCACTGTCCATGTCTTTGCAACACAAGAGACACTGAACAGACAGTATATTCCCCCTTTTCATTGAGTTTCCCCAAATGAGTGAAACAGCGCCCCTCTGGGTTGTAACGGCTGTTGCGTGTCAGCCAGTGTAAGCGGTCAAAAAGAGTATTGCACCCTTACCGACGCTTACAGAAAGGTAAACCAGGTGAAAGTTAACAACCTTTGATTAAAAATGAGCCAAGTATCAAACATTTCGATGCGGGCATTGTCATGGCACGACGACAACTGTGAATGGACACGTCTCTGGAAGAAGAAACGGAACTGTGAAGCTTGAAACACTCTGGTAAGACGACAAACAATAGAAATTTAACTTAATTTAAACAGAAAACAAAGTTAAGCTAGCTTGTTTTCCACCAGCTCACCTGCCGTTTGACTGAAAGAGAGGACATGAAGGACGTCTGTCAACAAGCAAACAAAAAGACTGTCAACGCAACAAGTGCAGTGGGACATTCATTCACGAAACTTCATTTCTGTGAAAGACGAGAACATGGACTTCAAAAACGTGAGTCAAATACACCCTCTCTATCTTTGTGTCTGTATCTTTGTCTCTTCGCTCGCTTCGGTTTCTTTCCTGCTGGTTAAATGTCCCGCCGTGGCTCTCTGTGTGTGTTTAACTCTTTGCTGTGTTGTTGTTGATGGTTTGGAGCTTGTTGTTTATTGTTTGTCTGGACGCTGAAGCTGTTGTGTTGTTGTTTATGGTTTGGAGCTTGTTGTTTATTGTTTGTCTGGACGCTGAAGCTGTTGTGTTGTTGTTGCTGCTGTCTGTGGAGCCCGCCGAGGCTTTGAATAAGTTGTGTTTGCTGGTTGTTAAATCACATGTTGCTGCTGCTGCTTGTCTGTGATTTGTGTTTGTTTGGGGCCTGTGCAGAAGCTCTGCTGGTTGGTCCTGAAAATGTCTTCATTCATGACTTGTTTTCAAGCTGTGTTGTATACATTTTAATAACTTAAGTAACTTACTATAGTGTTGCAGGCCTTGAGGGATATTTTTTGCAGGTCAAGCATAAATGAGGGTGTGTAAGTCATGTGTTTGATACATGCATTGATACTGTACTTTATGATGTCAGCGTAAGGTATCCTAGTATAAGCTTTGTTGGTCTGTATATATTTTGTATGCTACAAGTAAATAAGAGAATTGTGCAATAGCTTACATATGATATGTCGATTGCGTCTTTTTAATGTGAACATAAATCTATAGTCTGGACGTTTTCTCAACCACTCCACTACTAAAATGAGCACTTCTAGTTTCAAGGTTCATTTATCAGACCCCTTTTAAAAAGAACAGCTGGCCCTAGACTGGCCCCTGTGGTTCAAATGGGGCCACTGAAAAGAAGAGAAGTATGGCTTGTTTCATGTTGTGCAGAGGCGAAATAGGCTGTGGGACACAGACTGAATCACACCGCTGACTGTCTCCTTTTTATAAGTGGAGAAACAAACTAATCTGATTAGCGTGCATCCCCCCTTTTTCAGTACTGAATGGAGTCCAAGTGCCAGTGGCAGGAAGCCAATGTTTTTCTACTGTTCTTCCAAGCAGCTATGAACTTATTTCTTTTTTCTCAACAATAACTAATATACGATTAGTGATTTTCAAGTGTTTGTGAACTACCACAGAGAAACAGTGTGTTCGTACTCTCTCGTACAGTCAGCACTTTCTCCTATCAAGCTCCCATCTCCTCTTTTTTTTTTCTTTTTTATATTTAGCTGCCTTTTTCTGCTCTATGACATCCACTCCAGCCCTCTGTACTCTCTTCCTCCTCCTCCACTCTCAACCAATCAGGTTGATTGATTTTATGCCTCTTCTTATCAAGCAGAACAGCCGTTGTCAATAAATGTCGCCTGCCCTCTCCCCCTGCTTTCACACAAACACACTCACACGTACGGCAGGGTGAACAGCAGAATTCAGTCGTCTTGCTTTTCAGACTTCTCTAGTCGTCCATAATTTCCTTCGGATCATATTGCCTTTATCACCAATCGAACACAACTGAGCAGTGGTGAGGTGTAGTGATTAGAGACTACATATCTGTCAATCAGTTGATCAATAACATGTAACAAGTGTTCATGGAAAGACACTGAATGTAGCATCTCATAAGAAATTCCTTGAGTTTGCTTAATCATGTGGAACAATTTTTAAATCAATAATTTGGAGAAATTGTCAGATTTGAAGAAAGTCTATCAAAAACATTGATCTATACGTTTAGCAAAGTGGCTTGATGTTGTCCAGAATCATCTTCATATTAATCACACACTGTGCAGCAGGTGTAGTTCTTCTTCTTCTTCTTTTTTTTAGCATAAACAGCATTTGCTTTAAATAATAATGTAAATAATCTCATGAGAGTTGAGTTGTCATGGCTGAATATTTAGCTAATTTCAACAACAACTCTCATGAGATTTCAGAGCGAGACTTCTCCTACAGCCAATCCAAACAGACTGGATCAAGCAGAAAAGTAAATTTAAAATGTTTTATTTCTCTGTATGGTCCTTCCCATAATGTTGTCAGACCACGATCTGAGCCTGTCGTACATTGACAGGGCGCTATTGCCCCGTTGGATTACGTTGCAGCCCATTTAGCAGCTGCCAGCTGTAGCACTCTTGCCCAATACTGGACTGTTTTGAAAAATTGTTGTCCCCATTAGCACACTGATGTCAGAAGGCTGTGATTGGTTGATCACAATGTTGATCCAGGACTGCAATGTGGATGTTGATCCAGGAACGCGTTCTACTTGGCTAAATCACGTTGTGCTTAGTCACTTAGACACAAAAAGATTGGAAAACAGTGTCCAGGTTGAAAAAAACCAGAAGTTTCCCTTTTAAATTATAATTGTTAAGATTTTCATGAACTCAAACCCCATTTTTACATTATTTGTGGTCAACATTTTTGCTGCAATAGCCATTTAATATATTCACATTTAGCACTTATCTCCCTATATAGTAGTTTTTATTGTTTGTGGTGGAGTTCATGCTGGATTTAGATTGCCTACCTAAGCATGAGGGATTCACAGGAAAACACATGCCTGTATGTGTCCAGTGCAACTTTGTCTCATTGATAACAGCCTCACTATTCACTGTTTCTTCTCTTTACACCATATCAGAGGTGTATTGATTTTATTGCTAATGCAAACAGAACATCCCTCTGCCGCAGCTTCACATTAAACGTGTTCTACTGGTGGAACATGGGGCGACTTTATTGTGAAGCAGCCACAGGAAATGCACTATGTTCGTCACTGTGGTTAGTGCTGACTGTGACCGTGTGCAGCATGAAATCAGATTGTGGTTGTATTTATTATTATTGACTGACTTCTTTATTGACATGTTGTGAGTTTGCTTGGTTGCGGTGTAAACAGATAAACCACCATACTGCTCTTCTGTTTTATTTCTGACAAAGTAGCTGCTCAAGGAGAATTGGCTTTAGTCTTAAACTGCACTTACGGTTACCATGGCAACACTGTCATAGCTAAATCAACCAGGACTGAAATCTAAAGGATTACAACTTTCTTCATTGTTGACCGTTAAATATATTAATCAATCTATGTTGCATTTGTCTCAGATGATATCAGTGTTAGTCATGACTTCTATTTGGTTCCATTAGCATTTTGCTAATCTACACACCCACCACCAGTGGCATCTTGTCTCACAAACTGTAGTTTTATAAAACAGATGAATGTGCCTGTAAACATGTGGAGGGAGAAAATACTCATTAACCATCTTACAGTAACTGTAACCAAGCCAGAAACTGGGAATGATTGACGTAACATTTAGAAAACCCTACGTCTGTTCATTGTGTTCTGCAGCTTCTGTTGTCATGTGGTTCAAGGATGTTTCCACTCCAGTTTCTGTTAAAATGATTATGCTGCTACCAAACTGTCTGCTACCAAGACCCCTTTAGTTTGTCGGTAAAAAAATATAAACAACAAGATGTGGCCACATGCTGAGATAATGTTTTAAATCACCAAATAAATCCAGTTGCTGAATTTCACCTGAAGCTCTGCACACTGTCATTCAAATGAGTTCAGATATTTTACTATTTGAAAATGTGCCAATTGTTTCCCCTGCCAGGGTCTTTTCCTCAATTTCACACAACCACAGACAGAAAGAAAACATCATTTAGGTTTTTTTGTGGATTGCATTCCTGGTGGTAGCTTTTCAAAAGGTAAAACTACATTTTCAAAAAAAAAAATTGACAAAGAAGAGTAGCATGCTGAGAGTAAACCACCAAGCTGCAGAAAAACAAACAAAAGAACGCACTTGTTTGTGAGTGTGTTGGTTTATAAATTTCAAATGATTTCAGTAGAAAACCAAGTCAACACGTTGTTACACACACTCATCAGGGATCACAAAGGTTTTTAGCTGTAATGTGACATCGGCTTTTAAGCACAACTGCTCAACAAACCTCATGCTAACCTTAGCTACAGTGTCACCACACAGTTGCTGTCAAACATACCAATGATAAATAGACCAAGACACATGAGACACACTGTATCTCTATCCATGAGTACTCTGTCAGTCTCACTCTGTGTGTTTAAGTGTAGCTGCTATCGATCTCATATAATTGCTCTAACCCGCCTCACTGTTCAAAGGCCAGAGCTGTCACAAGGCCTGCTGATGGATGTTTGTGTGTGTGTTCTGGATTAAAATAGCTCGTACTTTAGCTACTAATATAACACAATGTTCTCTGTTTTTATTTTTATTTAAGCCAAGTAATTATTTTATGAGTCAAATGTATTAAACATTTGCATAGGCAACAATACAATGTAATATTTTTATTGTGTCATTATCAGTATTAAAGGAAAGCCCTTTTGTTCGACATACCAAAATTAAGTGCCTTCATGCCTATGAAGTGCATACTTTAAATTCCAGTTTAGCTTAAAAAAATGTGATTCATTTCATTATCAATGAATCTGGACATTATTATTATTTGATTAATTTATTAATTCTTTTATCTATGAAATGTCACAAGAGTCCCAGCTGATGTCCTCTAATGTAGAGCTGCAACAATTAGTTGATTATTTGCCAACTAGTAAATTAATTACCCACTATTTTGATAATCGATTCATTGTTTTGAGTCATTTTGTAACATAAAAAGTCAAAATGCTCTGATTCCAGCTTCTCAAATGTGAACATTTTCTGGTTTAATTAGGCTTCTATGACAGTAAACTGAATATCTTTTGGAAACAGTGATCAACATTCTTTCACCTTACATTTTATAGACCAAACAAGTAATCCATTAATCGAGAAAACCAATAATGAAAATAATCGTTAGCTGCAGCCCTACTATAATGTCTTGTTTTGTCTGACCAACAGTCCAAGACCCGAATATATTTACCTCACAGTGACATAAAACAGAGGAAATGAATGAAAGTTACGCCTTTTTTCACAATTTTTGCTTAAACTATGGCATAAAAGATTATTCAGTTATCAAAACAGTTGAAAAATATTATGTCAATCAACTAATTGATGGTGTTTCAGCTTTAAGCGAAAGTCTAAAGCCCTGATAACAGATTATAGAGGCTGCAAAGTTCAGTTTTCAGCTGACAATACAAAAAGTGGAAAGAACAAAATTTTTACTCTTCGTAGAGCTTCACTAAAAATATAACTGTGCAGTAGTGTACACGACAGGAAAAGACTCATATGTTCATTAGTATCGAAAGGGTTCATTAGATCATTGTTTGATCTACTGATTACATTATGAGTTGTATTGTTCAACATTTTGGCCTACAGGTGGAGCAACAGGAAAGGTCTTGAGGTCATGAAATGATTAACAATCATACTCGGGTGACCATGCATATTCACAATTTTCACAGAAGTTGTCAAGATATCTTGCTCTGGACCAAAGTCTGTGATGCATGAAACAAGTTGGAAAATACAGAACATTCTCATATATCTATCTACTAAAGGAAGGAATCTCTGTCTGTATGTTTGTATGTATGTCCTTTGCGTATCTCTTGAACTGTTCATCTGATTGACTCCACACTTGGCGGGTGCATTGCTGGGGACCCAAGGGAGTGCAGTGTTGAATTTGGTGCAATTTGTACAGGTGATATATTTAATATGTATAAACTTTGAATAAACCAATGATCAGTGAGTCGCTCCACTCTGTTCAGGGGCAGGACGGAGCTTCAGGGCTCTGCTGACTGACTCCAGTACATCAGGGAGAGACCAGACACGAAGCGCGACACGAGTCAGAGAAAAGTGCTCTAAAAAGGGAAAAGTAGGCAGCGAAAACAGAGCTTTTAGTCAAGAATGGACACACCCCATGTCTTGACGGAAAATGCAGCGTTAGCAGCATGTTTAGCAGATCAGCAAGTGACTACACAGGTGGCGTTCAGGTACATTGTTGAGTGTAGGTCACCCGCGTTTTGGAAGCACTCAGAGCCCAATACACAATGACTCTACATGCGTAAAACGGAACAAATACTTACAAAGGCAGTTCAAAACCAGTTTGTCTCATATGCTGCAAGACTGTGGCAATTGTGAAGCACCACTACAGACAATACACAAATCTTTGGAGCAAACATACATAAATGAGAAAATGACATGTATTTACTAGTAGAGTACTATTAGAGTGTATTATTTCTATAATCTGTGTATAATAGAGGTAAGTTTCTTTCATGTGGTTGGTGTATAGACTTATTCACACCTCACATTGACTGTATTCATTTTTCTATGAGTTGAAGTAGCGGCCAGAGGCCAAACAGTCGGCATGTTTTGAATAGGCACTGCACTAGTTTACGTAGAGTGGGTTCTTTAGTAAAAGGTATTTCTGGTATTTCTTGACAAGAGAATTAGCGAAATTTCCCAACTCCTGAATACAGAAACAAGCAAGAGGCTCCTGAACCCAGACCTCATTCTTCAGTTTGGTTTATTGACAACATATCAGATTTGTAAGGGATAGAACAATAAGTCCTGGGCTAACTTCTTGTCCTTGGTGTTTACAGTCAAGCAGCCTTCATCATGACGGTGACAAACATTCAGTGTCTCACATAAAGAAATATTAGAGAGTAGTATCTTAAAAAAATGAGAATTCTTTTTACAACAAGTGTACATTTTTTCAGGCAGCAGACATGGAGATAAAGTATCAAAGGAGCCAAAGTACCGAAGGTCTTGGCAGGAACAGCACATTTGTCTGTCGTATCACACTGCAGCTGTGACGCCATTTCAAGGTATAAGGCCATTTATCTGGTCGTTCTCCATTTACTGAAGCATCATTGTCTGTTTTGGAAATGGTTTGTGGCATATGAAAGGACTTATGCACACATTAACTTTTTTTTGGACAGACCGTACCGTTTCTATTCTATGATATTCTGTTCTAAAGGCCGCGTTGTTTCCACGTTGTGAATACAAGGCTGGGTCAAGTCTAATTAGTGGGTGAAATTCATTCCCTGCCGTCGCTTCTTTCAGCAGGAGGCTTTCTGGTCTTCTGTGGGAATGGGGAGGCCCAGTTTATTTGTGCGTGTGTGTGAGAGAGACAGAGGGAGATCCCCTTTCCCCCCAGGGTTATATCATTACATGGATAATTAGGCCAGGTCGACCAGAGAAAGAAGAAAGCAAGAGAGCAATTCAGTGAATTCAAGAGGACCTCTGTCTGAATCATACTGGTTTTGAAAAACGTCTATTACACACACACACACCAGTCATCAGTTCATGCCTCTAGACTCACTGATACCAAAACTATCAGTCTGTTTAGTCACTCTTTGTCCACTTGTACAGTCGGACATTTTAAGTTGACCAATTTTGGCAAGTTTCAAGATACTCGATGTTATGAGTCATGATGTCTTATGTCAACACATGATAGATAACTAAGGTAACTACAAATCTACATTATTCATATACTTTCCATTTCTCAGTCATGTTCGTACGCAGATTTTATCTTAAACCTGCATTCACTGATTGTTTTGCCACTTGGGAGCAGTGGAAACAAGTTGTAAACACCGACAAATCATCGCCTTTTTAAGTTGATATATTGAACTTGTTAGCAAACAGTTGCTTATTTATGGAACATTACCATTCATTTGGAGTCATGTCTCCGTCCACCTGGTGAATATAAGTCCAATATTTACTATCTTCTAGTTCTGATTTTGTTCTCTATCAACTCCTGAGGGAAATATCTGGCTTTTTAGGTGCTAAATGTTCCACTATTTTCACCAGCTAGTTTACAGCTAACTATGTCTGTTTGCTGTTTGGTGCTGAGCAGGTAGTGCACAGTGGGTGTTTAGAGCTTTGTCTCTGAAAACAGCTGCCTGCTGTGGCTAAAAGTGATGCTATGAGAGCGCTGAGAGTGAACTGAAAGAGTAAAGTTGCAACCAGACAGCTAAACAATGAACTGAAACTCACCATAAAGCTCTGTAAAGAGAGGAGCTGCAGAGTTGCTTATAATTCTCTATAGATTAATCACTACGAGCCACATCTCTGACATTACACATTGTCATTTCATACATTCTTATTATTAAAAATATTGATTGTAGCCACTTTAACTTGCATGCACAAACAAATTAAGAGCTTTTTGTGGGATTTTTTGATGTTTTTGGCAAAATGTGTTCAAGTACTTAGAGTATAAACTTCGCAGTTTGTTGGTAACTTTATTCTTGACGAGAAACTGGTACGTGCAGATTCTTATTGTGATTTGTGGTGGATCTTTGGCCCAAAATAAACTAGACTGGTTTCTTATCGAGCATTAGATGAGAAGATTGATACCAATCTGGTTATGTTAGCATAAAGACTGGAAACAAGGGGAAACAGCTAGCCTGGCTCTGTCCAAAGGTAACACGATTCATCTAAAGCTCAGTAATTAACACACTATATCTCATTGGTTACCTGTTGTTTATGAACTGTTTCCTGAAGTCCTGTTGTCACCAGGTGCAAAATGTAAAAATTTTAACAGCCTATGTAGTGATGAAGAGCAAAGAGTGACTTGTGGCTTTTTTACTAGATAATATGTTCATGTGACTGAACCTAAAGAATTGTTCGTCTCCTCCAAATCTGAAAAGATGATGACCACATTTCATGGATGAGCCTTGAGAATGAGACAGCCTGTTGTGGTGTGTGTCGTCTTGACATTTGGACTTTGAAGACCTCGAGCTACAAAGTCACAAGTCGAACTCATAGGAGAAGAGCTTGAAGTAGGCTGTTTTCTGACATCAGAACATTAAGATTTAGATTTGAGAAGTAACTGTACTGCAGAGGACAGTTTTGTACTGCAAAAGCACCTAATTGATTGATAAATAACTTTTTTTAATTGCTTTTTAAAGGACTTCAAAGGGGAAGAAATGAATATCAGCAGAATCTTTATTCACAATAATCCAAGACAGTAACATAGAAATGTGTGAAGGAGCAAGGACGCACAACCAGAGAACAGAGGATCTTGATATCATTGTTTTTCCTGTCTGTTTACCAGTCTGGCTATCTTAGATAATATGTCACTAACCTTGCATGTAATCAATTGGTTTGGACTTATATTGTTCATCCTCCCTCCATTTAACCGGGTTCACTTGAAGACAAAGACCACACTGACTGAATTCAAACTCCTACACTCTCTCTCTCACACTCACACACACACACACATATACCATCTAACATGTTTACCTCTCTTCACAGTTCCTCGCTCACTGTTGAATTGATCCAATCTGAGCAGCCTTGGAAAACTGTATTCACTTTTGTTAGCATTCGTTCTCGTTTTCCTCCACTCTCTACCTCTCCAGCTCTGTTTTTTTTTTTTTTCTCTTCCAACCTTGGATGCTTCTCAAAGCCGCTTTTCTCAAGTGGAGCTGTTGACAATAGGACACGTCTGGGAACCTGTGGTACTTGGTAAAGTTTTCTAGCCTTCAGGGAGTTTTCAAGGATTGCAGAGTTGAATAGTGTGAACACAGGCTGAACTGATAATTAGAACCAATTGGTGTCATCCGCTTCTTTATCGCAGAGCTTCCTCTTTGACCACAGCACATAGTATGTTTACTTTTACCAAATGTATAGACATATAATGTAAGTTTAAAGTGACTACAATACAGGTGTGGGAAGTAATAAAGGCCTTAAATCATTTCATACAAGTTCCACGTCTTCCACCTTTTCCACTGTTGCACTGTAAGACTAAAGTTCAAATCAAGTTGATCACTAAATGTGTCATTTTATAATAATAATAATAATAATAATAATAATAATAATGTTTGAAGAAGGATTTTCTTTCTGTTTCTTGGGGTCTGTGTTTTTGCAAAGATATACTGTGTATGACATTTTGATAAAATTTTGATATTTAGGGCTACAACTAACAATTATTTCAATTTCATTTAATCGCACAATTATTTTCTCAATTAATCCGTTAATCATTTGGTTTATAAAATGTCAGAAAATGGTAAATGATGCCGGTTACAGTTTCCTAAAGCCTATGTTCATGTCTTCAAATAGCTTGTTGTGTCTGAACAACAGCCCATTACCACAAAAATAATCGATTGTCAATCATGTAAGGTAAGAAAAAAAGAAGAAATCCTCGCTATTGAAAATGTTTGATGTTTTTGCTTGAAAAATGACTTAAACTACTGTATCAATTAACAATAGTTGCTGACTCATTTTCTGTCAAGTAGCTAATTACCCAATAGATTAATTGTTTCAGCTCTAATGGTATTTATGATGTATCTCTACATATATATCGAGGCAGACTTTACTCTGCGTTAGTGGTGGAAAGTGGTTGAGTACTGTACTTGAATAAGTTTTAGTTTTAAACTCTCCACTTGTTTTTCTTCCGCCTCTTCCCTTCCTGTCCTCGTCATTCATCCAATCATTGATTGTTTCCAAACATAGACTCCTCTCTATCCTTGAGCAGAAGTGAGCATTTGTATTTTTTTTTTTTTTATTGCACTTCTCGCCTGCAAGGACAACTCAATGCGCTTAAACGGTAGAAAACAAAATAATCTCCCTCGTTCCTTTCCCTCCGCCACAACTCCCTCCTCTCCTCTCAGCAGTCATCTGATAGGGGATGAAAGTTGCCTCTTTGATTTGGCATTCAGTCAGGCTCACTGGCAAAGACACACACACACACACACGGGTTCTGATGGATAGGGCAGTATTATGAGGACAATAAAGGTGAATAATTACAGCTTTAAACTCAGGACATTAATACGGCCCCACGCCCTGCCCTACATATACAGGTTGTAAGATGAGTTTAAGAGCCATCCTTGAACCATTCTTCAAGCAATGTGCATTGTCTTGCTTTTGGCATAACTCCAATGAAAATGAAACATGAAAATCTTTAAGTTTCTGAAGGTAAACCAAATTTGTGTTTGGGTTTTCTGTATTTTTGAACATTTGAATGTGGTCAAATGTCTCTGTGACCTTGGTGTATTTGATTACATTTTCCAGGAACAAAATTACAATATCCACAATATTGCATGCAACATGTAACACAGATGTTGTTCATTCATCATTTTTCATTTTATACGGACATAGAAACAACTGAAAACTTTTGGATAGTGTTGACAAAAAGAGGATATAACAGATGAGAGAAAAGGTAGTTGTTGTAATCACTATGTGTTTGTACAGATCTATTGAATTGTGCCGCAACATTTTAGACTCATGAAAGATGAGAATATTTTATATCTGTTTAAATTCCAGTCTTGTCCAAAAAAGTAGTCTTGGTAGCAGACTAACTCTCTCCATTTACCAGAAAAGATCCCCCAACATAGTGGGACATGGTGGAATAAAAGTCCCACTCTTGTTCTTCTGGATTTTCTTTTCATTTTGATAAACATTGCATTGGTTTCTTGTATTTGGATAACACATTTACATGCACTGTAATCATCTGGTTACCGTAAAATTTGCATAATTGCATTATGTTGGACTCACAGTATAGAGGCCTCTTAGAGTCTGTTTCTCTTCTAGTTGGATTATGAATTGAATTATTTTGAATAAGAGGATGCATTGCTACGTGTAATGATCTTCCCTTCCATTCCAACACGCTGTTGTCACAGCAGTAGCCCATTTCTGCCTGTAGTGCATACACATGTGCAGCAATCCAGAAAAAGAGCTCTACTTTTTCTTTCTTACACTGTTGTTGTTGCCTATTTTCACTTCCTAAGTCCTCAAACTGAATACATAAGTCATTTATCAGTGTCGTACCTTCCAAAAAGACCCATCTGACCCTTTCAAATGTGACTTATTTGAGCTTTTAGCTAGGGGTTTGTGATATGACAATATTAGATCGTGAACGTTTAAATGTCTCCACAATCTGCCTTTACAGAGAGATTGTTAGTATCGTGCTACAGTGCACATTGTATCAGTTCAGCTCAGTGACAGAGTGCAGTCTGCTAGCAGGAGGCTAACGGGTAACAGTACCGACATGGCGAGCACCTCACACCACATCTCCAATCTGCTGGAGAAAATGACCTCCAGCAACAAGGATTTCAGGTAAAAACAAACTCAAAGCAGAGCAAACTATCTGCACGGTTCACATCAGGAGCCCAAACTATTTGTTTTTAATGGTAAATGCTGAGCATCGTCACGTCACCAGCTCACCAGTTAGATGCTTGGTAGTGTGTTTGTGAAATCTAGAGCATGTCTTGTAAGGAAGCTCACTTGTTGCACATCATGTTAAACTGACAGCTGGGCTGCAGGTAAACACCATCGTTTAGCGGTTAGCTCGCCTGCTAACTGGCAGCACTAACTTCTGTCATGTGGCAAGCCAGTGTGATGTCAGCTCAGGTGTACTGTGTTGGTGTCTTTTTTTTAATGGTGCACATCCTGCTAGTTATCCGAACCGACACACTAATGCCTCTACACAACATCAACTGTTTGCTTTTCAGCTGTGAAATTAGTTTGGTTGAACTGTTAGTTTGGTTTCTCACTGCAATATCCATTTAAAACAAGGCCAAACAGACTCACTACTTTTAGATGCAGCTTTTTTAACGTCATTTTATGAGAGTCTTTCATGGGTGTATGTTTTTATGTTGTTTGTGAGCCCCTAACCTAAGACAAATTTCTATCATTATGGGATAGACAATAAACTTTTTTGAATCTTGAATGTTGAGTACTTTCAGTAACTTGCAAAATAGTCTTAAAAACCAACATGAAAATAATTGTGATAAGATTGTGGATCGAGATCCTGCCTGAAAGAAATTGTGATATGATATTTTTGCCATATTGCCCACCCCTACTTTTAGTGATCTGCCACCCCCAGTGGTTACATTTTGGGAACTAAAGTTACTTGTTTAAGCTTTGGGAAAGATTGCCTTCATGGTTAGAATAAACATTGGACTGTTTGTAGGGGACAAGTTGGTAGGATGCAAACTACAGTTTCATACATACTTTTTGTGACATGAAAATTTCATTTTATTTCGGCCGTTGCAAAGTGAAAATCAGCAAATGTTTCAGTGACTAATGCTATCGTTTTTCGGCGGTTTTATCATCCCATCGACTTCTAGTCAACCTGAGCTCCTTGAAGTCAGAGCTTAGTAGTGTCGGTGGTTGATTCCACACACACACACATTGACTCACACACATACACACTCAGATCCCCAAGAGACTGAACTTGATCCCTGGCTCTACTGGCTCGTCAATCGCTTGTGGGATTGGCTTACGGATAATTGACAGTTGTTGGAGCCGATCCCAGTGGCAGGTAAAGAACGCTGGAGGAGCTCGACAGGTGAGAGCTTGAGTGGGTGTGTTTGTGTGGACAAGTGAGTCCTGGGTACAGTGCAGGGCTGTGTTATCTGATAACAGTCAAACCTAGAGGTTAAGAGTGTTTCTATGAATGAGTAGGAAACACTTTAATGTACGCTACAGTAATTTTGTTTTAAGAGCACCTGAAGTGTTTACAAAAAGCACCTTTTCTGAAACGACATTCTGGGGAATATGCTCATTGGTTTTCTTGCTGTGAGTTAGATGAGAGGGCGGATAGCACTCTAATGTCAATACAATAAATATGAAGCTAGAGCCAGGAGACGTTTAGCTCTGTCAATCAGTTATTTTCATGCCAGTCATGAGTGCAAGAAGTGAGATGAATAAACCAGAGAGAGTTGAACTTTGATGCTGTACTGGCCCAAAAAACATGAAAGCCTAAAAAAACTTTTTTTGGCAAATGTGCCTAATGAGCAGCTTTCATTGAAATAAATCTTGGAACAAAATATCCAAATCCATACGTCTGTGTCACCACGCTACATACATTGTTTCCTGTATTTTCCAAAAAAAGCCAAATATTATCTTGTTCCAGCTTCCTAAATAGAAATATTTATTGCTTTTCTTTGTAACAACAGCAACACCATTATTTTCATTAATGATTAATCTGGTGATTATTTTCTTGATAAACTGATTAGTTGTTTGGTCTTTAAAATGTCAGAAAATGGTGAAAAATGTTAAAGCCTAAGGTGACGTCCTCAGATGTCTTCTTTTGTCTTGACTCCTGTCCAACAACTACAACCCAAAGATATTCAGTTTTCTGTCATCGACCAAAGAAACAAGAAAATATTCATGTTTGAGAAGCTGAAAACAGAGAACTTGGGCATTATTAAAAAAAGAAACCCTCAAAACTATTAACCAGTCATAAAAATAGTTGCCAATTCATTTTCCGTCAATTAACTAATCCACTAATCGTTGTAGATAGAATATTTTTGTCAGACAATAATAAGACGTTGGAAGGTGACACCTTGAGCTTTTTTTTTTTTTTTTAACATTTCATAGACCAGATGATTAATCAATTAGTGGGGAAAATAATCAGATTAACCGATAATGAAAATAATCTTTAGTTGCAGCTTTATTGTGAATTTTCTCTTTTAAGATGCTTTTGGGAGACAGTCGTCAGAGCAGTAGGTGAAGTATTTATTTCTACTGATAGACTTAAAGTTGTGGGGGCTTTCTTTGTCATGCCAGCTTTCAGTGGCAGTACGGAGCGTTGCAGGTGTGACAGATAAATAGCTCTGCAGAAAACCATTTTGAGAGTGACAGAACAAGAAATGAGTGCAGTTCATAAACTTCTGATTTCTTTGCAAGAAACTACCTATTTAATGTGTGAGTGCTCCTTCTGCCACAACTTTGTATACAGTAAATCAGGGTCCAGACAAACCTGTGAGGGAAATATAAAACGGCTTATTTTTTGGAAATAAACCGTTCAGACATCTCAAAATCAAAGTATTCACACTACAAATAGTTCAAACTTCTAACATTGACAGAGGAAACAGCATCACATTGACGGGTGGAGAAGCAACATTAATCAGAAACACACAAAGATCTTTTCATTTACAGTTTACGACTAAATGTTTGGAAAAGTACATCAAGCACTTACCAGTCCCTCCAGAAATTTCCTGCAATTTCTCAGCATTAAATGTGCTACTAGGAAGGTTTTGACATCAATATATCATCGGAAATTTAATGTCCATACCTTGCGATGAGAATGAAAGACAATTGCAAGTCCATCATTGGCAGGCATTATGGCACAAATTAAGCCTTTGCAAATAAAATCGCTTCATCAACAAAAATAACTCCTCATATACAGTTAGCAAGACTCTTCAACCTTTTCTCTCATCATCAAACAAACCCCTATGACGGTGGACCGGAAAAAACAAAAATGGCAAAACAGGATGTGACAGGGTTTATGAGAAATGTGGCCTTATCATGGTTCTTTAAGTTCAGAAAATAAAAAAAAAAGATGAGAACTGAAATACTTCCAGCTATTTATGTGATATACAGTATGCTTATTATCATAGCAAGTGATTACATATGATGCTTTCTTCATTAGGTATTAGTTTAAAAAAAAGTCGTAATTTTTTTCCTTGACTTGCAATTTTCGCCAATTTTAGAATTTTTACTGGCAAAAAAAAAAAAAAAAAAATCACATAAAACTGGAGAAAAGCCACTACAAAATCAAGCATTTTTGATTGCCACACTCATAAAAAAAACTCTGCGTAATTCTGACTTTCTGAGGGACTGACTTTCAAGGCAATCTATTCCTTTTCAAAATCTTATATTATTTTCTCAAAGCCAACAAACCTGCAAGGTTGTTCAAACCCAGCAGGTCTTTACTGACCAACTCTTCATTATAACGGTTAATAACAAGGTTATGTAGAGTCTTTTATGCTCTATAGATTTGGAGGTCAGTGGAAATCTTGCAGATATTTACCTCTTTACCTCTTGAACGCACAACTTTCTATAGTCTTCCTTTTCTTTTCTGGTAAATTCCCTTAAACCACAGTGCTCATCATTGCTCATGTTTGACCTACAGTGGATGAAGACAGTTACTGGCCTCCTATGAAACACATGCAATCAGCAGCAGCTTTCTCTCACCGGTCAGTTAGGAATTTTACAGACGAGGAATGTAGCAACAGGAACATCATCCCACTTGCAAACACTGCCAGTTATGTTTGGATAGGGTGGAAGTGGGAATTGAACTGTCCCCTGTGCCCAATGTTAAGGGTTGATGTGGCTTATTCATGGTCTAAATATAGTTTAAATTGATTTCTTTTTATTAATTGTATTGTATGTAGTATTTCTGTCCTCCTTGAAATAAATGTTACTTTACTACCTCAAAAAGCTACAATTAGTAATTTAGAGGAGATAAGTTGCATCAGAGCTCTATGGTTATCTGAAAATAATGCATACCCTGCAGCCAAAAAAATCAGCTTGTATCCCCATCCTCAAGACCAGACCTGACTGAACCTGACTGGTAGTGTAATAGGTTAAAATGTCAAACCCTGTAGTAAACTCTGGGGAGAGCTGGGGAGTTTAATTGAGCAACGTTAGCCTGAATGGGTGAACTGATAAAAACTGTAGAAACATGTAGATGCAGGGCCAAAAATACACCATGTGCCATCACTACGTGTGTGCCAAAATCGAGAAAACCAAAAATCTGAACAACAGTCACCTCTGATATTGGAATACAAATGTACTATAGGTAACACTCCAATGTTGAATAAGGTCTTCAGCAAGGTATTTTAACTGAGAAGCTACAACTAAACATGTCAGTGCGGACTCTTGTTACTCTTCGGAGACTTTTTTTTTATTTTTATTGATTGTTAGAAAGCACAGTGAGACTCTCACCCATTTCTCTTTCTTTTTCTCAGTCTCTCCCTCCTCCCTCCTACTCTATTGCTCAGCTATCTTCAAAGCAGCAGCATACATTAGTGTCAGTGTGTGAATGTTCCCAACAGCGTCTTGAAGAAACACTCAATGTGTGTATGTGTGTGTGTGTGTGTGTGTGTGTGTATGTGAGATGCAGCATGGAGAAATTTTCTTAAGAGCTTCGGTACACATATTATCTCACCCCAAATACACAACTGGAAATGTGTTCATCAACAAAATCAGTGCTAAGTGTTGTTGTTTATGCTTTTCCTTGTGGGAATAACATTTGATTTTTCACCTCAGTAAACAATTAACAAGTAGGCTACATGTGTACTTATTTTAGGCTACAGCTACTTACTAATTAAATGGTTTAATCATAGAATATGATAAACTTGGTGGAGGAAACATCTATCTGCTTCACAGTGTGCCTCCAGTTCATCATTTATCTGCTTCTATTGGATCATTTTCTTGTGTTTTATCATATTTTTCAGATGTTTTGTGGTGGGCAAAAAGGCGCAGGTGACAGGTGTTTATTGCAGTCTGGACAAACCAGAAATCCTCAAAATGTGATTACAGTAAGCAATGTTTTATGCCATTCCTATCATGCCTAACAAACTGGCGCCAAGCCCACATCAGGGCTTCTGGCCATGTCAGCTCAGTGTAGAATACATGTGTGTATTTCAAAGTAATGGAAATTTGACGGTATAGCCTATATGGAGCTGTGGTTCTCAAAGCAAAACATCGGTAGTGAATATTCTGGTTAAATGGTTTTGATTTTGGTTGGTCATGGCTCCTCACAGAGCCCTCAAAGATACCTCTGGTGCGATTCACGAACAGCTAAAAAAGCAGCTTTTTGGCTATCGGTTGTAAACCAACTGGTTTCAGATGAGGAACCAGTGATGTCAGGGGCAGAGAGAGCATCCAAGGTGTTGGTATGAGAGGACATGGACAAAACCTGAAGCTAAAATAATTAAGCAGATCATCAGCCAGAAAAGATATCCATAAATATGGAAATCTGAAAAGAATCTTTTCAGCATTTTGGGACACTATCCGGTTTGCATTTTTTCAAGTCTGTCAATACTCTCACATGCCTGTATGTACATTGAAATAGTTTTTGGTGGCTGTAATCATTCCTCTTGTTCATACTGGCCTCTCTTTATGCAATTTTCTTGTAATTAAAAGGGGCTACAAAATCCACAGACCTTGTTCAGTGTAAAAAAAGCATTCTGAAGTTTGGCTGAAGCTAATATAAAGCTTCAGTAGTCTAAGTTACACAAAAAACGTGGGAATCTTTTTAAATTTGCAGTCTTTTTTAGTATCACATTCCCTCTCTTTTTTGTTCTGTCCCCCCTACTGCAGCTCACATAAACAGGAAATATGGTACTAAAAAGACTGTGAAAGATGTCCACTTGATTTATCTAACACAGACTTTGTGTCGCTCTGGATGGCAGGGACCAAATTTTATGTCAATTGTGGATTTTGTCCCCCATCTCTTACATAAGAGTCATGTCAGGAATGGATCTCTTGATAGCCATTATGGAGAGGAGAAATGATGAGACATAAATCTCAAAATAACTGCAATAAACATACATGCATGTGAGAATTGTATTTAGATAGACTTGAAAAATGCGAACCTAAAATTCATCAGTTACAACTAATCCTAGAATGTATTAAAACTTAAACAAAAGCACAGTACATATAATGCCAAGGTTATTGTTTTACAATACAGTTGTTTGTTGTGTTACATTTGGTTACATGTAAGAGTAAGCTCTACAGCACTTGCAGCAGAGCTGGTGCCAAATCAAGTTTGTTTAAAACTCCTAATATTGATTAAAATAGAGAACTTCCAACTCAAACTATTGTGTAAGTGTTTTCTTTAAGTATAAAGTTTCTGTGTACAGCCATCACTGTACAGCGGCTGCTACATGTAGAGGTTCTTTGTAGAAGTGTATGATTGTATAAACCTAAAGAAATATTTTTAGGCATTGTATAGAACTTGTGCTGCCCGTCGTTCACTTAAAGGTTGCCCTCCTCTATTCATCTTCCTCTAATCTTCCCTCTTTCCCTGTAGTTGTCCATCTCCCTCCGTCTCACCCCCCCCCCCCCCCCCCCCCCCCATCTCTCTCTTCTCCTCCTTCAGTGACAGTAAACTGCCCTCCCGCTGCGTGGCTCCTATTACAGCCTCCATCCTGATTCCCGTCTTTCTTCCGTCCTTTCCCTCCTTTTTATCCCCTTTTCTCTCTAACCATCAGTTGCTCAGCCTAAAAGCTAAAGGCCCTCTCCAGACGCTGGCTAAAAAGATACAAGAGGTCCAGAACAATCAGCGGCCAAAAAGAGGAAAGTGACGACGAGGTCAGGATGATCAAGGGGACGACAACAGCAGTGATGATGATGATGATGATGAGGATGATAGTAAAGGTGCAGGTGATCACGACGATGGCAGTGGTGATAACGGCAGAAAGAAACCGCTGATGATGATGATGTTTATCATGATAAATGCAGCAATAATATAAAGATGAGTGATTTAAGTAGCACTAAAGCAGATCTTTTTATAAGCCACATGTTCCTAATGAAAAAACATGGATTTGGAATTTAAAAAACTGGTGATATAAACTGATTTTGTTGCCATTTGTGTAACAAGTCCTCCTAAAATTTGGTCCTTGCCCTCCTGAACAACACATATAAGCATTTTCTGATGTTACACGACATCGCCGTTTCAAATATAAAATCATTTTCTGATCTTAGACCACTGTGGTTAAGATTCAAGCACAAAAACAAACTGGTTAGAGTTAAGGCAAGGTATGGTTTGGGCTGAAATAACCACTTTGTTAGGGGACCTTTGTTGTCATGGTTACAATAATAAACACTTGATGTAACAGCTATGAATGTCCACGGACCTGGTTAAAAGAAACCAACGTTTTCCATTGGTTTGAAATGGGAAAGGAACAGCAGTCCTTCTTTTTAGCCAGACAAACGCGTCCACATGTGATTCTGTGGAGAAATGTGAAATGTAAAAATCTGTCGTACAGTTAAATATACCAATAATTTAAAGATTATATTTCCATATGGACTATTTTAGGCAGCATGTGGACGTTTTTGTCTCTCTGGCAAATATCAAAACAGATACCCATCTAGTCCACTGTGTTTGGTTCTGTAGCTATATGCGAACCTCACCTGGCTGTAACATTTAGATTAGGTGGCTGTAAATGGTCCTGCCTAGAAATTTATTACGACAAAGCCATTCCTGTACAGACTTAGTTCATCATTCTTCTTGACATCTGAATTGGTCCTCTGTATAACTGCTCACCTTGGATTACGCCACCATGATTTCCACATCAAATTCTGTGTATTAGGAAATGATTGATGGTTAACACTCCCCGTTCATTTTGCGCTGACTGGAATTGGAAACTGGAATTTTGGCAAAGGAAGAAAAGCTTTCCACAGAGCTGCAGTCTGCCTGAACCATCACAAAGATAATGTGTCCTGGATGCCTTTGCTACTGTATCGGTGTGCTGAACTAAACCATATTATAACAGCACAGGATGCTTCCATTCTTTTTTTTTTAACCATGACTCTCTAATACAGCATCCTTGTATGTCTGATAGCGTCTCTTTCTAGGGATATTAATATTATCAAGGCAGCATTGAGAAGTTTGTAGCTAGTTTCTTCCAGCGTCTGCTTTCAGTTTGGATTCACAACAGCTGCAATAGATTTCAATAGAGACGTATCAAAATGTATCAGTGTTCATAGAAACTTCTCAAACCACTCTTGCAACATTATCTTCTTCTCTTGTATTGGTCCATAACCTTCGCTTTGCTAATTAATCACTTATTCAGCCACTTTGGTTATTATTTTCAATATTAATTCATCTGTTATTGTCTTGATTAATTGTTTAGTCTATAATATGTCAGATAGTATGAAAAATTCCCCTTGTAATTTTTCCACGGCCCAAGCTGATGTCTTCAAATGTCTTGTTTTTTTCTGACCAACAGCCCAAATCCCAACATTCAATAACAAATACTCAATTTACAATTATATTAATCACAGAAAAGCAGCAAATATTCACATTTAAGAAGCTGAAACCAGCAAATGTGTGGCATTTTTTCTTAAAGAATGACTGAAACAATTAAATGACTATTAAAATAGTTGCCAATTAATTTTCTGTCAATTAACTGACTAATGGTTGCAGCTTGACTTACTGTAGGTGAAGCTTTGGAGCTTTGAAGAGCGATAACGAGACATTAAAGTGTTTTAAGGAAAACCGACATTAAGTGTGTCAGTAAGGTGTTTCCAGGAGGGTTGAATTTAGAGCAACTGGACCTGTAGATTCTTGAGGATGTTTTAACTTCTTCAGACTGACTGGTGGGGAGTCCCAGGTTGAGGCAAAATGTTTTCAAGAATCTACAAGAAGTCCAGTTGCTCTTGACTCAACTGTTTTTGATACACCATGAACTGGATGACTGAGAATCTTTAGACACTCAGTAAGATGTTGTTCCTGTTTTGGAGCATCTACTTTTGTTATGTTTTTCCACTCATTTGTTCAGGTTTTTTTCTTGTAATTTGTTATCTGTCTGTTTTTACTGTGGAGAAACTCTGAGTGTTTGGAACAAACAAACAGCGGAGAAGCAGATCATACTGCAGGAGTTGTTCAAGAAGTCTTAATAAATGACGCAGGAGCAAGCTACAAACTTTACAAACACCACTCAAGCCCAAAGGAGGGGGATTTCATACTTGTAAGACTTTGGAGTATGTGTTTAAGTACAAACTGAAAACACTGAAACTGCATGAAACAGTAATGAGCATCACATTATGGTGCTGATGAACAATGAAAATTCTGCCTTTTCTCCACCTCTGTCGTTTCCTGTTTTCCTCCTCCAAAGACTTACCAGTATGATGTTGATTAACTATTGATTGTGATCTCGAGCAATATTTGATGTTTATAGTAACACACAGATCCGGTTCTCATTTTTAAGTGTATTAGTTGTTCGATCTCACCTACTTTGACAAATTTACCACATACCAGGCGTGTGCATGTGTGTGTTTGTATGCATGTGCATATCAAAGCGTATGCAGTAGAAATGTAAAATGTGTGGCATTGCTCTTCAGAGGGGGAAAAAAGTCAGAACTCTGTGAGGGAAAATTACTCTTAATTCTCCTCATCTCACACTCTGTGGGACTGGAAGACATCCTGCAGGGCTCATGTACACGCACGCACACACACACACACACACACAGCACAACACAACACACGACCAGGTCAAAGCCCCGAAGCTTCTGTGGCAACTTGGAGGGCCAGAATAATGACTTCCATAATGTCTTCCTACAGCGAAGGAGAGAGAGAGAGTTACTGAGGAAGAAGGTGAGGGAGAGAAGAGAGAGGGAGCACTTTCCTTTCCTTGGCTGTAGGAGTTCTATTGTCGCTCGCCCTGCGGGAGCTTTTAGTCCTCGGCTCCAACTTATCGGCTGTCCAACCATGTGGGGTGGGTGGCTGAGAGGGTCGCAGGAGCTGGGGGGCGATTGATACAGTAAAACGCCCTAGACTCGGAGGGCTCAGAGGCTTTTTTTTTTTTTTTTGAAGGGAGGGGGGTGTTGGCTTTGTGTGTGCCGAGAGGTCAAAGCTACAGTCGATCGCCTCCCTTCCTCTTTCTGCCTTTCTTTTCATCTCTTTTTTCTCTCTCTCCCATCGGCATGATTGATCTATTTTTCAGCTCTCTCACTGTCGCGTGTTGACTGAGGTTCAATATGTGATTTTTAATATCATAGGCACCTGTCAATTGAGCACTATGTTGACAAGACACAAACACATACCTCTTTAAGTTGCCGAAAATTAAATTATATAAATAATTTGCTGTTTTTATGGCATGCATATAATGAAGAGTGAGATGGGGCCTTTCAGTGCGAGACCAACAGAGAGCTGAAATACGTTCACCAATGTGTCTTTCTGTGTGTGTGTGTGTGTATGTGTGTTAACTTTATTAATCATTTTTTGGGGATATAAGTCTGTTCACACAATCACATGATGCTTTTGGCACCATAAATCTTTAAATATAAGTCACAAATGTATAGTTTCACTTTTAAATTGATTTCCTGAAACAGCTGGGCACTGTAGTGTTTAGCAAATGTTACTCAAACAGAAGTTAATAGTGCATATGTTGGGGACTATTTTTTCCGCTGTGGATCAATAATAGTGCTCAAGTGACTATTTACAACAGCAGGAAAGTTTATGTGGGATTGATTCATGCTGGCAAAAAAAAATGAACCAACAAACGTTTTCTGTTAATACTTTTGTTTGGTGTATATAGGGTCTGACTTGGTCCACACTGCTTCCTGAAAAATAGCTACAGCCACGCACTCTGAGTCTGACAATGAAAAAGCTCAAAATGGAAGCATAACCACCTCAAATGCTGTTATGAAGTCACTGAAGTACCTTGTGATAATGAGCAGCTGTATGCGCTCGCTGCTGAGATCATTCAGCAAACCTGTATATTTAACGCAACATGACTTAGCTGCTGGTGGTTCCAGCCCCCGTATTTACTGACCGCTCACGACACTTCCTGTACGTGCAGAACTGTTACCTGCATAACGAAGGTTTCAGGGTTTGCCATATTTGTTTTAATACTTGAGTCAGAAAGTAGACTCACTGCTTGTTTGCCTGTGGATATTATTTCTGGCTGCCAAGGAGTTTTGCAAGACTCAATGCGGCAGTTTGATCGATCGATTACCTGTAGTGTGTGTGTATGTGTGTGTGATAGTGTTAATATTTGTTCTGTGTATTGATTTAACACATTAATTGCTACTGCTACTGACATGATTCAACATACAAATTTGTTTTGTAGAGTTTTGTTTATTTACACAAGTAGAATCAACACAATATCAATAAAAAGGAAATTAAAATACTCTATGATTTCTCTATGAAGTGGTCTGCCTGATGTAGACGACAACTTAATGTTATGGAAGGAAAATGAGGCATAAGTTGTACCTACACAACCTGTTTGCATTCCCTGCGCTCCTGTGGCCTAAAAGGTGCATCGCACATAATTCTAGAAAATGCCCAAAACTCTAAAGTTGAATATATTTAAAAGTCTGGACCCGGTGTATAACAAAGCAACATAACACTTGAACTTTGTGGCACTACTAGGATTGATTCAAAATAAACTACATAAATAAACTCAACAGGTTTCATATCAAAGAATTGCTGTTTTTTGTTTTTTCATGGGATTTCTTAATAAAAAATTAAATGTATGTGTGTGTGTGTTGTGCTCTTTGCATACATTATATGCAGAGAAGTTGTGTGTTGCGTGTGTGTGTTGCATTTTAATGTGTGCGTGTGTTTGTGTGCGTGCGTGTGTGTGTGTGTGTGCGCACGCCTGATTAGATGATTATTTCTAGACGAGATAAGTGGGTGAAACAGAGACTCTGTTGACTGTTGTTCAGGTAATCAACACACACACACACACACACACACACACACACACACACACGCACACACACACAAGTCATGCCACGCCATGCCAGATTGCATTACCTGTCCCTTTTCATAGGCACATAATGAGATCATGGAAACCCTAAACGGATGGATGGATGGAAGGAGAAAGAAAGACAGAGCGCCATAGAGACATAGTGTGTGAGAGAGAGAGAGAGAGCAGAAATGACAAACAATTATGAAAGTTTTATATTACATTTATATTCTTGAATCCAGAAAAATAAAAGAGAAACAGGCACAATACCTATCAAACTGTAGAGCTAAACAAATATTTAAAATGTCTAAAAAAATATGTTTCCATCATTAATTTTGTCCTCATCTCTTCACTGATAGAATATTTTTTTCCTCTTTTTATATGTACCTTTTCTGTTTTATAATCATCATAATAACATAGAGAGAAAGTGAGTGATGGGTAAACAGAAAAGGAGAGAGATGGAGATAAACAGAGAGGGAAATCTGGCTGCCTGTCAGCTCGGTTCACTGTGTCAATTTGTCCAAACAGAGGAGGCTCAGGTTGCAGTGGAGGGTCAGGTAACAGGAGATCTAACAGACCACACCTATGCAACAGGTATTAGCCTTATCCCCTTGCTTCACATGCACACACTTGCATACATACTGACTGTATAGACACCGGCTGGTTTATCTGTTTCATGAAGCTCAATAGATTTTAAAGAAATCAATGAAAAGTGAGTTTTATCTCCATTAACCTCAACTGTGTACGTCAGAAAAATAAAAACAGTTTCCCTTTATTTTGTGCATTCCAGACAGTTCAAGATGTCAGATTGATATTTGTTTGGTTTTTCTCAAGTGCATTTATGCGACTCTTGATATATTGAATTAGACAAGCTGAATGGGTGATGACATACATTAGATTTAGTTTGAGATGGGAAGTTTGAGATTTGCCTGATAAATAACAATGACCTCAGCTTGATTCAAGTATCTGTCTCTGCTTTTCACTTATTTCTCAGCCACTCATCATAGTTGCACAGCCATTAGTCGGTATGTTACAGCAGGAAATATGGCCAATATTAGTTGAAATTAAAGAACAAATTTGCTGATCTACTATTGAAAGAATTTTTAGAATTTATTGTCAATTAATTGTTTGACTCTAAAAAGCCAAACGAATCACTAAAGCGATGGACACAATTCTTAGTGGACTTTCAGGTACCACTTTCTGATAAGTCAACCTTTATAGCTTTAAGTTAATAAATCATAAGTCATTAAGAAAAATAACTCCTCCAGCATCAAACTTGCTTTTTCCTTTTGACAATGTATAAAGCTTTAGTCAATTATTAATTAACCATAAAGAAAGTCTTGAATTAATGCTTATAAACTGTAAACGTTGCAATGGTGAAATTTTCTGTGCCCTGTAACATTGTGGCCCTTGATTTTCCTGTTTTACACACATATTCTACATGTTTTTGGCATTTTAAGGTTGCAAATGCACAGAAGGTCCAACCCCGAATAGTCTATAGCTTAATTTATAAAAATCTTGACAGAGCAGTTAAACACCTGACTGTCCGAGTTGAAAAGAAAAATCTCCATCGCTGCCGGAGCCCCCAATCTGAGCCTCATGTCGTCAGTTTGCAGTCATTGTAAACAGAATCACACTAGATAACATCACAGCAGGCTAACAAAGTTTTACAAAGGTAGTCTTGTCTCAAAGTCACCCAACTGCAAATCTAACTGTGATGTAAAGAAGGTGAAGAGTGATGGAAAAGTATTTAGTTTCTTTTAGCCGTGACCAGGATCTTTCCCAAACCTTCGCCATTGTTCCCTAACCACAAAGAGCTCTGACTGTCAGTACAGAGAGAGCTACAGACAGCAGCTTCAGTGTCAAATAAAAACAAAAGTATATCCGAAAAAAAGCATAAAAAAGCACATGAATAAAGAAGAAGCTGTTATATTTAATTTCTGCAACACCCTCATCTGGATGATAATCTGTTCTACTCCTTATTACTGATTGATCTGCTGTTTTTTTTTTTGTTTGTGTGCTTGGAGTTAACAAAAGAAAAATAGACTGTCCTCCCAAGAAATGCAAACTAGAGCTGCAACTAACAGTTGTTTTAATTATTTATTAATCAATCAATTCTCAGCAACCAATGTGACATCTTCAAATGTCTTGTTTTGTCCGACCAAAAGTCCAAAACCAAAAGATATTCAGTTTTATTTTCAAATATGACAAAAAGAAGTAGCAAATCTTGTCATTTGAGATGCTGGAACCTGAGATTGTGTTGCATGTTTTTTAAAAATATTTTAACTTGGGAAAATGACTGAAAAAACACATCGATTATCAAAAATAGTTGCTGATTATTTTTCTGTCAATCGACTGGTCGATTAATGGACTCATCATTGCATTAAAGAGATATGTTTATGTTCAAGTCGCTGTAGAAATGATCTCATCTGTCTGGAGCAAACAAGAAGATAGTGTGACGTTGTTGACGGACGGGTCAACAAAAACATCTTCACGTCCCGCCAACAGTCGACGTTGGTTACTTAAACCCACACGCTGACCTTTCCTTAACCCTAACCTCGTCATTTTTGCGCATAAATCTAAAAACAGAAAATCCAGGAGACGTCACACATCTGATTGACAGCTGATTTTCTGTCGAAGTGCAGCGCAGAAACATCACACCATAAATAAACCGGGATCTCGAAGATTAGCAGTTTCAGCCGCCTGTGCGTCTTTTTAATCTTCAGTGTCGTGTGAACCGGGATGCCAAAACCTGCCAGACTTGCTGCTCTGATAGATTTTTTTTCAAACATCACACCAGAGGAGACAAGGTGGCTTCCTGGACACATTTCTACAGCTGCCTCCACGCTTCATTATACAGCTTATTCTCATCATATTGCCTTCGGTTAACAGGCTGACGCAACAGTCAGCAAGCTCACTCTTTCACTCCCTTCCTCTTCTTTCTTTCTTCTCACTCTTTCTTCCTCTGTTCCCTCCTTCTCTTTCTTTCCTCACTTCTGCTCCCTCGTTTTCCTCCTCTTTTAATAATCACCCCTTCCCCCCATCTCTCCTCTTGTTCCCACACTCATTGTTTCCCCTTCTCTTTACTTTCTTGTCATTTTACCTCTCCTTCTTCCTCCTTTTTTTTTCTTTCCCCGATCCTTCTGTCGCTTCTTTCCTTCCCTGCACTAATCAATTCTTTGCCCTTTTTTTCTAATTTTCAGGCCTCTTCCTTTTTCTTTTTTCCATCTCTCATTCCTTCTTTCCACGTTTCCTGTTGTCTTTTTTTCCTCAGCCCTGCCCCATCTTTTTTTTTCTGCTCATTTTCTTCTTTCAGTTTTTCTTTCTTTATTCCCTCTTTCCATCCTTCTTTTCTTCCCTTCATCTATCCATTTTTTTTCAAGTCCTTCTTTCCTTCCTTTCATTATTTTTCTTTCTTCCTTCATTTTTCTGTTTTTCGAGTCTCTCCTTCATTTTTCATCTTTCCACCTTTCTTTCATCTTTTGTTCTTTGTCTTCTTTCATTCATGTCTTTCTTGCTGTTTTTCCAGTCTTTCCTTCATTTCTTTTTCCAGTTTTCCCTTCATTTTTTCATGACTCTTTCCTTCCTTTTTTCATCTTTCTCGCTTTCTTCCTTTTATTTATTTCTGTCTATCTCTCTCTTTCTCCCTGTACTTTTTTTTTTCTGTTATGGAATGTGTGATGAGCCTCCAGCTAATCCCATCCCTAAAGCACCTTAGCAACGCTCGCTAAGGGAATTTGGAGGGAGCTACAAAAAAAAAGAAAAAAAAAAAAAGAAAAATTGCACACACACATACAAACAGACATGCACAAAGCCCAGTGAGCAGCCCCCTATTGGCAGCAAGTGGATTCAGGGATGCACTAATACATCTTCAAATGTGCTTTTTAAAGCATTTGGAAAGGCTCTGTCGTTGGGCGATAACTCCCCACCGGTTAAAGGATGGATGCTCCCGTTGTGTTTCAGCGCCGCTCTTTCCTCCCTCTGTTTTTTCTCATCCTTCCACATCCCTCGCCATCTCCTCTCCACCAACCAAGTTGTCTACTTTCAAAAAAACAAGAAAAAGTTTGTGTCTAAACAGCAACGGCATTGTGTAAAGTTTCCTCCCGAGGATGTTTGACATGAGTGCAGAGCCTGAAAAGTTGGGTTTGATCTGCCGCTTCTCTTCCGTGGCTTAAAATGAACACTGACATTTTACATCATGGTCTTTTAACACACAGCTGACTCATAACGGTGATCACATCCTGAAAGGGTTCAGTCGATGTTTGTTTTAGGAGGATGTCTGTTGTGAATAATTTGTGATATTCAGTATCTTTCAGTAAAATCGTTTCCAAGTTAAAAAGTTGAAGCTGGACTAATTAATATTTTTACATTAACAATGAATCAAATAACTACATGTCATGTCTCATCGCTCTTATTAATCTTGTTTCCAGCAGCGGCAGACAGCTGTTTTCATTGAAAAAGCTCTGATAAACTCGCTTTACGTTACCTGCCCAGCACCAAACAGCAGACGACAGACAGACAAAGTTAGCGACTAGCAGGCGAACATAGTGGAGCATTTAGCTCCTAAAGAGCCAGAAATTTACCTCTGGAGCTGGTGGAGACAAAAATAGTGAATATTGGGCAATTTACATGAACAGAAACACGGCTCCATGTTGCGAATAACTTTAAGATAGATTTATAAGTATCATAACACATCAGTGTTTTGTTTTCAGCTTGTTTTGCTGCCCCCAGGTGTCCAAACAATAATACTGCATTATAGAATAATTCCATTTTATTTCAACTCGTCTTATTTTCACAGTTTTTTCACATTATTTTTTATCAAGAATAATAATAAGATGTTCAACTTAATGTAATAACTGAGTTTGAACGTGGTGACATCTTCGTTAATATCTCTGCAACAATGGAGCGATCATGTAACAAAAGATGATATACTTAATTTTAAAGGTGCAGTGTGTAGAATTTAGTGGCATCTAGCAGAATGGACTTGCCAGAAATGGAATATAATATTCATAAGTATGTTTTAATTAGTGTGTAATCACTTGAAAATAAGAATCGTTGTGTTTTCGTTAGCTTAGAATGAGCCCTTTGTATCTACAGAGGGAGCAGGTCCACAAGAGGCCGCCATATTGCACCGACATGTTTCTACAGTAGCCCAGAATGGACAAACCAAACACTGGCTCTAGAGAGGGCCTTTTGCGTTTTTTTTTTTTTGCAAGTTTCACAGCCATCATAGGTTCTCTTACACGCTTGGAAGGGGAGGGGGAGTCCTATACACTGCACCTTTTAAGAAGCGGCTGCGACACAAGTGACATAGTTCATACTTTATAGTTGCCTGTGTACTGTGTATCCACTAGGGAACAGATCAGTGATGAATCATTCCTTGCCAACATGACTGTATTTTCCTTGTGATCTTTGGATTCTGCACATTAAAATAGCTAAACACGGTGACGTGTTGTTGTTTATATGTTGAGACGTCATATAAGTAAGAATAGAGGGCAAGCTCCATGAGATTATGATTAAAACTTTCCTCCGTTCCGTTTCCTTCCTCCTCCTCCAGTTTGTTCAGAGCCTGCTGCATACTGATATACCGTCGCCACCTTTTATGTACTTAGTTGCATCTTGCGGACCTGTAGTGATAATTTCTTAGGACGTGCACGACCAAAACTCAGAAGAAACACAGGATAGGATCTTGTGCCTGCAAATGCATAGCTAAGAGCAAGTGTATAAGCACTCGCAAGGCTCTAATATATTTCAAAACGGACACACAGTAGACATGCATGCAGCTCTGAACAGTGAAAGTATAATTTGAGTTTAAGAGTGAGATGAAAGACAAAAAAATTATATAATTGACAGAAACATTATGTATCAAATTGAGTAAGTAATTCCTATTTAATTATAAAAGCTGAAAGAAGGAGGACAAACTTATAAAAAGGTTCCTTCAGAACGATTTGAGATGAGAGGTCAGATGAGGTGCACAAATTATGTATTTGGAAGAAACAGGAATGTCATATGAAGTCATTTATTCATTGTTTTCTTGTTCAGGGCACTGGAGGACAGTAGAGTACAGACAGTAGACAGTAGAGTACATTGAACTTCAAGCAAAGAGACCTGGTTAAAAAAGTAAAAATATGTTACATTCAAATTCGGTCTAATCACGGTAAACAGATTAAGCTATATAGGTGATAAGATTAGTGTGTGTGTGTGTGTGTGTGTGTGTGTGTGTGTGTGTGTGTGTGCTCTCAGATTCGGAGGCTATAATGAGAATCTGTAAATACCCTCAGACTGAATCCCTCTTCATGTTTAATCTGAGTCCACAACTACTGGCTGCCAACACAGATCATCCTGCTGTACACACACACACACACACACACACACACACACACACACACACGTAGACACACACCTACACACACACACACACACCAAACACGGGGATATCAATATTCAATATGCAACATCCAAAAATGACACAGAAACAGGAAAAGCATGCATAGATGAAACCATATATCCCGACAGATCATACTCATTTACACACAAACACAAACAAACACACACACACACACACTAGCAGGCCTATATAAGTGGATCAGGGAGGTGGGTGTGTGTAGGAATCTTCAGCCAGGCTATCGCTAACAAGCATGCTCCTCTCTCTCTCCTTTATACAGCAAATCCCTCCACTCCACGCCGGAGATTAGCATATTGTTTTATCCAAACACACACACACACACACTCTCACACACACACACACACACACACACACACACACACACACACACAATCTACTACACGAACACTTAAAGCTACATTTCCCAAATGAAAATTTGGAGTCTGTATGGTCACTGGTGGGAAATCTTCAGTCAGAAAAGGATGAATTAAAACTCCATCGAGTGAGCACTCTGTCCAGGAAAAAGCTGAACTCACCTGCATTCGATCTTTTCTTCTTCTTTCTGGGTAGCGAAGTTCTTGAACTTCAAGCAGTTTCCTCTCGCTGCCATTTGGAGGTGCTAACTTACAAAGTAAACAGCTTTAATTGAACAGTAATAGTTTTAAAAGGAAAATTTGGCCTTTGTTTTGTAGTTTTGGCCATAATTATCAGTTGCTGAGACATTCGCTTAAAAGCACGACGGGGCAAGAAACACCAGCAGAGATGCGACGAGGTTGTAAACAAACCAGGTTAGAGAAACGTACTTGAAACAGAAAATGAAGGTGAGCAGTGAAATTATTACCCAGACTACCCAAACATCCATCACAAGTTACAGACTGACTGTGACCCACTGTGCTTACCTTACTGGCACTGTGTGCAGACAGTTATCTTCGGCAGGGAGGGATTTATCACTAACACTTCAGGTATACTCACTTTCAGTTTTACCTCCAAATGAAGTGAACTTTCCTGATGGTGCAGTAGCAGAGTCACTATGTTTCCAGATCTTAGCAAGTACTTTGGTGAGTACAATGTTATCATAACTGATGGAAATGACGGCCCAAACTACAGTGGTTTCAGATCAGTCTGAAACAGTATATTTTCTCTTAGTTACAAGTAAAAGAATAGAAGAATTATCATTAAAAGTGACAAAAGTGAAAGTACTCAATGCAGAATATCCACTTTATATAAATGTCATTATTGAATTATTATTATTAACAATACGGGTTAGGCAGCATTCTAAGTGTGGTTAGTTAAGTGTTGGTGAATATACTTAGTTACTTTCCACCACTGCCAAACTACCAAAGTAAGACCCAAGTCAAAATAAACTGGAATTGTCTTTTAGGGGAAAGCTAAAAGGCCATTTAGTGTTTTTTAAGTGACCAAACATGTCTAACTTTAACAGTTGTAGCTGTAAACAGAGTAATATTTCATTGTAACATGTACAGAAAGGGAGCGATCATGTACTGTACTGCAAGATGGAAGTATTTAGGATGTTGTGATGTTTGCTGCAAAAAACAAGCTGTTTATTCATTCTGCCTCCCTCTTTCTTACTTCTCTCTTTTTCCTTCCGTGTAAAACACACACACACACACACATACACACACACACACACACACACACACACATTCTTCTGCACTACACTGACAGACAGCTTAAGCAGTGTGACTAATGGCTCTCTGCCCTGTGCCTTGCCTTGGCTTCTCTTAGGATGAAAGTAGGTGACGCCATATTTGGTGCATCTATGGGGAGATACCCCAAGTATTACTGAGGAGGTAATAGGAAAAGTGTGCCCCTTTACTTCAGCTAACTATGAAAACACACAAACAAAAACTTCTCTATATAGTAGCTTGCATTGTCATGTCATTTTTTTGCATGTGCATATGTTACATGAAATGAAAGAGTGGAACAGCTGGTTCAGGGCATTTTGAAGAGAATATAAAATAGACTAAAACCTGCACAAAAAAAGTGTGGTTGTTTTAGAATCAGATATCAGTCTTGTCCACAATTCATGTGATAAATCTTCCTCCACAATCATAGCTGCAGACAATTTTCTTTATTGCCGTTACTAATTAATTTTTTGCTTGTTTCACTTGCTTGTAGAAAGTGCAACTCAAAATTCAACACTGTAGGTCCTTAGAAGCTGCTAATTTCACTAATCTGATTTCTAATGTGAGGATTAATCTAAATGTTGAGATGTCAATGAAACACTGAACACAGTCTATTTTTTATCATTTAAAACATCATTTAAAGTCACTGAGTTATGGCTTTTTGAAATTTCAGCACAGAATATGTCCGCATTTCCTGTTTAAAAACTCAGATCCGTTAAATATAACAATGCACGCACACACAGATCTCCCCATGTCAAACATCACTAAATAATTATTGCACCATAGCAGATGATTGGCACTAATTGACCAGTGTTTTTGGCGGCCAGACTAGTGGGAGGTTGGAGAGACGTGAACCAGATCTCACCTGCAATCTGCAAATGACAGAGTTCCCCTCCGCAGAGGTGAAAGGGAGCGAGCGGTTCGTTGGCCTCTGGGCTGGCAGGAGACCTTTTAACTCCAGTGATTACCTGAGCCTGAGCTACAGTTGTAATCATGTTAGTGTTTCCTGTTCTCTTCAGTTCCTTTCTCTTTTCTCTCCCTCTCTTTTCTTTCTTTATTTCTTCTCATAAGTGCCTTAACCCTCCTGGAAAAGTAGCATGTTGTTTGAGGTAATTGGTTTGAGGAGACCTCACTTTTGCTCCTGCATTTATAATTGGTTTAAATGCAGAAACACTGAAGCTTTTCTTGCTTTCCATTATCCAATATTATGTTTTCTCTTAGAACACTTGCTGGTACATTCATATCCTTGAAATAGTTAATTTCCCACACTTTATGTTCAATTTGTCTACATTTCAGATTTTCATTGGACATTAATAAATTTAAAATGAGATAAATATTCAGCTATCTCACTTTAGTGTCGGTTTTCAGGATTGAATACTCTCTGAAACAGAATTGAGACCATCATGGCACATCGCACTGGATTTGTTATGTTATGATGGGTTCAAGAGTTTTTCATGCCTTGAAAATACTGACATTTTTTAAAATTGAGGAACAGTGTCAATGAAAATGTTCATCCTTGAAACATGGTCTAAAGGTGGAGTAAATGACATTCTGTGAGATCCATGAGAACGTGTAGCAGTGGAAATATCATCTCAGCTTAACTTCTGGCATGTTGGAATTTGCTCATTTCAGCACCTGGACAGCTCCCAGTGAAAATGCCACAGGCTACATTCAGACCAAAAACAGCCCTGCGTTAAAACAGTGCAAGGGGCTGCATTGGTGGGGGCGTGTTGTAAGGTGCCGTTGAGACAATGTATTACAATCCAGGGTGTCGAGTTGGAGCCGCAGATTAATGCGTTTAAAGGTTTATCAAAAGCCAGAACACCGTTCAGCGGTTTGTAAAACTCAGACAGGATCTTACAACTCTGGAAAGTTATTGTGGTGGTGAGTATTTTATCTTTCATCGCAATGATTGCGAGGTAAGCAGTCAAAGACTCTGTTCACATTACAAAGTAATCCACCGGGAATGTGTGCTTGCATGTATGTCACAACCCTGTGTTGCCAGATGACGTCACAACCCTGCGTTGTTTTGCTGAGCCTTCTGCGTTGGCAGCCCTGCTGCGTCAATGCACTGCCTCCATTCAAATGAATGAGAGGGCTGCGTTCTTTCACACAGAGCTAATGTCGGTCTGAACGTTGCCTTAAGCTAGGCTCATGTTCTGTGCAGTGTCCCCGGCGCGATGGTGCGTGCACCAAAAATGATGTAATGGCGTCTTTTGCGTTGAGCATGAGGGCCCCACAAGTTGTTGTGGCACTTGGTCGTGCACCTCTCAATTTTATAACCAGGCGTGCGCTGCTAAAAAGGGACCTCCTAACGGAATAAAACAGACAGCTGCTCTTTTGTACATAGTTTTGATATTATTTTTTATTTATGTGTGTAAACACCTCTGTGCGTGCTCGTAGCTTGCACGCTGTCTGCAGAGGCCCACGCCAGGGTGTCTCGTGCAAGTATAAACAAGGCTTTACACCAGCTAGAATATCTCAACTGTCAGCACTAATGCTACATTACAACGTGGATCTGGGAACATGGCAACATTGCTAAAACATCTCTGCCTGTGCAAGAAACGTGATAGATGCAAACCCAACATTGTAATTGTTTGATCGTAAGGTTTTGGAGGGTAGGGAGGACAAGAGAAGTGTAGTTGTACAAGAGCTGTTGAAATTTTGATTAATTTCTGCAGTGAAACACAACCTCGAACTGTACAATCACTGGCTGCACTGGCCACTCTTTCACACACACGCCCCTCCTAATCTCACCCATCCTCCCTGCCCTGAAGCCCTTTAGGGTTTCAGGCAGGTCTTTTTGGGTGGCTCCCCCTTTGTCCCATGATCGGCTACAGATGCCTTGGGTGAGATGGGCAGGCAGAGGGCTCAGCATAGAAACTTTATTCACAAAGCTGTGAAGTGGGTTAATACTGGAAGATAGCGATCATTTGTTAATCCTGGATGGAAGAACATGGAAATCTGTGGAGACAGGGTTGCTTAAAGATGGAAGTAATATAATTTATTTCAAGGAGGATTTTCCTTGGTTATGATTTGATGCTGCAAAAAGTCAAAGTAACTGCCAACCAGAATGTCCTTGTTCAAATACCTATAATAGAAAGCATGCAGCCCTCTATAGCAGTCTTCAGCAAAAATTACTACTGGACCTTGGGTGCTGTTGAATACATCTATGAGCTGTTTAACCAAAGTTTTTTTTCTAAACTTCATATTGTTTCACTTGAATAACTGTTAAAGCCCTGAAGAAGCTTCCAGTATTTTGCAAAGAGCAAAGATTAGAGAAGAACCTGAGATTTATCCTGCACCTTCATTAGGGCACAAGGAAAAAGATTTTTTTAAAATTTATATTAATTATTTATTTTTGAATCCGTGATAATGCAGTTAGACGCAGATGCTGATGTCTTTACTAACAGTTACATAATGAAGTGGACTCCAGGCTCCTTGAGGTATTTCCCCATAAACCTGAGGAGGAATAGTGTTAATTAAATGCGAGACAAACCAAACCATCTGAGAACCCACATGTCTTTACAAAACCCTCATCTTCACTGGAGTAATCTAACTGTCCCTAATCAGGGAAAAAAATGAAGGAAATTGTGATTTTCTGGCACAAATCAACAGCTAACATGATGCAACAGACCTCCTCTGCTGTCATTGGAATAGATAATGAAATCCCATGTAAAATTAGAATCTGTACATTTTCCATCTTCTTTTTAGCTGCTCCTAAATTAGCCTAAATACCGGTTGCTCTTTCAGTGTAAGCTGTATGGTTTAATACAGTATGTAAATAATATTAAGCCTAGTTCTAGACTAATGTGGCCTTTTAACCCAGCTTAATTCAAATGGTCTCTCAGGGTTTTTGGCCTAGTTTTGATCATTTTCGACCATTTTTCTCATCTTTTGTGTGTTTCTCTTCCATTTAAATCTATAATTCAGCCCCAGGTTTTTACATTTTCATTTCATTCATTGAAGGAGAAGAAACCCTAATCCAAATGTGTTTCAGTAGTCCACTTTTTAAGTAACTATTCTAGATCAAGGTATAGTTGTGGTTTAATTTATACCCTGTTTAGCGGTTAACCGGCTCATAATCTAGGTTTCTTGTTTTGGGTGAAACCTGATATGAACACTAGTTATTTACTTAATATTCCTGTGTGAAACAGAGTAAGACACAGTGCAAAAAGGCACTTAGTTTGCACTCTAAATACACTGATCAATGCAGTTCCAGTCAATGCTTTAACCTCTGGATGTGATTACCAGCTAAAGGAATTAACCAAAAACATAAAAAAAAAAGCCTCAGTGTCTTCCTGGTAAACTGTAAATATGCAGGAAAATGGAGCAGACGAGCAAAATATAAAGGGGGGAAATCTACATTTAGTGCACATCCGCTACTGAAAAAAGAGCATAATTTGGAGTAAAATGCCTCGAAATAAACCACAAACTGTCTCTTCATGGCTCCCAGTTGCCCCATTACATTGCACTGAAGCGTCCTTGCTACTTGTGGGCGGGTCTCCCCAGTGCCCGTCTGAGCAGACGGTGTGTGATGATTATAGGCCCCCGGGGAGATCCAGGGGGTACTCCCTAATTGATTGTCATGAAAGGCTCTAATTGAATTGAGAAGCATGGTAGAACAACACACCATGCAGTCCGTTTGATGCCTGGTGACTTGGTTAAAAAACCTCGAGGCAGTGGAAACTGTTAAGTCTACATGGAGGTTTATATATGGAAAATGATTTAAGTTTTTACATCAGCTGTAAGTGAATCAGAGCTAAGTCATCTTTGACTTTTATTAGCTGCTATCGGAAACCAAGGAAATGCAAAAAAAACAAACAAAAACAACCAAAAAAAACCAAAACAACAAAACTAGACTGATCAGTTTATCATTGTCTTAATCACAATAATCAATGTATATGAGAAGCCAGTATATCATTACGCTAAATAGTGCTTTGTCATCTGCTTTGCCTGGCTCTGTTTCCTGCCTTTGAGCAGTTAAAAGTATATGAAGTTGAGGACCTATTATAGTGAGTTAATTCTATATATTTTTTTTATGCACAGTGAAATATTACATATAACTACATAATCAACAGAGGTCATGTCTTCAGTATTTTTAGCCACTTTATTGGTGCTAGTGGCTCTAGGGTATGGCAGTGTCAGTCGGACCACCAGATTGGTTCAGACTGAAATATCTATTGGATTGATTGCTGTAACGTTTGATACTTACAGTCATGGTCCCCAGCAGATGAATCCCATTGACTTTGGTGACTTTTCCTCTACAGTGCCATCAGCAGGTTGACATTTTTAGACTTTTGGTGACATGTCACTATTGGATGGATTTTGGTACCGACGTTCATGGTTCCCAGATCAGGTATCTTGATGTGTTTGGTGATCCCATAATTTTTCCTTTAGGGCCACCATGATATTTGGTTTTTTTGCCTTAACAACTATTGAATGGATAGCCATGAAATTTACACATTCATGTCCACTTCAGGATGAATTGTAATAACTTTGGTGATCCCTTAACTTTTCATTGTTGCGCCACCATCAGGTCCAAATTTTAGTTTGTCCAATAGTTTGATTTAGAGCTAAATACCTGGTCCTTCATGTTTAGTGCTAATTAGCAAATTTTTGCATGCTAACACTGCTAAACTAAGACAGTGAACATGGTAAACTTCAGCTTGCTCACTTCACAGAGCTGCCAGCATGGCTGTACACTCATACTTTACGTTGTACAACTAAAAACTTAAACATGGTGAGAATCTAAGATGCAGAGTCCAGTATTTTTAGGACATATATATTTGAATTTGACTACTTTTAGACCAACAAAATAAATAGGTAAATGCATAAATGATTCAGTAATTCTCTACCAGAAATGTGAAAAAATCTTGGCTATGGCCCTGGTGCCAAAACTGACAAAAGACAGTGGAACAATGTCGATACATAAGTCCCCTTTGAAATCCACCTACAGTATTTACACGTTTGTCGTCACAAAATAGGTTTATGGGAAAATAGTCATATACACACTGTTCTATTCATTATTTTACTTAACGTTTACTTTCTACAATGCTAAAAAAACAACCAGATGAAATTTAGACTGTTATCTGAGTTCAGTTAGATCCACATGACCTGAAGGCACGTATCAGTGTCTAATTTCCCTTTTTTAATGTAGCTATCAAAATTCATTTTTTATTCACAGCTCATATTTTAATGACCTTGTTAGACTTTGTAACTCTATGCTTGAGTAAACTTTCAACATTTATCTTCCTAATTTAAAGTTTGTAAATAGAAACAGAGAGACAGATTGAGACAAACTACGAACAACTCTGGTATATTTTCCTCTTTTTAAAGGTTGTGAAATATTTACAGTCGCTGATAAAAAGAGAAAATGAGGCCGACTTTTCAGACAGCAGCAGAGTGATGGAGAGAGTCAGACAGAGAGCAGCGAGGCTCCCTCAGCACCAATAGGTCTGCTTTTGGAAAGAGAAGGGGAGGGGAGGAGAGGAGGGGGCCCTCGGATTAAGAGGCTGAAAAATGGTTAAAACGTGTCAACGTGTAATTGCACGATAAGGCCCCCTCGCGAGGAATCCGTTGGCCCCGTTGCTATTTTCTATGGCGTCCCGGCTAATCTCCTCGCGCCACATTCGGTCTTGTGCAATCGGTCCCCCGTAATCTCCCATGACAGAACCGGGTCCAACGACGGAGGTGAGGGTTTTTATAGGAGGAGAGGGAGGGAAATATGCGGAGGCGTGATAAACTGACGCCGATTAGCCACGTTTAGGACACCGGGAGCACGCGGGATGGGGGGCGTGGGGGTGCACGGGGTTATGGGAGTGGGAAGTGCCAGAGCAGCGGTGTCCAAGCATGTGCTAAGCAGAACATGAGGAGAGGATGAAAACCTGCAGACACATGGCTGTGGATGGGTCCAGCCTCTAGCCTCCCTGATGGGACTATGGGAGCATCTGGGGCTACTGGGTACACTATGTTGACCAGACTGAACTGTATTTTTGACTGATCAGTCCCCAAAATCGCAGAACAGACACTGATATGTGTAGATATTTGTCCTTTGGGTATATTTTGTCTTACCTGAGCTTCAGTGAGTCCAAATCTCCTCCTGTCATCATCAAGTCACATCAGGACTTGATAATAAACCTCATAATTTGACTCATAACACTGATCACTTGATAATATCTTTTATTCACTCACTGTCTTCCCAGACACTTGATTTTTTTTGGGGGGGGGGAAGAAATCTCTAATCGTACCTTGAGGCTCCATGAATTGATGTTCCTCACAGTATTTGTTATAAATATGTGTTTCTGTGACAGAATCTGTAGCTGAAGGGATCATCTTTGATCTTCCAGTTTAGTATCATCGTACTGAAGAGCAGAGATCAAGCGCAGAGATACTTGTGATCAAGAAGTCAGTAATCAGATACAATGATCCTTCGGTGGTGATAAGTTTGGTAACTACATTGAGCAAAGAACATCCTTCAGAAAATTTGTTTTTCATCTTTTGATGGTTTAAATTCCTTTTTTTTTCCTCACTCTGAAATGTCTAAATTTCCTTTTCCTACTCAATAACCCTTAATAGGTGAAGAGAGATGAATCTTTAAACATCTCTTCCCTCTTTCTGTTTGATATGCACTTTGGTTAATGGTAAGATTAAATTTAGCGTTTTACAAATATTACCTGACACTCTTCAGTGCCAGTTTATGAATTACTAAGTCTGAGCAACAAATCTTTTTTCCAATCTTTCCAGAAATTTCCTCACCTCCACGTCCGATGAATCTATTGCATCGGTCAGTTTGCTGATTAATAAGCAGCCATAACTACTGACTGCTACCTAAGTTAGTCTTTTAAATAGTAGGAGATATGAATATAATGGAAAATCATCTAAAAACAATGAGAAAACAAGAATTCACATTTATTAATAGTGATCAGCCATGCAGTATTAAAATGCAGTGGTAAATAAAAGGTGGTTAAATATATCTTTACAACCACCACAAATCAGAAAATAACATATTTATGCATTTGAATTGAACCCTATTCATATTTATACAGGGTTATTTTTTCTGCTATGTTAATTTATAGATTATAGTTTTATATATTAAGGTAGTAAAATAATAAAAAAAGCATTAAGTAGAAGGTAACCCCCTCACACATTAATACAAATGTTATCTGTTCTTTTTTTTTTTTTTTAATAAAAGAGCAAAGACAATCCCGAGCAACCTGACATGAAATTAAACTAAAAAAAAACAAAAAACATCTGGGAACATTCAGGACAGGCGTCTAATAAATACCTTCAGTTTAAACACCTGACATCCCTGGAAACAGCTTTATTTAAAGCCTGTCTGATTTGCATCCAGTTGCCCTCTTGTTTTTAAGTCCAGGCCCGAGTGGGAATTAGTCTGATAAAACCAGGGGTGTTGTTTGCTGGGCTTTTTGTTGGGGGTGACCCCCGGGCTGCCCCAGCTTACACCAGGACTAATCCCCATTCTCCTCAACACAAAAACCTCCTCTCCTCGCCTTCTCCCTCCTCCTCCTCCTCCTCCTATTCCTCTGCTCTCCGCTCATTCATTCCTCCCTTTCCCACCCTGGGGGCCTCCAGTGATTCAGCCATCAAATTTAAAGAAGGAAATAATGTAACAACCAGGAGAGTTACACACAGATGAAGCCGTTTGATGCTGGGGAGGGGGGTGGAGGGGGGTCAGGAATGGGGGAAGATTTGAGGACCTGTGCGGATGTAGAGAAGGACCCAGGTGGAGGTGGGGTTTAAGTGGGCCCAACTGAGGCCAGATGAAGAATTAGTAGTTCATTGAGCACCGGATACTCTTGTTGTCGGATTTACTTTTGCTTGAGATCTAGATTACTGAGGTCATGACCCTGATGGCAGGTAAAAAAAAAAGAAAGGAAACTTTGCATGTTTGCATATGATTAAAACAGATAGAACCATAATATTTTAGCATATTAAAGTGGATCTGATTAAGGTTATAAATTTCAGATGATGCATGATCAAGTTGGCCAGAATGACAAAGCAGATGATAAATAATTGTGCCAGAATTTGAGGGGCAAAAAAAAACATCAATGAAGATGAAAGAAAGGCCTGAAGCTCTCATATTTGCAGGTGATTTAAAAATACAGGATACATTGAGGCTAACTCTCGTGGGAAATGTGATTTTAACTTTTAAAAAATATCCTACATGCATTTTCACAATTTTACTGCAAGAAACAGAAAATAAGAAACCAGCACATAACAGAAAGTAATACCTGAACATTTAACATATCCCTCATATAACTGGCTTGTTTTTTTATTTTGCATGTACATTATTTTGTATGTTTTGGCATTAATAGTAATAATAATGAAAAAAAAATGTGATAAAATGCTTTGTTTTTAAATCATAGGAGTAATTGAGAATGTGGCCCTATTTCATATTTTAAAAAATCCACAAAGGTGGTAAATTATTAACATTATTAGGTGATTATTTTGTGCATTACTCTGCTAGGAGAGAAGAGACCAACAAGTGTCAGAGCCACTGATAATATGTGACCATATGCTGTGTTATTAGCGCCTGGAAATATTAAGACTGTATTAAACATCATGCTACAATTATAGAGATCATAAACCCTAAGGCAGGAAAACTCAAATACGGACAAAAAAACTGTAATTTCAGGGACAAATGACCAATATCCATGAAAAGATCCTATTTTCAAAGAACTATTATCATCTTAATATAACATATTACTCACTATGTGAAGCACAACATGCATTTATAGTGATGCAATGCATATTATCACGAGTTATTCAAGCTTAAAAGATTGATAATTAAGCTGATTTTTTTTTAACTGAAAAAATAAATAAGATTGATCAGAATGGAAAAGGAAAAAGAGGATGGAAACATGATGACAAGAGAAATAATCAATTAAGAGCCCGACTGATAAATATCCTCTTTTCAAGGGCATCATGGTGGAAAAATGAAAACATATCCGCCTGCATTTGCATTTTGAGCAGATTTTTACTGTTTCACTGCTCTCACTAAACTCGTATTCAGCGACAATGAGCCTGTCGGCATTTATACTGTAGCCTAAATATATTTAAGAATAGATGTAAATAAACAGCAAACATTGGAGGTACAGGTCACCCAAGCCTACTTAAACCTCTTGCAAAAATAATTATCCCACAAACATTTTCTCCAAGAAAGAAGAAATTCTGCCAAATGAATCAAACTCAGCGCAAAATTGTTTCATCTTCAACCCGAAAATGGGGCTTGGTATTTTGTAAATTATGTACAATTGCATAAAAGCGTTTTCAGTAGGCCTATTTATTCACAATTTACAAGATTTTACAACAACAAAAACAAATTCAAATTACACCGACTGACTCACATGTTTACAAGCATTAAAACTGGAAATCAATTTAAATTGCAGCCTAGAAACTTTTTTTTTATTATTTAAAACACATCTTCCACACCGCCCTCCATTTATTATACGGCTCCCTCTTAAAACAGCTTTTTCAGGATGCCTCAAACACACAGCTGGTGCCTTTAATTCCACAGAAAAGTCGGAAAAAAAACCCTTCAAAATGCACCAGCCTTCACGGATTATAATTTAAATCGTGTCAAAACTTGGCATGCTCTGTTCCTGAGAGCAAAAGTAAATCAAATGCGCTTTTCCTTTAGCTCGGACAGACAAAAAAAATCCATCACTGAAAGAAAATAAAAATAATAATAACAATAAAAAAAGTTTGTTCAAAGTGATTGCATTTTTATGGCTATAACCGCCTATAATTTACATTTCATCAGCAGCCTGCGCCCACATCTAAGAGTTTAAATATTTGGTTGTGGTTTGTAGTGCTTATCGTACATTTAGAGATTTAAATATGAGTCAGAGGAACCGTCCCGTTTACCGGAGTGGAGCCGCTGCTCTGGTAGTGCTGCGGGTGGAGCACATGCAGTCTGCTCTGAACGGAGGAGTCCCCCGCTGCCTCGCCGGTCGGCAAATACATGCTGATCATGTCCCGCAGGTCCCCCGTAGGGCACGGCGGTGCGCGCGCCGTTGAGACCGGGGGGCTCACGCTAGGCTCAGATTTCACAAGGGACCCCAAAGTCCCTCCGATTGCTCCAGACACCGGGGAGACACCGGAGCTTTGGTGCTGGTGAGTGTAGCCGGTGATCCCGCCGTAGCCCGGCGGAGAGGCGCTCATGTAGCTCTGAGAGTTTGAGATGGGGCTGTAAGATAAGGCGCTCATGTCGTACCTGTGCACGGGCTGCGGGTTGTGCGGGTGGTGATGCGGGTGATGGTGCGGATGCGGGTGGTGCGGGTGAGCCCCGGTGCCCGGGTGTTGCGTGTATGCCAGCTGCGCCTCTTGCATCATGGCGTGAGCCGCCGCCGCCGCAGCCGCCACCTGGCCCGAGTAGGTGCCGTTTGCCCAGCCGTTCACGTGCGTGGCGTAGCCCGCGTTCGCCCCTGCGTGGCCCCCTCCGGGGCTCTCGAGCCGCTGCCCGCCGCCCATCCCTACACCCGCAGAGGAGCCGAGGAGCCCGCCGGCCAGCGAGTACTTGTCCTTCTTCAGCAGCGTCTTGGTCTTCCTCCGCGGCCGGTACTTGTAGTCCGGGTGTTCCTTCATGTGCATGGCCCGGAGCCGCTTCGCCTCGTCGATGAACGGTCTCTTCTCCGCCTCGGTCATCACCTTCCACTCTGCGCCCAGCCGCTTGCTGATCTCAGAGTTGTGCATCTTGGGGTTCTCCTGTGCCATTTTCCGCCTCTGGCCCCGGGACCAGACCATGAAGGCGTTCATGGGTCTCTTGATTCTCTCCTGGGGGATTTTGCCGCCGCCTCCTCCTCCCGCGTGTCCCCCCGGGTTGGATGGGTTGGTTTGGGGCACCACGGGGGAATGTAAGTCCGTTTCCATCATGATGCTGTACATTCACCTTGTCTTGGTAGAACAACACTTCTCAGTCAAACACACAGAAACATTCAGGCTGGCCCGCGCGCAGCTAAACCCTCCGAGGAAGCGACAGATAAAGAGTGAAAGAAACGGAGAGAGGGATGAAAAGGTGCTGTAGTCTCAGGATGAAATCCTCTCACAGGTAAACTTGCTCCTCACTTCCCCTTTTCGCCTTTTTCCTGTCATCCGCGGGCGCTGAGAAGAATAGAAACGCTTGTTTGAGCGCACTTTGGTTGAAGCTGTAGCCTACTGGGAAAAGTTACCGGAGCGTGCCCGGGCCGCGCGCTTTGACAGCAGCTAAATGAGCGAGAGACGGCCAATGGAGAGGCTCGAGCGCAGACGTGATTTGCATGCAGGGGCTCGAGGTTCTGGTGACGTCGGAGCGCGAGACCTAAAAATTACTCCCTCTGTCATCTGTTTTGTGTGTGTGTGTGTGTGTGTGTGTGTGTGTGTGTGTGTGTGTGTGTGTGTGTGTAGCTGAAAAAAAAAATACACACATGTAAACAGTTTATTTCCAATAATTTTACGCACGTCTTCTGTTTTAAACTGCAACATAAAATCAGTGTTTCCAATATTTTAACATTTTAGAATAGAAAAAAAAAATCCTATCACAGTAAATAAGTTTTTTTAAAAACTATATTTGCTCCTTGCACCAACAGAAAACAAGTAGACTACAACAAAGACACATTTTTAATGACAATCATGATGAAACGATCATTTAAAATGCGGCACGTGATTCCTAATTACCATCGTCATCATAACAATAATAAACAGGCTACAAAAAGCGCTGAACTGGGTATAAACAATAAGCTATTTTAGTTTTAAAAACATTCATTTCGCAATGAACAGACAACTTTTGGAGCATTAATGTTTGGAGTATTAATTAGGTTAGTATTAACCTAGGCCTAATCTAATTAGCGCGGGCTATAAAGTGATAAATACAAAATTAAACGTCATACAGGCTCTATGATTTCCAGATTGAATTATTTGGGGCGTTTTACTCCTATATATAAAAAACCTATATTTTTAATTAATCCATGTTTTTTTGGAAACCTATAGGCTACCCAGCCTCCCTATTCAGAGCCACAGGTGCTTTTCTGTTGTGCCCGTTGCTAGGAAACAGGTGACTGACGCCCGGAGCACGTGCCATTCAAAGCGCCCCTTTTGTTTGTTTCAGCAGCGCTGCAGAGCACAAGAGAGACACACAGAGAGATTTAACCCCCATGCAAAAAAACTACTGTAATCCTTTAATACATGTTAGAAATGTTTTAATAACACATTTTAATAATAAGTAAACTGGTGTAATGCGGCCGCTATAAAGCAGCTGCAGGCCTGCTGCAATAGGCCCGAGGATGCTTACAGGCTCCTGCTCTTATAACAAAAAAAAAAAAGGATCAAGGACAATTCTGCAAAGCAATTTTCCTGAAAGGTTTAATTTTATTGAGCCTGTCATGATCTGTAAAGGAGAGACTGCTGTTTTTCAAATGAACAATGCCTGGTTGAATTTAATATTTTGTTCATTCTTTCTTGGCATATTTTATTAAATTATTATTAAATAGTTGCGACATAATAACAAAATTAATGTTAATGCATGTTAACCTTATTTTAAATAGTAGACATGTGTTAATTTCTTTGCATTTGGCTCAGTATTTGCATCATGAAGCTATAGATGGATATATTTCATTTATTTGATGAAATTTGTCATTCAGTATTCCAGTCTCCTCCCCGCTTCCCGTCATGTGGAGGATCTCTTCAGCCCTCTGGGATTATGCTCCCAAGTGGCATCTGTCAGGTGCTGCCTGCCTCTCAGCGAGCTGGTAAACTATTGGCACGCTGGCACGGGTGGATTTTCCTCTCGCTCCCTTGTACTAGTTGGCTATAGTGCTGCTAAGTGGCTTATATGATCTGTTTTTTTGCGCACGCTGTGACAGTCTCGTCTCTCTGCCTCTTTGCATCCAGCACAGAAACATACGGAGACGAGCGCGTTGCCTGTTTGACACACAGAAACCAAATCACAGAATTGACAGACATATTTTCACATTGGCCAAATAATAATATCTTGTCAGTGATCGCACTTTGCTCTATTTTCTAATGCAGTTTCTGTTCATCTATTGATTTCATGGCAAACAGTACGGGGACTTACACATTCTAAGTAAATTATCTGTTGTTCAGTCTTGAGCTTTTTCATAAAGGATTCAGTTGACAGCTAATAAGGAGAATCAATTTTTTCAGAGACATTTGGTTTCATTTACAATACTGTCCAGAACATTGACCTTTTGTGAGAGACAAGCGCTTGTGTTGGCTTTTTGTTTGATAAGTGAACAGAAAGAGGGACACCACTCCCATCCTGTCTATCCTGTTACACCATCATCATCATCATCATCATCATCATCGTCAGACCATAGCTCTTAGTGTTTTATCGTTTCCTGTGCAAGGCTTTCTGCAGGTGACTCTTTAGATATTGATGGGACCACCTCTCCCAAAAATGGCTCCATATAAGGTGAATAAATTGTATCCATTTCTGAATTTTGACACCAGGCGGTTTACTAGAAACAATCACCCAAACCAGTGTAGTTGTGTGTTTTTAACACAGTCTTGAACAACCCTGCATGTTTCAGGATGCTAATGGCCTAATTAAAGCTTGTTTACATGCATATCAAAAGTGCAATTGTAAAATGATTTAAGGCAATAATGCAGATAAACAATATTCAGTAAAAACATGGGAATTACTCAGATTATAGCATCAAGTTTAGACATGTAAACGCTTTCATTTTTAAAAAGTTGATAAAATGCTCAACTTTGCAGTCAAAAACAATGACAGCCTTTTTTAAAATTTAAATTTATTGCAATTAGGTTTTTATTATTTAAAAAAAGACATTTGTCTCAGTGGCTAAAGGGGCGTGTCTGTGTTTGATTGACATGTCAGGGGAACAAGAGACAAAGTAAACAAACTTGCGCTGTAGCCTACAAGTCATGAACAGACGATGTGCTTTTAGGAGTGGCATTAATGACACACGCAGGTTCGTTTACATGTTGTTTAATGAGCTGAGCAGCTAATTAACTTTCTAACCTGCTGAGTAACTTTAGTGGTGCACTTTTCCCCACTGAAAGTTTGTTTGGTCCAACAAGAGAATGGTGCAGGACAAGGTGTGTGTTCATGTTTGTTTTTAGCAGGAAAGCTAACGTGGGTTGTTGTGTTGTGTAGCAGGACTGTTAGTACGGTGACATTGCTGCTTTATGGAAATATGGTGTAAAATGAAGTGAGTTGAGTCTCCATCTACGTAGACAAGGCATCATAATGACACCATAACATGTAAAATATAAATTTCTCAAAGGAGAACACAGGACATGTGATTTGAAGAACAGAAAAAAACATGCAGTTTGATTTCAGTTGGACTTTATGACCATATTAATCCGATGTTTGTCATCCACAAGCTGCTTCGATGATGTATGAAGGGCTTTTTCCTTTTAGCTGACAGAAGCTCAGGACACAGTGGTTTGTTCACAGTTTTTAAGTGGAGGTTTGTGTTGTGTAAGTACTCCAACTGGCTGTTGGTTGTAACCAAGGAAGGCTTTTCAGCACAGTGTCTGAGTTTGTCCGTTCAGTGCCATGGTCTTCATCATGGACTCAGTAGATGAACGGTGACACATCAGCTCCTCCTCTAGATAGCTGAAAGTCTGCAGAGCTGATCGTTTCCAACAATTCCGAAAAACACTGTGCTGCTGGGGAGGCTTTCTTCTTTCCAAGAGGTTTTCCAAACGAGGCCGGTACAGCAGAGGTTTCTGTAACAGCAACAAATAACAGTTTTGATAAAGCAAAGCTATAGCAGTGGGACAGGAATCAGTACTATCGAAAAACAAACAAAATTTCATTTCATTGGTACAATTTATTCATTATCCAATTTATACCATTATTTCTGGCTCAATGCTACCAACTTTGGAAGTCATTAAATTAAAGAACAATAGTTTTTTCCCTACTTTTTGAAATACATTTAGCTTTTTTCTTGAGAAATACTGAATATTTAAACATCTTCAGGCCTGAAATCACATTTAGTCGTTCCTTTTTGCAGTCAAACATAATGCCAATGTGTTTTTTAAAATGTACTGTTAATTGTTTTTTTAATATTAAAAGGAAAAGAAAAGAGGTTTTTGGGGAAATATTAGTCTCAGCCGACTGGAGCGTGGTGTTTGTGTTTGTTTGACAGTGGCTGGCAGGCTGTCAGAGAGCCGGTGTTACATAGTAGCGGGAAAAAAGTTTCACTGTAGCTACAAGTCACAGGCAGACAGTGTGTTGTTGTTACTATTGGTATTGAAGAGTATGGACTGTACTGAAGTGACATTTGCAGATACATTTACATGCTGTTTAATGTGCTGCAGCTGAGCAGCTAATTAGTTAGACTTCAGCAGGAAAGCTAATGTGGGTTGTTATTGAGTCTATGGCTCTAGTGTTGTGTAGGAGGATGTTGTTTGGCTCAGTGTGACTATCTGCTCTGCCTGTGATAGAGCGCTCACCTTACTGCTTTATGCAACGATTTGATTGGCTGGATTGAAATAAGGTCTTCATCTATGTAGACAGATAATTTACAGTATTCTGTCAAATAGGTTTCTGATTTATTTATTTTCTTTTCAAAAGAGAACAAGTGATATCCAGAGCAGATATGTATGTTGTAGCATATTAAAAAAAGCAATTTCATTTCATTTGGACTTTTAAATTTAGTTGAAAACTGGATACCTTCACCTCTTCAAACCTCTAGAAATCCTTAAAAAAAAGTTCAATAAAGCCCTTTTTGGTCAAAAAGTTCCAGGAACTATGAAACCAGAGAAACTAAATTAGCGGCTAAAAATCCTTTTTGTGCGTTCTGGATACTTTCACCTCTTCAAACCTCTACAGGTACATGTAAATGAGAAGGTTCAGGGTGTTTCCACTGCGGGAACTTTGTCTAAGAGACTAAGAACCTTTTGAAGAGCTAAACTGGCATTTCAACTGGAGGAATGAGAGGCTAAATTCAGTCCCGGTACGATGGTTTCAGGTGCTAAAAAAGTCCCTGCTGTGGGGGTGGTACTTTTAAAAGGTGGATGGAGGTTGGCGGGACTGACTGTTGCAGATTGGTCAAACACAGACACTACAGCTTCTTCAACTTGTGTACCACTTTATTCATAAAACGAGGATTTATCCTAGTATTGATTTTGGGATGAGACATTTCTTGTTGTTGGCTGTCTGACTCCTCATGACCTGAGAGCAAAGAAGAGAAGATACATAGTTTCATAGAAAGTTTCATTTAAAGCATAAATAACCATCAAACCCTCAGCAGGTTGTCTAGTGTGGAGATAGGCACGCTGGAGTTTGCAGTCTCATTTTCCATCTCTGCATTTCTCCTTCTCATCTAACTCAAGCAGCAGAGTCACACAACAGTAAATAGAAAGAGAAACAGGACGACTGTTGTTTCTAATGTGCTGTCCATTTTTAATTCACCAGTGGTCTAATTTTCCTAATATTGATGGTTCTTCAGATGCGGTGAAAATGCAAATAGGAATGCGCAAAAGAGAGTTCCTAGTTTAGATCTTCTGGGTCTTTAGTTCCTGCAGCTTTTTGGTTGAAAAGGGCTGGTTGGTGATTTTCTTTTCCATGAGTTAAAGCTGCACAGACGACAGGGACTTCTGACTCCTGTGTAGCTAACATTTTGTAGAGTTTCAGCGGACAGCGGTGTTGAGCAAGCCTGGTCTAACTGGAAATACCTAGAGTACACTGTGACATTGTTTGGAAGAGGACGGGACGGTGCTGGAAACACTGTCTGTACCTCTGCTGGCCTCGTTTACTGAGGTTTGTACTCGGGGTAGAGATGTTTGAGATAGGATTTTAATTGGTTATTTGGCTTTTTATGCTTATGACTGAGAAAGTAGAATAATGTAACATTGCCTACTCGCTTGAGCTACAGTGAAGTTATGAGTATATTGTTATGACATACAGATTTGATGAGAAACTGTAGTATGAGATAACAGCTTTTTATTGAAATCCCAAATTCTTATCAAATAAATTCACTTTACATTATGTGCAACACCGAAATCACATAAGACAAAAGATTAGAAGACATATTGCTTTTAGATAAGATTAACGGTCTGGATGCAATTTGAGAAGCTTTGGAAGGTGCTGTCCTAAAAATGATTTGTATCGCATAAAAAATATTCGCAGCTTCAGTGCAAACATTTAAAGTACAATAATCCATTTGAGTCAAATCATTGTTTCCATACATCAATAATCGCTTTTGACCTTTAGGAATAATGTATAGTAGGGATGCAAATTTCCTTAATTGTTGTCTGCCGCATTAACAATTAATAATTGATTAATCAGTAGTAATTTAAGAAATACGATGGATGTTTTTCCATAATAAAACCATTTTTTAACCACTGACGTGACCTATGTTGGCTGCAAAATCAGAGTACATTAAGAATTTAAAGAGCAGATTAGAAAAACATCAAGTTACTATATATATTAAATAACACAAAATAAGGAATTTATTTAATAGACGACATAAATGAGATCAAACTAAACAACAAACATGACCCATTTTTCCTTCAGAATTGCTGCAGCCTTCAACAGTAAATAACCTGTAATGTGATTGAATAAATATGAAACAGTCACCCTAAATCTCCCCAAAATGGACTTCACTCTGACTGTTTTTATATAGAATAAGATGCATATGCAGATCTACATGGTGGTGATGTGTATTGTTAAAAGTAGCTAACGTGAGTCCAGCTGCTGGAAACAGCTGCTCAGCTGGGACAGATGTTCACAAATACTGTCGCTCCAACTTCATCCGTCCAGGAAACCTTTCAGCATTTACTGCCAAATCAGGGGAGCATCACCTATACAGTCTAACACTTTAGTTTTAATTTGGTTGGAAACATGTAATTAGTGTCCTGCTTGTCCTGAACATTAGCTCTCTGCTGTCTGAAGCTCGTACTGTCTCACTGCTTCTATTGATAATAGTACGAGCCTCAGATAGCTAGCTAAACCAGACAGCTGGCAGACAACAACTCAGTGGAATTTTCACAGTGTTATGCTGCTGCGTTCATCAACACGATCGCCTCACTGAGCAGAGTGAGGCACGCTGCGACTTATTTCTTCCTTGGAAGTGCGTTTGTTTTACAGTTTGTGCGTTCTTTTTACAGGCGGTCAGCAAACACACCATATCAGACAGTAAGAGGCTCCACCTAGTGGAACAACCAAGTGCTGCATTTCTGACAGTTACGCCGCATGTGCTCGTCTTCTGTACTATTGGTTAATATATTTTTAATCAATTAAATTATTAACAGCGTGTAATTGATTATTGATTGATCACTGACATCCCTAATGTATGTTTAGAAAATCTAGACTCATGGTCTTCATTCAGTAAGTAAGTGATCCTTTTAGCTTCGATGCTGTAGTAACAATATATAGTCTTACATGACAGTATCAATTAATTACTGCTCATAATGTATCTATAATCCAACAATTAATCTACTAAAAATATATTAAGCGACAATGCAGAAAACGATGGACATGCAGTGTAACGGTCAGAAAATGTACGATAGTTTTGCTGTAGTACCCAGATGAACCACTAGGTGGTGCGTCAAATTTACAAATTGTAAAACAACGTCCTTGGTGTCCAATTGCAGCGTGCCTGGCTCTGCTCTCTGTGGCAATCGTCTTAATGAACACTGCAGCGTAAAGTTGTGAAAATGCCAGAGTTGTTGTCTGGTTTAGCAGCTATCTGAGGCTCGTATTGTCATCAGGAACAGAAGCAGCGGGCAGCTGCTCAGTTAACGCAGGCTGGGAGCCGAGTGTCAGACAGCAGAGAGCAGCGCTGTAGTTCAGGACAAGTAGGACTCAAGTTTTGATTTTGCTGGAAATGTATAATTAAAGTTTTGAACGGTATAGGTGACACTCTCCTGATTTGAGTTCAAATGCATTTTAGCGGCGGCAGTAAATGTTGAAAGATTTCCTGGACTGATGAAGTTGGAGCGACAGTATTTGGGGACATCTGTCCCAGCTGAGCAGCTGTTTCCAACAGCTGGTCTCATGATAGCTACAGTGAACAACACACATCACTTCACCATGTTGATAAAATATGCGTATTATTTTATATAAAACCACTCAGACTGAAGTGCGTTGTGGGAAGATTTGGAGTTTTATATTTATTCAATAACGTTACGAGTTATTTACTTTTGAAGGCTGCAGATCTATAGAAGAAAATTTGATTGAAATTGTCAGATATGTCCAACACGTTTAGTCTGATCTAATTTATATCCTGCAGTGAAGCTATGTTTAATACTTTGGAATTTGTCGCCAATTGTTGAAAAGCAACAGATGGGAACGGCGGCGACACAGATTTAAATGAAGTTATTATTTTGTGTCATTTCATTTATAATCTAAGTAGCTTAGTGTTGACTTTCTCTGTACTTCAAATTCCTAAATTGATTTTGCTGCAAGCATAGATCACATCAGAGGTTAAAAAACACTTATTATGGCAAAACATCTACTTTATTTCATTAACTGATATTGATTAACCGTCAATTGATTTGTGATGTGGCTGACTAATGATTAAGAAAAACGTTTAAAAATTTGCATCCGTAGACCAAACTAAATTGACAAGCAGAAGAACTTAACAGGTCATAATGCATAAAATATTACAACACACACTAATAGACAGAGCAGAAGATCAAAGACACAGCAGCAAGGATGTTATTCACATCTTCACCCTGCTATTAGGCCTGAAGTCTCCAACACAACAGGCATCGAACACACACACACGCACACACAGGCCTAATAGAATCAAAGGCATTTCTCCTGTGCAGCAGCCGACCCAGTGAGTTTGTTTAAGGCTCTCTGTCACAGCAAGCTGTCAACTCTACTGGAGTTCAGCCGCACTAACTGAGCAGACAGTGCACACACACGCACACGTATGCATGCATACAGTACAAATATACAACAGCAAGCCATGACATATGTCACATTAAACCAGAAAAACCGTTACTACATTCCTGTCAAGCCTAGATATGATTGCAGGACACATGGTTGATGAAAATAAAATAGTAACTTAAGACTTGCATTACTAAATTACTGTATTTTCTTACAGTGAATGAAGACTTTCTAGCATAATACAGCAGTAATACAGGTATTACCTAATCATATGAATATAGCTGTGATGACTTTTTATATAAAATGAGCTCAGTCATAAAGCCTCCTTTTCTCTCCATTTATAAAGGAAAGAAATATGCTGGACCTAATGCTGGATATTATAATGCTTTCAATACAGACACTCGAGTATTTCTGCTTTTTTCCTTCTGTAAAAGAACTGTTGAATGGTTGAAATGAATGTAAAGTGTAGATGTGACATCAGTGAATAGGAGAGGAAAGAAAAATTATAGTGAAAGAAAAGATTAGGGGACAAAAATTAGTTGTAACTTGATTAAAGGACGGGTTCACAATTTTTCAAGTCTGTCTCAAAACAACAGTCAGGAGCCCAAATGAACATTGAAATGTGTTTTTCTTGCTGTAATCATTCCTCATGTTCATATTGACCATTAGAAGATGCCTTCATAATACACTTACAGTGTAAGTGATGGGGGACAAAATCCACAGTCCTCCTCCTGTGCAAAAACGTATTTAAACGTTTATCTGAAGCTAATATTAAGCTTCAGCTGTCCAAAAGAGTCAAATCAAGTAGATATGTTTCAATGTTGCAGTCTTTTTAGTACCAAAGTCCCTCTTTTTGTTACTATACTTCAACCACAGCTCAACAAAACACAAAGAGGGAATTTGATGCTAAAAAGATGTAAATGTGGCAGATATTCACTTGATATGACTAACTCAGTCATATCAAGCCTCATATAAGCTTCACATCAACTTTTAAATGACTGTGTGGACACACTGTGGGTTTTAGCCTCCATCATTTACATTGAAAGCACATTTGAAGGGAATCTTTTAATAACCAGTATGAGCAAGAGGAATGATTACAGTGAGGAAAACCTCTTTCACTGTTCATATGGGCACCTGATTGTTGTTTTAAGATAGTCAAGATAGAAAAACAAACTAACATTAGATTCTCCTCATTTTTATGTAAGGAAATGTAAATCATGCAGTGTTGTGCATATTTTTCAAAAGAAGGTTAAAACTTTTTGAACATATTTGTGTAAATGGTGTTGGTGGGTGGGTGTTTCCCACAGCAGAGGTTAACTGACATGTGAGAGTCGGTGTTGCGAGAAGACACGTGGTCAACTTCTGTGGTGTGCTACTTACTATAGCATGTCACAGTTCTGTTATACCTATGAACGCTGATATGAGATGTTTTTGAGGGGAGGGAATCTGAGGATTCAATAAAAAGAAAAGGGGATACTACTAGTTTCAGGCTCTTACTACAATGAAGGCTGCAGATCTGCAGAAGAAAATACACCTGTGTGCCTTTGTTGACTGAAATGCAATATGAAACATAACTGGAGTTAACTGGTTGATGAAGGTCAGTGCAACTCTTTGATAACGTGGAAGCATCTTACAGTCGTCTGCCTGTATGAAAGTGTCATTTATTGTCTAACATATTCTGAAGTATGAGGGAAAAGACAAAAAAAACAGAGAGCTCTACAGTGGTGTTGTTCTGCTGCAATGTTAGTACCAGTGAAACTCAGTTATCTACAGCTCTGTATGTATGCAGGGATTTTGAAATGAAACAGACTTATAATTATTTTTTCTGCACCTGAATAGAGTTGGCAGAAAGTTTTGTAAAGTGTTACAGTGTTTCTTGGTTGGTACTGGAGTTCAGTGCTCCACGGTCTCGGTGATGACGTTAGAATAAAATATTTCACTTTCATTTATTATTAAATCCAACATGTGTGTCATCTTCTTTGACAAGATAACTCGTGTGTGTATGGCTGCTACACTGTGCTATTGAGTTCTGCCTTTGTTGTCCCGTCAACCTAATTTTTATTAACATACAAAAATATATATTTTTTAAAATCTGTGAATCAATTCAGGAGCACAGAAGATAAGAATCAAGTAAGATTCTCCCACCCCCTAACGTTTGTTCCCTTTTCAATAAGCCCACAGTTATGTACCTTCAGTGATTTAAGGCAACTGTCCCTTTTACAACATTTGAAAGAGCTCATGGTCACATTGTGGTTCTGAAAAGGATAACGCACATAGAAAATGGATGTACAGTATTCATTGATAAAGGACAATGTTGACAGTGCATACCAGATCCAAAACTTGGTTTTGGATTTTCACTTTTTGAGTGAGCCTACTAAATGCCTACTGATACTTACTGAGCTGTGTCATAGGAACAAAGCCTGTGAATTCCTAAATTGAGTATAATTTCACTATGATTACTGAGAGCCAACGCGTGCACTCTGAATTCCCTTTGCTCCACCAGCAGTGGAGACATCATCAAGCTTTGACTTCGAGGTATTTGAAATTCACTTTCTTTAATAACTTCCATGAATAAATTAACCAGTTGCAGCCATCCAGTTCCAGCCAGTTCCAGCCATCTACATGGAGCCTAACATCATCTTTCTTCCATCCATTTTCCCCCATTTTCAAGTGTCAGAGTAAAGTGGCCTGGTGTACCGAACACTGTTAAGCATTTGCACTCATCATTTAATCATCACACCTCGTCCTTTGATTGATGCCTAATGAATGCCCGGGGTCTCAGTTTACAAGACGATCGCTAACAGAGCCTTGCTAATGGGTTTTGCCTGTCTGCCAGAAAGCCCAGGCTTCAGGCAGAGAGGGCTGTGTTCACCCTGAAGCTTCAAGGCCATTTATTCTATCATTTCTCATACAGATGTGGCATATCTACAGCGTTCCTAACAGACCTAACCACCCCAAAAATACATATTCTGAGTTGTTCTTTCCTTATATGGACAGCAGTGACACGTTCACACCTGTTCCATGAATATGAAAAATGAAAAATTCAGCATTGAGCTCATAGTGTAAACAAGTAAATAAAAAAAATCTGTAAAAAGACTCAAAACGAATTCTCTGAATGCAGCTTCTCAAATGTGAATATTTTCTTGTTTCTTCAGTCTTGTATGACAGTAAACTGAATGTCTTTGGGTTGTGGACTGTTGGTCGGGACAAAACAACATAATGAGGATGTCACCTCGGACTTTAGGAAACAGTGATCGACATTTTTCACCTTTTACTGACATTTCATGGACTAAACAACTGATCGATTAATTGATAATGATAGTTATCATTAGTTGCAGCCCCAGTTATGAATGAAAAATAAAGATGTACGGCAGTGATTTTAGGGCTGCAACTAATAAGTATTTTCTTGATTAGTTGTTTGGTCCAGAAAATGTCAGCAAGTGGTGAAATATGTTGATCACGGTTTCACAAACCTCGAGGTGATGTCATCAAATGTCTTGTTTTGTCCACAACAATCCACAATTCAAAGATATTCAGTTTACTGTCATGCAAGACTAAATAAACAAGAAAATATTCACATTTGAGAAGCTGAAATCAGAGAATTCGGACATATTTTTCTTAAAAAAGAACTCAAAACAATTAGCCTAATCAATTCTAAAAATAGTTGGCGATTAATAGTTGGCAACTAATCGACTAATTGTTGCAGCTCTAATGTTTTTGCTATAACAACACATCTTCAGAACATATCTGGGGAAAAAGACAGCGGGCCCTGGCAGTTGTTCTGTAAAAACAGATCATTTAAAAAGTGAGTAATGATGATGATAATGCAGCGGTGATGATCAACGTCCTGCTTTGACCTTTAATACTTTCAGCTGAGCTCTTCACATCAAACCTTTGTTTCCCATCATTCTTCCATCTGCTGCCGGCAGGTCAACCGGTGTTGACGCCACAGCTACATTTTATTTGTGCCTCCCCGTCCTTCGTCACACACCCCCACCACACACACACATTTAATTTAATTAGAGCATATGCGGCCTCCCTCTCTGCCAGAATTGTCAAGGCGCTCGGGAGCAGCCAACACTATCACTGATTGCTTCTAGATAGGAAGAAATATGATTAGACCACGTGTTTGAGTTTGCCTGTTAATGTGAGTGTGTGTGTGTAGGAACTGGGGGGAAATCTGATTGTGGTTGGGTTAGTGGTGAGAGTGGAGGTAAGCTGAAGGGTTGAAAAGCATGAGGAGATGATTGGATAGAAGGAGGACATGAGGAGAGGAAAGGTGGAGGAAGGAGGAGTGAGACGATATATCTACAGTATTTTGGTGATGGATGTTGTCTTTTTTGGCTTCCTTTTTTTGGCATATATTGGTCATTTTATAGGAATACTTAAAACATTTAGACACTATGTTGCTCTCTGTTCAAGAGTGAAATTAGAGGATTGATATCAATTGCATGTTTGTGCTTTAAGTAAGGAGCTGAAGTCTGGATGTGGTTTGCCTAGCTTAGATTAAAGACTAAGGTTTTCTTAAGATTAAGTAAGGTTATAATGTTCTAAAAGTGATCAGACTGATTTTTAGAAGTGGTGCAATTTCATATAAAATCAATGCAAAGACGCAAATTTGCTTTGGGGCAAGTTAAAAACTGTTGAAATGATCCCAAATTGACAGGAACATGATGTGAAAAATAACAAACTTCCGTTCCTGGCGAATACAATTGGTTAATTGCGGCCAATAAACAGACCTCCAAAACACTCAAAGCAGTCAAATTTGTGTGAATAATACTTTTGTGTTCACTCTGAACACATATTAAAGGTGACTAATTAACACGTTGCATCTTGTTTATTTATTTATTTTTTTCAGAGAGATTACATTTATCTGACAGCTTTATAAAATATGATGAATTATAGATTAAACTACCCCAAAGTATATAAAGCAATTATAATGCAACAACATTAATACTGCTTACATTTCAATGTGTCATGATCCAATAATATAATACATACAGGGGACACTCTGTCTAAAGAGTACTTTTACTTGAGTTGAATTAATTAACCAATTAGGTCTGTTTGGTCTATAAAATGTCAGAAAATGGTGAAAAATCTTGATCACTGCTTTTCAAAGCCCAAGATGCAACCTAAAATGTCTTGTTTGGTCCTGACCGAACACTCAACAACCCAAAGATATTAAGTTTATTATTAGAGGACTAAAGAAACCAGAAAATATTCACATTTGAGAGAATTTTATCATTTTTCCTTAAAAATGACTTAAAATGGTGATTACATTTCTGTCGATTGAATAATCATTGCAACTCTATTAGTGTGGTATTTGTACTTTCACTTATATAAATGATCTGAATCCAGCAGTGGAAATAGGTCTAATAAACTAAGGAATCACTGTGTCCAAGAAGTAGCATTGCTGTATTTTTATTGATTCATGACAAGACAGTTACAAGCTATTGACATAGACATTGTTTACAATATTTAGCCTACTTTGAAAATATTGTAAACAATGTCTACTACACAATCACAAACAAACAATGTCAATGTCTACAACACAATTACAAACTAAACAATGTCTACTACACATACACACACAAAGAAAGAACTAAATGGGTGGCATGGCACTTAAAGAGTGGAGTACAGTGTGTGTAAAGCTGATTAAGTCTTGAGTGTGTGTTGAAAGTATTTGAGTTAGCTATGCATTTAAGTAAAGCTATTGAACATTCTACTGAAAACTTTTCTTATTGCTATTGATGAATTGTCTATTGCCTGCACATATATCTATCATTTTATCGCCCGGTCCTAATTTGAGATTAAACAGTGAATGATTCTACTGGGCGACTGAACATATTCCCATGGTAGCTGCTGTACTGAGGTGGGTTGAATCTCCTCTGGGGGTTGCTTTGTGTGTAGCTGAACGGAGGTGGGTTGAACTCTGGCCGAGGGTTTCCTTGTGCGTAGCTGAGCCGCTCGTATCTCACTCGGAGGTCGCTGTGACTTTTTAACAGTTCGCGATAGTTGGAATTGACGTCACTGTGCCTCCTCGCTAGATCGGCGTAGTCTTGTTGCAGCCCATTCAGAGCTGTTTTACTCTCGTCCAGGGCAGTTTTCTGCTGTTCACACTTGAGCTCAGTGTCGTTGAGTTGTCTGAACTGGTACGTTGCCTCTGCCTGCTGTTGTTCATGAAGCCTGGCATTGCTGTCTTGAGCTCGCTGGAGAGCCACGGACAATTTCTGCCGTTCTTCCATTAGTTCTATTTGCTTGGTCAAAGCTTCCTTGAGCTCAGCACGGTGCTTCTCAGAGGTGGTCTGTTGCTTTTGGAGAGCAGTGGCAATTTCATCAACTCTCTGCTGCAACTTTGAGTTTCTTCCCCTCTCTCGATTCAGGGTGTCTTCAAGCTCCTTCTCTCTCATCTTGCTCTCTGACTGGCACGCTTTGAGCTCATTCACTGTGATCTCAAACTTAACAATGGCGGCTTGATTCTCAGAGATGATGGCATTTTTTTTTGACACCAGTTCTTCATATTGGTCAGTAAGAGAGTGGTTTTTAGCCCTAATTTTGTCATATTCGGTCTCCATGGCCCTGTATTTAGCCCGGATATCTGCATTTTCCATCTGCAGTGTCTGCATGTCGTACATCATGCGCTCTGAGGATGCAGGGGCTCCTCCTAGTTGGTTACTGAGGAACATTGGAGGATTTGTTGCAGCCGGCATTTGTGAAACTATCTGCTCGAAGCGCTTCTTCTCATTTTCGAGGGAGGACTTCAAATATTTTTCAGCCACCAGGCTCTTTTCTAAAGCCACATTCTTCTCCTGGAGCTCTGCTTCCAGCATCTGCAGCTTGTTAAACGCTCTCTTGAACCGGAGCTTTTCCTTGTTAATGGCCTCTTTATTGCCATTGCAACCTTCTCTGGCTTCCTGAAGCTGATTTACAGCAATCTCCTTCTCATTTAGAGCGGCCTCAAGATCACTCTGCAGCTTCTTCTTCTCAGAAACCAGTTGTTGTTCTTTTTGAGTCAGGTGCTGCAGTTCCTCTGCCCCCTTCTGCTGCTGGGAGACTGCATTGTCACACTTCCTCTGGAGTCTACAGATCTTTGACTGGTTCTCCTTGAGGTCTGATTCCAACCGGGTGACCTTCTGTTGCAGTGAGGAAACAATGTTGTCCTTGGTTTCAATATCACCTTGAAGATTCTGAATACTGAGGTGCAAGGATTGAATTTCATTGTCTTTGCACAGGCTTTCATTCTCCATCTGGATGAGATGCTCCTCAAGTTCCTTGATTTGGAGAAGACACTTCTCCTCACACTCATCTTTTTCTTTGTCATGCTGACTACAGGACAACTCCAAATTATGATTGAGCTCCTCAAGCTTTTCAGTCCTTTTACTGTCCTCCTCATGATCAGCCACCATTTTACTAATTTTTGCTTGCAGCTTTTTGTTGCTGTGCTGGTGGTGTTCAAGTGACTTTGAAAGATCAGCCATTTGTGTCTTCAATTGCTCCATTTCATCATGAAGAGAAGCTTTTTCAGCTTTCTCCTTCTGCACAGCCTTTTGAAAAGTATCATTTGCTTTTACCACCTGCTCCAGAGCTTCTTTTAATTGAGATGTAACTTGTTTTTCTTGCTTTAAGGCCTCCTCAAGAGCAGCATTTCCTTTTTGCTCCCGCTCTAGAGCTGCTTTTATTTCAGATGTAACTTGTTTTTCTTGCTTTAAGGCCTCCTCAAGAGCAGCATTTCCTTTTTGCTCCCACTCCAGAGCTGCTTTTATTTCAGATGTAACTTGTTGTTCCTCTTCTAAGGCCTCCTCAAGAGCAGCCTTTGCTTTTTGCTCCCGCTCCAGAGCTGCTTTTATTTGAGATGTAGTTTGTTGTTCCTGCTCTAAGGCCTCCTCAACAGCAGTGTTTGCTATTTGCTCGTCTTCCTCCTCTAGATCTATACATAAATTGATACCTTTTTCCTGAAGCCAGTCATATTCCTGACTATTTTCAGCTTCCTCACCGGAGGGAGTGTAAGAGTAGTTTTCTCTGTTGGATGCAATGGACTGCTCCTGAATGCCCTCTTCAAGCATCAAAAGTTCATCCAACTGTGCTCTCTCTTTTCCCGTGAGGTATTTCAAGCCCTTCTTGATCTCTTCATCGATCTCTTCCTCGATCTCTTCCTCAATCTCTTCCTCGATCTCTTCTTCATTGTCCTCCACAAGGTAATCCCTTGTTTCTTTTGGTTGCCACATAGAGCCCAGGGCCTGCATAGTGAAACCTCTTCCTCTGTTCATTTTCTTATCGTTAAGAAATGATGACACCTTACTGATAATTTTGCTAGACGTTCGTTTAGACGAGTCGTTTGGCTAAAACCTGGCGTTTCGTAATCTTGCACTAACCAACTAGTGTCTGTCTTAAGACCTTAGAGTAAAGAATGAGAGCAAGCTATTAGCCTTTGTGACATCACAAAGTGACATGACAGTTGTCTTTGATCATTCTGATGTCATCATTCTGGAACCAGTTCAGGTTTGTTTTTATTTATTTATTTATTTTTAAATGTGTTTACATTCATCTTTCTCACAAAAACTTACTATAGCAACAAACAACTGTTAATTGTTTAACAGTCAGTGTGAATCTACAATAAGTAAAGTCAGCATAAGTCTTAATATCAAGACAAAGTGGCTTTAAATTCACACTGCAGAGAAAGAGTGAAGAACAAATAAATAGAGAAACAAATGAAATTCCCTAATCAATCACAGGCTGTTGATTATGTGTAATTAATCTATTGTTCTTCCTAAAGGACATTAATTAATATTAAAAATAAAAACATGTCTTGGTTAACTATTTGCCAGCTTATCAATAAATGTGAATATTTTGGGTTTTTTTTAGTCTTCTATAGTAATAAATTCTATCTTTGGTTTGTGGACTGTTGGTCGGAACAAAACAAGTTGCATCTTGTGCTTTGGGAAACAATGATCAACACTTTATAGATCATATGACTAAATGAGGATGCAAATAATCATTAGTTGCAGGCCTAAAATCAACACTTCATCTTTCCTCATAATATTGGTTGTTTCTCCCAATATACTCAATTTAGGACAGACAGAATTAACAATATTCAGATGTTTTATAATATGCAGAAAGGACTCTTTGTTTAATTTATCTGGGGTAAAGTAAAGTCAGTTTAATATTTTAAATTGTAGCAATTTATTGCTAGTGGACCCAAAAGGCTTCCTAAAATTGTTCCAAATCACAGTCCAGTTCAAATCTCCCTCATTTAAAAGAAGATCCAGTATTCTGCACATCTTTTAATAAACTGTGGTTTGTGGAGTTGAACAGATTGTAAAAAATCAAGTTTCACAATACTAATTTAATGATTCGACAACAAAGCTTCATATGAACTTTATTTACCTGTGTCTCTGTTTGTGCATATTTTAAATGTTATTTTAAAGTTCATAGTTGAAACTGCATACTTAGGCTATTGACTGAAGTATAAAATGGCAAAGAGTTATTATCCCTAATCACATCCTTAAGGTGGTAAATGCCTTTTGGCTTCCAGGAAGTCCAGTGTTGTGTTTTGTTATTATTTGAAAATGCAGAGATGTTTTTTATTTCTCCATATTAAACAAGTTAAATAACTATGAAGTGTTGAAAACCACTTCTTAGATATTACAGCAGGTAAAATTTTCAGTATATAGTTTATCTTAACAGTATCATCATTTTGATTACATTTATCCAACCCACAGAGATATCTGCTTGTCTTAAGCTATAAAGGAGCTGAGAACATTTTCCAAATTGTAGGAAATGTAATTTATGGCAGTCAGTTTCTCATAGATATACTTCCTGAAGAAAGCATGTCAGCTTTTAGATAAATGATATGATACCAACACATCAATAAAGATTATTGGCCATTTTCCAGTAAGAGTTTCCTCTTTGGGAAAAGTTTTTTGTGCCTGTTGAGAAATGTTCAGGGTTTGTTTCTTCTGTTTAGCTTTAGCAAGATCTTTGTGTTTGTAACGTTTGAATTTAGCAACAGTTGGCCGTGGCTGAATGCTTTTGCTGTTCCTGGCTCCTAAAGTATGCGCTGCACTCGCTGGAAAGTTAAGTCTTTTCTGTTGGTATTTTTAGCTGTGACTGCATTAAGTTTTTGATGGCCTTCTCAGGGCCGTCAGATGTGTGTTCTGGGATTCTGTGAAGTATTAGGCCTAGATTGATTGAGGATTGTTACTTTAATGTCCTTGTTATCTTTTTCTAGGGTTGATATATTAGTGATGAGTGTTTTTTGGGTTCGGGTTTAATCTGTGAGTGAAGCGACCTGTTCCTAGCTGAATTCCAGGCCTTCTTGTATCGACAGCATAATCAGTAGAAAAAATAATCATTAGTTTCAGTTCCTAGTAATTCCTGCCCTGCCAACGGTAGCATTAGCGTAGCCTCATCGGCTGCTATAGGAAATGAGAATGTACTTTAACGTACAGGCCAAAAACTGCAGACTGATTGGCTGTTGTCACGTTTATTTCTGCTGTGTGATAGGCTGTTAGATCTATCCATATCAATCTTCCTCCTCACATCCTATCATCTCTTCTTTCCTCCACCTGAACTCTGATAGTTTGAACATGGATCCAAACACACTAAAAGAATGTCTATTCTGAGCATTTTGTGCTGTTGTTAACCAATAAATAGCTTCTCCTAAAACCAAATATTTTAATTTTTACTTGGATTTACTAGGAACTGCAACTAATGATATCAATAAATATCAACCCTAGAGAAAGATAACAAGGACATTAAAGTAACAATCCTCAATCAATCTAGGCCTAATACTTCACAGAATCCCAGAACACACATCTGACGGCCCTGAGAAGGCCATCAAAAACTTAATGCAGTCACAGCTAAAAATACCAACAGAAAAGACTTAACTTTCCAGCGAGTGCAGCGCATACTTTAGGAGCCAGGAACAGCAAAAGCATTCAGCCACGGCCAACTGTTGCTAAAGCTAAAGAGAAGAAACTTAAAAAGGAACAAACCCTGAACATTTCTCAACAGGTGCAAAAAAATTTTCCCAAAGAGGAAACTCTTACTGGAAAATGGGCAATAATCTTTATTGATGTGTTGGTAAGCAAGCAAAAATAAAATCCTGAAGTTAGCAGGGCTACGACTATCTGGAGTGCCCGTCGTGTCTAAAGCAACATGACCCAAAAAAAGCTGCTCTAACTCACAGACACGTTTCTCTAGTAGAGACATCCTGTCTACAACTGCGGAACAGTCATCACACGCCATCATTTTCATGCACAAAGCTAACCGCTAAACTAGGCTAAGCTTGAAGCTAGTAACAGAGTAGTAACAAAAGGCTAGTTACCCACTAACACTAGTGCCGTTTCACAAAGAAAACTAGCAAATCTAATGAGATGTGAACTAAGCACAGAAACAGTGAGTAGGATAAATGAAGAGGTTACAGCACAATATATATAATGACTACATTACAATTTTGCACTTTTTACAAGATTTCTACCTTGAAAAAACATTTGAGATGTAAAACCAGTCTATAATTAAGATCTCTTAATCTTACAGTTGATTGTATGAATGTGCCAGGACCTTTGTGATTCACTTGTTTATTTACTATTTTTGTCATGTTTGCACTTCTACAAACATTTGAGATGTTTGCTGCCCTGCCAAAGGAAGTTAATGTGATAGTAATCACAGCTTTTAGTTTTATTTACATTATTTAAGTTAAAAGGCAAGCTAACTTGTTTTGTTACAGCAGATAGTTTGCACAGTTAAATGTTTATATTATGTTATTCTGTTTTTTATGCTAATAAATTACTCTAAAGTTTAAGTTCAAGCTTCAGTTGTTATCAGGATACTCTTCAAATAGCAGCATTATCAATTTATATATATTGTGAAAAATTATCTTGATCACATTTTTTTGCCTTATCGCCCAGCCCTTCTCCCATTATTAGTTTGATTTTCAAATGGACGGGAGGTAAACACGAAAGCTTTGATTCTCTGTGTAATAAGATTAGTGTTATTAAAGGGAGAAGGGCAGCTAGAGAGGGAGGGAGGGGAAGGAAGGGAGGATGGAAGAATGAAAGAGTAACCTTTTACGGACAGAGGCAAGGAGAGAGCCTGCTGAGTAGTGGTGAAAAGAAAAAAAAAAGGGAGAGAGGTGAGACAGAGAGAGGAGGGAGAGGTGGGGTGGGATGGAGTGACCCCGGCGAAAACAGATTAGCAGACCATGAAGAGGATTACCAGCGATGATAGTCCCTCTGAGGGAGCAGAGTCAGTCCGAGCCAATGCAAACACACACACACACACACACATAATGAACACATCAAAGTGATCAGCTGTCCAACCTGTCTGGCTAATGCAAACACACACATACCTGTCAGAATACACAAAGCACATTTTCCTCCAGCACAGTACAGATTTAATGTTGGTATACTACTGGCCAGGTTTTTGACTGTATACACTCGTATTTCCCTCTCCTCTCCCTCGTACCCATAATACTGCTGCATGAGATTATATTCCTGGTGATTAGCAGCTTTTTCCCCACAAAAGAATTATATATATTCCTCCTCTTGAAACTGTCTGCGCTCCAGTTTCTTTAAGGTGCAGAAAGCGACATTTTGGGGTGAGGTATGCTGAGGTATAGCTTAAGTTTTTATGTTTTATTAAATTGTGTAGTTAGGTGGAGCTTGTTCAAAGTTAAATATTATTTTTTTTTAAAACTCTCCAATTTAGCAGTCTTGATAGGGATGGGGGAAAATTATAATTTGCTGGCTGGATGAAGCAATAACTTCTTGGCCTTATGAAAATGGTAACAGTAGTTTGAAACCCTCAATCTAATAATCAGATTTACTGTTCTCGGTGCTGTTTGGATCAACTACAACATTAAAATGTGGTCATTATAAACCCAAATGTTGTGTTTGAATCTTATCACCTTGATGCTTCATGACTTTTCCTAATTTTACAATTACTGTTTAAAGGTATAAACATGATTTTGAACTGATGACATGTTTTAGAAATCTGAAAATGACACATTACCTCTCTGCTAGTCTCGCGATACCAGACAATCAGAGATCTCTGCCTACTGAAGTCTGGGGATTTCTAAATGCACGGTAGTAGCTTGACGGCAGCGATAACAAACCTACGCCCCTTACATTTGTCAAGGACACGCCTTACCAGAAATGATGCTCACCGCCCCAATATGAAGGGCCGCCCTAAAGACTTTGGATTGGTTCTGCTATGCAAGGTTGTTCTTTTTTTAACTCTCACTTGTTTCTACACAGTTTTAACAACAATAATTGGGAGATTGTCCTCAGTCTCTATGAGTGAAGCGTTTGCAGACTGACCTGTGAGTCTACCTCTCGGCTGTAAAACTGCTCTACCCTTCACAAATCACAAACAAGGCTATTTAGACTATATTTCTGTTATTTAAAACTCTCCCAAGAGAAGTAACATTACCTTCATCAAATGTTCAAGCCCAGTTTGTCTACATATTGGGTTTGAATGAGGTCAATAGAAAAGGAAAAAAGGTATTTGCAGGTAAAAATGAATAGATTTTACAATTATTATTACTACATAAACAGCAGTTGGGTCTATGATACCCCAAACAATGAGGAAGTAAAGCCAATATCAACTGAACACAAGGGTTAAAGAAATATTTATGTTTAACACATCAATAACTCTCTTTAAGGGACCATTCTTTGTAATGAGCACACAAAACCTAAAATTGCAGTGGGTTATTTTTCTATTGAGGTATTATTACTTTTACTTAAAGGGTACAATCAGAAATCTAGTTGAGAGACATTTTAGCCACACACACACACGCAGAAATTCAAAGCACAACCACCATTCTACTGGCAAGGACGGATAGAGAAGGAAGGACTAAGATCCTCGCTGCACTCCAAACAAGCCAAGTCTGATAAACATCAATCTATAGAAAACAAGGAACAACACAAACTGAGTCACACTCCCGAGGTGAAGAAGTTTAACCACAGACATGAAAACCAACTTCCTTTGCTCTCGGCCTTGTCCACTTAGACAGAAGTGTAACTTTTTTCAACTCACAAACACTGAACGGGGCTGATTCTTTCTGCTAATAATGACTAATCAAGGAAATTACCTGGTGAAAAGCTCAACACAGGAAACTAGTCTGCAAAAAGTGAATTATCTGCAAGTGTAAGGCAACATTCAGCACAACAAAAAATACTAAACAGACAAAAAACATCATGCCATCACACAAAAATGATTTTTATAACTATTTTACATAATGTTTGCATGGCTGTGAGCATCTGTTTCTGTCTCTCAAACACACACGCACACACACCACTCCTACATTTTTGCCATTTTGCACAACAGCAGAGAAAACAGCTGACTGTCAACTAAAGAGGTTAAACGTGCTGGGCTGACGTGTGTATGTGTGTGTGTGTCTTTGTCCAAAAGCAGCTAATCCCACTTCAACCACCACGGCTGATTTCAACTGACACATCTGAAAACATCTCTGCAGGGCAAAAAGTTCTGTCAGCTGAGACAAAGATTTATCAGCTCATGAAAACACAGAAGCTAAAGTCATAAATAAAGACAACAAATGTTCTCTGATGTTTCTTTTTTGCACACAAGACAAGGAACAGTATATTAGCTTCCTTCCACTGCAGCCAGTCTAGTCAAGCGTCTTTCTTGTGCGATTCACTTAATTTCCTCCTGAGATATTTACATTTTAGGTGTCCTAATAGACAAACTGAGTTTTTGAAGTTGTAGCAATCATATGTTAACATTTACTTACACAAGCAGTGCTAATGAAACTGGAAGCAATTAACACAATTGTATCAGGATTATTTTTTAAATAAAACCCAGCTCTGTATTCTGTACAACTTGTGTGTTTTAGATAATACGGCTACAAGCAGGGACTCATTTAAAACTTGTCTCATCGCTCGGGTTCAGGTCAGGGAGGGAGTTTACTGGCATTTTATCAGATCCGCTTATCAAATCTGAATCTTTGAATCCCTTATCAACTCTAACTCGGTTTAGCTTTTAACATTTATAAGTAACTAAAAACAAAACTCAAAGATTTAGTCTTCAAACTATAATTTTTAGTAACAGCCAGATTAAATACATGAACTATTGATTAGATCTGTAAGCTAGCATGATATTAGAATAACAGAAGAAGCCCCACTTACTTTTACACCTTTTATATCAAATATTGATATGATATGCATAAAGTTTAACAGGGAGATTCTCCTAAAATTGACGCTTGAAGGTCCTGATTCAGAATTATTAAACTTTAACTGAGAGATTCTTAAAGTGACGTGAGATGATCAGCTGATCATTTCTCTGGAGAAGAGTTTCCACTCTCTACAAAAACATACAGTGGACAAACTTTGGCTCAGTACAGACACCCTCCACTCCACCCTAAAGCCAAAAGTTTCATTTTAGCCGTTGTGGAATTAATGTTAAATAGCTATTATAATCTGCTGTTTCTACCACAACAGCGATGGTCAGTACTGCGTAACAATAAGAAGTTTGCAACTTGAATATTTACTACTTTGCTAATTAAAAAAAGAGGACGGAGAAATATGAGGTTTCCCCTTGCGTCTGAGCTCAACAAATCTAGCTATTTTACAGATTTGGAACTTGATACTAAATCTGAACCCAACCTGAGTTCAAATTGACTCTTTTTATAACTCTGTCTAGTGGTCTCACCATGTCTCTTATCATAAACAATAGGAATGATGGCCAAAACTAGGATGACAGGACGTTGACACCGTGTAACAAGCATATACACGCACACAAGTACTGAAAAGAAAAACTGTATGCAGACAGACTCGATATTTAGGCACTAAAATGCCGTGGTGGAAGAATAATTCAGATCCTTGTAAAAGTAAAAGTGCTGCATTCAAAATCCTACTTAAGTAAAAATAGAGTAATAAGTATTATCAGCAGAGTGTAGATAAAGTATCAATAGTTATGGAGAAAATTATTGTTATTATTATTATTACTGATGATAAATATGTACACAGTATTTTAATATTGTAGTTGGTTGAGGTGGAGCTAATTATAACTATTTTATATTTGATTGGGCAGCTTAATCTGATTTGAAAAACAAAATTCTACAAAGTAAGTAGCTGTTAAATAACTGTAGTGGAGTGAAAGTACAACGTTCTTCTGAAATAGTGGAGTAGAAGAGTAAATAGCAGAAAGTAAAGTTCAAGTACCTGAAAATTGTACTTTTTTTGCATCCTAACACTGCTGAGTTCAAGTGTCAAAGCCTTTAAAAAGATTTATTAGGAGGAAATGTTTCTAATATTTTACACTTTCACTGTATATATTTTGTTCTTATGACTAATCAGCACCATCTAAACTCTGCTCAAGTTGTGGAGACGTTTTTGAGAAAATTTAACGGTACCTGTCAATTAATAACAAACAACAGGTTGCGTAATTTTAAATTCAAGCTGCAACGCCACAAAATGCCAGAAAGGTCAAACGGGTGGATTACAAGCTTTGCTCACAAAATCAATATACAAGATAAAATGATAAAAGACACTAAACCTTTCCTTGTTGCTGACATTTCTCTCCATCCCTCTGAGGGCGAGGTTTGATATCAGGACCCCTCCCCCCCTAAGAGGAGGATAGGGGTCCTCTCCCTCTCTCTCTCTCTCTCTCTCCCCTCCACTCATCCTAAATGAGGGCTTTTTCCTGGTTTTTTGGTGCTGTTGGTGGGGGGGCGCCAGGCTCCTGGAAGAATGAGGACTTCCTGTGGAGGGCCTTTAAGTGCCTCTCTCTCTCTCTCTCTCTCTCTCTCTTTTACAGTTCCTCTCCAAGTCTCTCGCTCATCCTAAATGGGGTCAAGCTCCCAGCCAGGACCTGCTGCTTTCAAAGACCCTAAAGAGCAGCTTTCCTCCACCTGCCCTTTCCTCCTCACCCTCCACAACCTTTGCTGCCGCTTCTTCCTTTTTTCTACTCCATTCCTGTCCCCCACTTCCTCTTGTCTGCCTCCCATCTTTCTTCTTCTCTATCCTCACATCCTTCTTTTCTCTTTCTCATTTAGGTCTGAGGAAGAGATTGTGTGATTTTATACACCAGAGCCATGCCAACATCTTTTGCAGGTGCACTTTTCCAAAGATACCTGTGCTCACCTACAGTACTGTATCCATCTATCTGTCCATCAATGCAATGTTTTGGGTGAATAAAAATGTATATTTCCACGTGACGCAGGTCCAAACTGCACTCTGAAATATAGTCTTTCAACCAGTTTTGATCTAGGAATCTGGAGTGTTTAACCCTGGGGGTCGGGACACCCCCCAAAAGGTTCACAAGGTGATTAACAAGAAAAAAATAGGAAGAAAAAACATTTCTGGTAAGCAAAATGTTATTTTTTCTGAAATTTTACCTCTTGAGCAATAAAAATCTATTCAAATGACACAGTGTGAGAACTTTTTGATTGAACTGCTCACAGCTCATTGGCGTGCAATCTATGATGAGGGGTCACAAGTAGGCATGGCTCGTGGTCAAGACGCATTTTTGACCTGGAAAGCCCCAAAATAAGTCCTAACAAAAAATCTAGTCCTGTGAGGGTCAAAAGGCGTCTGAAAGCCCAGTACATGAGACTAAAACTATCCACTGAAACCAGAATCGAGACACCAGTTGTGTTAATAAAACATATTCATGCATTCACATGAGACCAACCAGGTAAAGAGCTTCCGCAAGGAAACATGTAACCAAGTCATCCAACTAAACCTGACGAGTGTTTTTCCAGCTAACAGACAGAAAATTCTCAATCAGCCATCAAACAGCCGAACTGCCCACAACATTTCTTCGGCTGCACATTCAGGTTGCACAGTAGCTCCGTGAAGAGCACCGCTGCTACAAGTGGATGCAATTATGTTATTATTTTTCCACCGATATTCAAATGACGTGCAATCTTTTTTTAATGGTTTCTGTGCACATGTAGTGGAAATTAGTCTGCGTCATGGTCAGAAGAGAACTCGTCTATTTTTTTCTAAAGCAGCGACGCTAACAGTGAAGGCCGATTTTCAGAGAGACGAAAATTTTCAGCTTCAGGTTAAACGTACAGGCTGATTTCTTGCATTAACTCCTAAAGAAACAGCAAAGTTTACAGTAAATACAGCTGATCAGTAGCCAGTGAACCTCAGCCACCTAACACACACAGACACACACCTTCATGCCTCAAAGGGCCCTCCCTTTTTCAGAAGTAGCAACATACCTTCCCTCCTTTTACTAGGCCTCCATCTATCCATGGGAGAGAGCAGTAGATGGGCAGGTTGAGAGCTTTTCCTCTACTTATCCATCATCCAGCATGAGATAAGCTCAGTCATTTCTACATTGCAGGAGAAAGGATGAGCAGAAGAAATGGATGCCACGCGTATAATCTCCAAGTGATCCAAGTTTCCCCTGACTCTTCATAAATTATCGCTCCTAGGTGCACATATTCTCCACTCACTGTCTCGGCCTAGCAGTGGCAGATAGTCCCATAGAATCACATCTTTAGTTTCATTCCTGCAGAACTCAATACGTCCATCACCAGCTCAAACTGAAGCCCTACCTGATGCCTGAACCCTCTCCCATCAGCATCTATGTCTTCTACTTTTTTGCCTTCCTTCCACCTTCCACCTGCGTCCCTTCCTGCCTTCCTCAAGCCTCCTCTGGCTTTCTCTTGTATCTATTCCTCTGGCTTTCCCTCCATGGCGTTCCTCCCATCCCAGACTCTCTCCAACGCCACCGTCGATGGCCAGCGTGGCTCTCTGCTCCCCTCCGACCCATACTGGGTTTTATTTAATTTGTCCGTATAATGGACGTGAATGAACCCCGGGGTTTAGGGCTACACAGGCAGAGAAAGCGACAGAGGAGGGAGGGGCAGGCCGCTCAGCAATGTGTGTCAAAAGAGAAACAATAAGTGCCATTATTTTTGATTGGCTTCCCCTTTTTGAAAATTACTTCCAAAGTGTGATGTCCCATTGTGGGGGAAGAATAACGCTGAACAATGCAGCAGGGGGCAGGGGGGGTAGTCTTATATATCCAGGCTAATATTCAAGGGGGCTTTGGCCAATGCCGGCTGGCCTGCACTGGATAACCCTGCAGCGCAGCGACTGGGCCCGGGGTTAGGCTCATAATGGGAGGCATTGGGAGGCCTTTAGTTCCCATTGTGGCGGCTGTGTCAACAGAGAGGCCGCTGGGAGTTGGCTGGCATGTGGAACGGAGAAAAGGCCCTTTATCCCTTTCTTTTTAGAGGGAAAGAGGGATAGAGAGAGACGTTATCACAGCAGCCCGTTGCACCATCTCTCTCTCTCTCTCTCATCTGCCTGTTTACCCTGTTAGAGTTTTTGGTAGATTGTATAAAGAGAACAAAATGTACCCATGGTGATTCCTTAGTTTCTTTGCTACATGCTAACACTTTCACATACTCTGTCTATAATGAGTGATAGCACCAAATATACAGTCTGGCTGTACTAAAAGAAACACAGCGACATCACTAAAAAGAAGTCACACAGAGCAAGAAACATGATCAGACAGGTTGTAAACAGACCCCGGGGTGAGCTTAACTAATCTGGAAGAGAAAATGAAGGCGAGCAGTAAAATTATTGCCCAAACTGTCCATCATAAAGTTTACAAACTGATTTCCTGCCTCAGATCTGAGCTACTGTGGTTTCCTGTGCAATGAGACATTTCAGGTCCTCTTACTTTCAGTTTTAAATATTAATTCATAAAGTGGTTCAGATAATCTTCATAAACTGTTGTGTTTAAAACCTGTGTGATCATCTGACCACTCCTGTTTCTCGACTCTTTAGACCTAGTTGGAGCAATGTTGTCATGTTCCTCAACAGTCTTTATTTCCTATCTTAAAGACAAGTTCACAATTTTTCAAGTCTGTCTTAAAACAACAGTCAAACAGGTTTTGCTTGCTCTAATCATTCCTCCAGTTCATACTGGACATTAAAAGATCCCTCCTAAAGCAATTTCAATGTAATGATGATGGGGGCCAAAATCTACAATCCTCATTATGTGCAAAAATCAGTGTGCAAAGTTTATGTGAAGCTGATATGAGGCTTCTGCTGTCTGTGTTAACCAAACCAAGTGGTTATCTCCCAACAGTTCAAATCCTCCTCTTTGTATCATTAAAGCCCCCCATCACAGCTCAGCATGGAAACACTGTTTGTGGAAAGACAAAGAGGACATTTTTTACTAAAATGACTATAGCTTTGGAAGACAAACATAATTTCACTAACATAGACAGCTGAAGTCTCATAGTAGCTTCAGATAAACTTTTAAATAAGTTTTGCACAGAATAAAGACAGTTGAGTTTGTCCCCCACTCTCACATATTGAAAGTACATTAGGAAAGGACCTTTTAATGTCCAGTATGAACAGGAGGAATGATTTCAGCAAGCAAAACCTGTTTCAATGTTCACCTGACTATTCATTTAAGACACTGTTGAAAAAGTGTGAACCTGAACCTAGCTGGTTAGTGAAAAAATTCCATGGCTATCCATAGGGTAAACTGTAGTGTAGAGCTGCAACAATTAGTCAAATAATCAATTAGCTGCCAACTATTAAATTAATCAACAACTGTTTTGATAATCGATTAACTGGTTTCAGGATTTTGTAACAAAAAAAGTAAAAATTCTTCGATTCTCTGATTCTCAAATGTAAATATTCTCTGGTTTCTTTAGTCCTCCATGACAGTAAACTGAATATCTTTGGGTTGTGGACTGTTGGTCGGGGAAAAACAAGACATTTGAGGACGTCATCTTGGGCTTTGAGAAAGAGTGATAGACATTTTTCACCATTCTCTGACATTTTATGGACCAAACAACGAATTAATCGAGAAAATAATTGATAGATTAATCGAAAATAATCATCAGTTGCAGCCCTACTGTAGTGTTGTTGAGCTTAAAACTGCAATATGGCTCAAAGGACAGAAAAAACATTTCAGTGCAAACAATGCATCGCATCTTTAGTGCATCACTTGAGAGCCCAACATACTGGTGTTAAAAAGACTTCAGTTGTTAGACAATAATCCTGATCCTTTTTCTAGTTTTAGCACACTGGACAAAAAATGTAAATAAACACTTGAAAAGACTGAAAAACTACTTGTTAGAGGTAATGTCTGAAAGAACATGACATCTAAATTTGGTAACATTTTCATTTGTGTTAACCCTCTACAGTAAGTGTTTTAAGTTCAACTTATTATTTACTCACATTTAAAACAACCTTTGTGCAGCACAGTTTTTTGTTTTTTTAATTACAATGTTGATTTAACTTGGCTTTTGGGGAAATATAATTTTCCCTTGTGATTCATTAAGTGATTAAGAGTAAAGCAAGTTACAGTTGTGAGATAATTATAAATGTTCAAACATAGTGTAAAAGTTGCACAGCTAGAGAAGAGTCAGTCAGTAACGTGTCAGTAATGTCAGTTTTACAGTAATATCCAAAGCTGCTGGTCACACCAGACCGAGTAAGGCTGCACAATAAGCACATGGTTCTCTGGTCTTTTGCCCAAAATGACTACAGTGTATTACACATATTTGGAAGCTGCTAAGATTTCTTATCAATAAGACTGAATCAACAACTGCAATTTCTGTATCAGAAACCCACTTTCTGATAAACTTTGAAACATTCATTCATCACCTCTAGGACTTTAATGACACACCTAAAATGTCAGTAATTGGCAGGTTCAGTCCAGAAAAAAATATGAGTAATGGTCTTAATAATGCATCTGTTATTTGTTTGACTGACAACTGTTGCTGGTGAAATAAAGAGCAGAAATGTGTACAAGCTAAACTGTGTGTGTCTATTCAGATCCCTCCCTTCTCTCTTTAAGACCAACACACACACACACACACACACACACACACACACACACACACACACACACACACACACACACACACACACACACACACACACATCCACACACATCCACACACATCCACATTAGCAGTGGCTCAGCTTGTCAATATCACTATCGGCCCATTCATTCATCCAACTCCACCTGGGAAAGAGATGGACACGCGTGTTTACTCTAGATTCTATTCCCCCAGGCAAACACACACACACACACACACCACTATTATACTTGTCTCCTGGCTGCAATGAGGCAACCTTGAGAAAGCAGGCGAAGCTGAACAAATAGTGGCATCCACACACACATGCGCGCACACGTACACATGTATGTAAATACACACACGCGCAGAACACCAGCACCTAAACAAACAGGCGCAGCGATGGTAGCAGCACAAGCCAAGCAGCTCTCATTACCAGCCAGCACAATAAGCTGATGTCCAGACACACACACACACACACACACACACACACAGAAAAGCTACACGGTCAATACCCAGCGAGAGTTTCATTCCACAATGAACTGGAGGGACAGGCGAGCGAGCTATTCAGCGCGGTGTCTGGAAATACACACTAAAACACACACACACACACACACACACACACACACATCCAGAGTCTAAAAACATCATGTACTTTAACCTTAGTTTAATTCCCTTTTTCTAAGCTAAAATTCATACAGGTTTTTAATATTTTTAAACATCGTAGAGGCTCACTGAAGATAGAAATGTCCATATTTAACCAGGCAAGACGAGACATTAGGAGAGGAGGGCGGTAAGTGATAAAATGGGAGGCTGGTGGACAGCTCTGGATGCCGTTTGTTTACTACAACCAGAGCAGCATCAGCAGTTTCCTATTGGTGCCTATTGTTGGGCTGACAGATAAAGCACGAGAGAGAGAGAGAGAGAGAGAGAGACAGAGCAACTAGTCAGCATAGAAAGCAACAGAAAGAAGGAAAAGCCTGGCAGTGTAACTCCATGTGTCAGGAAAAAAAAACCCCAAACTATAAATATCTCCATTTATATGGCATTTTAAATCTATGCAAAGTTATTTTTTATGATTTCCTTCCACTTTTAGAGCTCAATGCATATTCCTGTGCTGCTCTTCCCAGAGGTCATCTGTCAATCAAATAACTTTAGTTTTAATATGATGTCTCCTGTGCTGATTATCTGTAGGTGGCGCTCTGTTTAGTCTATGCTGGACAAAATAGTAGAAACACCTCTCAGTATGAGCCAATACAGTTCAACAGCACCACAAAATGACCATAAATTACACCAAAACCTCTCTAAAACAGATTAAACTGAAACACTGTTGTATTATACTGCATTAGTTTTATCAAAGTGTACCTAATAAACTGGCGTACTCACCATATTCTCATAATAGTAAATTCTTCCAGTTATTTTGCACATTATTTAATTTATATGTTTTACTTTTCCTTCTATTGTATCTTCTTAATTTGAATGATTTGTTCTCTTCCCCCTCTCTGCTACAATTTCCTCACAGTGATCATTAAAGGGCCTTGTTATCTTGTGTACACATGTACACACTTCACACGTGTGCACACATACGCGCACACTCCCAGCTAATGACAAGCCCTCCAGCTGACCCGCTGACCCTCATCAGAGCGACAAAGAGACAGATAGTAGCGGCAGGACAATAAGATGGAGAGGTTGCTCAGGGTGACGAGATAAAAGCAGTGACACGGCAGCGATGGAGGGATCAAGAGCATGACAGGAGGACAACGGGAGGAGTGAAGGGGTGGGAGGGAGTGATGGCACTGAACTCAGTCTGGTGTGACTCTATCCAGGTTGAAAGTGAAACGCTAAGGAGACGTTTGTTTCCTTTTTGGACCAACCACAAATAACAAAACTTTAACAAGGATGTGAGGTCAGTGCTTGAGGTACTACCCAAACAACCCGCTGCCAGCCAGCCTTCAACTTCTTCCATTTAGTCATTTTCTTCCACACACACACACTTCATGTTAGAGAGTAATCAGAACCTACAGAAGACACTAATAAAGAGCTGACAGTCTTTCCTGTAACACCAGCCATTCACTAGGTGAGAAAGTAGATGCTAAATTATGAATTATTGGTTCCAGTGGGTCATGTCCATTAAGATGCAGATTCTGTAATTTCAACAAAATGCTTTTGGCTCCAGAAAAACACACTATATTGAATTTAAACAATTACAATTACCTCATGAAGTCCTTACAGATTTAAAAACTCTCAACTCTCAACCCTCAAGTTTGGCTAACTTGAGGGTTTGTTTACAACCTGTTTTATTGTCTCACTGCTCGTGTTTGCTGCCCTTTTCTGACTTTTTTTTTTAAAGTGATGTCACTGCTTTCCCAGATCTCTGCAATTACACCTCGGTGAGTACATTACATTTCCACTGATAGAAATGATGGCCAAAACTATGAAAATAATCATATCTGTCTTTTTCGAACTACACTACTGCACCTGAGAAGAAACTGCGTACATCCACAAGCAAACATCTGGCCTGATGCCCTTGAACCATCAAACAAAGGTGTGACAATGTGCCCTGATGTTCATTAGCCTCAAAATGTCTAATTCTGCTCTTCAAGCATGTTTTTAGCAAGTACGTTTTCTCTGAAGACCACCATTTTGAGTTACTCTAACACATAATCTCTTCCTCTCCATCCCTTCCTACTGAGGTTGACTGTGGTGCATGCAGGGTGAAGACTGCAGAGCGTCAGCGCTCAGTCAGTCTAACTGGACAGATGATCAGGATAAGAGCAAGAAACATCATTCTGTCTGTCTTCAGCATGAAGAACATACATTATCATCTCATCATTGTGCTGTCAGCAGTCTATTCCATCTGGGCCTCTCACACACACACACACACACACACCGTTCTATGTAGTTGCTCATACTGTCACTCTGCACTGATAAAATGTCCATTACGCTTCTTTCAGTGTGACAGACAACATAAAGGTATTTTTAGGAGTCCTAGCACCGCTTTAGCATCCCTGCGTCGGCAGACAGATTACATATCTGAGCTGATCATTCATATTCTGATTAAACATGGACCCACTAAATGCTATTTCTGATCAAGTAGATGCACCACAGCAAAAAAAATCTTCCCTTCCATCAAAATAACACGTTGAATATTTTGTTATGTTTAAATTTGCTACTATTTCACGTTCAGTGAAGTTGGTATTTAGGAGCCACAATCACACATCTCAACTCAACTGAATATCAAGAACACGTCTTTAGTAAGCAGCATTTTCCTCTTTCATTCTTGTGAATAACTAAAGAGTACGTTTTTTGATGATTCATTTATTTATATTATTAATTTATTAAGCTAAAACTTACTGTAAAATACCTGATAAAGACAAGATTACCACAAGATATCTGAAAACATTAAAAGCAACTGCAACAAATGTAACTGTCTGTTGTCACATACTCTGTGGAGTTTACGATGGAAAAGAGGTCTTAACATGTTGTATGTTGTTGTTATAGCTGAAGTAGTCAATTAATTGATAAATTGATAAAAAGACAGAGATAGACATTAATCTGGAAGTATTTTGATAATCAGTAAATCTATTCAGTCATTTTTCAAGCAAAAATGACAAATATTTGCTTTTTGCAGCTTTTCAAAAGTCAGGATTATATACTTTACTTTACTTTATACAGTATGATTATAAATTGAATATCTTTGGGTTGTTGATCAGATACAACAAGCAGTCTGAATACGTCACCTTGGGGTTTTTCTGTTTTCTGACTTTTATAGACAAAACAAGTAATCGATTAATGGAGAAAATAATGTGCAGATTCATTTTTTTGAAGATGATTGTTAATTGCAGCCCTAATTGTCTTCTATTTCAATTGATAAAATAAAAGTTTGATGTTTTATATTAAAGTTTATCATGTCTTTATGGGATTTATTGAGAAATATAGTAAGAAAAATAGAGAATATAACTAAAGCTTACGTGTTTGCAGGTGTCTAAAGTCCTCAGACAAACAAAACATGCAGAAATTTCAGCCTCAACCAAACACGACTTAGAGACGTTCTCATTCAAAGGATCTCGAGTTATTAGCTGCTGATTTAAGGTGCAGATGGAGGTATTGACACTTCACCTCATCCATGCTGCGTGCACACATTCAGCTGCAGGGTTTGATTGGAAACTTTCCTCACTGAGGGGGAACAGAATACTCCTATTGTGGCAGAGCGTACAGAAAGAGTGAGAGAAACAATAACTCTGACCTTGGTATTAACCATTATAGATTTGCTTTAGTACAGAATCTGTAGCTCAAGTGTTTATCTCATTGAAAGCTCAAAAGACACACACATGTACACACACACACACACACACACACACATACATACTGGGGATCAGCCTTGGGAAGGTTGAAGGAGATGGAAAAAACTTTTGGTAAAGGGACGAATCAAAGCAAAGAATGACCACAGATGCATATAAATGCTTTTATATTAATGAGTTTGAGATGGTTATGATTTAGCTTCTTCAGCCAAAACTAGACCATTTTAATGTTAAAGTGAAGTTACTACTAGAACTTTTATAATACCAAAGTCCACAATTTATGCAAGGCTAATATTTATCTTTAATGGCCTTGGGGCCTGGTTATGCCAGAAAATAACTATTTCTTTCTAAAGCAGAGTGAAAAGCCAGTCGTCACATAAAGAAAGACGCTATAATCATTTAAATATGGAGATAACGGCGCATATTTTCAGACATTCATCGTCTTACGCTCGGATTTACACGCAAAAACGCCAGAAATAGCTGCGTAAAAAATTAAAACGGAGAGCTAGAGAGTTCCCTGCGTAAAGTGGGTGTGAATGTCGGATCGCCGGTTTAGGAAAGTTACAGAAATTGTCTGAGAAATGTGTCAAAATTCGGACAAATCTTACACAGCAGCGTTGAAATGTACGCATAGATCACACAACAGTGTCATAGATTTCTGACCTTTGGGATGCAGCAGATGTCAGAAGGTCAGCGTCAGGTCTTCTGTGCGTTCGTTGTCGTCTGCAGTGTAAGCTGTCATTTCATGTTTGTTCTGGAAAACAGGAATAGAAGCAAAAAAGATGGTTACTCACTCAGTGGTTTCTACAGCTGACCTCAGCATAAACAGCAGCAAACCAAAGAAGTGGAACATCTGAACTTTTTTGGGTCTAAATACAGCTTCTGAGCAGCAAAAAGACAATAAAAGAAAGAGGAAAATGATAGAGAGGAGGAAGAAAAACAAGCATGGGATCATCTATGTAAATGAATCATTGACCATCTATTCTGAAGAACAAGTATAGTTGTTATTTCATGGAGCTTGTAAACCAGCGAGGGATCAGATCACTCTGATCTGATCAGCTACAGCAACTCGTTTCATCAACAAGGTAAAATGTTTAAAAATACCAGAGATGCTATGGTCTGCTTTTCACCTGCCATCATCTCTCAGCCTTCAACAGACAAAGAATTATTTGCTTAGATCCATGATTGCGAAAAAAAAAGAAAAAGGGAAAAGGTTTTAACTCTATCTCTTCTGTCTTTCCTACACAAAACTTTAATAAAAGAAACTCTTAAGGTCAGACTGTGTGTCAGTATGAGTTTTTCTGTGCGTCCATGTGAAACAAACACTCACCACCTTTAATTTAGACCTGAGTATCTTGTAGGGCAGACACTAACGATTATTCTCATTATCGATTTATCGTTTTATCTACGAAATATCTAAAAATAGTGAAAATGCACCTTATAACTTCCAAGGTTATGATGTTAAATGTCTTATTTTGTCCGCTGACAGTCTTAAACCCAAAGATATTCAGTTTACTATCATGTATAACAAAGAAGTGTTAAATTATCACATTTGAAAAGCAAGACATTTCTTCTCTGACCTTCAGACCTCTCAAGCTGCTGCCTGAACAGGGTAAAATATCTTTTTTAAACTGTATTTGCTGAATTGATCACATTCAATCAAAAACATACAGTAAGTGAGAGTGAAAATGTCACTGCTGAATGAGATGTAGTATTTCTCTAGTGCAGTAAAGGTCCAAAATGATGGATCTGACCTGAAACAAACCTGAACAAAATCTGCACCAACGCACATCTGCCAGGTTTTCCATTAGGAGGCATAAGGACATCTTTTGTAACATTGTGTAAAGCCGCATAGTGGACATGAATTGTCCAAAATTCCTTTAGATTCTGACATAATGGGGCCACAAAAAACATCATCCAAGCTCTGGGAGTCACAGTAGAAATATCATGGAAACCCAACTTTTAAACTTTTTCAAAATACCTATAATAGAGTTGGTCAAGTTGGAACTTTGACCTAACATCGGTGCTAGAAGAAAGGTCGAAGGGTCAAGGCTGTTGTTTGGTCTCTAAAATGTCAGAAAATGGTGAAAAATATCGATCACAGTTTCACAAACCCCAAGATCGACCTAAAATGTCTTGTTTTGTCCTGATCAACAGTCCACAACCCAAAGATATTCAGTTTACTGTCATAGAAGACCAGAAACCAGAAAATATTCACATTAGAGAACCAGAGAAGTTGGACATTTTCTTAAAAAATGACTCAAAATGATGATTAATATGACATTAAGAATTAGCACAGCTGTTATCACTCTGTGTCTCAGTGGAGAGTTTCAGTGCCATGAGAAGAGGCTTTTCCACCATGACAGGAATAAACTGATTCACTTTTAAACCTGTTTTGTCACTGAACACCTCCCACAACATGTCTGACCTCCTGCCTCCTCCTCACCTCCTCTCTATCATTCATTCTAATATCTCACAGATGATTTCACTCATTAAACAGAAAAGTAAATCAATAGGATGTCGATGCCTGTCTGACAGTCCTCTTGTGGTGTGAGTTGGGCAGCAGGAAAAAAACTGATGGTATTAGTCAGCCAACAATCTCCTCTCTCACTCTCTCTGTCTCTCTCTGTCTCTCTCTCTCACACACACACACACACATAAAATCTCACAAGCGCTGTGTGGGAGCGACAAAGAGGCCGAGAGGAGTCGATGGTTATCAGCCGCTGTAGGAAATTAAAGGGATGGTCCAGTACTAATATGCAGATTTGCAGATTGGCGATACAGGTCTCGCTCACTGTCTGTCAAACATATGCCCACACACACACACACACACACACCTAGAAGCAGGTACAAAGTGTGACTATAGTGTGTGTATCAGTGTGTAACAGCAGAGGGGATGAGCAGGTTGATTAATCTCTGTGACATGAATACCAAATCAGAGGCTAAAATATCCGTGTGTGTGTGTGTGTGTGTGTGTGTGTGTGTGTGTGTGTGTGTGAGACTGCAGATAGCGATGATTGAGGTTGTGATGATGATGATGGAAGGTGCATGTGAATGTATGTATAATACAAACATCACTTTGTCAGCAAAATATCAGATCAGGTTTCAGACTGAATACATCATCTGCTGTACGTTAAAAGAAGCTCTAACTGCTCCTATTTTGTTTTCAGCATTAAAGTTTGGAGTGAGGAGGGTTTAGATTTCATGAGACAAACATGAGATACCCTCTGAGCATTATACGATCCTAAGAGATAAAAATGGTGAAGGAATTTGGTGAACGGTGAAGTTTTATTAAAGTATATCGTAAAGTAAAACTGGTAATAATACTACTGCAGTTACACAAGGATGCTGGGCCCAGACTGTTATGTAGTGTGAGGGAACAATCAGTTGCCTGGTTACAACATTAGTATTAATTTAGAGTCGTGTTTCCAATATTCACTCTACTTTTAGCTCTGGTTTGGTCTCCACCAGCTCCTGAGAAAAACATTTGACTCTGTAGCTGCTAGATGCTCCACTACATTTACCATCCAGTCACTGGGGGGATCTGCAAAGACCATGATAGTTATCTGTGGGTTTGACTACACCTTTCACATTACAGAGAGCCTTTTTTTAAGATTGTTAATATACAGAATTGTTGTTCTAACTCTTTAAGCTTTCAGTCCTGGTTGATTTGGGGACACCTATGGTTACTGGTGGTAACAGCAAGTGCATTTTAAAAGGGGACATATACACATTTCCAGGTCTTTATTTATATTCTGGGGCTCTACTGGAGTATTTTTTCATGATTTGCAGTTCAAAAAACAACTTATTTATCTTATACTGGCTCTTTATGCAGCCCCTCAGTTCAGCCTCTGTTTGAAACAGGCTGTTTTAACTCTTGTCTACTCTCTTCTGATTGGCCAGCTTCTGGAAACTGCCTCCCAACAGATTTCTGTCGGCTCAGGAGGCAACGTAAACAAACAGTAATAGTCGGATTTCACATCTTTTTCTTGTTCTTTACTCAAAATGTCAACTTCTCAAACACACTTTATACATATTCAAGCCAAAATCGGATCCAAAATATGTGAGAGGAAACATTTCAACATACATTTTGGAACTTTGAGCATGTTTAACAGAGGCATACGGCATCATAACAGCATATAAATCATCACAAAAAGCCTGTTATGTCCCCTTTTATTAATACAAGCCCCAGAGTTTTGTTCCTTTTACAGCATGTTTAATTATTTAGCCCCAAAACTACCAAACTAGATGATGTACACTACATTTCTAAGGAAATGTGTAGCAACAAATCTAAATTATTTGGTCAGTGTGAAAAATTATTCAAATCTCTAAACGAACAAACTCCTGATAACACTGATCCTGAGTGTCTCTCTGTTGTTGGGAAACACACATTCTGGTGATTCTTTTCTTGATCTTTACTTTCATTTGTTTGTGTAGGCCAACACAAACACAGAATACCATGTGTGCCATCATGTGCACCACTTCTTCTAGCTAAGCCTCGCATTATACACACTCTGTGTGCAGCAAGAAAACACACTCCCACAGTGCAAGAGCTGACCAAATAAACTGAAAGAATCTCAGCTGTGAGGTTTAATGAATTTGTTGGCATTGTTAAAATGTTTGGCAATCACAGTCAAACATTTAAGTGGCATCCAGCCACCAACAACTGGAAACACTGAATCCAGGTAAACAGCTTTTAAAATGAAAGGTAGTAGAACTTGTTTATTTTTATTTATATAAAGTTCTACCTGATGTCTTCTCATAATGAGGTTAATAAAGACTAAATTATTATTATTTTTGTCTTCCCAAGGAATAATGTTGCAAGTTGAAAACAATTATTTCATTAGCTGCTAAGAGGCAAAGATGGCAGAAATAGCTTTAATACAGTGATTCTCAATCTCTGGGTCATGACTCCTCCAATTACCATGGGGCATAGAATAAGAAATTATGTTAGTTTGTTGGACTCTTCTCTCATCTTTACTTTTTTCTGTGGAAATACTGTGTAGCTTTACCTCCTCAGGCTTCTACAAATGACACAAATCTATCTGATAAGAGAAAATCACTCAGAGACGTTAACTTTTTGACAATGAGTCACAAGTAAATATTGTTTTTTTTATATTCAGGGGTCACAAGCTGAAAAACTCAACATCTCGACATTATTTACATGATCTTTGAACGCCGGTACAAAAACTTTACTGACAGGAGAGAGCGTAAAAATGACACACAGTATGCAAGCCGCACTTAACAAAGACGTTTCAAATGTCAAACATAAGGAACGCGGGCACAAAAAGAAAATGAAACCCCTACTTGACACGGCTTATCTTTACCATGCGTGTCTCCATATGTTTCTTTAAAACAACTACTCCAAAAGCAGGGAGAGTAAAGTAACATGAGCGACACATTTAGACAGAGAGAGAGAGAGAGAGAGACAAAGAGCGAGTGAAAGTGATTCAGAGGAGCGGCGATAAGGAGAGTTGAAAAGAAAAAGCGAGTCCGGGCCACGATGTTGTTATTACAGATTGATATACTCTTCAGGTCCCTTTTATTCAAACAGCTCACCTCTCAAAATCAGATGCTCAGAGCTCTTTTGATGACTACTTTGAGCTGAATGCGTGTTATTGCAGGTATTACATGAAATTGCCCGTGTTAGGTGAAGGGGATTATGGTGCTTTTGGGTCAATACTTTCCTCTGAGCTGTTTGGCTGCCTGAGCTGAGGAGCGATTAGGCCTTTGTCTGTCAATCTGACTTCATAGAGGCAGTTATCACACACACACGAGTAGATACACATAACCACCACCTACTGTCACACACACACACACACACACACACTCACACTCGTGCAGAAAACTGCAGTGATTATGGCCTTAGGTGTATCAGGCCCATTCAGTGTGCTGTCAGAGCTGGTGGAGCTGCGGCCGTCCCACACACAGTCAATGGGGAGAATGTCTCGGTTTGTTGGCTGAAAGAAGGGCGACAGGTGAAAGAAGGAAAACGCAGAAGCTGAATCGAAATGATGACTGATCATATGTGCCTTTTTTTTTTTTTCTCCCTCTTCATTTTATTTCATAGCCAAAATTTCAGCGTGAAAGGAACTAAAGGAAAAGAGAGCACATTTTCTACACAGACAGACAGAAAATTAATTAAGCAACCGTTTTGATAATTGTCTTTTTTTTTTTTTTTTTAAAGCAAAAATGCTAAAAATTTGCTGGTTGTAGCCTCTTGAATGTGAGGATTTGAAGCTTTATCTGTGTCATAAATGATCATAAACTGAATATCTTTGGATTTGGGACTTAAATAAAACAAGATATTTTTAAGATGTCACCAAATGATGAATTCTAAAAATGATGAGCATTTTTCATTATTTGACAACAAAAAATCTGACCTAGAATCTGTAAGATGCACCTTTTGATCTAATGGAGGTCAAAATTTAACTATTTTCTCACATTTTATAGACAAAATGATTAAAATGAATCATTGTAAAGCGCTATATCACTCCTAATGAGCAGGTTGACAGCTTGCACGGTAGCCTCTACCATCAGTGTATGAACGTGTGTGTGTGTGTGAATGGGTGAATGTCAGCATGTGTTGTAGAACGCTTTGAGTGGTCGGTAGACTAGAAAATCATAATACAAATGCAGTCCATAAATCGTGAGATTAATCAATACTAAAAACAATCGTTAGTTGTAGTCCTAGTTCTTACCAGCATGCTGGGCACCCGCTGCACCCTGATGGTAGACTCAGCCCTGGAAGCCATATTTATCCTCTTCAGAAAGGACATAAATAGACTAATTAGATAAATTAGATTATCTTTGCAGGAGGACGCAGGAGGGTTTATAGAAATAAATGATACCTGTATCTACCATGCTGTCTTTTATTTACAATCATTTTACACAATGTTATCAGAATTAATTACAAAATGAAATATTGCCCTTTTTAAAATACATTTTATTAATGTACTTTTTGCAAGTCTCTCTTGTATTAATTACGCTCGAGCCAGAGCAGAGTGATGTTTCGGGGGCCTCGTCAGGCTCACAGTAGGGGCTGAGCTGACTGGGTATGGTGATTTCCACTTTACTTTTGTGTGGGTTAATGAAAAAAAAAAAAAAAAACCCTGAAAAACCCCTGAGCCTAATGGGATTTGGTGATAAGAAATTACCAGCGCCGGGTCCTTCTCTTTTGTCTCTAGCTGGGAGTTCAATGGCTGAGCCAATAAGAGGGAGCTCAGGGCCTCGGTTACCGTAGAGACGGGAGAACACAGGCCACGGCGTCGCCATGGTAAACAGGGGAGCTGTTTGTCAAAGTTCTTTTGACACACACACACACACACACACACACTGTACGTACACAAATGTAGTATGCACATGCACATTTTTCTCAGAAAACAATTACAATTTATACTGAATAGTTTTATTTTAGGACTAACACAAGCACTGTAGATAAAGAAAAAAAAAAAACTGTACGCTATAACAGCCAAGAATTCCCACAATGCTCCAGGGCAACAGTGACGCAAATTATATGTTGTGTGTAGAGCTCACACAATTATTGATTCATTTAAAGAAATAGAGAAATTAGGTTGTACCAAACTGTTCCTTTTTTTTTTGGTAATTCTTAACATATGTAACATGTTCAACACAAAGGTCTCTCCTTTAGTAGAAATAACTATTTGAGCCTTTTTAAGACAAGTAATTACAGCAAAAGCAACTAGCTACGCTGATCACACTTAATATGATCCTTATTGGACTGATGTGTATCCATTATATATTATTACATATATATTATTACATATATATTTTAAACTAAAAACTAACCATGTTAATCTGTCCCAGGCAGGAGTTCCTCACAATGCTTCAGGCTATCAGAGAAGCAAATGATTTGATTCATTAGAAGAAAAAAGAGGCATGAGTTGGCATTTTTTGAGTATTTTTTCACATGTGAAATGTGTAGGTATGAACACATGTTCTTTCATTCGGGTGTTAAATGAGCATTTTTAAAAATAACACAGAAATGACAGAAGAATTAAACTACATCAGCAGCTACACTGATGCTCTATTCATAGTTAGCTGCTTTACTGATCACATTTCAATCAAAGGATGATGCTAGATTTCACAAAAGATTGAGGATTAATAGTTTCAGGATTTGAAAAAAAAGGGGTTTCATACAGCTGTATTCATTATGTAGCTTTTATAGTTTACATTCATTTTCAGAAACCTGTATTCAAAGCCGTCAGAGCACTATGTTTTCATTTACACAGCAGATTTCATCGCTGTAGGACATTAGGCTCTGATTCCTGTTGTGGTTGCTGTCTGTGTTTTTCTTTTTTGCCTCGGAGGCCACAGAGCTGAGCTGAATAACACAATGACAACAATAGGAGAGAGAGCCAACGGGCGAGTGAGTAAGGAAAAGAGGAAGACGAGAGAGAGAGAGAGAGAGAGAAACACTCCTTGGCTTGCTTGCTCCTGCAGTGCGTCAGCTCTATGGCGGAGTGGAAAACAAGCAAATTACAGAGCACTGCCACAAAGACAGTGGCCTTGTCATCTCAACCTGCCAGTAAGGATTTCCTAAATTACCAGTAGTGCACTGGGAGGGCTGCCCTATAGCTTATCTGCCACTCCAGCAAAGAGACAGAGACAGTGCTCTTTCTGTGAAGGTTAGATCACTGCAGGACATGAAGCCAATATCAGGTTTTATTTGAAAAGCACATAAAATCCAGTCAGGGTGGTTCACCTCCGACAAGATGGAGTCATCAGTATCAGAGCTGATCGATCAATCAATCAACAATGGAAAGTACATTTCCTCGACTACTGTACAGTACTTAAGTATTCTTTATATCATATCATGTGTTCATACTTTTATTCCACTACATTTTAGAGGGAAACATGCTACTTTTTACTCCACTACTTGTATATCACAGTTATAGCAAGTAGTTACTTTGATTGAAATTTGAAAGAAACTATTATAACAACTTTAAATATTTATACTGTAAATTAAACTGTCCAATAGTACATTAAGCAGTTATAATAAGCTCCATGCAAATGCTGCTTACATGTAAATACATAACTGTAGTATATAATAATACTATTATTATTCATTATTCTACTCTTACCAGTAATCTTAATGTAAAATTTCAAGACTATTTATTATTAATTTGATGTTTGTATATTATATGTTTTGTTTATGTGCTTTGTGTTTCTATCTTGTGTTATACTGCTACACAAGAAATTGCCCCTTAGGGACAAATAAAGTAATTGATTAATTGATTTTTATTTATCTATTTTGTAACCTTTTTGGTCTTCTCCTCTGTGGCAGAGAGGTTTTGTTGTCCCACACCTCACCTAAACTGAACTGGTTTATCAGCTTCAATGTACAACAAGTGTGCAGTGTGTAGCCGTACAATATAGGTAAATATAAATATCAGAAGATACTAATGAAGTAACTTAGATCAGGGTCGGAGCTGGAAGGAGACAAAATGTTATATATTGAGCTTGTTCTCTCCTTTCTTAGTTTAATCTTCTTCATGATGACCAGCAGTCTGTTATATGACACTGTTACATTATATTATCACAGCCATAAACTGGTTTAGAAACCCTTCCAGCATATAATACTATATACAAATGTGCGTGTTTGTGCGCATGTATTTTCATATCCACCTTCCTTTATTAGTAATTGTCTTTTTTCTTCTATTTTCTCTTTCCTCCTCTTCCACAGACGTTCCCTTGGTTACACAATACACTTTCATACATGTACAGAAACTACTAAATACTCATACAAAATGTCAATATGTAGTTCCCCCATTAACACAACCAACTAAAAATCTCTTTAGGCTGTTTTTGTATTGTTGTATTATTATTGTATTGTAGTGTTTTTGTCTGTATGTGTCATATTTGTCACCTGTGTGCACCACATCTAATTGTACTAATAAAAAAGAGACAAGAAAAAAATAAACTTTTCCAGTATATCCAGGGAGTTTATAGCATGAAAACTGGCAGACTGTAAAATACTGAATTGTAGCAGAAGTATCAACTATTGGCTGCTTCAATCTACAGAAGGTGACACTGACTTTCTAAAGCCTGTATCCCTCATTAAATACTCTGTATTATGTGACACACTGTGAAGGAAAAACTAAATAATGGATTAAAAAAAAAAAAAATCACACAATGAATGTATATTACATTAGTGGAAAATGACTCCAGTTGTTCGCTGTGTCATTACGCTGTGACCTTTTGCTTAAAGAGTAAACAGCTGAGAACAGTGAGATGGACAAAAGGTTGAATTTATGTCTCTGAACAATAACTATTAAAAACTGAATATTGTTGCTTTTGCAGCATCAGAGCGTGAACGCTGGTAATTTCTCATTGTAGGAAAAATGACGAGACATGAATGGAACTTGTAAATGTAATGATCACACACACACACACACACAGCCCTACAGTAATGACATTTAAATGGCTCATTTGAAGATAAAAGGCCTGCTGACATCAAATGGATCCTTGTTATCATAATAGCAAACTACTAACAAGAAATGAAGCTGCATAAAAAGACATGCCTCATATTTGTCTCCATGAACACAATAACTAAGCAAACAAATATTGTTAACAAACAGCGATCTAAACTGTCTATTCACAGGAGCACATTATGCGAATGTTTGCCAATTTACGCTTCACCAATAGCTGAAGGAAATTAGTGTGCATTACAAGCGGCTCTGCACAGATTTTCAATTAATTTCTTTAAACAAGCATGACAAAACATGCTGTTGGTATTATAAAGCTTGAATTCTGTCAGCAAACAAAATCCAGATCTGAAAAGGAGATTTACTGAGTGAAGCTTCATATTTTGTTAACAATGTGACCCAAATTCAACAAAACATCATGAATGGCTCTTTGCAACTACTTAATGAACACTTATGGGGGCCTTTATGGGAACTTCCACTCATATACTTTTCTCCACAACACTTTCAATCAATGGATCCTTTTTGGAATTAAATCACACATAATTATACAAAAGTAAAGGATGATACAGAAAGACTTATTTCCAAGATAGCAATGATGCAAGAGTCAAGGTGACATCATTTATACCAACAAACCTACACAATAAATACCTTTATTATCATCAGTAAAATCATTCCGAGTCAAACATAACAAAAAAAATGTGTAAAATGACAACTTGGATGATAATCTATACTAAATACTCATGGACTCTGTTGTATACATACTGTATTACAGCACTGAGTTGAAGTTGTGTGGCTCTATTCTTCAAGGGTAAACAATTGAGCTGTTGGGATGCTGTTTGGGTTCAGAGACAACACAACGCTGCCTGATTAACTTTTTTTGACTTTTGTTGCAGATTTGTTTCCGGCTGTCACACTCGAGGCTTCGGTCTTTCAATACAGAGCACCCAAAGTTTGAACTCACGCTCTTGGAAGTTCAAACTCAGCAACTTGGGAGTCTTAACTTGCAAGAGAAAGAACAATGATAGTGACATCACCAGGTAATCACACTACAATGTGCAACAATACTACTCTACGAATCAGAGACATGGAGGACAACCAAGACCACAATGACGAAACATTCATCAAGAGCTGCCTGGGGTGGATCTTGAACATCCACTGGCCAGATACCATCAGCAACAATGATCTCTGGTGGAGAACGGGCCAACAACCTGTGCAAGAGGAGGTCAAGAAGATGGGGATGGATCGGCTACACACTCCAGAAACCCAATACCAGCACCACCAGGCAGGCCCTTAGATGGAACCCCCAAGGCACAAGAAAGAGAGGCTGGCCCAAGAACACCTGACGCAGGGACCTCGAGACGGACATCAAGCAGTGCGGGCTGACATTGAAACAGATGGAGAGGAAAGCCCAGGACAGAAGACTTTGGTGGACTGTGGTCAATGGCCAATACTCCATGAAAAAGCAGCGATAGGCATAAGTAAGTGAATTTATTATAATGTAATGTAATGGCCTGCCATTCACCCAATGACAACTAGGATGTACATGTGAGTATAGAAAATGGATGGATGGTAATATACTCTTTACTTCCTCTGTTTCATATTTATTATTTTTTATTGAAGTGTGGCAAGACCTGTACATATGAGGAGCCAGAAATACAAAGAGCCAACACTACTTCAGTTCAACACTTGGGGGTTTGGCTCATCAAAACTGGTTCATGTGACCCTGAGTTTCTACAAATCTGCTCCGAAAGCATCATCAAGCAAATGGGCGAAGCAAGAAATCTTGTGGTGATTTTGGCTCGTTCCTGGCTAAATGTGGACGTTTCAGAAATAGAGAAGTACACAAAAGAAGATTGAGAGAGGCCTTCAAAAAAACACCGAAGGCAGGGTGACAAAGAGGCAGTAGACATGTTTTGTATTGTCTTGTAATTTTGTTCATAAATACATGATTCATCACGACTGATAAACTGCTTCCATCAGATTTTGTCGGCATAAAAAAGTTTCCACACACACACAAAACTTTTCATTTTCTGCTCCTTCCCAGCTCCCCTTTCATCTTCCTCATCATCCTTTCCTTTTTTTCCCCTCATTCCCATCTCCTCCTCCTCCTCCTCCACCTCATTTCTTTCTCTCCTTCCTCCTCCTCTCCTCCCCTCTCGGAGGGTCTCACTGTAATAGGCAGGTAATTTCCCCCTATTACAAGACAGTACATTAGTCTCTGCCTGCACTATTTACACAAGTTAGCAGTCCAACCAAGCCATTTACAGACGATCATTATAGCATGTGGTGTCCCAATACGCTTGGGAATTCCGAGATGAAATGATGGCTTGAATGCATTATCCTGTGTGTGTGTGTGTGTGTGTGTGTGTGTGTGTGTGTTTGAGTGAGAGAGAGAGAAAGAGAGATCAAGGCAAGATCTCACAAGAGATCCTTTTAAAAGCCCAGCTCGAGATATATGATACTATTAAGATTTTTTGAGTACCAATTACACCACCACTACCTTAAGTGGCATTTCAGCCATTCAATTTTGATACATTATGAAGATGGCTTCATATATTATACCGGGATCTGCTTTAAGATGCTCGGCAGCTGAAGGCGAGGCCTCAAAGTGCTACAGGCAATTTGACAAAATTATCAATCCCCCTGCATTTGGCTGCTGCCCCTTTTTCTGCGAGTGATATCATCTTAAATGAGTGCATTCCCCCTTCCCACCTGACACTATCTTAACACCATTTACTGGTAACAATATGGTATCCAGCGATCTAATATGATATGGGACGACATCTGGCTAACATCATGTCCCAAAGATGTGAAGCGCTGGTCTGGTACACATCAAGCCAGATCTGCCAATTCTCTCATTTTTCTGCTGCATATGTGCTCCGACTCTGACCCTCAAAGAAATAAAATAAAGCCTCTTGTCACCTAACTATACTGACAAAAATCATGACTTTTGCAACCACTATAAGACGAGGAAACTTTCAACTTTTCACATTTCACCGTCTTCTCTGGCAGATGGAGTTTGCTCAGTTGTCATGGTAACAGTGTAGCTCAGTTGTGACCAATGAAAGCTGAGTGAGAATGAAAAGATTTGAACCAAAACTGTTGTTTTCATGGTCAAGAATGAACTTTTCTACTGTTTAGCTTTTAACTCACATGTTGTGTGTTTGTTCCCTACAATTTTTAGGTTACAAACAGTACTGTATATATTTTGAAGAAACATTATTCCACATGGATTACTCAAAGTTCTTGCTGCCTGTGAACAAAGACAAACATAAGAAAACAGTCATGCTTCAGTTACTATCACTATTACTATCATCATGAAAAAAAACATTGAACAATACATTTTTACGTAAATTTTGCATTGTTACGTTGCTACAAACATAACAAGGGGCTATGTACTGGTAAGAAGATGAAATATAATCTAAGAAGGCCGCTTTTAGTTATAAATTCATAAATTTGAAGTCTTATCTAAAGCCAAAACAAACTTGTATTACACTCAGAAACAACGCAAGCATTGGTGGGTTCTTGAATCAGGATTGAGTGGTTGTAAGACTCATCTGTATGTGATCATAGTGGTTTAGTTTGCATGCATGTGTGATCTTCTAAGAAGGCAGCTCTCGTGCTAAATGTCCTCCTGTAATAATGACTTCACTGAGGGGTTCCCTGTCTTTAAGGGGTGGGATAGACCCAGCACACACACACACACACACATACACACACACTGCTTCGCACTCTGAATGGTCTCCCATGGCAGTATCAGTAGGACATTGTCAGGCCAAACAAAAGGCCTTATCTCCCTTTTCCCTTTCAGTCTGGGTGATTGGCCAGGAGAAATGAGGAGAAAAGGCCATGTCCTCACCCGAGGCACCACAAATGTCAGCCACCTTCCTATCTCCATATAGCCAGTGTGTGTGTCTGAGTGTGTGTGTGTGTGTGGGTGCATGATGGGAGATCTACAACATTTATCTGTCTGACAAGGCTGCAGAGGCCACGGAAATCTTCCTGTCACTGTGTCAGAGTCATGAACACACACATTGAGGAGCACTCGCGCACACACACACACACACACACACACACACACACACACACACACACACACACACACACACACACACACACACACACACACACACACACCAGTTTAATACACACACACATACATACATACATGGATGCACTCAAACAGCTCACAGCTTCAAATACAATGCCTCTGATGCAGCCGTAACACCTCAAAGTTGCAGTTTGGGTGTGTAACAAGACATGTAAATATTGGTATAATTGTTACAGGATTATATAAAATTCCAGCAAATACATTTTTTGCCATCATGTCAAAGCAAGAATACTACATATGGTCCGAAGTCTCTACTGCACCAAGTCTGGTGTTTGCTCAAAATGTTCCAGAGAAAAGTCGGAAATACAAATCCCCAGAAATAACTTCTCAGCAACAACTTGAGTGGTTTACGGTGTATCGAGAGTAACAAAAACATGACTTACACAGATGGGAGCGACGCACAATTTGTTCCTTGCTTCAGTCCTGCCATTTCTTGATAAAAAGAAATAGACTCGTTTTCTAGAACAGGTGTCCAAATGGGTCAGTCTGTCTCTTCAGCATGAACAGAAAAATCAAAAGTATATTGAATTTTGTGGTGAAAATAACTTTTATCCATTGATTTAACCAGAAAAATGTGAGCTTATCTTGAAAACTGTCCTTGAAAATGAGATGTTTGAAATTCAGACGTGTTTGTTAATACTGTATGTTGTATGGAGATGGTATGGTGGCCACTGTGAACCTTTTCCCCATGTTCACTAAATTAAAAATATCCCTCAGAACTTTCTTTTCTTTCCCCTTATTTGGTTGAAGTAACTGCTTTAAAATCTCCTTCCTGTCTACTGTCCATCATGTGAGCTCTCATCCACCACTGCTCTCTCTTCATGAGCTTTCCATCACTAATTGAAGGATCATTTTAGCCACACGATATGGCTGAAGACATTAATCAAGACCTCGTTAAGGGTTGTTAAGGGACAATTGCCCATAATTCCTCTAATCCACTGGATATTTAATTAATTAACCAGCAATTAGAGACCAACAACTGTACAGCTGGCATGTTCAAGCCAGACAGCCAATTTCAGATTGGCTCTGCTGTGCCATTAATTAGTATTTGACGTAATTTTCAATTACAAATCTGTGAGTTATGAATCCTGCTGTGTCTGAGGCCAGGAGGACACTTCTGTAAGTTCCAGGGTTTGATCAGTAGAATCACTTTGCAGCCTTAAAACAGGACTACGTTGAGTGTAGTGCACCACCTACCCAAATATGTTAACGTTAGCCCAATAAGAACATGCTGACCTAGAAGTGTAAACATGGAAGTGTCTCAGAGAGTCAAGAGATTGATCTAAATACAATGTGAATTGTTTTTTTCTTAAGTATCAGTTTAACAGCTCTTGTTTTCCTAAATTATATAAATATTTTTTGAAATAACATCTAGACACTCCGCAACCAACACTCAAACCACCTCTCATGTTAGTCTTGGCCTTAATGATGCAGGAAATTCAGTTTTTCAGTTTTAATTTCCATCTTGCAATCATTATTATCTCCATTCCTTAATGTTACATCCTCTGCCAGTGTTAAAAGTAAATTAGCAATTCTAGGCTTCAACGTTAATGTTTTTTTTTCTCCACAAACCTACTCGCCCCTACACATATTGTTTTATTTATTAGCAGTTATCAAATAATAAGAAAATTGTCATGTTTAATCTTTATTTAAGTAAATGAAACAGAACAAGGACACGTCATACTACATGTCATAGATGCGAAGCAACAAACATTCTTGCATATCAAGAATGGTATGACCCATCCCCGATATTTCAGTCAACAGTGAATTCTTTTAATCAGCCCAGTTTCTTTCAAATAATCAGAAATCAAATCAATAATCATTTCTTCCACTCCAAGCTTCCTGATTTCCCTCTTTAATGTTAATGTTACCTGCTCCACTGATTCCTCTATTTGACAGATCTCACATAAACCTGAGGGATGTTTGTTTCACGCATCACACTAGGCTACTAAACTACTCAAGTTGTGATTGTCCAACAGCGCGTGCCAACACTCTGACGCATGCAAGGGGAGGGGTCTATGCTGCAAGACCATAATTTATGATATGATGATGATCGAAAAAAATGAAACATTTTTTATTTGATTACTTTTTCTTTTTTTTTTCCACTTGCCCGATCGGGCAGGTCAGTTGCTAGATTTATTAGCCCGATGTAGCATTGTACTTGTTGAACCATGAGCTAACCTGTCCTAGACCTGGCACTAGAAACCGAGAACAAAAACGCAGCTTTACGAGCGTCACATTACTGTCGCTGCTTAAGATTTTTACATGCATATTAGATAAAAAATTAGTCATGAACTAAGTTAAACTTTTAGAGCATCGTTTCTTACAGTTTACACTGACCTTTTTCCAGACTGAAACTATGGAGTAAATACCTGCAAGAAACTCTCTCATCACTCAGATCTTTGTATCACACTGCACTGTAACGTCTTCCAAAGTCATGAACATACATACTGTACATTATTTCATTATTTACATGTGGTGTCATGGACAAACTAGTAATACTATATTGGTCTGAGTCAAAGACAGCCCTGATTATAAGACAACCCCCCTTTTCCAACACCTCTTTTCAGAAAAAGATACAGCAGACTTTCCCAGACTTTGTGCTGTTTGGAAAGTTTCCCTTAGATACTATTAATTAAAAGAAGAAAGATCTCATCCTTGAAGCCTTTTCTCTCGTAAAAGTTCCATTAAAGCAGAACATAAAGCCCACATTTGTGTATCTTGTCTATCAGGCACTCTCTCTCCTGTCAGACTCTTAGAAGAGGTCAGAATTATTTTCTCTGTCAGTTAGCATTTTGTCTTTTTGTCTGTTTGAGCTCCTCATCATCTATGACAGCGCTAATTGTGACTGTTTGACAGACGATACAGACCCCGGTCTGTTTCTACAGTACAGACATCATGACTCGTTTCCCCTCGTCATGAATATATTTCCTCCACAGCAGAAAAGCTCTTTACATGAGCCGTCAGAAACTCCTGGAGGTTAAACTGAGCTAACCAAACACTTTTAGGGCTGATTAACTTTAAAAGACACTAATGGACTTTAAGACACTCGCTAACCTAACAACAGTAAAGCTACAAACAACCCATGATGAAACTCTCTCTGTAGAAGACAGTGTTACGAATCTGATGTTGTCAACATGTTATTGTCTAGTCCTTGAATTGAAGACGACCTTCACTTTTTCAAACGTATTTTCAAGAAAAAAAATATTGTCTTATATTCAGGCTAATATGGTCTTTAGGATGAATTTCAGTGGCCTCTATCACATGTCATGACCTTTGACCTTATATTTGGCATGAAAACTATTTTGCTGAGCTTGCAGGTTGAACATTAAAATCTTTTGTAAAATAAATGTTCAATGTTTCCCCATTATATTTTTATTAATTTGGGAAAACAGCATTAAACCATCACAAAAACACAAAAAACATCACTGAGATTCAGTTTCAAGCTACAACCGAAGGATAAGGAAGGATGACAAAGAAGTTAAAAGATAAATTTTGTGTAATTTCAACAAAATATCTCACCATACACAAAGTAGTGTTGATCATAGATTCTGTAGTAATCAAGAAATCCATCAAACTATCATTCATGACTGGACGAGAATATTGAAATCAGGAATATCAGCCCTGCTCCAATCAACCCCTAAACACAGTATGACACTAATGAAACATGATCAAATAAAACTGAGAATATATTATTGGAAAAATATTATGGAAATATATTCATATTGAGAAGTTTGACATCCTGGTTGTATTCTTAATATGCAGCCTGGCTGAGGACCAGAGGGGGGGGGATCAGTACACCTGGGTCGCTGGCTGAAAGGACGAGCAGTAAACAATGAATAGACGACAGCAGGGAGGGAGAAGGGGAGCGAGAGAGAGAGTGAGAGAGGCAAACAAGTCATTTGAGTGTGTTACTAATGTGTCTCTGCAGCAGGTGGGAAATCTATTACTGCTGTTTTCTAGACGCCTCTCAGCACAAACAATTAGAGGCAGAGAGGAAAAGAAAAAACAGAGTGTGTGTGAGGGGAAGACGGGGACGGATAAAGAGAGGCTACAGAATCAATTAGTCTTGTTAGGTGTAAGTTCACTTCACACACACACACACACACACACACCTGCCCTCCACCCTGTCCCTCCCGTGCAGAAAGGGCCACCCGCAGACCATACGCCATCACAAAAGAGCGTGCAGGGGCGGCGATTTATCTCCCCACTTTCTTTCTGCTCCCCTCTCCCTCTACCTCTCTCGCTCTGTCTGCTTCTTGAAAGTATGGGCTTCATCAGCCCCCCTGTGGAGATCATTCATCCACACGGTAACACACACACACACACACGCACTGTGGGATTTTTTTACGCTAATTAGTGCTCAGACCGCCTGCCCAATTATTACCAGCCGTGCTCTAATTAGGACTTATTTAAAGTGCTCGTCAATTAGTCTTTAACATCATTGTCTGCCTTAGGGAGCTGGACCGGTTAACACTTCCTGAACCAGAGGCAGAGCAGAGAGGTTCAGACTATCAACAGTTGGGGTCCAGGGTTTAATAGAATATACTTTATCTACTGCCGAGTATCGGGTCAAACAGACATCATGGAAATTCTCAAATTTACCTCGAGGCTTTTAGTAGAAACAGGCTTTTGTAACAAATCTTTCCTAGCACCACTGATTTCGCCAGTTGTGCTGCTTTCATTCAAATTACATGATCTTCTTCAGCACATGGAGTTTGCCCAGTTATGAAAATGTATATGTTCAAATTTCCTTTTTTTCTGGTCAAAGTTCATTTGATTTGACTTCATTTGATCATACCACATGATGAAGACTAAACTTCAACAAGGTCAACATGGATGAAACATCCTTAAAGTGGTCAGCTAAAATGTAAATTTGAACATCTACATTTCCATGACAACTGGCTGATGAAGGTCATGTGATAATTTGTAATTCTTTTATTCACTGTAAATTATTGTTAATGAAACTCACACATCCTGCGCCAAAGTTTCAGATAAGCCTTCCTGTGCCACAAACTGCATCATTTCTCTCCTTAGTAGTCTTTAATGTGAAACATCCGCTGGAAGAGAATTTACTGTGTTAAATGCAGTAATGATCCATTAAACATAACTTATATGGATATGCGAGACTATGGAGAGGCTTTTCTACTTTTTTTTCTAACAAGTCGACACTTTAGAGATGCACATGTTTCATGAGACATCAATGATTCAAAATAGAGACAGAGAGGGTTGGTTTGACTTGAGTGGAGGTAGGAAATCACTCACAAACACTGACATGTTGCTGCTCTGGATGAATTCTTTCAATGCCATAACTTGTCATTATTGATGTGTCCGTTGTTTGTCTGTGAATATACGGTACAACTTACTTCTCTGTGCCTTTTGTGTTCAACGCGTCCCCTAAGGGGCTGGTGGGGAGTTGTTCTCTGGCATGTGTTCAGTTCCCAGCTGTCTCACAGATTAATCAAACACTTTTCTTCAGTTCTTTTACTAATATGCTTTAATGCTGTATTAATGGCCTCCTATGATCCCATACTTCTAAATACTAACTACCTAAAAGGAACAGTCATACGCAGAGTCAAATTTGAAGATTGATACCAGTTCCATCTCTCTGTGTCTCATACAGACAGGTCCAGCATGTGGTTAGCCTAGCTTAGCACAAATACTGGAGTGAAACACCATATCTCCCAACAAATAACTGCATCTAAGACCATAATGTCTGGTTTTATGATTATTGTTTTAAGTAAGTTGAGATGCTCATACGACGACGTACACAACATTTAAATATGCAGTAAATATAAAGCCAAAAGAAAAAAAAAGTTGTGGCAACTAGTGTGTAAATCTTTAATTATGGCTCACTTTAGAGTGGAAATCAAACTTTTACACATATGTTCACCTTCTTCATAGAAACAAGTCCTAGTCATGACTGACATTACTAGAGATATGTGACAGAAAATTAGTCAAAAAAATGTCTGATTGTCTTTGAGTTTTGGGCTTCTGGTTGGCCAAAACAAGAAGTTTGAATATATCAACTTCGCTTGAGGAGAATGTGTCACTTTTCACTATTTTCCCACGTTTTACAGACTAGACGATTAATTGTTTAAATAAATAATAAATAACTGTTAATTGCAACTCTATCTGTATTCCACTTTACACTAATATCCAGAGTTTGGACAAAGGGAATAAAGCCACACATATGCCTAACATATCACTTAATTACTGTAAAAAAAAAAATCTAAAGACTCATCCTTTTAAGGAAATCCTCATTTAGTGAAATCTGAACTTAAGTATTTGTCTGCCATCAGCTGAAAACATTTCGTACATGTCGCTGCTCACTGAGAACGCTGCTTACTCACTTGTCTGTGATCAGGACTGCTGCTGTTTAACTGATACTGCAGATAAGACTCAAAAATGGCACCAATAACGAGGCCAAGGTTGCTATAATCCATGACATGCGGGGTCGTAGCAAGTGCATCAGATAGTTGTAAACTCTCTCCTCCTCTCCCTCCCTCCTCAGAGCAGTAATCTGTCTGTCAGTGTGTTGCCAGTGACTCCCTGTGGGCGGCTGTCTGTTTGAGGCTGTTTTAATTAATTTCCAATCAGAGCAAAGTAAATTCATTAAGCACTCACAGCTCTGTTTGAAGACACACACACACGCACACACATATTCACAAGCGTGTATGCAGCAGTGAGCATTAACATGAACCTATGAATGTGATATGCACTCATAGTACTGTGTCACTGTTTAATATACGTATTCAGTGGCATTTTAAACACAATAAATAAAACAAAAACTGTGTGTTTATTTAACTAGAGAAGAAAGGAATCAAAAAGAAAGAAAAAACACCTTAAAATGTGCTGTTTTAAAAGATACATGGCTTCCAACTTTGACCAGATTGTGGATGAAAATGGAAACAGAACAGCAAAAGAGGCTTAAAAACAGAGAAAAGAAGATATTTTGACAATGACAGAATACAAAAACTACTGAAATATTGTGTGAAAGTTACACACCTGCTAGACAGAAAGGAAGAAAAAGAACATTTATTAAGATGACAAGACTTACAGTCTAATTGACTTTCCTTTATATTCTGTTTTTATTCCAATAATCTCTTTAATCTGAAGCACTTTATTTGACATTGCCTCATTTGTTGTATGTAAATATATCTTTGATTCTTCTGTTTTCAATATCTATTTGAGTTAAATTGCATGAAAGCACTTCTTTGAAATCGTGAATTGTGCTATATAAACAAGCTTGACTTGCCTAAAAATAATACTGTGTGTTCACAGAGAACGCAAAGCAAATTTATAGGCGCTGTGATTGCATACAGTTTAAAATCAGTGGAAAGACGTGAGTAGACTCAAATTCACCCGGGCGGAGCAAATTGATGCGAGAGTTAAAAATGTTTCAATTAGATCGAAAAATCTGTGCGTATCCCGGGGCTTTATGGATGGATCTAATTCATAAACGTACAGAGACGAGACTGAAAAGAGAGACTAGAGGGAAATAACAGAGTTTCTGGTGAGTTCTGGATTCAGGTAGAGGCTTTGCGTTCTGTCTGAACAAACCATCAGGATTCATCCAATGATGAGCATCAATATCTACATCTATCTAAAGCAGTTCATGAAAATTTGACTGTTAGTGTTTGAGTTCCAGCACTATGGCCAAAGCAACGACAGCAGTTGAAAACTTTTGTCCTGGTAGCAGCCTAAAGGCCTCTATACACTGTGTGATTTTGATCTAACCAGATGAACATGAACGACATCTAGCAAATTATGGACATCAGTCCAAAACATTGGTCCTAAATCTCACTGTGAGACACGTCCACCGGTTTAGAGCTTTGGCAACCAAAGACAACCTACATCAAAACTGTCAGTGTCACAAATTTAGGACTCTAAATTTCTCAGTATCTGCTGCTACCCTGCATGCATCTACAAAGAAACCAACTGGAGTACGGCATGAATACATCTTGAACGGTAATCATCATTTTTTATTAAAATAATGATAAAATAGTGCCTGTGTTATGGCCGAAGCTTGTTTTTGCTGTTGCTTCAAAACAGGTGCAGAGTTGATGACGTTTCTCTCTACAATTCACCAGACATTCATGGCACAATCTGACATGCTTCAAATTCAATATCATACAGTCTGACATAGATTGTAACCAAGATGTAATTAGAGCCATCTCACACAGTGTGACATGCAAAGAACCTGTAAGAAGAATCATTAAGAATCATCCTCTGAGAATCATTAATATCCATCCCAAATGCCAGGATACCCCACTCTGTATCAAACTGTTAAAACACTTCAACCAAAACACCAAGAGACGTCGCCATCCTCTGGCAAAAAACAAGCCCTAAATATCAGCTAAGGCAGGATGCTTTACTCCAATAACAAGTCCAAAATTGGTTTCACCCTTCAGAGCTTAAAAGGCTTGAAATGAAACGTAAACCTGAAGGAATGCTCACATACAGACAGATCCAGAGTGTAGGTGGGAGGTGGCTGAGGAGGGAGGCTGGTTCGGTTTAAAAAGGAGGATTTATCAGGTCTAATCTGTCAGCAAACCAAGCAGATAAATCTACTCTTAACACATAGATATACACAAACACACACGCCATGTATATTTAGCTCAATGACTGTCTCTCTCTCTCTCCTTAGCCTTGTCCTTGTCAGTAAAAGTGGCAGAGGGAGAGAGCGGAAAACAATGTTGTCAAGCAAAAGAGAGGACGGAAGAGAAAGGCAGAGAAGAAGAATGATTGAGGAAGCGAGCCTGGAAGAGAAGGAGAGAAGAGGAGGAGGAGGAGGAGTCTTCTTAGAAGGCTAAAAGGATTAGTCCTCTCATCTCTCCTGGATCACAATGTTTCCTGGGCTATGTTTGATCAGCGATTGTGTGTGTGTTTCTGTGTGTGTGTGTGTGAGTGAGAGTGTGTGAGAGTGTGTGTGTGTGTGTGAGATGTTTGCTCTGATATTGACGCTGCCTCATCCTGATCCTATTACACGGCAATAAACATCAGCTACCAACATGGGGATTACTGAGTGTGTGTGTGTGTGTGTGTGTGTGGAGATGTGTGCTACACTCATCACTCATGGTTTTGGCTGGACCTTTTACACACACACACACACACACACACACACGTCATTTGGTTTGTATTACTATCCATGTGAGGGCTGGAGAAGCTTGATACATTTCAGGAAAAACTGACAAATTTAAAAAGAATTTAAACTGAAAGATCATGATTGAGATGTTGTTTATATCATCTATTTTAATACTATAGATATCAGCTGATAAGCATTTTTCAAGGCTGATACCAACATTTTTCAGTTGCTATTTTGTGCCAGTTTTCAGTATTTTATATTTGACTTTTCATGCCAAAAGATAACACGTTAATCGGAGCATTTTCACATCTACTGGACACAGCTGAAGAGACTTTTTTCTGGCCTTCCATCCACACTGAGTCACCTCTTTCAACCACTGAAAATTGATCATTTTAAAACATGCTCTCCAAAGTGAATGAATTTTAAAATGGAGGCCTTGTATCGCGGTGCGGACAATGGTAAGCTCTTTCAACAAGATGATTTGATTGTCATGTTGTCATGTGATACTTAAACCTTGAGGTAAAGTTATACTGTGGTCTTCTATCTTGCTCTGTAAATGAAAAGCTAAATATAAGCAATGGCCCGTTCAGCTGAATCCTAAACATTCAAACAGATACGTATGGGTTTATTTTAATCTGCCACCTCTTTCAACAGGATGATATTATATGTCTGTCACCAAAAGGATGCTCTTCAGCTAAACATACTTCCAGCAAAGGTTGAAGACAGCAGTTAGTTTTGGGGTTTTTTACAGGATACAGTTGTGAAACTGTGAAAACAGTAGTGGACGACATATTCATTGATAGTGATTACAAATCAGAAAAGGAAAAGATTCCACCAACATGAGTTGAATGAGTAATGAAACTGCATTCATAAGTACAACACAATATAGGGCTGCAACTAATGATTATTTTCAATTGCAACTACATTTATGGGTCTATAAACATCCAAAAATGGTGAAAAAATGGTGAAAAACTGTTTCCTTAAGCCCAAGGTGATGTCCTCAGATGTATTCAACAGTCCATAATCCAAAGATATTTAGTTTACCATTATAGAGAACTAAATAAACCCGAAAAACTAAGTGATTAATTGACTAATCACTAATGATAATAATAATAATAATGGTTAGCTTGGTTAGCAGTAAACTAACTGCAGAACAACTAAATTAAATCAACAATCGCAGAACAAGAGTAGCTACAGATAATGCTCTAACAACAGCATTCATTTTGGGGACTAGCTAGCTTTGATAAACGATACCTGCAAATATTTGCTTTTTACCAAAACTGACAAAATGGTGGATGTAACAACGATTTAACACCTCTATGGTTCAGGTTGGGCTATGTTTAGGCCACTGCAACTACTAACAGTAGCTCTTGTTTGGGAAAGATCAAGGTTAAAAGGAACCGATGTGACTATTGGTAGGAGACATGACATGGACCCAACCTCCTCCCTAACAGGTTTTGTGGGGCTTTTAAGTCAAACTATTTCTGCTCTAGAGAGAGAACAATCATTACTCACATGTGACCAAAAAAAACAAAACAAAACACAGGTAATTTAAAGCATTTTGACAAATAACTGATGCTGTTGTTTTTCTGGTGAGGATAGTTTCCCATTTCAGCCACCAAAAATGGATCTTTTCAAAAAAAATGCTCTCTAAAGTGAATGAAATTGAAAATGACGATTGGGCGCTGCAGCGCAGACGGGAACAATGAGCTCTTCCAACATGGTGACATTTGATTGTCATGTAATCCCCGATGTCTCATTGTGATCCATTTTTGAGAATCTTGACTTACTGTTGCACTCTGTTCTTCACATTTGCTCCGAACAACAAACAAAAATCGAGACAAAAGCACAACAGCCACTTGACAGAAGTGACATGAAGCTCTCCAGTTGAATATAGAAATTCCACCAAAATCTGGTATATTTACACCTCTGCAACAGCATTTGGACCATAAAACTCTCCATTAAAGCCAGAATAATGAATAGTTTTCACCCTCATACCACATTGGTCTGAATCCATGAGATCATATTTTTAAGAAAAAGCCAGTATTAGCTCTCGTATATTTTAAACCACTTTGTATTATACTTTTCTACCTTGATAAAAAGAGCAACGGCTCCTTAAACCAATCCGTTTGTCGTCACGCTCTTTCTCCTTTTCCCTCCCTCCTTCCTTCCTTTCTTTCTCTCCTCCTTTCTATTCCTTCACACCATCCCTCCCTCCCCCTGTCCACCCCCCATCCCTCCCATCGCCTTTCTTTCTTACAGAAAATCTAAAAGGCTGACATGCAAATGGGGCTTATTAAATCCTATTAGGCCGTCTGTCACAAGCCAGCAGAGAGAGGGAGGGGAGGAGGGGGGTAGAGAGAGTGTGAGTGAGGGAAAAACAGAGCGATATAAACTGAGAAAAGGGAGGTTTAGAGGATAGAAAGTGCCGAAAGAGGATGCTTTTTCACTACCAGCTGCAAGCCACTACGTTCTTGCAAATATCTACTGTACATGTTAATACAAAGAGTGTATACAGCATAAGTTAACCGGTTTAGTTTGGTTAAAACAAACTGGTGCATTTGCCTGTTCAAACCAGAACTAAAAGGCATCAGTGCATAATTTTTTTCTTTGGTATGGACAAAATTAACTGAACTACAGGTGTAAAAGGCCTCATGAAATCAAGAAAAATGCATTAGAGTATGAAGAAGAGAATTTTTACCCTCAAATCATCATCAAAACCAAATTTGTGGAATATAATTGATGAAGGTCAGCGTCTACTGAATGAAAAGAAGCCGCTATCCAGGTCATTTTCAATATGTTTTGGTTCTGTAGCACATTCACAAAGCTCTCAGTGGAGAAATGAGGAAGAGCAGGTAGTACAGTACTGTTCGTCTTTGTGTCTATCACTGGAACCATCTCTGATTTTGCGAGAAAGAATTTAAGCCTTTTCATTCTAAACTCAAGCCTCTGAGCTCAGGTTTTTACACATGAAAGCAACTTCTCATGAAATAGAGACCTGCCTTCTTATAGCTGATAACAAAAAGGTTTACCATGCTTTACGATCCTCTGCAAAATGAATAAAATGTAGTTGTATTAAGAGTAAATGCAGAAGATATGTGGACTCTCTAGCCGTTTACTGTACGATATCAAAGGAGACAAGGCACTTTCAAGGACTATGTTTTTCATGGTGTTTTTCTGCAAATCATGTGTACTTCTGTGTGTCAAAAGCGACCATTTTGGCAAACAATTCTGCTGTTTTAGAAAATTGACAGTATTTTCTTAACTTTTAAACATAAACGGTAGAAGTGCTAATTGGATCTGACTAATCAAACACAAAGCAGGTGCCCCCGATACACAGCTAGAGAGTTGGTGTGAGGGTCATAAACGTTGGTCTTGTTTTTAATTCTGTCACAATAATAAAGGCCTTTTAACTTTTTGTACTTTAACAAAGCAGTTTGCCTTGAATCTCTAAGCAAATCCATTCCCTTTCTTTGTGTCCAGTATTTTCTATACTGTTCCAGGCCACTACATTAGTTTGCCATTCAATTAGGGCTGCAACTAACAATTTTATTCATTTTCGGTTAATCTGACGGTCATTTTCTCAATCAACAGATCAACCATTTGGTCTATAAAACATCAGAAAACTGTGAAAGATGCCCATCACAATATGGTTAAGTCCACAGTGACATCGTGAAATGTCTTATTTTGTCCAAGCAACAGTTCTAAACATCAAAATATAAAATGTACAGTAATGTAACAAAAGCAACAAATTCTCACATTTAAGAGCCTTGAACCAGCATGTTTTTGCAGTTTTGCTTGATAAATGACTTAAATGATTAGTCAATTATCAAAGTAGTTGCTGATTCGTTTTCTGATGATCGACTAATCATTGCAGCGCTACGTTCAATTCAGTTCATTCAATTCATCCCCAATGGGGCAAACTTTTTTTTGTCAAAGCTAATTTATTGTTGTGAGGTAATGCAGAGTGAGTTTGCAAAGCAGTCCTCAATAACTTGGATCACCACACAAAGAAAATGTTCCTTTTACATAAATGAATGCAGACTTGATGTTCATTGTGATGACTGCACAATTCAAACAAGTTTCAAGCCAATTGATTTTCATATTGTACAGAAATGAATGGAAACCAATGGCTGTCTGGAACAGGAATAAGACTACGAAACTACAGCCATGCTAGAGGCTGTACTTGGACACAGCGGTGCTTTCAGCCAACACTAGCATGGAAACTCACTTGCAATGACAATTCTTACATGCTGATGTTAAGCAGATATACTGTTCACCTTGTTCACCAGCTTTGTTTAACCTATGGTATGTGAATATTTGACATGAACGACAACCCATCCCTAAAAAACATCCATAAAACTACAGAATACACCCTGAAATGTAAAGTATGTACATAATTTGTAGCTCGGAGCCACAACTTGCAAACACACTGGTTTTTACAGTTTACATCCCGTGCTGTAATGACTCATTAACAGCACTAACACAGTTACATGTACAGTGTGTGCTAAAAATACAGTATTAAGCCTTCCGTGGTACAGGACATCAGCAAGGTAATATGAAGCATTTAACAATTTAAGTTAAATTAGCCTTAATTAGATACATTTTCAGGTAATTAACATATGAGTAGACATATGACAGGTTAATGATGGAGGATGAAGATACTGAAAGTTAAAGTAAAATTAGCACCTCATTAAAATATAAGTTATGTGACTGGTTGGCCGACTTTTTGCAAACATCAAATCAAGTAATATTACGCAACATCAGAGCGTTCTCTTTGCTCTGAATCATGGCTCTCATCGTCTTTTCTTGGCCGTACTGGTGCTACTGGGCCAAAGTCATGTATGTGAACTAAACACTTCATGTAATCTGAATTTGCTCTGGGCAACATATTACAGGTTGTTACTCCTCTCCTCCTTGTTTTCCTTCTCATCCCTCACTTCTCCTCCTCTCTGCTGCTCTTTCTCTTTAATTTTCTTTTTCAATGATGAGACAGAGAGGAAGAAGGCTGCCTTTCTCCTGCCTGTCAATTATCCCCCTGTCTGTCTCTCCGTCCGGCTTAATTGGCGTTTGGGAGACGCTAGCGTCGTCCCAGCGGGCTCGGCCAGGACAATGGAGGCCCATATAGCTGACCGGCCCTCGACTCAGCCCAAATTGAATTGGAAATCTTCCATCTTCTCTTTAGCATAACAAAGGGGGTGCAGGGTTTTTAGACAAAGGGCCCGTTTTAATGGAGAAAATCAATCTTTGGGAGGAAGCGGTGGCATTGTCTCCCATCAGCTGTACAGGTGTGTCTCGCCCACGGTGGCCTTAATCAGAGGTGGCAGGGGAGAGATCTGGAAGCTACATCTCTGTCACTGTGGGGAAGACTGGCAGTTGGAGAGGGGGGGGGGGAAGAGGAGGAGGGAGGAAGAAGAGCATGTGCCTGTGTGTAACTGTAACATCCTGTGGCTCTGGCATTGACACCGCAAAGGTTACATTCCCTGTGAACTGGATGGACCCTCAGTAAGTAGAAAGAAATCTTCTTAGTGGAGTCAGTTTGGTTATAGGTCTTCCAGAGTCAACGGTCACGGTTTTACATGACATTGTTCATGAACTAGTAGAAAAGCATGTAAAGAAATATCTCAATGACCAGGAAAAGAAACAGGAAGGCTGTAAAGTACACCAGAACCTCACCAATTACAATTTGAACTGAAATATCAAGACTTGCACTGAAAGACTGACGCGAGACTTGTTGTGAAAGACCTGATACTTGAAAGGCTCTAGACTTGACCTTGGCGTAAGACTTGTGGCTTCAAATGAAGGGTTGAGACCTAACTTGAGACTTGACTTGACTTAGAATTGAATTAAAGGACTTATAGGCTTGAGAAGTGAAAGACTTGAGACCTGACTTGAAGGGCATGAGACTTGACTTAGACCTGTCTGGATTTGACCTAATTAGTTTTGACTTGATTTAGGACTGAAATGATGAACTTGAGACTTAACTTGGACTTGCCCTAAAAGACTTGTGACTTGATCTTGGGCTTGACAATTGAGATTTGCATTGAAAGACTTGAATTTGCCCAAAAAGGCTGAAGTGGTTAACAAAATAACTGGTGACAACAGACTCTTTCGTGGCCTTTTTGTGTTGTAAAATACAAAAATATTGCTCGCTAAAGTCAATATCAAATAGTACATGTAGGAGAAAACTGGGAGAATCGTGTGTAGTCTATGATACGCTGTTACATTGCGATGCTCTAAGAGGCAGAGCCTGATGAAAAGGAGGATATAAAAATCCTCAGAGCTCAGTTGCTTGCCTGTCTTCTCTTGAGGGAGCCAAAAAAACAAAACCTGACGCCAAGAGAGGAGATTTGGAGAGACATGGATTTGGTGGCTGAGATTGTTGTCTGACTACAATGTTGTGAAGGTACAAGTGAACACAGTGGATCGCCTGGAGCGGAGAGGATACTGTGGATTACACTGGCAAAGAGCTTACTGTCCTCCCTGCTTTGTGTATCTTTCACATGTGCATACACGGCAGTCAATCAAAAAAGCTTTGGTCAAGTTTCTTTTTTTCCAAAAATGTAAAAACCAAAAACTGACCAAAAAAGGCAATGAAATGTAATAAATGAGCATATTTTAGCAAGAAGGAGCCTGGTGCATCAGTGGTTTGTGTGGAGTTTGCCCACATCAGTTTGTGAGTGTGTCTATCAATATGCTTTACTCCTACAGACTGGCGACCAATCCAGGTGGACCCTACCTTTTGGCCCCCTGCGACGCTGTACAGGATGTGTGGGTGTAGAAAATGGACGGATGGATAAATGAACTACAAGGCATTTGTATTTTAAAAGTGTCCAACAGTCAATAATCTTGTGACCCTCAAAAAATATTTTAACAACAGTGGTTTAAATTTGAATTTTGGGGTCTTTCCTGTTGATAAATCAACTCAGGATATGCAAAAAATCACTAATTTGCTATAAAAATCTTGGCCTATATGTGCTGATGAGCACTGCTAATGCTTGCCCGATGTTGTCACTGATGCTACTGTAGCCAGTAAATAGACGGAGATGATGAAGTGCTTGTGTTTATGGCAGTATCCACCAGAGGGTCCCACTAAGACATTCATGTATCTGACTGATTATATTTTCACTTCAAGCATTATAGAAGTCAAGCAAGGCAACAGGAAATAAATGGCTGCACTGTAATTCCGGCTTATCAGCAAAGTCTTCCGATGTTCATGTGTTCTACAAATAAATAAAACTACCAGATCAAATTTGTGCTCTAAGTGCAGTTTTGTCACACCCAACTGAGGTCCATGAGAAAGCATTTTTTTGCATTAACTTGGACAATGAAGTCATACCTTTTGCATTAAAGTGTGATATGAAGTGATGGGTGTACCCTTGAATGATTTCTTTGTCCAAACAATATTTTTTGAATGAGGCCATAATCTATCACAGCTAACTGACATCTTTCTCTCTCGCCGTCTGTTTCCTGTTCTCTGTCAGTGTCTCTCAGCCGGTCTGTCGGTGCTGTTAAGGAGTAGTCTTTCAGGTCTGGGTGTTTTGATAAGGTGAGTGTTTGTGTTTATCTGCGCGTTCCCAGCTCCGCGCATTACCATGAGAATGGTTTAAGCCCTCTGCTAATCCTCTGTGTCTCTGTTGTAATAAATGTCTTCATTCACACACTCCGCAGCGGAGAGGGGACAGGAATACACGACAGCGGCAAACATATCGCCTTCCACGGATGATGCAGTCAAACATGTCACCTTGTACTGACCTGAAACTGCAGCTTCTACCTTGGCCCAATCAACACATTCTCAACAAAATACTACAATTTTTGAGTCACAGCCGATGAAAAGTGACGTTCTGGCTTTTCTGGCATGTCCGCAATTTGGACTCTTGCAGTTTGAGCAGTTCCACAATCTGATTTGCCACACGGGTGCTGTCAAAAGATCCATTATTAACTGTAGTTGGTCCATTTTAATATTATTTGAATAGTAATGTACATGCTGTGGCTAACTGGAGTCTTGATTGAGACTGTACTGTGATAGAAATAAAACTGAACTGCAGACCAGACAGCAGTGTTAATTTCATTAGTGAAAACTGTGACTAAATATGTTCGTCAATGACCTTTTTTCTATGACTAAGACAAGACGATAAGAAAGTGGCACAGACGTCATTAAACACTGACTGTGACTATATCAACATTCAACATTGGTGACGAAAAAAGATGAGACTAAAATGTAGTTTCAAAAAATCAAAACTTTACCAAAACCTCTCTTTATTTTCGTCAACCAATAAGAGGAGACAAAATATTATAGACTTTTTTTTTTTTTTCTAAATTACAATCTAAACATCCTGTTCATTGGATGTCATGTGCAGCAGTTCTGTTTCTTGTGCTGCGCCTGTCATATCAGGGCAGCAACACAATGAGCACAGTGAGGAGCACATCGACTATTTTACAGAAAGCAAGTTTAAGTTTGTCTTGTACTTGAGGTAACCAAAAAATTGATTTCTGTACGGCTCTTATTGTTTTATAATAGTCTTAAAGAAAGTACTGGGCCCCAGTTGTTGAATAGTGTTGGTTCAAAATAAATAATACAAATCAGAACATGTTCCATATCTGGATGTATTCTTTAAATTGATACCTTGTCCTCCATCAACTAGACACTTTCTGCAAAGCTACATTCTTAATCATTCAACCTGTGTTTTTCATCAGATAATAAGATAAAATCTTATGTGAAATAAGTTTGACCAAAATGAGACTAGACTTGATTGACTGAAATGTTCAATATAATCAGATGGCTAAAAAAGATTAAAGACAGTTTTCTTTGACTAAGATGAGACTAAAATGCCCACACGTTTAGTCAACTAAAACTTGACTTTAAAAAACAGGATGAGGTTGGCTGAATACGATAAAAACTGACAAGGACATTTGACACAGGACTAAGGCTAAATAAAAAAATAGCTGACAAAATTAACACTAACAGACAGATCACATTGTCTGTGTCTTTCCAGTCATCTATACAGTATTCTTGCTTCAAGTTGAATTGTACAAGGTAATGCTGCCATCTTGTTTAAGCAAAACTTAACTTATTAAACTTATTTTGTAATTGATAGTGTACAAAACCGATTGGGGGTTCTGTGTTTGAGCACCCACACCGATTGATCCATACCGAGTGAGCATAAAGTCATACAATTAAACCTTGTGTTGTGAATTAATAGTGTTAAAACAAGTACAGTGTCTTCCCAGCTTTACACAAACCTACATACACAAGTAATCCTCCTCTTCTTCTAATATGATGTGATTGTGGCAAAAGGCCTTCAGCCATGCGCTGTGTTCACTAATTGTTAGACATATAACAGACATATGTTCATGTTCAGACCTGATATGAAGTTTGATTTGAGTGATCAATCACAGCTGGACAACTAAATATCTAAAAAAAACCATTCAGAATCTGATCAGCCAAACTATATCTGGAGGTCAAGGACACATGAGACCACATCGTTTTAGTGTATGTGTGAATATGTTTAACTGTGAATCCTATTAACATCATCAAAACTCAACAGCTGAGTTTTGAGTTTCTCGAATAAAGACATTTTAAAAACACATGTTGATGTCACAAGTGTGAATACAATCAATCTAGATATGAAGGGCATGTCCTAAACCTTTTACAACAGGCACTTAAATACTAGACACAGTTAATAAATAGAGTGTAGTATAAATACAAGCCTGGATTCGCCTCATTTAATTTCATTTAACTTCATCCACCACACTCTTTCCAGAAAGGCCGTTCAGTGTGTGTGTGGGTGCCTGTTAGAAGAGCTATTTCAAACCTCTCTAAAGCCTGAATGTTGTGTAATCTCTGAGGAGGAAAAACAGAAATGAAATACAATGATGTTTGTTCTAAAAAGAAAAATTGCCAGAGCAACGGCAATCACAAAGCTGATGTCACAATGTAGTCAGTGTCCGAAAGCAGGTTATACTGTCGTGACAGCCTCTGTCACTTTCAGTGCTCCTCCTGCTGTCCTGTTTTTCCCCTTTCGCAGGTTGAGATGGGTGGAGCTATTGAGTCGATGTGTTGCACCTGAGCAGTACTGGGCCTAGGTTATTTAGGCTGGCTCCTCCATTCAGTCTCTCTCATCATCATCATCGTCATCGTCATCATCGTCACCTACTCTTCTGGTTTGCTTTCTTTGTATTTCCTACCCAAAACCACCCATCAAGTCAACACTTCACACACTTACAGACTACAGATTAATTTATTAGGATACTTTTTTCTTAGTTCTTATTAAAATATTATTTGAAATCTCTAAATCTCTTTGTCTAGCGCATTGAACCTGGGAAAATCTCTTTGTTTAGCTATGGTTTATGTCACTGCAAAGTTTTCCTTGTAGGTAATACATGCAAACCAGCGAGCTAAACTAAAAGCATCAGGTGTGTCCCAGAAGAATTTTCCTCAAAAGAGCCACCAGACAGGTAAGTAGCAAATGGGGACGCTTTAACAGCTATCATAATTACAAGCTGTGTCTGAAATGCGAAGGATCTAACCCTAACCCTTTTTACTGACACCTACGACCCCCTGATAAAACTCAAATTTTGTGAGGGTCTCAAAAATGTAATCATTTGGTTTGTACTTCTACTGTGCATGTAAATGTTAAAAAATGTTAAACCCTTTTCAAAATAATAGCAAAAGGAAAGCTACAGTGGGACAGTAGTAGCTATATCTATGTAGATTTCCATATATGTCACTCATCATGGGGTGAAGAGGAGCTAACACCTATTTTTATGAATGTAATTGTATTGTATTTTTTTAAAAACTCAAATAAAGCACTTAAATGTCTGCAAGGACCAGCGGCACAGCAAACACTGATTCTTCTCAATCTGTCTCCCAGCTTCCCTCTCCCTCTCTGTCCTCCCTCCCCCATGTCTCCCTTGGGACTCCCCCCTGTCACCCAGAGTTTTCCCCACACAAAGCAGTCTATTAAAAAGCCTTTAGCGAGGCCATTCACTCACAGTCTGCTTCCGCAGAGATGAGGAATGAGTTTAGGGTAAAGGTTGGAGTGTGTGTGTGTGGGGTGTGTGTGGGTTTGTTGATGTTTCACAATGTAAGGTCTAGGCCTTTGGGCTTGGGAACACCCGTACCCAAGGGGTTTAGTGTGGCATAATCCCATATAATGACACAAATACATACATAAATATACTACGAGTGCTAATGACTATAATAGAAACAGTGCAGAGTATTTAACTGTATTTTATTCCTTTTTCTTCTGGTTGTAAATCATGCGTTTCATGGGGAGACGAGTTATCAAAAGTTAAAATCCGTCACTGTACCACCCACACCGTTAGCCCCTCTACCAGATCAGCTGTCAGTCAGTTTAGAAGCAGTGCAGCAACGAGCTCTTAGCACCATAGATGGAGACTAAATAGAGAAACTGAGGCTCTAAAGGATTTCCACTTTAACGTTCAGCACAATAATAAAAGTGTTTGTCCATCGCTGTGCAGACAGGTGCTCGTACAGTACAGTCAGCAAACACACAGGACTGCTGTGTCTGTCGTGTGTGTTTGTGTGTTTAAACAGCGAAGAGCAGCTGCCAGGATCACTGGCTAGTCACCCTCTTACACACACTTACAGACTGTACACAGTCACATGAAAATTATTAATTTCAGTACTGTATCCCAAACCAAAGCCAGATGATATACAGCGAAATGTCAAGAAAAACAATGACAGCGGCATTTTTGTCTGTTCCTGCTGTTCACAAGTTTACGTGACTTTGAACTGTGGCTGTGGTGTGTTTATGTATGTATGTAGATATATGTCTGGTAAAGGAAAATCCTATTAAAGGGAAATTATTAGTATAGTATTATTATAAGCTGTGCGTGAACAGTAAGTTTTATGCAAATGCTTTTGACAGTTCTTCTAATACACAGAATGCTATTAAAGTTTCCCTGATTTTAGTGACCTCATGACCTTTCCTCTAACGCCACCTCTAGGACACATTTTAACAGTGACAACTGTAACAGGAGAGCCCAAATTTCTCTCCATACTACTGACCACATATATCCTTGCAATATATATATATATATCTATATCTAGAGAGAGAGAGAGAGAAATGTGTATGCTGTTTTTATTTCTATACTCAAATAGTTGAGTCTGTGGTTTGTCAGTGTTGCCAGTTTTCCACCCTATTGGGTTACATTTGATTGGACAGGTAAAGATGGTTTCGGGCAAGAACTATAATGAGATAATTTGGGCTGTTTTTCTTATACCATATAGGTAATTACCCCAAATTAAGACTTACAGTATTCATTAGATTACATTCCAGTGAATCAGCCCCTCCTCTCCTCCTGTTAGAATAGGTATGATTGGGCTTGACAGGGACCCTGTTGTAGTGTTGATTTCTATAAGCTTAACACAAAATGACTGCATGGCTGAACTTTTATTATGTCCCAAAGTCTTTTTTTTTCTGTTTATGTGATGTTATCCAACAGAGGTGGTGGAGATGATTTTTCATTATTGCAGCTGTAGCTTTGGGTTTGCCTAGACGCAACTTTATTTCTTCTTGGATTCAAAGAGCATAATAGGGAGGCTCTGATGGGAAATTCCTTCCCAGCGCTGCACAACAACAAACTTATCAAAGCAAGTCAATTATTTCATTTAAACTTTCATAACATAACTCCTCTCACTCTAGCAAACAGAATTGAGACTCCGTAGATCTGAGGGCCAAGATCATGCAAGTCTCAATCTGAGGATCAACTGTTTGTATACCCAGAGAGTGCTTCTGTCATGATACTTTACTAACAACAAAGGCTGGGGCAGAGGAGCGAGTGACAGACAGAAGATGTCTGAAACCCACGGTTAGCACCTTTGCACTTTCCTTCTGTTTGAAGAAGATGAAGGGATCTGTGGGGAGGAAGGTGAGATGGCATACCTCTTCAACACCTTTGATGCTCAAACGGCAGCAGGAGATCAGAGACGGACAGATGGAGAGAGGGAATAGAAGGAAGAGCAACAACATATTGCAAAGAGAGTGGAGAGAAAGGAACTAAGTGTTCCAGCAGTAGAAAGACAGAGATGGAGATACATGGGAGCAATAACTTCTATGTCAAAGATATTTCTCCCTTCCTGTGTTAAGTGCACTGCTATTGAGGTATGTCAAAGCAGTGCATTTAGTCTGGTGCTGCGCTGCATGCTTACACACACACATGAAAGGTACATAACAGCAAGAATCTCTATGCTAACATGTGGATGTGTGTGTGTGTGTTTACCACAATAAGTAGATTGTCTAGCCAACATGCATCTTTCTGTCCAGCAGCCAAATGGAAAATTACACCCTGGAATTGGCTCAGCTCTGTGCTGCGCACACACGCACATACACACACACACACACACACACACACACACACCATTTCTACAAGGACCCAAATTAACATACATTAACAGCCCTGCATTAAAAAAAACAAGAATCTGTTGGTGGGAGCATTTTGCTTCAGGTACCAGCGTGTTTGCGTGATACATCCACAAGTTTTAAGAGTTATCAGATGCCAAAACACTGCACAGTGGTTTGTAATACTATGAAGAAGGATTTTACAACTCTGGGAGTTTATCACAGTGACAATCATTTGAAACTCTGTCTTGATGATCGCCTGGCAAACAGCAGAATTACCCCATCCACATTACAAAGTAATCTAGCAGGAATGTGGGCTTGCATGTATTTAATTCCCATCGCCAGACAAAAATGTTACTATTGGACGATTCTGCAAAACCCTGGATTGTGTTATCAATGCCAGCGTTTTTAAAATGTTTCGCTTTCTACAGTATCTGCGCATGGCAACTATGGTGTGACTTAGGTTAGTGAAAGATTGTGGTTGTGACAAATAAACTGTGGTTATTGTTAGGGTTAGCTGACAAAAACACTCTGTTAAGGGAAAGGAAAAATTGTGGTAACACTTAATAAACAGGTGAACATTAATTCGAGGTCTTGTGGTGAGAGATGAACTCGGACTTCCTGCATGAAAACCCATCCACCACCCCAACCCCCAGACTTGTAACATATGGAGCACGCCACTTCCTGCCCTGACAAGGAACATTGTTATTCAGTGTAAATCAAGAGATGGAAAATCATGCAGTATGGACGTAAATCCTGTGGATTTGATTAACCACTAAAGTGCCTTGACAGATGATGTCACACTGTACTGCGGCAAAAGTTAGGCCGCCCTTAAATGGAGCGATGCAATGCTAACTCTAGTGCTAATTAGTTAGTCCAAACACTGTGTCTTTAAAAAGATGTTGTGTTATGCTGCTGTGAGACTCAGTATGTTCTGGTAGCCACTGGTTAGTATGGTACCAATAAATCACATTTTTGATATTGTTATGTTAGTCAGATATTATCATTAGTGGTACAGTAGTAGTAGAAGTATTTTACATCAGTACCCTACAGCAGATATTCACAAATAACAGTTTATTATTTTTCACCACTTATTCATAATTTTATATTGCTTCCAAACTTCTTTTGTCGAAGTGACACAAAAATAAAGTCTGAGTCACTATTGAAGCTTTGCAACACACAACCTCCTCTCTCTGAACCCGCTCTGATCTCATAAATCATAAAGATAAAGGATAAGGCAGCATATTATTATATTATTCAGTGTATTTTCAACAAATCCTATGAAAAGACAAAAACCAACAATATCCCCAGCTTTCTTCTTTATGAGTCAGTATATTATGGGGAAGATGGTAAAGTTTTGTACAGTACATGCAAAGAAAAACCCGGGTCACAGGTGGGCAAATAAACTTAAAATCAGAACGAAGCCTGACTTTCCCAGTTTGTACGAATTCACAATGAATTCCTTTGCAGAGAAATGTTATTTCATGTTTCATGTTATTTAAACAGGAGTGCCAAAAAGATGACACAGATTATCACAAGAGTCTTTATTCCCTATCTAATGATAAAAGTAAGCATTATTGAGATTCAGTCAGATTTTGAGGATAAGCAGAATATTCTTCAAATTATTTAGTCTTGAGTGAGACGTCAACTAAGAATGAAGATTTGACTCTCACTGCAAAAATTCTTAATTTCAAAGATTTATTTAAAACCTTTCACAGGCTTCATTTTGTCAGGATACAGTAGATGTGACCTTTCTGGTTAAAATGTCATTAATTTAATTTTGTTCAACGCAAACTCACACACACAGTTTACTACGAGCACACACGCTCATGGTTTGCAGTAGGATGAGAGATGGATGGGCAAATATTAAGCTGTGACAGAGTAAACAATGCCCTGGTAACCAGATGGCTGGACACACACACACACACACACACACACACACACATTTGACAATGTCTATCAAAACTCAATAGCTGGTGATTTGAAAGAAAAATCAGACACTGTAGAGGAGCCAGAGAGAGAGAGAGAGAGAGAGAGAGAGAGAGAGAGAATGAGAGGCTTGTTTTAAAGCGGCGATATCCTCAACCCATTTATCATCATCTCTTTCCAGATCTGAACAACCTTCTCTATAATCATCCAACACTTTTTCTACATTTCTTTATCTCATTGTCTCTTTCTGTCTGTCTTCACTGCTCCCTCTTTCCCTGCGTCCTCCGTCTTTCTGACAGCGGCTGAGGTGACACAGACTAGATGAAGTCTAAAGGATTTATTAATAAACCATAAATAAATCCATCCATTATCTATACCCACTTATCCTGTGTGAGTCGTGGGAACTGGAGCCACACAGAGCGGCGATGAACAGATAGCTACTGGTTCAGAACTGCGGACAGCTCCTTCGCTGCTGACAGTCTCAGCTTTAGCACCACGGCCAGCGACCCTCACACTCCTGCCTTAAACCCCTCCTCTCTTTCTTTGCTGTCTCTCCTCTTTTCACCCAGTTTTCCATCCCAGAACTCAATTACAGATTTTTAAGTCCACACGACACATTCATGTTCTGAAACTGAAGGCACAGATAAACCGTTTGTGTCCAAAATCCATACTATAGTCTACTTCTAAGCAGGTTTTGAGTATGTAGTGTGAACTGCAAGACATTTTTAATAAATTGTGAGTGTTGGTGAGACAAGTCCAGAAAGATTTTGGAAATCTTTCGACAGATATTTGGCTTTTTGTTGAATTGCCAGTGATTAGTTTAACTGTACCATATCCAACATTTCTGAGGTGGATTAAGACACCAGTATACTCTGATAGACATGCTTGTCGGATGGTCGAACAGCGTCTGAACCGCACCCCCCACCCCCTCACACACACTTCCCCGACGTCAGGTCCAGTGTGTGGAGGTGAGAAAGTTGGCGGGGTTTAAACTTCTCTTCCAAGCTCTATTTTTTCATTTCCTACTCAACCCTTAATTGGTCCAAAAGTACTTTTAACACCATTTCTGATACGGCGTCGGAGCACACACGTTTACAAAAAGATCCTATAATGCCCTGACTCTCGCACACACACAGACAGATCCACACAAACAACCCCACACACACATACACCTGTCAGCTGTTAAATATGCCGAACATCTATCTTCCTCCAGCCCCATCACAGCCGTATAGAAAGCAGGCTAATAGACCCATGATTACAGAGCACATCGCCCCCCTTTCTTGCTCTCTATCAGTCTCTATTGCTCTTTTTAAACCCCTTCACCTCCCTCTCTGCCTCTCTCTCTCTCCTCACATCTTCATTAGGAGTCAGACAGATGCAGAGTTTCTATACTGATAGTTTCAACTGAAGCTACAGATGTTGAAGCCTTCAAGTCTTCTATGTCCTGTCCTTTTCCCACAAATCCCTTTTATCCTCCACACCCAGAGATTCAAGTTGTCATAGTTATCTTCTGGAAGAGAGACATTCGGACCAATGTTGACAGGAAGAGACATCTTAAGAAGTAATAGAGACGTATTCATTTGATCAATTGACGACATGCATGTTCTTGAAACTGGTTGTTATTTCTTGCTGTTCCCAGACTGTGAACTATTGAATGCTAAGTGAGATTAGACTATGAACATATGTGTCAACTTTAAAAAAAAAAAAAATCTACAGTTTTCAGGATGGCATTTTTATTGTTACAATGTTATGTGTGTTTGTATGTGCACATATATGTGATGTAGCATGTGTAGGAAGATATTTACTGTGTGTATGTCTATATATACTTACATTGTTACCTTGTTATATATCTTTAGTCTATTACTATATTTGTTCTTGATTTTTTTTAGTGCTGTTGTCTTAATATTGCTATTGTCTTTACTTTTGTTTCATATTTTTATTGCCTTGTGAAGCACTTTGTAACATTTGTTTTGTGTGCTTTATAAATAAAATGTATTATTGTTACTATCACTGCTTTATTTTAGTTTTAATATGTGCTTTGGCATTTTGTTTAGCAGCACAGAAAGCTAATGCTAAGAAGCTCTTAACAGGGTGTGTGTGCGCTCGCTCTTAAGTGCTGCTTTGGGAAACGCTTGTTAAACCCTCATTGAAAACACAACTTCTGTTGAGAAACTGGGCTCTGGTTGATTTGATGACACCTGGCTACTGGTTGTAAAGCCAAGTGCATGTTAAAATCAGGTGTTACATTCATGATGACACATTTACTGACCATATTGAGCAGCAAACGCTTCCCCGTATTCAATGTAAATACTGTTACATTGAATATGAGCGTATATGGATATGAATATAAGGTTCTCCCAGCAACAACTGCAATACTGCACTGAGGTTAAGGCCTTCTCTTTCAATTGACGGCCACCATTAAACTCCTCATTAAGAACAAACTGCAGTACATGAGGTGAACCTCACTGACTGGCTATTTGATTTGTGATAAAAGGCTAAACATCAGCTCACAGAGCAATTTAACACTCCAACTCCAGAGCCTTTATCATTATTTCTCTGACATCTCTGGGTCACTGAAGTCTCCGTGTAGTGATGTGTACTCTGTGGCCTTGCCTTGACATGAGTCATCTGGATAAATGCTGGTGTGAAGGTTTTTTTTTCTCTTTCTCTCTCTATAACCTGTAGTTTGTTCTTTTGACTGAGCTGATCAATGCGAGCACAGCTGCTCTTAATCACAGAAAAGAAGGTGAGAAGGTTATTATTTCAGTCATCATGTTCACACTAGATCGGCCCTCATTGTCATTTTTGTTTTGTGCTGAGATGTAGTTACTTTCTAAAAGGATTTGTATTGTATGGTAGTCTGTTGGATTTAGTCAAAAATAACATGCTAGTGCTTGCTAATGAGATGGATATTCAGCTGCAAGTCAGAATATTTTTGCAGAATCATAACTGAAAAGGTCAGACCTTTTAAAACAGCTGATTTCAAAATATTTACATAACATTAAGTCAAGTGGACATTTAATACCCAGAGGGGAAATTAAGTTATCACAGGAGCAAATGTGATACACATTAAACTTTACAACAAATATTAAAACACCTGAACAAATGACCGACAAATGCAGTGTATGAATGAAAAGTGTAGAAAATATTTTGTTTTTCTTGCTTTATGTGTCTATAGACATGAATTGTGTGATCAACAATCAGCGGATCTCGTTCTGTCTTTGTAAAAACGCTTTGTGATGCAGCAGCAAAGTCTTTAGATTCATTAAAGTATTACAAGAAGATAATTATGGAATAAAAATCCCATCAGATGTGATAATGTATTCATTGTGTGCCACTCTCTGATAAGGCATACAGTTTAAGTAATGAATGTTTAATAAATCATTTACTAATTATTATGAGTAATAAGACATTCATTAAGACAACTTCTGGGTTTTCATGTTTTCAACAACTCCTTTGGTAGGTGTTTATCCACATGTGGAATGAATAGCTTTGTCTTTTTTATCTACCTTAGCTCTTTAATTTATCTCTGCAGAGAATCTGAACAAAAACCCATTAATTAATTAATTAATTAATTAATTAATTAATCTATCTATCCATCAGCTTTGACAGCTGTAGAGTAGATGGCTTATTGACTTTGAACAAATACACAAGCCAAATGGTTTTTTCATAAATGGAAAAATGGATACCAAAAATGTTGTTCTTAGTGGCCCATAATGGGTGTATTTACATGAATAAATGTAATCTTGTTAACTGTTAACAACCCAAACTCAAACCATTTAGTTAGTGTAGTTACTTTAGTATAGTTAGAAGTTAGTTTAGGTCCACAATTTGGAAAACAGCTTATTACAAAGTGGTACACACATTTTTATATATATAAACATGAATAAATTATTCACTAACGGTTAGTTAAGTATTAGTTACAACTCAAACCTCATAAGGCAGACAGTCACTATCAGTATGCAATGTGGAAAGTTTACTTTGTTGACTTTATTACACAGTTGTACTCAACATGGGTATAACATGGTATAAACATTACTAAATGATTTCTAAAATGCAATTAACTATTATATAAAGCATTAGTTACAACTTAAACTCTTTGGTAGTTACGAGGTATACATCACTAATTAACATGTGTACATTGTGAAATTTGTTATGGCACCAAGTTTACATGTTGGCTGATTCAAGTGTCATATGTACACACACTGTACTACTTTATGGCCAAAATATAAGGCTTTCTGAGTGATGTGTTACAGTGTTACCCATATTAAATACAGCACGCTGTAGTTAACTAAATATAAAAAGTACTTAGTCAAAGCAGATCCTTTGATGCCAACACCGTTACCACACATATGCACGCACGTGCACACTCATAATTACCATATGCTGTTGTGGCGTCTTTGTATTCAAGGCCTAACCTGTATAATAGGTGTCACATTAGCAAGACAACAAATCAAACCGTTCTTCATTTCCCAGGCCTCTCCTCTGCTCCACAGCTGTAGGCCTCTCTTTGTTGTCAGGGGAGTTTCTAATTAATATGATAAATAAGATGGCGGGTTCGACTCCCCGATGCTTTTTAATTGGAGGAAGCCTTGAATGGCACACGGGCAGAGGCAGAGATTAGCGGGTTATTTGTGAGTGTTTTGTAAGAGGAGGGGAGAGAAAGAGAGAATTTTTAGCCTCGCAATGATTTCCTGCCTCATTGTGATACTCAACTCAATGCTCAAACGCACACACACACACACACACACACACACACACACACACACACACACACACACACACACACGCGCAGCAGGATTTGATAGACAGCTGACAGTCTGGTTGCATGAGCTGCCATGTTAGCGCTTCCTGACAATCAAAACCACATTCACGTAGTTCCGTTTCCCCATCGGCTTCAATGACACAAACATCATTTACTCAAATCCAACATTTTTAGACCATCTGCAAGTGCGCCAACATGCAAAAAGTGAATATTTACAAGAATGTCACAGAAAGTAAAGCATATTTACTGACTTTGACTACTTTTTGTTCACTTTTTTTAAGAAAGAAGACAGAATTTGAACACAAAATTTCAGTAAAATTGGACATTTTCAACTATAACTTTTGTTTTTCGTAATTTTTTTCTGCAGTGCATGATAAGTGTGTGTGTGTGTGTGTATATCCTTCATGGTATACTATACACCACCTACGGAACAAGAAAATCAGTCGAATATCTGACAGCTTTGCCTCAAGCGTCTACGTATCACCAGCCCACTTCTCCTCGACACACACACACACACACACACTACTCTGATCTCCTCATCCTCAGCTAATCCTGCTCCATCTAAATCAGAGCAAACAGCCCGGAGGGGACTAACCGCTGTGTTTTTTTGCGCCCATCTAATCCTTCTCTCCATCATTCTCATCTCCTTCTTGTGTCTGACAAGGCTCCTCAACATCAGTGGAGATCAACAAAACCGCGTAAGTGTTTGTGTGTGTGGAGACAGAGAAAATGGTGAAACAACCACAGCGATCCAAAGGGATTTAACTCCAGTTTCTCCAGGCCTATTTTTGTGTCGCGTGTCAAGACTCAACAACTAAGAAAATCCTGTCTGGCTGGACAGTCAAAACCTCTCTATCTGTCTCTTTCTGAGAAATTAAGAGCGTGGATCTCCAGAATAAATTCCTCTTCCTGGCACCGCTGACGGTGTGAGAAAAGGAGGAAGGAGGAGAAAAGGAGGAGAAGGGGCTGAGACAAAGAAAGCAGACGAGTGGGGAGAAGAAGATAGGAAACGAGGGGAGATTATTGGATGAGAGAGGAGATGTAAGAGAGCATGTCATGAGAGGAGAGAGGAGGCCAAGAAAATGGAAGAGTGGAGAGAACAAATGAGGAGAAAAGGAGGATGAAGGAAGAAATGGAAGAGGAGGTGATGGAAAGACTGGACTGGAGAGGAGATGAGAGGAAGAGATGATAGAGAAGTGATGAATATGGAAGGAGCGACAAAGAAAAGAAGAGAAGAGATGACGAGATTATTGGACGACGGAGAAAAAAGGAGGTGATGGAAAGAGAGAGCAAGAGGGAAGAGGAGAGGAATATAAAGAAAGGAGAAAAGGGAGAGAAAATGAAAAGAAACGGAGATGAAAAAGGAGGAGAGGAGAGCTTTAATCAGTCCTTTAAACAAAATTACATTAGGAAACTTAATGATTTCATGGAACAAAAAGACAAACAAGCATTTGTCTTTTCATCAAGAACACAAAATGAGTGATTCTTGAACTACACTAAAGTACATCTCCAAGTCTCCAAATACAAACAAATTCACCCAGCTTAGACAACATTTAATTACATGCATGAGTTCAGCATCAACAGACACATTTGGATCCTTTTAGTGTGCCGGATGCTATAATTTTTTTACCAGGCCTATTAGGAAATTGACTCAATAAACGAGATACTTCAGAAAAGTACAAGAGGAGAAGAGAGTCAAAGAAGAAAAACCTGTGAAAAACAGCTGACAGAGGGGATGTAAGAGAGGAGGTGATTGGAGGAGAAGATAGAAGAAGGAAAGGGGAGGAAAGACAAAAAAAAGAAGAGACAAGGGGAAGTTAAAAGAGAAGAGGGGAGGAGGAACAAACAAAGAGAAAAGAAGAAATGAACAGAGATTATTGGATGACAGATGACGATGTGAGCAAAAAGAGATAAAAAAGAAGAGAGGACAAAATATATGAAGAGGAGAAGAGAGGAGAGGTAATGAGAGAGGAGAAACAGAAAGAGGAGAGGAGAGACAAAGAAGAAGTGAGGACAGGAGAGAACTAGGTGAAAAGAAGAGATGAAGAGATACTGGGTGAAGGAGAAGACATGAGTGAGGAGCCGATGGAAGAAAGGAGGCACGACGAGAAGAGTAGATAAAAAGCAGGGAGGAGAGGAAGAGAGGAAACAGGAGGAGAGGAGACACAAAGGAAAGATGAGAAGAGAGGAGGAAACAGAAAGAGAGGAGAGGAAACAAGAGGAGGCAAGAAGCGAGGTGATGAGAAAAGAGATGAAGAAGAGAGCGGAGGACGTAAAGAGAGGAGAGGAGGAAAAAAGGAAAGGAGGGAAGAAGAGAAGAGGGGAAGGAAAGTAAGGAAAGACAGAAGAGAGGAGAGGAGGAAAGACAAGAGGACATGAGATATAAGGAGGAAAGGAAAGGAAAGGAAAGGAAAGGAAAGGAGACATAAAGAGGAGAGGGAAAAGACACACACACACACACACACACACACACACATATACACACACGCACACAGTTGCCACTTTGCCACAGCAGCATTTAAAGCTGTAATGACAGGCCAGAGAGTGATAAGAGACTCTGAGTGGAGAGGCCACTATAGCTGCTCTCCTCTCCCTGCTAACAACTGTAATTATCCAAACTCCACACTCACTACTATTGATCTCTCCCTCTCCCTCCACCCTCCTCCCCCGGCCCGAATGTGTGTATGTGTGTATGTGTGTGTCTCTCTCTCTCTCTCTCTCTCTCTCTCCCTGACAGGGTGACAGTAGAGTGCGTCCCTCTCAGCACAAGAGTTGTTCACACCTGCTGCCGGTAGATTTGGAGAGCAGCGACAAGGACTTGGACAAATACGTGACAGCCGCAAAACACAAATGTTGGTCCGACGTTCCCCTCGCTGTGTGTGTTAAGCACGAGTGTGTGTGTCTCTCCATCTGTCTCTCACACCTGGTTTGGAGAACGTGGCTACAGCTTAGCAACAACGGTGTCATCACATACAGCGTTGTGATGTGTGTTAATGTGTGAGTGAGTTTTTCCAATCGAATGTCCTCACAAGGATAGAAAGATTAAGGATGTGGATAGTTCTTGTTTCTAATTTAGCTTGTGTTTAGGGTTGAGATATGAATGACAAAGTTTTAGTTTTACATATTGTTACGTGAAGGTTAAAATAATAAGTTGCTGCATGAATGAAGATCAGTTTTTTCAACTGCAACATGATGATATTTTGTGATTTGGAGCCCTAAAATGCATGTTACAGGATTAAAATTACATTTTCATCTCATTTATGACCATTTGAGCCACAAAAAAGTATCATTCTTTTCCTGAGCTGATCAATCTGCTGAAATACAAGATCAGTAGCTGCAATGATCCTAACCATAAAATCCCCAGGACGTGCTGGATGTGCTGGCCTACAAGTCAAGCATGCAAACTCCATTCACCGATGTGATATATTGGACAGCCCCGGAAAAAAGCTAGTAAGTCTCTAAAGTCATGAGAGAACTTTGAAGCTTACAGAATGGCTCCATGCAGTTTTATTACACTATATATGCAAAAACAGATCAGATTGATCTCTAACATTGTAACATAATGTTCAGAGGGTGTCTTCAGCCATTAACCTGACTGTACGGCTGCACTGTTGCACTGGGAGACGTGTTCCTTCATTACGAAGAGTTTGGGCACATTAGTTTGTTTAAAAATGGCTCCAAAGACTAATAAACAGTGATCACATTTTCAGTCTCAGAGAGTAGTTCTGTTTACAGAGCTTCACTGGTTTGCTGTGCTTACATATGACAACCTCTGACTTTGTACAATACATTGTAAAAAACTTTAGTAGCAGTCACTGGGACGGTTTGCAGCTGAATGTGAAGCAGTCGGGATAGAGTCAGCATCTCCAAATCTTAGGACATAGTGCTCTGCCAGAAAAAGGTGGACTGCTCCCTCTGGGTGGGGAGTGAGTTGCTGCTAATGCTCCGCTAACATGACAGTGGGGGTGGTGGGCAAGTAATGTAATCAGTGTATGCCCGAAGACCGTGTAACACCCGTCAACTACCACAACAAGCCTACCTGAAATTAAGAATCGCTGTGTTTTCGTTAGCTTAGAATGAGCCCTTTATATCTACATAAGGAGCGGGTCCTCTTCCATGGAGCCCTCCATGTTGCACCGCCATGTTTCTACGTTAGTCCAGAGGGGAAAAAAAACAAACACTGGTTCTAGAGAGGGCCTTTTCCCCTTTCAAACTGTAGGTTCTCCTGCATGCTTGGAAAGGGAGGGGAGATGTATTCAGTTGGTTGCAATCTGCAACCTCACCGTTAGATGCCACTAAGTCCTAAACACTGGTCCTTTAAGATATTGTATTTCCCCGGGTTTGAAATCAAGCCCCAGACAATGCCTGAGGATTTTTTTTTTTTAAATGACCTAGAACTTTTTTTTGTAATCAGTTTCTTTTAGTCCATTAACATTCAAATGGTGCTTTTATTAGGTAGAGTTTCTATAATCTACAATTTCTCCTTTTTATCTTATTTGTTATAGGACACATAGCTGCTTCAGGGTCAAGGCAAACCCCAATAGAGATCTAGGACATAGAACATAACCAAATATGACATAGACAATAGGACACAAACAAACAAACAAAAAACCCGTACACATACCCTTGAAACTTCTCTTCTCTACACATGCTTCATTGAGCTGATTACTCTGCTCCCCCCCATGGCGTAAACAATGGCCATGAAGAATCACATACCAATGGTTTCCAAAGTTTAACAATCAATCTGGTACTTCATCAACAATTTCATCATAATTTGATAATAAAGTTGAAATAAATATAAAGGGAACGAGGAAGAGGGAAGAGAAAAAAGAGTGAGAGAAAGAAGAGAAACAAGTGAGAAGGAAGGGTGATAGGTTTGAAATAAATAAAGTATATACAAAGCACCTTCAGTATACACATCCTCCCCCAGTATCTCATAAACACTAGGACACATTATCCCGACATCCTCACACATCCACTCCGTTACCCACCTGTCCATACACCCACACACATACTCACCCAACACTCTCCCACCCACATATCCCCGTCGTATACATTTTCATCCATTCTGTTGCTGTCCCTCCATCACGAACCTACAACCCATTCATACTCCTCCTCCTCATCATTATCATCATCTACCCCAACCCGTTAGGATGTCTGGACTTAGAAGACGAGAAATAAAGAAGATAGAAAAGGGATATCCGTAGACCTAACAAAATTGCCTTATAATAATGGGCCAACTTATTTTATGACTTCCACAGTTTAAACATAAAAAAAGGTCCACAGTTAACTTCTCAGCCTATTACTTTAATAATAATGTCCTTACTTGAATCTGATGTTTTTCTTGCATTTCTTCATCTTCAAACTCTTAAGGAGGGGACAAATGTTTCTTACGGAGCTCCAGTAGGGCCTCCTGTGGTGTTGCAAAGTCCATTCTCTCCTCATGAGAGGTTTTAGACACCCTGGTATCTAATGGTAATGCACTGTGTAGCATGCTAAAGCTCCAAAATCATTGAAATCAGGAGATAACAAACTACCTCCCTGACACTGACCAGAGATAAAGACAGTTATTTTTATTAGCACTTAAGGAGAGACATAAAGGGAAATTAATTTTTTGTCAAACCACTATAACCTTGTCAAATCCTTCACATGAGCTAAAATATAATCTGTTCGCCAGATTTGTTAAGTGGTTTGACCACCTGCTGTGCTTTTCTTTGGTTTTTCCTCTTTTAAAAAGGACACTTTCAAATTTAATGAAACATTTATTTTACCTTTTGATTTCTTCTTCTAAGCACATTGAAAATAAGTTTACTATTACTAATTAGAGAGGTACTCCCCTAACTAAAAAAAACAAACAAAACAAAAAAAAAAACAACATAAAAACAACAAAGCTTTCATGTTGGCTTTTAATGAGGAACGCTAAAACACTAATAAGTCATTATTAGAGGAGATAAAGGTGTACAAAATGTATTTCCCGCTGAGACAGACTGGAAGAAGAAAAATAACAGTGAAATTGAAAATGTCAGGGATTTAAGTGTTGAAACTAATCAGGCGAGCTGTCATTATAAAGGCAAGGTTAATAGCTGCTGACAGAATCACCTTCAGCAGACACCAAGATAAGAAAAGGTCTTTTTATTAGCACAACTGGGGCGCACACACACACACACACACCCACCCACCCACACATATACATACAGTATATATAGTTGTGTATCCGAGCAGCACACATAAATGCTCCACACATTCACAGAGGATCGATGTGGGAGCGCCAGTGGCCGTGCATCTCCTGTTGTAGCCATATATGCACCGTCAGATAGCGCCATTCAGCCGGGGGAAGGATTTACAAGTCGCGCTGTGGCCTCGACAACCAGACAAAACCCCTCTTTTGTTCCCCCATCACCTGTTCCAGATTTATGACGTCCAATTACAAGCGCGGATGCTAACAGTATTCCCCATTAGCCTATCAAATGCTTTAGTGGTTGTTCCCTCAAAGGGTTATCTGGCCTTTCAGCAGGGGCATAACCAATTTATGGCCCCCCCAAGAAGATCTGAACAAAAGACCTCCCTGGCTCTGCTTTTTGTTTGCCTGCACCGCTCCCCAAGACAGGTAATTAACAGGGAAGGAGTTTGTGGTTAATTTGTGAGATAATTATCTAAATTAAACTGCCTTTCGTCACACGGGGCTCTATCTCTCTCTCTCGCTTCTCTTACTCGCCTGTAATCTCTCTCTATCACTTGATGAGGGTGGTCAGGGTATTGTGCCGCTGTAGAAACAAAACCAGTAATGACATGTTCTTCTTTCTTTCCTTTTGTTTTCCTTGCTTTGTTTTGCTTTTTCTTTGTTTTTTAGTCAGAGAAGGAGTAAATGAAGAGGGTAAAGGAGCAGAGAGAGAGAGAGATATTTAGGGACACAGAAAGGAGCGAGAGATAACGCAGAGAATCAGTTTACTTACAGACTTTACCAGATGACAAAAGAGAACAGTGCCATTAACACACACTATAATCTGATCTGCGGCGGCTGTTATTTATCAGGTAGCTCTGAATAGCGGCGCTGATCTGTGAGGCACCGTTTGCCTCTCAGGAAAAGCTGGCTCAGGAGATCAGATTACTGAGGCAGGATCTGGAGTGGAAATCCAGTAACATCCAACAATTATTCAAGTTTAACATTTCGACAGCTTTGCATGACTGATGATAGTCCTGTTAAAACCCTTAAAAAACCATTGTGTGCGCCCACATTTGACATGAACTCTGCAACACATTTACTGCATATGTTTTAAGAGCTTAAAGTGTCCACTGCTCACCTGGCTGAAAGAGTCTCCACACAGTAGAATCGGACCTCTAATTAAATACAAGCTTTTTCATAGCATCATTATCTCTGAAGTATCGCAACTGTGAGTATTTTTAGCCATGCTAGTGTCATAAAGTGTTGCCAGGAAGCGAGTGTTTTACATGTTATTTTCACAGTGTGGCCTGAATATTCTTCAGACTGTGGTGTTTTTCTTTTGGTTGTCTTTTTCTGCTTTGACTGGCAGGCAATCAAGACACTCCCCAAATACACCTGAGGCGCATCACACAATTAAGAGAGACGCATAGGACTGGACGGGCATTGATAAGCGTTCTGCTCGGGCGAGAGATGGGCTGGCGAACGAGACCGGGACCTGGTCATGGAGAACAGTGGACAACCACTTGGATGTCTAGCACAACAAACAACTGGGCTGGCGTGGACAACACAGCCGGTGACTCAGAGGAGAACAAACTATCAGGCAATAAGGAGCATGGACTAAGGACATCTGAAAGGATGGGCATGCCAGCAAGGGGACGGTCTCCCCAACCAGGAAGAGTGTGCTGGTAAATGGACAACATCGACGACGCCCCCACAGGTTGCCCCTCTGTTATTGCTTGTGCAAAAGAAATTGTTAAATTGTTGCTGCCTCTTTTAAAGACATATAAAGACACTTTTAAAAACAGAACTTTGCTCTGTGTGTGTGTGTCAAGACTGGGGTCTTAAAAGTAATCAGGTAGTGTCTACTTTTTGACACTAGTGACATGCATCTAAGGATGGAAATGTTGAATGTCTGTTTGTCAGTCTACCACTTTAGGCCAGACTGACACATCTCCACAACTATCAGATGGATTGCCATTAAATTTGATACATCACTGACTTTGGTGATCCCCTGACTTTTCCTCTAGTGCCAGCATTAGCTTGACATTTGTGGTTTTAAGTGAAATGTCTCAATAACTATTGATAACAACTCATTTATTAATCATTTCAGTCATTTTTCAAGAAAAAAATGCCAAACACTTGATGGTTACAAGCTCTCAAATGTGAGAATTCACTGCTTTTCTTGGTTATACATTATAAACTAAATATCTTTGGGTTTTAGATTGTTACTCGGACTAAAGAAGACATTTAAAGACCGTAACCTTGAAGTCTGGGAAACTGGGATGGACATTTTTCACAGTTTTCTCATGTTTCATAGACCATTAATCAATTAAATAATTGTTAGTTGCAGCCCTGCATATTTTTGCATGCTAACATATTAAACTAAGATGGTGAACGTAGTGAAAATTACACATGCTAAACATTAGCACGCTGAGAGCGTCTTAACATTAGCATTTAGTTCACAGCACTACTATACAACTCTTAGTCTTGTTTAAAGACGTTTCCTCTTTCTCATTGTCTCATAAATTACATCCCTTATCCTGCTCCATTTCTGTAGCCCATACTTCAAATAAGACTACTTTACCCTTGAGTGTGATCTTGTGTCAGGAGTACACTAACAGTTTCACATTGGGGCTCATAACTGGAAGACAGATATACATATAACTTTCATACTGTTTGCCTGAAGGAAGCCTCTGACTGAAAGCTGGTATCTAATTAAAGAGTGTGGAGATCCTTGTATGAAGAAGTTCTTTGTTGTATTTACACAGAACACGATATTTTGTCATGATTGTTTGATTTATCATGACCAGCTGTGTTGACTTGACCCTCCACATTCTATATATGTGAGCAACTATCATTACATGCCGACTGAGCTGGTAAAGCTGAGCGCTTGCAGTCCATTCCTCATTCAAACACACACATGAACTCTGTTGATCGCTTGACCAATTCTTGAAATACAAAAGCAGAAAACGGTTTTATTTTTGTAACTTCTATGTATTACTGTTTTGGGCCAATATTGGGCACCAGGTCAGGAAACACTTAGTTGTGTAGTTCTGGAGGACAAATACAAACGTGTTTTGTCGATTAATTTGAATGACTTGTTGGGGAGTTAATGAGCAGAAGTCTGGACAGTTTGACCAAATTTGTCAGTATTTCAGACAGTGTTGAAGATGAAGAGAAAGAAAATAGAAGGCAAATACTCATTAAGAAGGAAACACACTGAAGTTTTCAATAATAACGATCAGTGTTAAGTGCAAACTATTCAGTGTTAAGCACTGAATAGTCAAAATTCTCATTTAATTGACAAGATTATGTTAGTTAGTAGGCACCCATGCTAACTGCACCCCACCTCCTCATCCCGATGGGCTACTGTACTGTACATTGTTAAATCCCCAAGAGTTGCAATGTAATTGAATCTGAATCAGCAATTTACCCCTTGATGCAAATCAGAAGTAGAATCACCTTTTTGTGAAAGCATTACGTGCGAATAGGAAAGAAAAAAGTAATGTGCTTTCATTATTTTTTTATCCGTGTTTTCTTGCACGACATTTTTGATAATGCAAAAGCGTCAGACCTTTCTGAGGTAAAAGTCTACAGTTGGTAAGCTACAACAAAAAGTTTGCAACAGGCTTAGTCACGATGCTCCTGACTTTCTTCAAGTGTACTTTATGCTTTAACATGTGGCCACCAGAATCACACTGAAGCTCTAAATGGACACATATAAAGCTGCGAGCAGGGTGTTATTGCATTTTAAGTTAAGTGACCTTTTGATGTTGGAGAAATCACTTGACAGGATTTTAATGAACAAACTAATGGACACATAACTACAGCAGGAGCCCATCTGGGTGCAGCAGCAGTCCATCATTGTCGAGAAATCGGGGTGGACAGATCGCATCAGCATGTATTTGAAAAATGGATTTCAATCACAGTTTCTCAAATCAAACTTCAAGGCTGGAGTAAAAAAACTTTTTTTTTTTTTTTTTTGGGAAGAAATTTTCATTAGAATTGGCTATTTCCATGCTGCTTTTCAAATTCGATACATCATAATTTGCATAAAAGTGCCTGGATGGAAACCCAGCTAGTGTGTCTGTGTGTCTGTCTTACTCTCTCCGTCCTCATCCATCCCTCCTCGCTTCCCCTCTCTCTCTCTCTCTCTCTTTCTCTGTACTGTATGAAGGAGGGATGATCGCTCCCTGTCACATCTGTTGGCACGTTGCCATCAAGCCTTGACAGGAAAATAACACTCTTCAGGGAAAATAATACACTCGTTCTGCCGTCGGCGCTCCCAGACACATGCCTTGGCGTGTGTGTGTGTGTGCGTGCGTCTAAAAGCCCTCGTCGCTGCTGTCAACCTGAGTACAAAGGATCACTTTATATGATTAGTATGCATCTCTGAAAAACATATTGAACAAAAAGCCCTGCCCCGAATGCTGCTCCACGCCAATTAATGGATTAAGAAATTATTTTGAGGCGAGGCTTGTTGTGAGACAGCTATGATACGTGGCTGGAGAGGCATTTCTGTTATGGTTATTGCCAGCTATAAGGCCCGAATACATTTTGATCATACAACAGCAACATATACAACCAGATATTTGTCTTTACTGAGTGACAGGGCCTATGAAACACCCCTCGGCTCTATTTAAAGCTATGAAAAATGACTTTGTTCCTCTCAAAAGGTTGTCCTTTCTGACATTAAACTCCCTCTTGAAAAGCAGCATTCGCAACCCAGTATCACGGCAGTTTGTGAAATAGTCACGAAATTTTGTCCATATTTTACATGGACATGAATTTTCCATTTTTTTGTGACACTCAGCAAGACTTTCAAACTAATGTATTTCAGTTGGAAGTATCTTTCATGTCTCCACCATGTTTTTTAGGACGTCATTTGTCCGTACTTTCCAAAACTGTTATTAAAAAATAATTATGTTTTATCGTGTGACAACATTGTGGTTAAGATTAGGTTTAGGTACAAAAACCACTTGGTTAAGAGATGGGAAAGATCATGGTTTGGGTTAAAATTGTCACCTGAAACGTGGTTGGAAGCAGGAAGTGAACAGTGGTCTCCTGCAGCAAAGTCCACTAAATCCACTTTTTCAAGTTACGTCTCTCCATCTACCCAACCCGCCACCTCTGAATATGGAAATATGTCACCTTATATAGACTGAGTGTGAAGAAGAAGAAGAGCATGTAGCTCAAAACGTCACTTGTGGATGTCCCATGAAACTGCATCTAAGGAAAAAGGGGGAGCTACAGTGTGAAGACTTTCTTTTTCACCTTATATAGACGTCATCTGAACTGTGCCACTTGACAGGCTCTTTGAAAGTTGTTACGAAAGTGTCATGAAAAAAATGGAAAATTCGTGTCCATGCACACAAATCTATAGATTACATTTCGTGACTAATTCACAAACTGCTGTGACACTAGGCTGGTACGCGAGCTACTTCTGCTCTCATTTACTATGTAGATTCAAACCGGCAACCTTCCAGATCACTTCAGGCTATGCTGCGTCCGCCACGCATCACCATCATCCCAGCACCTTTCAGAGGACAAAAGCCACTTTGACACGGCAGTTAACCCAAGCCTGACAGAGCCCCGGACCCCCTTTAACCCTCTGCTCATCCAGCTCTCAGTCCTGTGTTAAGAGCTGCGTTTATAGATTTTGGAAAAAAGCTGAAAATAGAGATTGAAATCGACTTGGCCTCGAGAATGACATTTGATTTCTTACTTAGTGGCACTCCGCTTTAGGTCTGCATGTGAGTGTGTCTGTCTGTGTGTGTATCAGGTGTGGGGAGGAGGGGATAAGTGCTGGGTTTGGTGTCTATTTAAAGCTCAGAAATGTAATCAACACATTTTTCATCATTCATTTATCTGTCAATTATTTTTTCTATTAATCATTTAGTCTATACAATTTTCCCAGAGTTCAAGGTTACATCTTCCATTTGCTTTATGGTCCAAGCGACAGTCCACAACCCAAATATACTCAATGTGCAATGATATAAAAACACAGAAAAAGCAGCAAATCCTCACATTTGAGAAACTGGAACAGGAGAATATGTGGTAATTTGATGTATTTTGTTTCACTGGACAATTTCAGCAGCAGTTTGTGCAACATCAAGAAGAAAGTTAAATGTAAAAAGTCAGAGCAAAATTCTGCATACTTAAAACACAAATCCAAAAAGGATTATTGTGTTGCTCCACTTGAATATTAAACATCAAATCCACAATCATCAGTGCAGACCAGGAGTTCCAAACTGTATAGTATGGTAATATAGATGTAAATTTACAAAGGATACTAACAGTTGGCAATGAGGAGTTTCTTAACATATTTATTTAAAAAGCTTTGAGAAAAAGTTTACAAAATTAGTGGGAAGTTAATTCCAGTTTCTAGGACCTCTCCGAGAAATTCAGAATTTTAAGTTGTAGAAAATGCAGGCTGGTCCAGGTTTGGTAGTTGTGAATGGTGCTAAGAGATAAGAATTTTTTTTAGCAAATTTCAGATCAGACTGGAAAAGATATATTTTTTTAAATTCAAAACTAGTCTGTAAAATGATACTTATGCCACACTGCTTCTCGCACTAACTCAGATCAAGCAATCGTGTGTTATATTGTGTCCTAATAAAAGAAAATAATAGACCAGGAGTACCATTATCTTCTATACTGGAATACCTAAGAGTGCATTATTGCTCTTATACCATAGCCACTTTAAAAAAAACTGTCTGTTTGAATACCAGTATTGATTCTTTAAAATTTTTGCTTAAATGTTGCATCAGTTATAGCTTGTATAATGTATTTCTGTGTGTCTGTATTGTAATTACTCTGCTGCTACTTCTGTCTGCTCTGTAGAATATGAATGAATATGCATGTAAATAAGCATAAAAACCAACATCAAGACACGGTCTGTGCTTTAGTTCTGAATATTCACAAACATGCGCCTTATTATTTTGCACTCTTTGCATGTCCGTAAAGAAGGATGCTTCCTCTGTTGTTCATCTATGTTTAAGGTTTTTTTTTAATTCATGTCAAGGGTCTGAGCACTCCGTACAGATTGTAAAGCCCTGTGACTTTTGGCAGATCTTTGGTTTAACTGTTTTAACATTATTAACATACGCAGCATAAAAATATCAGTAACGGTACTTGTTGCCTACTGCAGATTGAGTATTGATTTAGGACCGTGGTTAAACTGTTGGCTAGAATTATCGTTTGATGTGTCTTCATATTCTTCCAATCAGAAACTTTCCATTATAAAGCAGTTTGATCCAAATCGCACCACCAACCACACTGCCCTTTTTTCTACAGCACTAACACGCAGGACAAAAAAATACATCTGCTCATGTAATTAGAAATGTATTTGAAAAGACTTTCTAATGGTGTAAGTGCACGATGTGATACCTGGTCAAAGAGAGAGCGTGTAGAGTTACATCAGCCGGCTGATTGGTATTCTATCCATTATAGACCCTGAAGAGAGCTCAATTCTCAATTTCCACCCAACAACATGGAAAATGGCAGTCCATTTTCCTCCGCTAATGCAAACAACATAGCTCCTCTAAAATCAATGTAATTGGCTCGACCATTTAGTCTGACTGAATATCTTGTGTAATGCTTGTAGTGGTGTGATGATGGCAGGTAGTTCCTTCATAGTGAGGGGGTCTGAGTGATGGGGTGGGGGGCGGGGGGGGGGCACTGACGCACGGCTGGTTGGGAAATCTATTTAAGTGTATACAAAAAACAGATTTGCATTCATGATGCTTGTCAACTGGGCAGCTGGGAAGTTGACGTGTCACTTAGCAGATCAACTTGAATCAAGGTTGGAAGTTATTTGTTTTACAGTTAGAATAAATGTCAGGTTTTTGCCAGTTTACACACAATATTTACTTAACTGAAAGCTTTTACATTTACTGCTAAAGACACCAGAAGAACCACAACTAACCATTATTTTCACTATAGATTAATCTGTCAATTATTTTTGTGATTAATTGATAAATTTAAAAAAATCTTCAAATCTTCAACAGTTTTGTTCGACCAATAATCTAAAATCCAAAGTTATTCAATAATATAAACCAGAAAAGAAGCATTCAGGAAGCTGAAACCAGCAAATATTTGGCTTTTTGCTTGATTAAATGACTACAATGATTAACTATCAACTGTTTGTCAATTAATTTTCTGTTGAGCGACTAGTCAGTTAAAATCAACTAATTGTTTTAGCTCTAAAGTTAAGTTTCATAGTTAGCATGACAGTAATTAGCATAGTTAGCATAATTAGATAGCAACTATGACTAAAGAGTCAAAGAAAAAGAAACTTAAACTTAAATCAACAGATGCTCTTTGATCGACAGGTGACTTCTTTTCTGCTAAGTGCAGTGGAGAAAAAAAAATCCCCACAATGTGAGCGCTTCAACCCAAAAATGGATGCACACAATTAATAAATCAAAATAGTGATCCTGAGTGTGAGGCCTGTACAGTACAGGGGAGCACAAACGAATAGTGCTTGTGAATGAGGCTACGTGCCCTTTCGATGTGGTCTCATGAACACTTACACCTTACTCTTGCTAATAAAGACACTGACTGTATATTTTCTTGTTATTTGGGGGTTGTGATGACCTTAGCATAAGTTTACATTGTACAAATGACATAAATCTGGTGAGTTTTCTCCTTCTGTTATTTTTTAAGAGTCAAGATCCTTAAATTTGATTGTTTTTAGGCTCCTTGGTCCCAAAAAACATAATTACATTCTGGCACTGCAAACAAGATTCTGAATATTAGACAATATATCATTTAACAGAGAAAATGAATGGATGTAGAAAATAGACATTTTACAGACTTTTCTGACGGTTGGGGGAGATTTTCCACAGGTTTGTTTTGGATCAGGTCCAACATTTTGTTTCCCATATTTTAAAAATCCTAGCTACTCTGCTCTTGTTCATACTGAGTCTATTTTAACAACATACTGTTGCTCTTAAATACAAACAACTCATCTTCCTGCCAACCAGCAAGTTCAACCTTGATTTTTCCACACAACAGGAAAGACTGACCATGCACACCTCATATGCTCATTAGTGTTGGAATTTTCTTTCTAGTGCACTACAGAATAAAAAAATTAAATCATCCAGCTGAATAACCAATAAATGCTGTAAAGTAGATGTACAATAAACTAGCTAATTATGAGTCATGTGACTTCTTCAAAAGCTCAGATTGCGATTAGACACTAAATATACCACAAACAAAAAAATGCAATAAAGTGACCTTTTCCACTTCATCTGAGAGCGAAGAAAATACACAGAATACCAGAAATAGAAGAGGAGTGAGTCACTTACTTTTAGGAAATTGCCAAAATTGGGTTAAGGAAAGTGTGTATGCCTCCTTGTGTGTGTTTTACATAAAATGTACTTGAACCCAGGCTATATTTGTCGATGCATTAGAGGCAGAGAGCGCCTGAGCGGCTGCTCTGTGCTGCAGGCCCTCTCACCAGGATCTGTTTGTCAGCTCCCATGTTTACTGCGTGGAGAATGAATGCAGAATGCTGGATATCCATCACATTAACGCGGTTTGATAGCAGCCTGGCACTTTGAGGCAATTCAGTCCACAGGAAGGCTCTCGCATCCCACTGGTCCCTGCTTTTTTTGAAAATGGTTTAAAATGCTGCACGCCACTTATGTTTGCAGCTTTATTTTTAAAACAGTTTCAGTGTAGTCGTGTTGGTGGTAGATTTTGCTGTTATACTGAATTCTGCAGTAAAGCTGTTTGTTTTGGCTTTGTTATTGCCCTTACCTCTTTAGTGAAATATTAACGTGGGCCTACAGAGCCGCTTTTAACATGCGTTTATCTAAACATGAACTGGAAGTTAGGGCCAATTAAAAATCACATCTCTCATCTTCTTGATTCTGAAAATCTCAAGTCTAACAGAAGATGCACAAACTGATGACTTTCTGCAGGTGAGGACATCATCAGTGATCATGAACCAATTAACACTTTCTTCATTGTACCCGATGTTGTCAACACCCAGCTTTGCATTTTTATTAAAAAGCAACTATAATAACGGAATGACTTTATTTGTATAGCACAAAGTGCTTTATGAGGAAAATAAAATGCAAGCAAAAACATGCAAAGAAATCATAAAGATGTTGCTACATACATTAAAAAAAAAAAATGGCAAGAGTGCAAGGGTAAAACTAGAAGAAATATTAAATATTCACAAAGACCTTCTCACAAAAGAATGTCTTAAGAAAAGATTTCAAAGAAGTTAAAGATATGTGTCGAATCTAGAGCTGCAACGATTACTCGATTCATCAATTAGACAGAAAATTAATCGGCAACTATTTTGACAATTGAATAATTCTTCTTAAATGTGATCTAGGGGCTTTTTAATCGCAAAAGTCCCCATTAGTCAACAGCCAAAACAATAACCAGCAGAGTTTCATCCTATGATATACGGGGATCCACAAGCACAGAAAGAGTCAACAAATCAGTGATATACAGTATTTTGGTGCAAGGCCGTTAAACAGATTGAAAGTCGGCATTAAAATTTTACAACCATCTTCTTCCACTTGATCATCTTAAACAGATCTGCAGCAAAAATCACACTGACATTTCTTTCTCAGTTTGCTTGATGTTTTATTTCCTGTAGCCTACCCTGCTGTTTAAAAAGCTGCTGAAACTTGCTGGTTTAATGTTATTAAACTCTAGGACATTTTTGGGACATCCAGCATTTGGTATCATTGAGGAAGGCTTGAGGTTCGCAGTGAAACATCCAACAATTTTTACCTTTGAAATCTCTATATTTAACAAAGGCTCTAATCTGGATTAACCTCATTTATTAGGTTAGCCAGTTCACATAGAACAGGTTATTATGTGAATGTAGAACATGTACAGATCTAATATTTGACATCTAGGCTTTGACCTCTTCACTCCCCACCAGGAAACACCAACCTCAGCACAGCTGGAGCGAGGAGTGATGATATTACCTCTGAGGAACTTCACTACAACAACTACATCACAGGCTCACTTAGTGAAAGGACAAAGCATGCAGGATATTTTCTGCATGTTGGCTTAATTCAAGTTTAACATGATACAACTTTAAAATGTTCTACAACCAATTTTACTATTACTTGTTGATTTTTCTGGAGTATACTTGAATGCAAGAAAACCACTTTCACACTTTCACTTGTCATGCTATGTTATACACTCTTACTATGTTTTTTTCATTATGTTAAATTGATTTCATTAGTTATTAAGGGCCTGAGCAAACTCCATCCTCTGATGAAAATCATGAGATGTGGCTGAAATCTTGTGCAATCATATATATGCGTTTATAAATTCAAAATTTATAAGCAGTGTTACCAGTTTGCAGATTTTTTCCAAATATTATACTATTCTTCAACTTACTTCCAACAGGAACTTGCTTTAAATAAGCTCATATTTCCGATCTTTTTTGCTCCTGATCTGGTAACTCAATGGACTAATATGTGAAAATTTTAAAAAAAGAAAGAAATGTATCACAGGACAATAGAACACTTTTCTTAACAGATAATCTAACAGCAAAACTGTTCACATTTTTCAAGTCTTGTAGACTTTTTTCCCTGCAGCTTTTTGGGGTGACAACCATCTTATTTTTCTCCTCCTGTCTTTACACCCAGTTAACCTTAGTCTCTGCAAGGAGTGAAAAATACAGTCTAACAATCGAGTCGCATTTGAGAACTGAAGCTAATGGCGCATCAACAGGTTGAGACTCTGAGCTCACATAATGGCAGTCTTTATTCCACTCAGGCTCGTTTGGCCATTATGGTACAGTTAGTCTAAATAACAGCTGAAGAAATGGCATAATGTGCGCATAGTGAGAGCAAGTGATATTTCCAACCTGCTTATTCATATTTTAATCTCTCTGCCTCTGGAAAAAAACACCCATGCAGTGTGTCGTGGAGGCTGTTTGCTTTGTTTTCAGTGTGCGACCAGAAACCAATAGTATGCATGATTAATAGTTTACAGTATTTAACTGTAGAGTAAAGCTCAGTGGTCCTGCGGTGTGAACATGAACATTTCTCAATTAATATTCAAATCTTTTGCTCTGGGTTGATGCACATAGAGCCAATAAAAGCAGGAAGTTATTGTGTTTGTAAACTCTGTTTTATGATATTAAAAAAAAAAAAAAAGAAGTTTATGGATGCTCTGATTTTCAGGTTTTTGACATCAAAATGAACCAAAATTACAAGATTAATCAGATCATGTCGCTAATTTTGTGTGGGTGTTACATTTTCTGCATATTTCTGCAAGAGATGTTATTGTGAAAATTAAAATATTGTCTCCTGTTTACAATTTTTACAAACATCTATTCAGAAAACTGAATCAGATATCAAATTATTGCCAATCATATCAGTCTTACAATATGAATTATCTTTAAAAAAAAAATAACATTCAATAAACACACGTCAAATGAGAAGGAGGGGTTTTTTTGTCTCAAATTAAATATTAAACTACGGTCGCTTACTGTTCGTTTAATTCATAAACTGAGCAAAGTAAACAACACACTAAAAGTACTCAAATGTTTGACTCGCCAAGTCTCACACAGTATCACAGACATCCTCCTGATGTGAATTATTATGTCCTCCAGCTGTATCCCACAGAGGCACAACAACCTGTCAACCGATACAGTGAAGTGGGACAAACGATCACATCACGGAGGAAATCAAGAGGCTTTGATTCTTCTGCACACGGTCAGTTAGTGTCAGTAAGGGGGGGACTGACAGGAAAACTGCTGTTTGCAGGAGTTTATACACACACAGGGGTACAGTTGTCAAGGCTTCAGTGGCCTCACTGTGGTTTAAATGAGTGGTTTTAAGGTGGATATCAAGCTCCCTCTAGTGGAGAGTTTCTAAAGTGTCTTACTGAACGAAGCCCTGCATTTCATTTACTGCAAGTCACTTTCTCAAGTTACAGAAAGAACAATCTTGAGCACAAATATCTGTTTATCCAGCTACTGTATGATGAAACCTGTAGCACTGTGATGAAGTTTGTGGGCTTATTACTGGTGTAATATCAACTATGGAGGTCTGACCGCTTACTTATAGTAGATTTATTTAACTTAAGTTGTGTTTTCACAGCTGATAGTCTTCAAAAATGGCTAACAAGTTATATTTGGACTTCTAGTTTGTTTGTTTTTTATTTTCAGCTCGTCATGATATTGTAACTTGGCCAAATGTACAAGGTTGACAGTGATTGGTTGGTGGTCAGTTCTTCAATAAAGTTTGGTTAACATGCACCTCACATCTCTGGTGTCTTGGTTATAGTAAGAACACAACATGGCGTCAGAAGTGAGCGGACTGCAGTAATATGACAAAATGCAGAGTTTACAACCACCCACTGGACTTGACTTGAAGTCGGGTAACATTTCGGAAAATTGGGGAAGATTCAGACAGAGGAAAAAGATGCTTAGGTACATTATTTTTGCATGTTGTCACAGAAGAAGCGCTGGAAGTGTACAACACATTCTCCTTCGCAAATCCGGATGAAAAACAAAATTTGGCGGCTGTAATGCAAAAGTCTGAAGCGCACTGCAATCTGAAGAACTTAACATATGAATGATACATGTTTTTCCACATCTGTCCAGGAAGATGTAACTATCAGTCACTATGTGCCTGAACTCAAAACATGAGGAAAGCTGTGTGAATTTGGTATTTTGGAGGCGTCCCTAATCAGAGACAGAATATTGTTTGGGATCACATTCAAACATCTTAGACATTGCTGAGAGAAGGGGACATCTCTCTGGAAAAAGCCATAAACATTTGTCAAGCATTGGAAATGACCAAAGCACAACTGAGACAGATGCGTGAGGAAGACAAGCATGCACAGGAGAGCAAATATGTGGACGTAATAAAATAAAAACACAAAGCACAAAATACAGTCATGAGACGGAAGGGCAAAAGAAAGGCTTAAATGAAAAAGGTGTGGAGATGAACATGCACCACCAGCTGTCCAGCATTTGGCAAACAATGCAAAAGCTGTGAAAAAATGAACCACTTTGGTAGGATGTGTAATGCAAAGAATGTGCATGCAGTCACCATAAGTGTTGCTAGTGATGAGGAAAAAGAGCTCTTTACTAGTTAAGTTCATTCGGATGAAACAGACAAGAATGACACAAAAAATAGATGAGTGGACAGCAAATGTGAAAATGGAGAACAAAAGACAGGAACTTCAAACTTGACATTGGTGCTTAGGCAAATGTCAAATCATTCAGCCTGTTTAAAAAAAGCTGAGGAGAACACAGACAATGAGAAAGACAAAAGTTAGACTGTCAACCTACGCCGGACAGAGAATTACAGTCAAAGGAAATGCTCACATTCATTGTGGTTAAGAGGATGGTAAAGCCAATACAAGGCCTGAACGCCTGTGAAGAAATGGAGTTGAAGCAGTCAACAAAGATGTCCACACAGATGATTCATTCTCTGAATATAAAGATGTCTCTCAGGGCCTGGGCTGCCTAGAAGGACACACAGTAAGACTGGAAGAGACTGCTTCACCAAAGCTACATCCTCCAAGAAAAATGCTCAGGGATAAACTGAACGAGGAACTCTGCAGGATATAAAAAAATGGAGTTGTGAAGAAAATTGATGTAGGCAAGCCAACTGGAAGTCTCAGATTCTAGTCTTGATCCAAAAGATCTAAATTCTGCTATAAAAAGAGAATACTATCAGCCTCCAAATGTAGATGAAATCACATCCAAATTAGCAAATGCTAAATACTTCTCAGTCCTTGATGCTAGTTCTGGTTTCTGGCAAATAAAACTCGATGACAAAAGCTCTTGCTTATGCACATTCAACACCCCATTTGGATGCTACGATTCTTAAGGCTTCCATTTGGGATAAACTGCATCAGAGATTTTCCACAGGACGATGAAGCAGGTTTTTTACGGACTGGATGGTGTAAAAACATACATTGAAGCCATCCTGGTGCTGGGTAACACTGAGGAACAACATGATAAGAGACTGAAACAAGTTGGAAGAAGCCAGAGCTAAGAACCTGAAATTAAATTGAGAAAAATGTAACAAAGGACTGGAGGAAATTAAATATCTGGGACACATTCTCTCTGAAGGAGGAGAGCAAGAGATCTGCTCTTTTGGTGTTGATCTCTTCACGTAGTACAACAAAAATGAGTACTTACTCGTAGATTATTACTAGAAGTTTATGGAAGTGGAGTTTCTGAGAAAAGACAAAGCAAAACTGTCATTGCACATCTGAAATCACAATTTGCGAGACCTGGCATTCCAGATGTGATGATCTCAGACAATGCTCCTCAGTTCAGCTCAGATGTGTTCGAGAAATTCTCAAAAGAGTGGGGATTTCAACACATCACGTAAAGCCCATACTATCCGCAGTCAAATGGATCGGCAGAGAGAGCAGTTCAAACTGTCAAACTCATGCTAAAGAAAACACATGCAGATGATGGAGACCATACCTTCCCTTACTGAACCTCAGGGACATACCATTAGATGATGTAGGAGCACCATTTCAGCAACTAAAAAACAGTTACTTCCAAACACAGTAACTAAACCAGTCAAGGAAATACTGACGAAAAAACAGTGTTATGACGATGGTGTGAAACTGCTGGAGAAGCTCTCCACTGGATACAAGTGTGAGAATGTGGCAAGAAGGAACCTGGACTCGTGGAGAAGTGAAAGGAGCTGCTGCACCAAGTCATACTTAGTGCAAACTAAAGATGGACAAGTCTACAAGAGAAACAGATCATTCCTACTGAAAACAAGGGAGCTACAGAAAGCCAACACACATACACACACAAGAAGAATGAGACTGAAACTGAAACTGAAAGCATGACACAGGATCAAGATCCTGACAATGTCACAAAAAAAGTCACCTGTCAAACATCAAGTGGGAGAATAATTAAGAAACCTATAAGATAGAGAGATGACTAAATGTTTGTATAAAGGTTACAAAACATAAGGAGAAAAAAGTTGTGTTCCAAGTATTTTGTTCTGCAAAACAAATAAAAAAGTCACGAAAGACAAGTGTCACTTTTTTTGTTTTCTTTTTCTTTTTGTTTTGTTTCTTGTTTTCTCTGAAAAGTAAGTTGTTGTTTGATTGTCTTTTTTATTTTTTTTTGAAAGAAGGGGATGTCATGATAAAGTAACGCTCTGCAGAATAATGATATCACTCTTCCAAATAAACAAGGTTGTCAGTGATCGGTTGGTGATCAGTTCTTCAGTTTGGTTAACATGCAGCTCACGTCTGTGGTGTCTTGGTTATAGTAAGAACACAACACAGCTCACTTAAATTGGAAAGAGGGGGACTTGACCTCAATATCTGTCCTTTAATCCTGCAGATTATCTATACAAGTCAGATTGATGATATTTACCATGGGTAATATGTTTCAAAATTGTATTCCAACCTTTAAAATTCTGCAAAATTCTGCACTATATATATATATATATATATATATATATATATATATATATATATATATATATATATATATATATAAATAATTTGTACATATATATATATATAATTTGTACACAAACTTGTACACAATATAAAACAATGCTGTAAAGTGTAATTTAAATGCAACAGATGAAATTCAAAGAGAAAAAATATAAATTCAAAGAGAAAAATTATAACTTGTTCAGGTCCAAATTTGCACTTACATGTAGGAGAAGTGAAGGGGAAAATTAAAAAAAGAAAAAAAAGACATTTGACTGTCATGGCGGCACCACCATCACTGGCTTCCTGTTTGCTAGACTGTGCTGCCATCTAGTGGAGAAATCAGGACTTGCATTTTTTTTTCTCATCACTGTTTTCTGCTGTAGGATGTCAATCAGGGAAGAAGTGTCAAGTCAATTTGTTGAAGCCATTTGTATTCATCTAGGATTGTATATACGTACCGTTTCTACATTTACATTGAAATTAATTTTGTCAATTTGTGTTTTGATTTGATTAGAAAGACAATGAATCTCATCATGGAGAAACTAGATCGTTGCAGAATGAACTGAATGAAATTGCTATGTTTAGTAAATACATGAGAAGTTATGACTTTAAATGATCTAAAACATATATATGCATCAGCAAACGAAATCAAAAGTTACAAGAAGCATCCATCAGTAAACAAATGTTTGTTACATTAACATGTAGATCAGAACAGCTTCAACCATGCAGCCACAAAAGACTCTTTTAGTCCTCTTACTTCTGCCTCTTATTATAGCAACAGGTTCTGTTGTTCAGAAGCATTGGACACTCATCAGTCTGATACTGATAAGTTGCGGAGATTGTCTGGAGCGATGAGGTCTGGAGCATACTGTTACAGTATTACAAAGGAAGTTAAAAAGGTGCAGCAACTAACATTTGAAACTTGCAGCAGATCTTCTGTGGCAAAGTTGCACATCAGAAGCTAATCATATATTATCCTGGAGAAATTGCTGGTCTAGCTGCTGGCAGCTGTCACTTCAACAATGTCACGGCGATAGGTTAGAGAGGATTTGATCACATGAAGGGTTTCATACAATCACTATTATTAAATCTGTGAAAATTGCTACTCTACAAACGTTTTAAGATTCTAGTGTGAAATAACAGAATAACTATCAGGTTGTTCACATGAGCAGTGACAGCCGACATGGCTGAATAGAAAAGACCTCCACCTACAGAATAATCACTACAAAATAACCACTTTTTGCACAATTGCATAGAAGAAGAAGATGAAGCCCGTTTGGAGGAGAGATTCAACAGTTACAATAACTCACCCTTGTTTGAACATCTACCATTCGTAATCTGATAACTGAGAATCAACACTAGACTAAACAATCAAGCAGTTATCAACTTCTCCAGCATTTCCACCACCAGCAGCACCACCCGTATACTTGGAACTGTTAGTTTGTCAAAAACATCAAATCAAACCTATTGGAAACAATGAACTTGTTCCCTAGCTGATCTTTTCACCATGACGCAAGTGTTCAGTAAGATGCTCGACTGTCATCAAACTTCAAAAAAATTCAGATTGTATCAACGCGACAGCAAAACATGAACTAAAAACGTTTGCACATCTACATCTGCAAAGTGGGAAATTACAGGACTCAGAAAAAGAAAAGATGGCTACAGAAAGCATTTTGTGATTCATCAGACAAAAATTTGAGAGTCGCTAAGATCAAAAACGTCAATAATGAAACTGGAATCAGAGTCATTTGACTCCTTTCACTTTGACTCACACAACAGCAACAATAACAACAACAGATTGGTTTGTTCAGTCTAATGAAGAACAGTTACTGAGCAGCTCAACATCCCATCATAAGATGCTAGAGCACAAGATGAGGTCATCAAACCTCTTTTTGTCCAACCAACAGTCCAAAATACCAAAATATTTAATTTACTATAATGTAAGACCAAGAAAAACTGCAAATTCTCACATTTGAAAACCCAGAACCATCAAATTTTTGACATTACGTAAACAACTGATTATTAAAATAGTTGCCGATTAATTTTCTTTCAGTCCAATAATCGATTAATCGACTTATCATTGAAGCTCTAAATGTTCCTTTATTTTATAAATTGAAAAGGTCCAAAACAAACCACTTTTACTCATCCAAGCACTGAACTGTATTGGTTTTATTAACTGAATATTACACTTATAATAATCTCTCCCTCTTTGTCTTTCTCATTCAGCAGGCTGGGACTGTAGTTCTTTTAACTATAGTTCAAAGTAGCAACACATAATTATTCAAACTCATTTATCAACTTTAATTTCATAAAAGGACTTTCCCCTGAAAAAATGTTTTTTTTTAAATTTTGTCTGAGTGGAGCAAGTTTCTGAATATTGGAGGGTAAATTGTGGCTGAAATCACACATTAATGTCTCCACAGTCAGGGGCTTGTTGGGTTTTGCTACCTAAAAAGAACCTCATGTCATATTATTCTAACAGCACATTTACTGTTTTAAACATTTGAGAACAGAAATTAGAAGAAGTGGAAAACATGTGACTTTGTATTTTCTGTAAGGAGTTGGGTTGTGGGAGGGTTGCCATGGTGTTGCGGAGCCAGCAGACGAACTGTCTCTGCCAACATGTCTGCATTAAGAAGGGTCAAACTCATTCAAAGACACGCCCCCACACAACGGCATATGCTGTACGTCACATGACTGAAGAGTGCCGGAGCAAGAGAGCGCATAACTGCATATAGATGTACTCGCAGGGGTGCTGTTAGAAATTCTGGGCACCAGACAACAGCACAACAACAACAGGCTGCCACCTTCAACCTGACAGCTACCCTACAGTTTCTACTCATCTGTACTGCTTTAAATCTAAACATGAAGTCTCTCATATCTTTATGTCAGTCATACTGTGTTTTAAGAGTTTTTATAATTGTTTGTGTTTGTTTGAAGCAACCCTGTCTCAATTACATTATGTTTTTAATAAACAAAATGAGCAAAGGTGCAAAATTTTCACCAACAGCGTATTTCATTAATAATATCCAGGAAAATATAATAATTCCTGTCCAGGAGGCAGTTACATTTCCTCCTAAACATGCTTGGCAAAAACAAATTTGTAAATATAAACTTAATTTCTTGGTTTGGTTTAATGTCATCTGATGACAACCTATAACCTGATATGAGGTTAACATCTGGAAAATAAACGTCATAAACCGTGTTTCGTTGCTCACGTTTACAATTTCTCTTCATCTGATTTCGAGGAATATGAAACTTGCCGTCTGTTTTTCTTAGCCACCCCTTTTCTTTTATTCCTTCTTAGCATTAGCATGAACTTGAACAGTCTAGTCTTCTATGTTGTAGGGAGTTTTAGAGCCCCATTATGGTCTTACTCTGACAAGAGTTGTTATGTTTGTTTGGTACGAACAAGGTTGAATTACAAATATCCAGAAATATCAGTGCTGGCAGTAGCCTGGAATTTTTGCCCTCAAATTAAACATACTTCTCTGCTCTCGCTCTCTCTGGTGACTAATGACTGAAAGTAAAGTGAGGAAATACTCACGAAATATGCAAAAAGCAGCACTTACATCATGTTGGCTCATCCACATTTACTGGATGTAATTATCCGTATCAAATAGCATGTCAAATGTGCCCAGTTTTCATCCGCAAAGTTTGGTCCGGAGGGTGCACCATATGACAATACAAGCGTGTCAATGTCGACAGAAAGTGTCTTCTTAATCAAGCGCCTGAATATCAGCTTCTTAAGCCTGAAGACATTTCACCAGGCTGATTTCCAGACAGCAGTTTGGAGCTCCTACCATTATCACATCTACCTCTTTCAAGTGTATCTATGCAGTGATATTCCTATTTTATGTAATAAATGTACAATAAAATGTGTCATTGGGTGACACAGACATCCATTAAGTCCAGTGATGACAGCTGTTTCCATCCTCAGTCCATTTCTGTCCTTTCTTTTGGTTAAAGGGTTAAACTTTGCAGACAAATTCCTCCTCACATACTAAAGTGTTGCTTCATTGAAGTTAGCCAGCGCAATTTTAGCAGAAAACATTCAGGTATCCATGACTTTGATAGGAAAGAGTCCTGTTTTTGCTCAGTGATACTTTGGTGTCATCCCATCATGCTGCTGATGTTGCAGGTTTGTTGTCACCTCACAACCTGCATCACTTGTCATCCAGCGTGTATCTTCTTTTTCTTGTCATCCTCCAATGTTTAGTAGGAAATGGCATGAGGAAAAATGTCTCGATCATGTCACATAATCTTCTGAAAGAAGGAGAAAATCTTTCCCTGGTAAGGCAAGTGTGCTGAGAAAAGTGATCCATACACACCTGTTGGTCAGCCAAGAAAATCCAATTGAAGTTTGACTTTTTTGCTGAGAAAAAAAGGACTGAGAGGTGTGAGAGTTTCAGCAGAAACAGAGATGAGGAGGTTGACGGAGAGAACAGAGACAGAGAGGTGGAAGATGGAGAGTTGAGGAGCATCCTGCCGTCTCTCAGCCAGGAGGATGAATGGAAAGCCTGCCTCTCTGCCTCCTTTTATATTCTCTCTTTCTCTCTTCCCCTGCTGCCTCGCTTTGGCTTTTACCCTGGCTTCAATGTGTGTGTGGATGTGTGTGTGTGTGTGTGCATGTGTGTGTGTGTGTGTGCGCAGAGAGAGACCTCTTTCAGAGCAGCAGGAATATATTATAACCCAAACAAAAGGAGCTGGCTTATTGTTTATGAATTACCAGCCTTCCAAAGCCAACAAAGGCCCCTATTTTCATAGAAAACTCCATTTTCATTTCAGCTCCATTTGATTACCAGAGCAAAGAAAATAAAAAGGCCTCTCCGGTCGCAACGTCCCAAAGGGATTCATTCCTCCTTCTCCCGCTCATTCAACGCCACTGAAAAGGTTTCTTTATTGCTTTCTTTTCAGGACCAACGTCAAATGGGCTTTTAGGAGTAAACCAATGACAAAAAATTATTGCTTGGCTATTTTGTACAATAACAGGGCCGGGGGAAGAGAGGAGTCCTGTGTTGTCTTTGTCATCTTTCTTTCCCTTTTCTTTTGCTCCTTTCTGCTATTGGAGAGGAAAATTGCAGAGGCTGGAAATTAATGGCAAGGCTTTGAAGGGAAAGAGAGAGAGAGAAAGAAGAGGGAGACACAATGCAACAATACAAGTCAAATCTAAATTATCACTAGCTATTGAACACAGTGAAGAGACAGAGAGGTACTGTATGGCTCAAGAGGACTTCGAGTGTGTGTGTGTGTGTGTTGTGGGAGTGATTGTACCTTTCACAAAACAGAGACACCTGTTGGTTCCATGGCCAAAAACAATTCAACCCCAGTGACTCGCTGTCATTTCATTTACAATGGGCCTGTCAATAGAGAGTGTGTGTGTGTGTGTGTCTCTGTGTGTGTGTGTCCCATTCACCATTTCCAGACCTTTAGGTGTGTGTAGAGATGTAGACAGACTCAATTATTGGTTCACTACACAGTTCAGATCGCAGATCCTGGCTCTGATCTTCTCACTAACATTTTATACATTATTATAAGATGCTAGATTCTGGCTCCACAAAGTCTGACTCCCATTCAAAAAGCGTCAACTTCTCTCTAGAAATACTAAGTCAATCAATTTTTTCAACGAGTCATTATGGTCTTAATCACTCAATTCAGGCCCTCTAATAAGTGTGCTGGTGGTCATTTTGGAAATTATTGCTCCGTTAATAAGATTTAAAGACTTTTAGTAGCTTTGATGTCTGCCATGTGTGCGTTGACGGCTGTGATTGCCACTTCGCTCGCCTGCTGCTCTACACAGCTCCAGGACTCACACTGAGATGGATTTTCGGAGCTTTTGTTTAAAGAATAAACTATTTTTTCTGCAGAAATGCTCTGTTAGCACAGTTTAGCTAAAGTAGCTAACGTTAGTCCGAGTGCACACCACTCTGTGTTCCAGTAAGCTATCGTTCACTTCCGATCCAAATTTGCTTTTCAGTCATTTCAAATGAATTTAATGTTTACAACCCTGCCCACACCATTTCCTATTTCTTAAATGAATCTGTCAAATAAGTTGAAAGGTCACCAAAATGTCTGTTCCTGCTCTTTCAATCAAGTCTTTCTTCTAAAAGAAACATAAGTAGAGCCCATAAAACCAGTAGTCCAGTCATAAACCAGGTACAATCGAGATAACAAGAACACTTATTAATACCACATATAGTACATGCAAAGGCCTGATCAGATATAATTATCCAGATAACGTATCGAGACTTCCACAGTAGCGGCTGTTCAGCATAATTACATAGTCTCGCTTTAAACACTGGTGCTTACTCTACGCTGATTCTCTGATTGGCTACCTAGCTAGGCGGTTCATTTTGTAATATTTTACCAAAAATACATGAATCTGGGATGTAATTATCACTGCTGCTTAGATGTGTGTCAAGTTTGAACAGTTTTGATATCTTTTAGATTTTTGCATTTAATTTGAAATATCCACAACTGCTTGTCCAATGGGCAGATGACAGAAAAACTGAAGCCTGTATGAGCACTGAATAAATTGTAAAATATGAGGAAAAAAATTTTTAAAAATGAAAGAAAAAAGATGAACAGTGTCGGTACAAGTTGACTGTAGAAGATGCTCTTTCATCTTTTGCTTTGCCTCCTTTTTTTTGTCCGCCTGGATGAATATTTGGCTCGAGACAAAAGGTGAACCAATCAATTATTCCTCTTGCAGAGCCCCGGTGCTGTTGTGAAAAGCGTTGACATTTGAGCTTTCCAGACGACATCTGCAAATTTATATGCCTTCCATTGTGCGAGGCAGCCAGCCCTGTATCAAAGGCTGTAAAAGGCCTTGTCAATTTAGTAAGGACAACTCCACAAAGACTCCTTTCTCCTCTGTTGTTATGGGAATAATGCTTTTCACTGGTGTCCTGCCAAAACCTCCAGTTGGCAATTTGATCATGTGATGTTATTGATTGCATTGATAACAGACATCTACCATGGAAACCATCAAACTGTCTAATGCATTTTTGAAATGTTTCAAATGCATGTGTGGTGATCAGATTCAACAAAAACTTCTGTGGAGGCTTTGCAATTAATACGTACATCTTTCAACATACTGTAACTGCCTGAAACCATTGGTAATCATTGTCAAAATAAATTATCCACTTCCTGTGCATTGGTAAAGCAGATAAAAACAATAATATAGTTGACATAGTTGACTATTTTGTCATCCTTTTTTCCATACTGTAATTTTGTTATCTTGGTCTATTCTGTACACACTATTGCATGTCTGTCTGTTCTGGAAGAGGGGTTGCTCCTCCTCCTCCTAGTAATGTATATAATATTCCCCTTGTAATGAAGTACAAGTATTAAGTAACATAAAATGGGTAGTAATACTCAAGTACCTCAAAATTGTACTCAAGTACAATACTTGAGTAAATATACTTAGTTGCTTTCCACCACTATGTACCTGTAACCTGATCATTCCTCAGTTTGTTGGCACATTACAGTATTGTAGCAGCTGCAGCCTGAACCTTTTCCTCATTTTTTGTGCTAGACAGTAAGAATGTGTCAATAGTGTATTACTGTGTGAAAACACACACTTCACAAATGTAACACACCCATCAAATTCTTCTTCCAACTCCCAACAAAGTTGTTAATAACTTTTCTACTATACCATACCATCTAGTTGTAGACATAAAAATTAACCAGGACCACATAACTTTGCTCCTCTGTAGCGTTTTTTTTAAAACTAATTTTACTGGTATCTGAGTTCCTTGAATTATATACACGTCTTCACCTGCAGAGAACAGACAGATCAATGGAGAGGTGCAGTCTTTGAGCAACAGCAGCTTCAAAGTTTGATTTTAAAGTCTAAACATTAGTTAGCAAAACTTGCTATATCAATCTTGTCATATCGCTATTAACCATTTCCTCTTTTTTAAGATATGACCAACCACATTTACTGTAGCTGCGTGATGAGATTAGACTGGGTGAATAGCACAATATAGGTAAAAAACTTCTCACTGTTCCCTGTGGGGTGATACCAGATACATATCTCATTGGCTTATGATGCGTGTACCCTCCGTATGTCTGGTAACTAGCTTGAAGAGTGCTGTTTTGTTTTTTTTTTCTTTCTCCAATAAACACTCCAAAACAATCTGATACATCCACATGACCTGAAACCTTTTCTGTAAATCACATGAAGTTATTGACTGATTGGGCCACAACACATCACCTCAGTTGTATGATTAAATATTACAAATGCTGTGTACCATACCAAAGGCATAGATATTGCACTATGGAAAAAAAGAAACAAAAACCTGTCATGACCTGAGAGGACAAACAAGTCAACTACCTCTCACTCCTATTTTGGAAAGCAGCATATGAGGCTCTTATGGGTCCATTTTTCCATGAAACTTGTGCAACAGTATATTACAGGAACATATTGAGTAAGTGAGCGAACTAAACTGACAGTTAACGAACAAGGAACAAGGAAATGAATCACAAGAAAACTGAGTGGGATACAGGTGAAAGACTGCAATGTTGATTCATTTGAGAACCTGAAATCATCCACTAAAGTCAATAACCTATAAAAAGTTATTCTGTTTGTGAAAAACAGTCTTCTAAAAATTACATATAATTAATTTGCATCAGCAAATTAATTATATGATCAGATTCAACAAAAACTTCTGTGGAGGCTTTGCAATTAATATGTACATCTTTCAACATACTGTAACTGCCTGAAACCATTGGTAATCATTGTCAAAATAAATTATCCACTTCCTGTGCATTGGTAAAGCAGATAAAAACAATAATATAGTTGACATAGTTGACTATTTTGTCATCCTTTTTTCCATACTGTAATTTTGCTATCTTGGTCTATTCTGTACACACTATTGCATGTCTGTCTGTTCTGGAAGAGGGGTTGCTCCTCCTCCTCCTAGTAATGTATATAATATTCCCCTTGTATTGAAGTACAAGTATTAAGTAACATAAAATGGGTAGTAATACTCAAGTACCTCAAAATTGTACTCAAGTACAATACTTGAGTAAATATACTTAGTTGCTTTCCACCACTATGTCACTGTAACCTGATCATTCCTCAGTTTGTTGGCACATTACAGTATTGTAGCAGCTGCAGCCTGAACCTTTTCCTCATTTTTTGGGCTAGACAGTAAGAATGTGTCAATAGTGTATTACTGTGTGAAAACACACACTTCACAAATGTAACACACCCATCAAATTCTTCTTCCAACTCCCAACAAAGTTGTTAATAACTTTTCTACTATACCATACCATCTAGTTGTAGACATAAAAATTAACCAGGACTACATAACTTTGCTCCTCTGTAGCGTTTTTTTAAAACTAATTTTACTGGTATCTGAGTTCCTTGAATTATATACACGTCTTCACCTGCAGAGAACAGACAGATCAATGGAGAGGTGCAGTCTTTGAGCAACAGCAGCTTCAAAGTTTGATTTTAAAGTCTAAACATTAGTTAGCAAAACTTGCTATATCAATCTTGTCATATCGCTATTAACCATTTCCTCTTTTTTAAGATATGACCAACCACATTTACTGTAGCTGCGTGATGAGATTAGACTGGGTGAATAGCACAATATAGGTAAAAAACTTCTCACTGTTCCCTGTGGGGTGATACCAGATACATATCTCATTGGCTTATGATGTGTGTACCCTCCGTATGTCTGGTAACTAGCTTGAAGAGTGCTGTTTTTTTTTTTTTCTTTCTCCAATAAACACTCCAAAACAATCTGATACATCCACATGACCTGAAACCTTTTCTGTAAATCACATGAAGTTATTGACTGATTGGGCCACAACACATCACCTCAGTTGTATGATTAAATATTACAAATGCTGTGTACCATACCAAAGGCATAGATATTGCACTATGGAAAAAAAGAAACAAAAACCTGTCATGACCTGACAGGACAAACAAGTCAACTACCTCTCACTCCTATTTTGGAAAGCAGCATATGAGGCTCTTATGGGTCCATTTTTCCATGAAACTTGTGCAACAGTATATCACAGGAACATATTGAGTAAGTGAGAGAGGGAACAAGGAAATGAATCACAAGAAAAGTGAGTGGGATACAGGTGAAAGACTCGAATGTTGATTCATTTGAGAACCTGAAATCATCCACTAAAGTCAATAACTTATAAAAAGTTATTCTGTTTGTGAAAAACAGTCTTCTAAAAATTACATATAATTAATTTGCATCAGCAAATAAGATTTGTAGAAAAATAATGCTGCACTGATCATGTTTTTTAATCAACATAACAAGGAAACGTTTATTCTGAACACGTAAAATGTTTAGTCAACATATTTTATTTGTTCCCTCTGTAATATCCACTTGTAGCAACTACAGCATCATTTTTATTGTTATGCTGGGGCACCTCAAGGCACTTGGCTAAGTTTAGGGAAAGCTTGAGGTGTTGGTGAAATATTGAACAAGACTAAGTCAAAACCTAGTACATGGCTGGACTGTGTACGGTCAATGTGTGAAATCCCAGTCAGTGAAAGGGAAAGTCAGTGGTAGTGTCTATAATGTGAATTCCTTTATATTAAATGTTCATCTGCAGTTTTCTGTGGTGGTCCCAGTAATATTTGCTGGTAAAGTGTCCTGATGTAGCACATGACATGATTAAGCAACATTTGAGTAAAAAAAAAAAAAAAAAAGTTAAAAACGAAGTTGGAAGAACAATACTTTCCACTCATATCTTGGGATGTTTAATTTGAAAGAGAACTTATTTTAATTCTAACTATAACTATTCTAATTATCTATTAACTCTCCCTGCTCGGTCATCTGTTTCTCTCTGCGGATGTGTCTCATTTGTCACTCTGCATTGAGTGTTTTGTCAGAGTGATTGTTGTTTGGGGTGCTTTAACTGTGCAAGCACCTTTTTTTTCTACCTCTTTCCCAGTCGATGATCATGGAGGCTGCAGTGGAAATTACAAATGAAGTTTTGACAGCATTTTTGGTGCAAATTCAGGAGGCTTATCTATGCTCGGTTACCACAGTTACAGTCAAATCAAGTGCACCTTCAGAGCAACCGCCCCACACTAAACTGATTTAACAGCTACATGAGTCGCATGTTTTACCTGTAAGACTTGTGTTTTAATGCTGTTGTTCATTGATTGTGATGTGTGAAGTGCTTCTGACTTGACACAAGGATTATCTGTGGCTCAGACAGTATGAAGGACATTGCATGAAGTCAACCTCTACGGACGACGTCCAAAAAGAGAACCATTGCTCACAAAATGGCACAAAACTGCAAGATTAAACTTGACCAAAGAACATAATAGGAAGCCTGGTGAATACTGGCAGTACATTCTTTGGTCACATGAAATCAAAATAAATTAATATGGATCAGATGGGGTCCAGAATGTTTGGCATGGACCTGGCCAGGACCACCAAAGTGACTGCGTAGTGCTGACCGTGAAACATGGAGGTGGAAGTGCACTGATATGGGGCCGAATGAGTGCAAAAGGCGTAGGAGAGATGACATTTATAGATGGCACTATGAATGCAAATTTGTATATTCAAATACTGAATGAAAAGATGACTCCAAGTCTCAGGGAAGATTGGCAGGAGAGGAATTTTCCAACATGAAAATGATCCCAAACACGCTGCAAAAATCACATAAGAGTTTTTAAAGGAGAAAAAAGTGAAAACTATGACCTGGCCAAGTACGTCCCCTGACCTGAATCAAATAGAACACCTTTGGAGTATTTTAAAGAGGAAGGTAGAGCAACAAAACCACTCCAGCAAAGAGCAGCTGAAAAGAATTATCTGTGAAGAATGACAGAACATCTCTTCACAGATTTGGGCAAGACTGGTATCATCCATGCCCAGGAGGATCCATTCTGTCATCAAAAATAAAGGGGGGCATACAAAATGTTAAAAAAGAAAAGAAAAAAAAACAAATGCTGCATACCATACCAAATGTATATAAAACAAAAAATCCGATAAATAAATCAAGAAACAAAATTAATCTAAAGGCCTAAACGCATTGGAAGCGTCTGAAGTACACCTATTGTTTTTAATGGCCGAACACGCACTAAAAGCGTTATGAGGCGCGTCAAACTGTCTTGACGCCCCAACTCCGACCTTGTTTCGATTTTGGACCGTCAAATGAGGACACAGCGAAAAAAGCTGTTTTCTCTGCAGCCGAAAAAGAGAGAAAGAGCGCAAACCAGCTGAGCACCGGCGAGCGAGAGAGAGAGAGGGGCAGCGCGGCGGTGGTCGAGCAAGGAGAGCGAGCGGTAGTGAGAACAAAACCACTGAATGAGAGAAATACAACGTTATACTCTGATTATTTCACGGCTGTCACGTTTTAAAGCACAAATAAATAACCATCAAACAGTCAACAGATGATTTACTGTGGACACAGACGTTCTTAGTTTCAGTTTAATTTTCCTCCTCTGCATTTCTCCTTTTCATCCATTCATGACATCCAACTAAGGCAGCGGTTAATACAAAGAACAAAATGAAAAACCTGTGTTGGCATTTCAAATCTGATGTCTGAACTTTCAATTTCTTTCTACTATAAATTGTGACCTAGATGTTTTGACCACAGAAAAAAAAACCTACTGTTCTACTGTGTAAAATAAATAGAGTGTAGAGTATCTGGGAAATCTCTTCTGTTGCTAATAAAAGATTTCAAGTTTCCTTTTGAGTATCAATGGTCTCAACTTCAATGTCAGTAAATCCATTTTCTGGGAAACAGCACGTCTGTGACCACTTCCATATAAATGCATGTATAAAAAGAGCAAGTAAAGCTCATTGCCATCACTGAAGAAACCTCATCTCAAAGGAATCTCACCATCACACAAAAAGAGGTAAGAAATATACTGCTGCTAATAATTTCGAATGATAATAATACTCTCATATATTTATTCAAGACACTTGAACACTATGAATAATATACATTTACTATGAGTGTTTATATTGTTCAGATCCATTGAAGGGACATGGAAGAAAATATTTTATATTGGAGGAAAAAGACACAGTAAACTTGGGTGATATAAACCATACTGATTGCAATCGAAAAGTAGAAACTTCAATATTAATCATCACCAACTTGACTGACTAAAGCCAGATGAGTGGCTGCTAATCCAGATATGGCTGTACTGTAAGCATTTTTATTTGGTATTTAATACCCACTATTTACATACTGCTCATTTAAAGCAAGGACTATTGACTTGGGTCAGAAAAATATTGGAAATATTAAATGCACCATTTTAACTAGAGGCTACAAGACGATACAGGTCGATACAGGTCAGGACCGGTATTCTGACACAGTGGAAAAGGTATTGTACATGGGACACTCTCAGTTTGAGGGCCTGTATTTTTTTCTACTCATATTAAATGGTTTTGACATATAAATTGTGCATGTAGGTTTTGTCAGTCTGTTAACATTTGTGGCACTTTTAATTTCAAATATTTGGGCCAGGAGTCTTATTGTTGTTGTTGCTGCTGGTGAAACAATCAAAATATTTCTCTGGATAACTCAAAAATGTTCTCGGCAAATTGCAAAAGTTTTGCAAGACAACACACAAGTAGGTAATTTTTTCCCCTCCCACCTTTAATATTTTCCTCCATGTCCCGCCTGAGGTTCTGTGATGTCGAACATTCCATTCTTACTGAAAACTGACAACAAATGTGACCACTCCCATAAAAATATATGTATAAAAAGAGAAAGTAAAGCCCATTGCCATCACTGGAGAAATCTCAAGTCAAAGGAATCTCACCATCACACAAAAAGAGGTAAGAAAGATGCTGCTGCTAATAATTTCATGTAATAATCATAATACAATAATATTTATTTGAGGCACTTGAACACTAGGAATAATATACATCTACTATGAGTGTTGATGTTGTTCAGATCCACTGAAGGGACATGAAAGAAAATATTTTATATAGGAGGAAAAAAAGACAGACTTTTGCACTGGTTTGCAAGGTGTTTGTTGGCCTAGGCGATATAAACCAAACTGATTGCAATTGAAAAGTACACTGCTTGACAAAATAGTAATAACCCAATCCCAACACAGAAACAAAGTGGTTTTTAACCAATCTTATGGCAGTATTTTAGGAACAGAGGACTCTCCTTCCCAAAACAGGCACACACTGTTGTTTTGGTATCAAAAGTCAATGAAGCTGAAAGCTGTGTTAACAAAAGATGGGAAATACCGCTAAGTAAATCAACGGAAGCATCACCATTTAACATAGCCATGGGAACATGATTTCACTTAGGCGTGCTGACTATTTACTATGTTATGGTAGACTCTGTCATAAATGGGCAATATGCACTTGAAATATAGGTGTGAAACCATTTTTTTTCATTTTTAATGCCTCATAAGTCAGATTTTTTTTATTTCTTTCAGACATGCATCTAGTTGCTAAGAAAGTACGATAACATGAGCATTATATATAAAAATGTGAAAGATCTGATGCGGTTCCGTGTGAAGATATGGTGCTCCAAAGCACAAAATAATTTTTATACAATTTTCAGCAAGCCATAACTTGGCAAATATGCAACTGTGGGCCAACTATTTTACAAGTAAAAAAAATTCAAGCATCTAGCATGAATATTTCAAAACTAATGGACTTATGGAACTTTGTGATTTTTCAGCAACACTCATTTTTTGCAGGCCATGACTCCTTTTTAAAGCCTCCATATCTCAGACACAGCATGACAGGCAGTTGCTCCAAGGGTGACGGCCACGATGAAGCCACTTTTCAGCAGAGAATAGAGTAATGTTAAGTGCACCAAACTCTATTGAAAAAAACAACAATTAACATACCGATGATATTATTCTCTACTGATGGGGGCCCATTAGATGTATCAGATGCCCTTTATATTTTTCCACCCCTGCCCCTCAGACAGTCTGAGTCTGCCACTGGTCTATCACTATCTTAGCCTTGCTATTATGACTCCAATTCTATAGCACAGCCGTCTGTTTTCCTAGTAATCATTTAATTTAAGCGTCAACTGTGCAGTGTATTTAGCTGTTGCTGATTATTTTAAAGCTGCATGCTTTCACTTCTTTCATTTGCCACTGACATTACATTATGTTACGTCTGACTGTGATGGGGAGGGCCCACCATGACCATCTTGAACTGGGGCCCAGCACTGACTCGTTATGTCACTGGTCAACCAGGGCCGTGAGTTGCGTCTCACACCTGTTTTTTCCCCATTGCACTATCATTACGCAGAGGATCTATTTTTTCCCGGACCAGCTCCCACACGACAGAAAAAAATATTGCAATAACACAAATGAGCCTATAGCTTACCAGCCACCTGGATGCGGGGGTGCTGTACCTTTGGGTGGGGATGCTGCAGCATCCCTAGCATCTCTACTTCCTGCGGCTATGTAATATGACTTACAGTGCTAGCCCCATTTAGGAGTGTCTCATCTACTCTGTGGAAGACAGTCCTGAAGGCTTCCCATAGAAAAGTTTAGGGAAGCGGCTGTGCACTGATCTTTATCAGAGGTGGGATAGTTAACCAGATAGGCATTTGCCGAACCAACCAGTTCATCTTCTAAGTCATCATTCTCACAAAATATTGCATATCTGGTGAACCTCATGAACCCAAAAATAGTAACTAAAATTTTCTAACACTCCCCATCAGGATTCATCTACCCTTGAGAGTGAAAATGAATTCCATGTATGAAGTGACTGTAACCACTGGTGATATTAGTCAGGCCAACACTTACAACAAGGTCTTCATTACGCTGGTCGACACAGATGGGAAGAAGAGCGACCACACATGGCTCCGAAGCAAGAATGGGGTGGCCTCCTTCAGCATTGGAGCGGTGAGTGATGAACAGAATTGCAAAATGGGAGGAGTTGTTTGGGTGTCCAAGTTTCACCGAAGTAAGAAATAATACTTACAAAACCAGCAGCTTCTCCCATTTTACAACTCTATATCAAATGTACATTTCCTTAACTTCACAGAGTATGAGTTGCATGAGAATGAGTGCAAACAAGCTGTAGTGTTCTGTGGATGTCATTAACTGGCTAAAGCTATAGGATGTGAACAAATTCATGGTAGGAATGATGATGGGAAAATCTGAAAATACAGACTACCTGATTCAAGCCTAATTCAAACTCTCTCTTTCTCCAGGTGTCTACCTTCCCTGTGTCCTCTCCTGCTTCCCTTGGCAATCTGCTCTTGATAGAGCTAGACAAACAGCCTAACCCTCCGTTTCCCGAAGACTCCTGGTTCCTTTCTCAGGTGACAGTCAAATCTCCAGAGGGAGACACCTACAATTTTCCTGTCTATCGCTGGATCAGTGATGGCCAGGTTCACCAGTTCCGAGAAGCAAGAGGTTTGTGGAAACCTAAGTATTCTAGGGGTGTAACGGTAAAATTTCACAGTTCGATATGCATGTTTTCAGTACAGCAGGAAAAAAAAGGTAAAAAATAACATTCTGATCCTTTATTTGGAAAAATTTAAACATCCAACAATGGCTCATTGGCTGTAACTATTACTGAAATAGTTCAGTTGTGCTGCAGTGGAAAAGGAAAACAACCTTTCTGGACACCTGCTAACAGCTGTTTTACGATTTATGGTCGCTCAGATGTGGTTCTTACGACGTGCTGTCTGACCAATTCTGTATCAAATGTGTTTATAGAATAGCTTCACTCAAAAGCAGATGGGGATGGGGGAGACGACCATTACAGAGAGCAGAGGGGGGTGGGACACCCAATATTGTTTAAATACAGGGATAATGGTGCACATTTTAAATAATAGTGTTGCACTCAGTCAATGTCATGGGAGGATTGTCCCACTCTCGTTTATCATTCCAACGGCAGCATCACTACATGAGGTAACTGGGCTAGCATACATCCATGGCCATGCTACATGGATGCTACAGCTACAGCTTGGCTGTGCCAACAAATATTGCCATGTGGAACTCTACAACAATTGTTCCACATGTCGGAGTAAGTAGATTATTAATTTTTGACAGTAATCCACCAAACCGAGGAAAATAGAACCGAAAATCCTGTACCGAACAGTTTGGGGTGAATACACACACCGACTATTTAAAAACTGGCATGTTCTTATTTTTTCTCTTAAGCTTTGAGAGCATCCGAAGATATTACTGTTACTGGCATGGACTGGAGGAAGAATGACCTGACACAGAGAATGGACGACTACTCGTGAGAGTTTAAAATTTGCATATATTGCAGCATTATGCACTACACATTTAACATTTATTCAAATCTCCTCTACCTATGGCTGGGTATTTTAATGATTAATGATGATATGTAAACTACCATTCATCTGTCTGCTCTTTTCTACTTCTTCGCAGTTGGGATGTATATATAGATGGAATAGCCCACTGCATGAAAGCAGACAGCCCTCTTTCTCTGCCTTGTGAGGTCCGTTCCACCTTCACCAGGACTATACAGATGGGATACACTGTACTCAAAGGGTGAAGGCCTTACATTTTTTTCAGACGTTTTTGATAGTTCAAACAATCATCTATCTAAATAATAGAAATCCAAAATAATGCTCCCCTTTTTTTCTATGATCTAGATTGGTGGAACTGAAACTGAAGGGACTGGCTGACAACCAGGAAAACTGGACTCATATTGATGATATTGAACAAGTGTTCTGCTACAGATTTACACATTTATCAGGTACTGTGCTATCAGGAATGGTTGAAGTGGTTAAAGACTGAAAATTATATGGTGTTACTGCATCCATAAACTTTCAAACATTTCAGCTTTGCTTTGCTCTTCAGGTAAATTATATTTAAGTAAGTTTATGACCAAAACAATAGAAATAATGTCTATCCACTGCCATGACTCTAATTCTTTTGTCTAATAACGTCTTTCTCATTTAACCCATTCAACAGTCCACCAAATTAAAAAACAAAATAGATCATTCTTAATTGTCACAAACATTGGAAGAACAACACAACATCCATACATGTTTGAGTGGAAATCTGATTTGAAATATGCAAGTAGACATCTTGAACAATCTTAGCAACAAAGATAGACAGAGCGGCAGGTGTTTCACCTTGAGGTTCAAACTTGTTCTTTTTCCAGACCGTGTTCAAAACCTTTGGAGGAACGACGCCTTTTTTGGCTACCAGTTCCTAAACGGTGTCAACCCCATGATCATCCAGAGTTGTACAGTCCTGCCTGAGAACTTCCCTGTCACTGATGACATGGTCTTCCCCAGTGGTCAATGCAGATTAGAGGATGAAATGCGGGTGATCAATTCTTACTACTTAACCTCTTCCACTCCCCCCCCTCCTTTTTGAAGAACCAGAGAATTGTTAAAAATGGTCAAAAATCCATCCAAAATACTACATTAAGATACTAAGATCTTGAGGAACACCACATAAAAATCCATGCTGTGATTTGGTATCAAAAACATTTGACATTTGGAGATTTCTGTAAGAATTGCATTTTTCGGCAATTCTTACAAAAATCTCAGCAGAAACCCCCTTACTTTCAATATACTTAGGGAAGCCATACATCTTCTGAATTGGTTGTAAAGTTTCATGAGATTATCCCAGAGGTCACAATAGGTCATTTTATACAGTGAGGTCAAGTTTCAAAAAATTTCTCACTTCAATGAAATGGCTACTATGGTGACTAACATCATCACAAATTGGGCTCATTGAATCCACAAGTCTCAGCTTTCTAGTCATACCAAATGCATGCAAAACCAAGACTGTTTAGGGGCTAAGTATGCAGAAATATTCAAATACATCATTTCTAGAATAAGTAAAAATAACACATTTAATACCACATTCAAAAAACTGCATGGTTTTAGCCCAAAACTGCATGGGATTAGCATAAAGTGGGCATGTCTTTAAAAGGGGAGACTTGTAAGTACCCACCTAACACATTTTCATTCAGATATTTTGAGGGAAGAGGTCAAGGGACCCCTTTGAAAATGCCAGTTTTTCCCTCACCAAAATTTAGCCAAACATTGGAGCATTATTTAGCCTCCCTCCAAACAAGCTATCATGACATGGTACCAATGGATGCCTTAGGTCTTCTAGTTTCATATGATACCAGAAAAAAATTGAGCCTGCTACAGCCTTTGAAAGACAGTAATGTTGGCCAAAGACACCAGCGTCCTTGGGGAGTTTAAGAGGTTAAACTGCCAAATGTATCTCTGCAGCTTCAAGGGCTTTCAAGTTGATCTCAATATTAAAGCCAAAGTTTGACCCATAACAAGTTAAACTTGGAACTCACTTACATTTTGACATTTCAGTTATTAGATTTTGGCTATCTATGCAATGTGAGTCAGTTTATCATCCTTCTTTAAAAAGTGTTGCAATGCATGACAATTATCTTGATATTTCTAACAGAAAGGCAACATTTTCCTGTGTGACTACAAGCTTTTGGATGGAGTGATAACGAACGTCATTAATGACAAGAAGCAGTACCTGGCGGCTCCCCTCATCCTGCTCCACAGAACTGCCAATGATACACTGATGCCCATTGCTATTCAGGTGAGATTAATCCACAAATGTTGTCAATAATTGCGTTCTAAATTAATGTAGTGATTATGGAGGCCATCATTGGCTGCAAGGTGTAGGTGCCATCCCCGAGACAGACCAGAAAGTTTGACAGCAATCCACACAAAATAGGTGATGCTGAAAGTTTGGTGACATAGTAACTACTTAGGCTAGTTACCAAGCTACTGGCTGTTGAGGTAACCAGTAATATGCCAGCAAGCCGGTAACTTTCCAGCACTTGTCAGCCAAAATACCTTGCCAAGCTAGCTGACTTGCTACCAGTCAGCTAACTACCAGTTAGGAAGCGAGCTGGCACAGTTGCTAACCAGTCAATAAGACAATAAGTACGGTTCATCCAAGACTGGACTGACTGCAAATCATGCCAGTCTTTCATCTGTATTCATTTAGCAGTGGTGTACCACTACAGCAAGAACATTACCACCACTGCAAGAGATGAAGACTGTAATTTAGCCTTAATGTTATCTAAAACTAAAATGTAGTCCAGATGCTTTAGAAGTAGTGATTATATAGCAATTAAAAACATTTTTACCACTAGAGCTTCAACTTTAAACACATCTTAGATCCGAACAGCGACAGATATGGGACAAAACTAGAATTATTGCTCAAAGCACAGCTGTTTTAAAATTACAGAGGAAACACTGCATTCTGCATTTCTTTCATGGATACTAACAATTCAACTGGGAGGTAAAATATTTGGAACAATCTTCCATATAATGAACTACAATACACCACCACCACCACCCACTACAACCTAAATAATAAACATAAAATAGAATTTTCACCTTTCTGAAAATGTCAATAAAACCTGAAAATGTATAAGCTTTGTAAAAGTAGAATTAATGGTAGAGCTGTTGAATTGGATTGCATTAGATTGCACAAGTGTTCCTAATAAAGTGCTTGGTGAGTGGCAGCCATACAGTCTAGTCCAGATTTTTAAGCTAAGAAAATAGTTCATGCTAAAAAAAATAAAAACATAAATAAAAAGCTGTTTTTAGCAAGCAACCACTTTCTGAAAGGTAACTGAGAATCAAAATATAGAAATTTTTTTCCCAAACATTGAAAGTCATTTCATTACTATTGCCAGCATGCCTCTTCATGTTGCTTCCTCTTAATAATTTCATCAATTCCTCTTACATACTGGCCTCTTCTCTCAGATACAGTACTGTTCTCACTTTCTGTTCCTGTTCATTTTCTTCTGTAGCTGAAGCAGAAGCCAGCAGAAGACAATCCCATCTTTTTGCCTACTGACTCTGAATATGACTGGTTGACAGCCAAGATTTTTGTGAGAAGCGCAGACTTCAACATGCATCAACTCAATTTTCACCTGCTGCGCACTCACCTGCTGGCTGAAGTTTTTGCAGTGTCACTGCTGCGCAACCTGCCCATGGTACATCCACTGTACAAGGTAAACAGGATAGAAGATGTGATGTTTGTGTCTTTCCAAATGGTAAAAATATAAGAATTGTTTTTAAGATTTCCCTCTTTTCCTCAGCTCCTCATTCCTCACACACACTTCACTCTCCAGATCAACTTCTTAGCCCGACAACTACTGATATCAGATGACGGAGTTTTCACAAAGGTAGGAAAATACTAACAAACTGATTAGACCTATTTTATATGATTTTATATCACCTACAGTATTTCCTTCCAGCAATATTTACACATTTTACTGTCTCTTAGTTTGCAGCTTCTGGTGGAGAGGGTATGATCACAATCATGAGGAGAGCACAGTCCTCACTGACCTACAGCTCCCTCTGCATACCAGATGACATCACTGAGCGTGGACTGGACTCTGTACCAAACTTCTACTACAGAGATGATGGACTCAGGCTGTGGGATATCATCCACAGGTACAGCAGTACAGGCACTGTCTACTGTGCGTTATGTTGATTTATAAGATATTGTTGCAAAGTCCTGCTTGTTTTAGTGATGCGTAGTTGTCCTACTATACATTAGTATGGTGTATGTACCTAAAGAATACCACCCAGTTAAAATACAAGCAGTCTACATGTATTTAAACATTTATGAGTTCCTGACAAGAGAAAGACAATCTGTAATCTGTAAATTGTTAAGGATGACCAACACGACCGACATGAACACTCCTCTTCAACACTACCATAAACATATGATGAAACAAACAGCCACAGCCCCAAACACACAGTGCAAACACTTTTTTTTTTTTTTTTTTACTTTCATCAACTGCTGAAACACTCTAAATTTAATCCTCTATAACCTATCTCTCATTAATTAATTAATTATTACAACACAAGGAATGGGATTGGTACAGAGGAAGTGGGCTATTAAATTGTCCCAGGAAAGACTAACTACTACAGTGTCTGGTATTAAAATGCATAATTCAAGTAAGAATGTGATATTACAGGACTTATCCATATTCTTAAAGGTTTGTGCAGGGACTGCTTGGACACTACTACAAGAATGATGCTGAGGTCCAGAAAGACTCCGAACTGCAGAGTTGGATTCAGGAAATCTTTGAACATGGTTTCCTTTCCAAAGATAGTGCAGGTGCACTTAAACAAAACAACAATAATGAAAGTGCATTTTGGTGTTTACATTAACATTATGCATTTAATTGGGTAAATTTATTCTCTTTAATCTTCAGGATTTCCCAGAAATTTCAACACCGTGGCTGAGTTGGTCAAGTTTGTCACCATGGTGATTTTCACCGGCTCATGCCAACACTCTGCTGTCAACTCTGGACAGGTGAATTCTTGTAATTTATTGCAGAGATGCCTTGATGACATTTAGTCATTTTCTCTAAACTTGAGAGAGATGAACTGAGAGGTGAGCTGTGGTCAATAAATGACATTGGATTTTGAGGTTTGTTTGGAATCCTTGATATAAAATTACTACAATAAAAAAATAACATGATGACACAAAAGCTGACCAGCATGATCATAATGTTTCCTTTCAAATGATCATTATTAATCATCTATCAATAATGTATCAATGTATTCATTGCAGTATGACTACGGTGGTTGGATGCCCAACACTCCTACCTCCCTGCAACAGCCTCCACCCACCACAAAAGGGACAACGAGTAAGGCCACCATGCTGCAGACGTTCCCCGACATCAGCACAACAGTTCACGGCATGAGCACCTTGTGGCTCCTCAGCAGGCAGTATTCTGACTTCGTAAGTGCCCACAGTTTAATGAAAACAGGATACCTTAACAGGAATTACATTGAGGCTCTAGTGGTTTCACTACAGCCAGTTTACTTTATTTAAATGCCTGGAAAAAAAAGCTTTGCCTGTAAATCTTCCTTTTTTCACATTATGATTTAAACATTTTTGAAAAATTTTGTATTCAGATCCCTCTTGGCCATTATCCAAATAAGCACTTCACTGAGGAGATTCCCCGCAAGTGGATTCATGATTTTCAAGAAGACCTTAAACGTTTGAGTGATGATATCAAAGCCCGAAATAAGAGTCTGGACATCCCATACACATACCTGGACCCAGCAGTGGTGGAAAATAGCGTGGCCATTTGAATATCAGAGGGTGTGACCTCCTGATCAACTGTTGGTCTAATTCAACCTCACATTAACAATAAAGGAGGCATGATGAAAAAAAAATCTTTCTTTAGCTTGAGCTGATATTAAGATGGAAAGCAAAAATGTAATGTAATGCAAACATCATCATTGTATGCCATTTTTATGCAGCTGTATTTCATTGTGGTGTAAAATTCTGTTTAAGCTTCTTACATGTGAAATCTTCTTACAAGAACTAAATTTGGCATTATATACTTATGAGTTTCATTTGACCATTTCTTTAATTCTTTTCAGTCTCAATACAAGAATCAATAATTCATGTATTTTTTAGACCAACCTCTATGAATATTTTGTAGCTGCATGTAACCAATACAAATAGCATGATCTGTATATGAGCCTGTCTGTTCTGAGTTGTAGAAAACTAGAAAAAAAAAACAAAAACAAAAAAAATAGTGGTTTGTGCATTTGGTGATTTCATGTATTTGTATTTATCTTTTTTGCAAGTGGTGTTAACTGTTTAATTTCAATTTAACTTTTTCAATATCTACAACAAAAATCTTATTAAAATGTCACATACAGATTTTGGTTTAAGAGTTTCACATTTTTCAAATAAATGTTGAAGTCAAATAAACCGACTGCTCAAAAATTTATGTCAGTTTCACTTCTCTCCAGTGACGTTGTCCATGGTCCTGACACATCATCATGTAATATTTATTGCCACAAAAACACTGAGCTAAACAAGGCGCAAGCTCTCTTCTGAACTTGAACTCATAAAAGAAGAACATTTAAACAAACAGCCTTCTTGAAGAAAATCCGGAATATAAAGCTGCTGGACACCAGACGTTTCCTACTTCACTGTAAAGTGTGTGACTTTCAGACGAGCTGAGATGTCACAAAATCATGCTCGTACCTACACATCTTAAACTCTGATTTACAATGAGCAAAGAGAAACTTTCCCCCATCAACAGATGGATGTAAAACAATCTTCTCGTTTCAAACTCTGCAGATTCATCATTCTGCATAGTGAAGGTCACACATCCAAGTGAATTAACAACAAGAGTTTTGAATGGAGGGCAACTGTGAAGAGCATGCAGGCTTTGTTCCATGATTCTGCCACAAGATGGCACCCTTTCCTTATAGGAGCAGTGTCCTCAATGATTATGTATGTTTGTGTGTATGTATTAGTTTGTTTGACTCTATGAAAATGTGATTCACCATTTTCCAAGTTTTTTATTCTATGTAAGCATTGTTTAATGGACAGAAGTATGTCATGACATCATTTGACTCATCTCAGTTTAGAGTAAAGGTGGTGTCTTACAGTAGTTTCCAGCATGAGCAACAAGCACCAGATGACAGCGCTCTCAGTTCAGCGGCTCCTCTCTCTCTAAATGGTCAGCCAAATCAAGTCCTACTCTCTCTCTCTCTGCGGCTGTGCAGACCTTACATCACCTCTGTGAAGCTGGTTTCTCCATACCACTGAATGACAGGAAAGATTTTGTTTCAGAGATGGTTCTTAGCAACAGAAAACAGAGTTATCTGTTGACTCTCTTCACCTGCTCTTCAAGCCAAGATTCCAGTCAAACATGACACTTAAGCTGTGAGCAGAGGGTTTAATATAGGCAGCTAGAGAGCACAGCTCTCACAAGAAGTCAAATAATCACTTTTATATTGAACTGAAAATCTAATAAACTAAATTCATTTGATTGATCTCAATCAGTCACATCATCAATTCAAGAATTTACCATTTTTAATTTTACAACACATGTTGATTGTTTTGGGGACATAATGCATTTATAGGAAGTGAAATCAGTTTGGGAAGGGGCAATAGGGAGCTGAGGTGAAACTATAACTTCCAGGAAGTAGTAAAAAAAACCAAAAAACTCAAAATCACTTTGAAATATGAAATAACGCAAATTACTAAAAATCTGTCACTGGAACAAACTCAACAATATGTTTTGTGGATTCATTGATACATGTTTTTTTCCACTGTCCAATGTAATTGTTTATTTAACTTTTCCCTTTTTTGTGGTCTTTAACAAAAAAATTCCCACATGCCCAAGACCTTTGTGGCTTAATCGTTACCAACTTGACTGACTAAGGCCAGATGAGTGGCTACAAATATAAAAATGGCTGTACTGTAAGTATTTTTATTTGCTATTTAATACCCGCCATTTTCATACCACTCATTTAAAGCACAGACTATTAACTTGGGTCAGAAAACTATTGGAAATATTACATACACCATTTTAACTAGAGGCTACAAGAGGACACAGTGCAGGTCAGGACCAGTTTTCTGACACAATGGAAAAGGAATTGTACATAAGACACTAACAATTTGAGGGCCTGTATTTTTTTCCTACTCATATTAAATGGTTTTGACATATACATGTAATGAACGTAATCTGTGTTGACATGAGTTACTGTCATTTTCTTTTCAATTCATTTCTTCTCCCCAAGGCATGAATTTGCTACAGTTGACTACAACTGAGAAGCTGCCACCTACAGTATACTGTATGTTTTCTATTGTTCTTTGCTAATAAAAGAGAGTGAGAGGGAGAAAAAAAGGTCCGATAAGAGAAGATAGATTTGATAGTACAGGTGCACCTAAACAAAAACCAGACCATTATAACAATACATGTGGGTATAAAGAACTAATATGTAATGCAACATAAAGGTAATTTTACCAACAAAGTTTGATTCAATTAGTAAACTTTAAGCAGGTATTTGTTCAGAAAAAAATCCAATGCATGACTAAGACACATTTCTTATGCATTTTCTCAGCATACTAAAATATATAGCCTACTGTACTACAAAGTTCTGATACAGGTACAGTACAGATCAGTATTGAATACTGAAAAGATTGAATTCTACTAGGACTACAAATAATGATTATTTTCATTATTGTGTGTAGGAAATCATAATCAGAAGTGTACTGTTGGAGAAAAGACTGTATTATTATAATAATGTTTTGATGATTATTAATCTAGTATAGAAATGTATTTCAACTGATCAATTTATGTCCTTAAAGAACATGACTCAGTCTTGACTCTGTCTATTGGCCTTTAGCCTATATGTTGTAATCACATTATTCTCTTTTTAAGCAAGATGTCTCACCCGGACGTGTCACCAAGACGTCTCACACCTTGTTCGTGTAGGCAATGTCTAGTTTGTTAGGAAAGAAGGAACAGAAAAGGTTATCTTTAGATACACAGTGACCCTGATTCTAAGAAGTGATAGTTGAGGAAGGGGAACTAAATGCAAGAACTGGAAGTTGTACAAGACGGGCATGACGCCACATATGGAAGTATTATTAATTATCTTTGAGGAAAGCGGTGTCTGTAGACAAAGTATGACTGCAAACAAGGTGTTTGTGTGATGGTTGTGTTGGGCGGAGGCTGAAAGTATAAAATGTTTGTATGAGTCTATCAATGTGCTTCTCCCTTGCTACGGAGCTTGGGAGGCCTATATGCATATACTTTATTAAATCCAGTTGGACTGCAGGAAAATACTGCATCTCTGGTATTTAATTGCCTTTGTCACCTGACTAGACAGGCTGACTTTTCAGCTGCAAAAATGTATTAATTGATTGTTGATTAATTGTTTAGCCTATAAAATGTAAGATGAAAGTGAAAGATGCCTGTTGTAATTTTCCACAGCCCAAGGTGACCTCTTCAAATGTCTTGTTTTGTCTGACCAACAGTCCAAAATCCAAAACTATTCAATTTACAAGCACATAAAAACACAGAAAAGGAGCAAATCTTTGCAGGTGGGAAACTGGAACCAGCAAATATTTGGCATTTTTGCTTTAAGAATGACTAAAAGGATTAATCAGTTATCAAATAGTTGCCGATTATTTTTCTGTCGAACGACTAATCAATTTATTGACAAATCTTTGCAGATCTAAACTCTGCAAACACACACACACAGATCTAAAACCTTATGTTCACATCATAAAATATCAATAAATGTATCAAACACATGAATTACACACCTTCATTTATATGCTTGTCACTGAAAAAAATATCCCTCAAGGCCTGCAATACCATAGTTATTAAAATTCATGCAACACAACCTGACAAGAAGTCGTGAATAAAGACATTTTCAGGACCAACCAGCAGACCTTCTGCACAGGCCCCAAACAATCACAAATCACAGACAAGCAGCAGCAACAGGTGATTTAACAACCAAAGGGGTTTTCTGCTGTGTTTAAATTTATACAGTAGAAACCGCTTATAGTGATCACGGTTACAGTGGTCAACTGCTTATGGTGATCAAAAAGCTTGGGACTCATTCCTCTACAAAATTTATGCTGTCAGCGTAAAATATATGCTTACAGTGTTCATTCTGGGTCTTTTCATATGACACAATAAGCAGCTGTGACACCATTATTGCCTCATGGTAACCTGCAGTAAGTGAAATCATGATGGAAACAGAAAGTCATTTTCTCTCATTGACAAACGCAGTCTCCTCGAAGCTTATGACAATAAAAGGGGGGAAAGAAATCTAAGGAAAGGATCACTGCTCTCTTCACCTGTTCAGCCGCCGGGGAAAAGAAGGAACTTGTCATTGACAAAAGTCAATCAATGCTTCAAAAATTTGCACACACTGCATTTGAAGCAGCTGTACTGTATTTTGAGACAGTCAATAAAATTCAGCACATCGCAAAGCTCTCCATTTCATTACTTTATATTCATGTAGGTTAATAAATATACAAATGTCAATTAGATGGTATTCTGCATGAGAAATAAAGAAAAACAAAATTGGTGATAATAATCATCCTAACTTTTTACAACAGTTGTTAATAACTTTTCTACCATACCCTACCTGGTGGTAGACATAAAAATTATTATTTTTAATAAAGACTACATAACTTCTCCTCTGTAGCGTTTTTTTCAACTAATTTTACTGGCATCTGAGTTCCCTGAATTATATACACTTCTTCCCCTGCAGAGAACAGAAAACAGAAAATATTTATCTTGTCATAACTATCCATTTCCTCACTTTTTATATGTGACCAACTCCATTTACTGTAGCTGCGTGATGAGATTAGACTGGTTGAATAGCACAATATAGGTGAAAAACTTCTCACTGTAGAAGCAGAAGAAGAAGAAGAAGAAGAACAAAGAAACAAATCAGCTGCTTCATTTCCTTCAACACATATTCCATGAAACCTGTGACAGGATGATGTGCAATAAGTTAGTGAACTAAACTCACAGTTAAGGAACAAGTTACAAGGAACAGAAACCCACCTTCTAGATAAAATTGCATCTGTCACAAGAAAACTGAAGGAGATGATGAGTGAAATACAGGAATTTGAGAACCTGAAATCCTCCACTGAGGCCAATAAAATGCAGAAAGTTATTCTGTCCTCTAAAAGTTACAACTAATTTGCATCAGCAAATAAGTTTTGTAGAAAATGATCATGTTCTTTAATCAACATAATGAGGAAACGTTTATTTTGCAATTATTTGTTCCCTCTGTAATATCTGCTAGTAGCAACTAAAGCTTTTGCATAGTATCCTGCTAATGCTGGCCTTTTCAAACGATTTCACTGTCGCAGACAAATTTTCAATGTCTGAATAAAATCATGAGATTTTTGCTAGAGTTGTGGCATGCTCCTGTCATCTTGATCATTTGGTATAAGGTGGTCAAAAAAACTTAGTGTGAGCTTTCTTAAGTTAGTCTTTTTCTCGTCTTGATGTTCAGATAAAATCAAACATGTATAATATTATCATATTATCACTACATATTTTTAGTCTCGGCTCATGCAAATAGTGAAGTTCAATGATGTGAATATTGGCAACCAACAAGGGAGCACTCTCTCCAGCAGCAAATGGGAAGCAGCAAACTGGGTAGTTACTGTAATGTTGTGACTTGGTGTTTAATTCGGCGTGTATCTGATCTATCAACCAGCGCGTATTTTAGTGAGAAATTTCACTTTTGTAACAGTTCACCTCTCATTCCCACAGTCTTCTCCCACTAAAACAGCGCAGCTGACCAACGGAGGCTGATAGTGAGTTGAGGCGACAAAAATCCAAAATAATGTTCGTACAGAAATACAGTTTATCTTGATAGATTATATTAATACCAAACTGACAAGAAGACTGTCGACATATGACGCCTTTTATCTTGTGTTTCTAGAGTTATGTGTTTTTGTGGACATTTAAAGAATTGTTAATATGTCATATTTCTTAAAGGGAGTTTGGTGTAATATTTTCCCCAAAGAGTGAAGGGACCTTCAGTTTAATTCAATATTGCTAATATTTATATTTTTTAATGTTTTGTCACCACTACAGAATCACTAGCTAACTGCTAAAGTATGATAAGGTTGTAGTTATTGTTTTGATTAATGGTTTACAGCCTAATAATGTGTGTTTGTATTGATTACTGACAGTGGCTGATTGTACTCAGTTTCTCACAGCAGTATACAGTAAATGGTTGCCCTTTGTGTGTGTTTTTTAAACTACCTTCCTAGAAAGATGTGCTTGATGGTTTAATTAATGACTCCTGGTGAAACTCGAAAGCTCAACATTCTTGTTCCCCTTCAGCTTCCCTTTTTAGAAGTCACATTAACATTTATTCACCCAGAAAAAGCGAATAAGGCGACGCCTTTTATCTTGTGTTTCCAGAGTTATGTGTTTTTGTGGACATTTAAAGAATTGTTAATATGTCATATTTCTTAAAGGGAGTTTGGTGTAATATTTTCCCCAAAGAGTGAAGGGACCTTCAGTTTAATTCAATATTGCTAATATTTATATTTGTTTAATGTTTTGTCACCACTACAGAATCACTAGCTAACTACTAAAGTATGATAAGGTTGTAGTTATTGTTTTGATCAATGGTTTACAGCATAATAATGTGTGTTTGTATTGATTACTGACGGTGGCTGATTGTACTCACTTTCTCACAGCAGTATACAGTAAATGGTTGCCCTTTGTGGGTGTGTTTTTAAAGCATTCTCGTTCTCCGTCAGCTTCCCTTTTTAGAACAACTTTTCAAACGATTCCACTCACACAGACAAATTTTCAATGTCTGAATAAAACCATGAGAGTTTTGCTAGAGTACTTTCTTAAAAAGATGTGCTTGATGGTTTTATTAATAACTCGTGATGAAAGCTTGAAAGCTCAGCATTCTCGTTTCCTTCAGCTTCCCTTTTTACAAGTTACATGAACAGTTTTTCATCTTGTAAATTTCCACCAGAAGCAGGATGGGAAATAATCTCAAAAGGAATCTAGTTGTAGTTTTGCAAATAGTGACCCTGCAAGATCCCCAGTCTTTGCAAAATCTGAGTTTATGACTAAAAACTCAGAGACTTATAACACACTCTCTTTAGATGTGAGAGGGTGTCAAACTTTAGTCTTTTAAAAGTCTTTTCAAATTCTGTTCAAAGTCTTCTAGTGTATGGTTGACTTAACAGACACCCACTTGGCAAAGAGGTCAGTTTGGGCTCCAGGAGTGAGGCACTCTCCATGTACTCATTCACCTACTCAATTTGAGATTAAAGAAAGGTTGTTTTATCCAAGAAATTAGAGAAAAGGCTGTAGTGTCCTACACAACAAACAAAAGTAATCTAATTCTCAACATTTAATATAAATTGCTGCAGTTACAAACTGCTAACAAATCTGACAGGACTTGGGTATTGTCTAAAAACAGATAACATGTTGGTCCACCACTTTGGTGGACTGACCAACCAACACTGTCATCCCTATAGCCATGCCGCTAACTTTTAAATATTACACAAATGTCTATGCATTCCCAGTGACTTGGGCATTAAAAATCAAGGATTAAGGTAATTTTCAATTTCTTTCTGCTGTAAATTGTGACCTAGATGTTTTGACCACAGAAAAAAAACCTACTGTTCTACTGTGTAAATTAAATAGAGTGTAGAGTATCTGGGAAATCTCTTCTGTTGCTAATAAAATATTTTTAAGTTCCCTTTTGAGTATCAATGGTCTCAACTTCAATGGTAGTAAATCCTTTTTCTAGGAAATGGCACATGTCTGTGACCACTCCCATATAAATGCATGTATAAAAAGAGCAAGTAAAGCTCATTGCCATCACTGAAGAAACACCTCATCTCAAAGGAATCTCACCATCACACAAAAAGAGGTAAGAAATATACTGCTGCTAATAATTTCGAATGATAATAATACTCTCATATATTTATTCAAGACACTTGAACACTATGAATAATATACATTTACTATGAGTGTTTATATTGTTCAGATCCATTGAAGGGACATGGAAGAAAATATTTTATATTGGAGGAAAAAGACAGACTTTGCATTGGTATGCAAGGCGTTTGTGTTTAAACACAGTAAACTTGGGTGAGATAAACCATACTGATTGCAATCGAAAAGTAGAAACTTCAATATTAATCATCACCAACTTGACTGACTAAAGCCAGATGAGTGGCTGCTAATCCAGATATGGCTGTACTGTAAGCATTTTTATTTGGTATTTAATACCCACTATTTACATACTGCTCATTTAAAGCAAGGACTATTGACTTGGGTCAGAAAAATATTGGAAATATTAAATGCACCATTTTAACTAGAGGCTACAAGACGATACAGGTTGATACAGGTCAGGACCGGTATTCTGACACAGTGGAAAAGGTATTGTACATGGGACACTCTCAGTTTGAGGGCCTGTATTTTTTTCTACTCATATTAAATGGTTTTGACGTATAAATTGTGCATGTAGGTTTTGTCAGTCTGTTAACATTTGTGGCACTTTTAATTTCAAATATTTGGGCCACGAGTCTTATTGTTGTTGTTGCTGCTGGTGAAACAATCAAAATATTTCTCTGGATAACTCAAAAATGTTCTCGGCAAACTGCAAAAGTTTTGCAAGACAACACACAAGTAGGTCATTTTTTCCCCTCCCACCTTTAATATTTTCCTCCATGTCCCGCCTGAGGTTCTGTGATGTTTGGTTTCACTGCACATTATACTTATCTGTCAGATTACTAAATAATAATCATAAATAATGAAGATTTAACTTGTACAGCTTTTTCCTGATTAAAATAATTCAAAACCTTTATTTGATGAGATACATGTAATGAACATAATCTATGCTGACATGGGTTACTGTAATTTTTTCCATTCCCTACCAGGTTTCCATTTCACTCCAGAATGAAAATCTATAAATATGAAGTGATTGTAATCACTGAAAACATAAACCATGACAACACTTTCAACAACATCTACATCAGGCTGATTGGAACAGGTGGACAGATAGACACACACTCCTCCCTCCGCAACAATAAAGAGTGGGCACCCTTCAACAAGAAAAACAAGAAGACAGGGTCAAAGGTAAAAACTACTTACTACTGGAACCAGCAAGTCTACAGTATATCATACAATATGTTTAAATGTTTATCACTTACCAACACTTTTGTGACCGTGCAGTTTAGTGTTTAGTCTCTGTTGATGAGGGTGTACTGGTGATACTGCTGGGTGCATGTCATGACTTTTGACTTTTCCCATAGCTACAAGGTTATACAGTCTTTGCCAATGACCCAACAATGCTGATTTACCATGCATAAGAGAGAAGTCCTCTGAAACTCAATCTTTTGTGAGGGAGCCTTTTGTAACATCAAACCACCATAAAAAACAAAGAACACCAAGCAGCCAGTTCAGCCGAAAAAATTTCTCCAGCAAAGATCATCTCACATGTATTTAAACTCTCTCTTTCTCCAGGTGTCTATCTGCTCTGTGACCTCTTCTACTTCCCTTGGCAAGCTGCTCATGATAGAGCTACACAAACAGCATGACCCTTCATTATCTGAAGACTCCTGGTTCCTTGCCAGGGTGCAAGTCAACTCTCCAGAGGGAGACACGTACAACTTTCCTGTCTACCACTGGATTGATGACAGAAAGGTTTACCTCAGAGAGGCAACTGGTTTGTGGAAATCCACTTTGTGTTCTGTACATCCTCACTGACAACACAATTTCAATCACTTTAAACCTTGGCTTGGTTATTCTGTTGAAATGTTGCAGTCATTTCATGCCCATATTCTGTATATTCTCTTTTTCTTCAGCTCTAAAAGACTCTGATGACACTCATCATCTTAGCAGGAAGAGTAGGGAGAAGGAGCTAAACCAGAGAAAGGAGCACTATCGGTGAGAACGCTGAGTTTGCACATATTGTTGCATTATCAACCCCAGATTTGACATAAATCTAAACCTCCGTACCACCACTCACCCATGTCCTCCTCTCTACTGTCTCTCAGCTGGGATGTATATTTAGAAGGAATACCCCACTGTGTAAAAGCACATAGCCCTCTTTGTCTGCCCTGTGAGGTCCGTTTCTCCTTCACCAAGTGTATACAGATGGGATTCAATGCAGTCACAGGGTGAAGTTCTTATATTCTTTCCATTTATTTATCTGTAAAAACAATTAAAAAAAACATTAAAATAGTGACCCCCTTTGTTTATGTTATCTAGGATAATATGGCTGAAACTGGAAGGACTGTCTAACCGCAAGGACAACTGGACTAGTATGAATCAAATTGACCGAGTGTTCCACTCCAGGCGGACGGATATATCAGGTACCATACTATTAGGGATGGTTAAAGGGGATGTATCATACACATTTACAAGTCTACATTTCTATTTTGGGGCTCTGCTGGAATATCTTTGTATGACTGACAGTTCAGAAAGCTCCTTATTTATCTTATACTGGCTCTTTATGCAGTCCCTCAGCTCAGTTCAGCCTCTGTCTGAAACAGACTGTTTTAGCTCCTGTCTCTTTAAGGCCCCCCTCCTGATCAACCCACTCTGTTCTGATCGGTTAGCTTCCAGAGGTTGCTCCTCAGGAGTAAATAAACTGTAGTAGTAGGATTTCAGTTATTTTTGTCGTCCTTTCCACAAAATGTCAGCTTCTCAAATACATCCATGAATTTTCGAATGGAAATCTGATTCGAAATATGTGAGTGGACAACATGAACAATCTTAGCAAAGAAGCGGAGACAGACCAGCAGGAGTTTCACATCTTTATAAAATGTAGCAGAGAAGATTAGCGATGTTCGATAGAATTTTATCTCATCCAACAGTCAGCTACAAATGAGAAGCTGCCACCTACAGTAAACTGTATGTTTTCTATTGTTCGTTGATAATAAAAAGAGAGTGAGGGGAGAAAAAAGGTTCAATAAGAGAAGATGGATTTGTTAGCGTCAGAGCTTAACAAATCTGGGTATTTTGCTGACCGCAATCCAAAACAGAACCGGCTATTGAACCATCCCTAGAGAAGACAATCAATGTACACTATATAAAACAGGACCTTCAGAAAACCTGGTAAACTGCCAACTGTAATACATTACATTTAAGTAACAACAAATAATATCATTCCATAGCTGTGACTTGGTGTAACACCTTGAGGTTCAAATTTGTTCTTTTTCCAGACCGTGTTCAACAGCTTTGGAGGAACGACGCCTTTTTTGGCTACCAGTTCCTAAACGGTGTCAACCCCATGATGATCCAGCGTTGTACAGTCCTGCCTGAGAACTTCCCTGTCACTGATGACATGGTTTTCCCCACTGGTCGGTGGACATTAGAGGATGAAATGCAGGTGATTACCTCTGACAACTGATTATTTTTTATTTAATTATTCATTAATAGAAACAATAGTGACATTTTTAAGAAGAGATAAGCAGTTAACAAAACATCAAATTACTGTAACCCTAATTGACCCTCACCGTTTCACTAGACCTTTATAGTTGATCTCAGTAATTCATCATCTTTACTAAAATTATTCCAAGGTGTTGTGTAGGATGAGAGTTATTCTGATATTTCCAACAGAAAGGAAACATATTCCTGTGTGACTACAAGCTTTTGGATGGAGTGAAGACAAACGTCATCCATGACAAGAAGCAGTACCTGGCAGCTCCCCTCGTCTTGCTCCACAGAACTGCTGATGATGAGCTGATGCCCATTGCTATTCAGGTGAGTTGGAAGCTTAGAGCTCCTGGCTCGCTCAGTATTTATTAATTACCCACATGGGAATCATGACATCATATCCCTAAAATATAAAACATTTTTTAAAAAGCAAACATAAACTACTGTAACATGAAAAGTTCTTGAAGTATTGTTATGGATTATATAATCAATCAATTTAATGAATCAACCATGTTTCCCTTTTGTTTCCTATAGCTGAAGCAGAAGCCAGCAGAAGACAATCCCATCTTCTTGCCTACTGACTCTGAGTATGACTGGTTGACAGCCAAGATTTTTGTGAGAAGCGCAGACTTCAACATGCATCAACTCAACATGCACCTGCTGCGCACTCACCTGCTGGCTGAAGTTTTTGCAGTGTCACTGCTGCGCAATGTGCCCAAAGTACATCCACTGTACAAGGTAAATGAGATGAGAGACTGAACTTCTGGTGTTTTTCTATGAGCCAGGTGTAATCTGTTTTAGCCGCACCATGGCATGTAGTGCTATGATCTAATGCATGCTGTTGTGCTCCTGCTTCCAATTATTTCCTCTTTTTTGTGTCTTCCCAAGTTGAAGCCAGCTGTTTTTGTGTTTATTTTGCATGTGTCAAAAATTCTGTCTATGCAAAACAGACAATTCTAAATATTAAGGAATATCCATTTTTTCCTCAGCTCCTCATTCCTCACACTCGTTACACTCTCCACATCAACATCTTAGCCCGACAACAACTGATATCGCATGATGGAGCTTTCACAGAGGTAAGAAAACACCAACTGTACACATCAGTGCGGACGAGAGAGCTCATCTCGCAGCAACGTGAAAAAAGGCAAGCTAATGAAGAGAGCATCTTGACCAACTGAAAATACTGAAAACACAAGCATGTTTTAGACTATTGTTCATTGAGCTCTCTGGGGCATATATCACCTTCTGTATTTGCTCCCAACAATATTTACACATTTTGCTGTTTCCTAGTTTGCAGCTTCTGGTGGAGAGGGTATGATCACAATCATGAAGAGAGCACTGTCCTCACTGACCTACAGCTCCCTCTGCATACCAGATGACATCGCTGAGCGTGGACTGGACTCTGTACCAAACTTCTTCTACAGAGATGATGGACTCAGGCTGTGGGATATCATCCACAGGTAGTGACAGGGACTTTTATTGCGGTTTCACAGGTGGGGTCTATCACTTATATATGATGAATTCTTATCATTGGGGAGATTGAATTGGAATTATTTATTCAAGTAAGAATGTCATATCACAAACCGTATCAATGTGTCTTATAGGTTTGTGCAGGGACTGCTCCAACACTACTACAAGAGTGATGCTGAGGTCCAGGAAGACTCTGAACTGCAGAGCTGGATTGAGAACATTTTTGAACATGGATTCCTTCTCCAAGACAGCACAGGTGCACTTAAACAAAAACCTGACAATTATAACAATACATGTAGGTGTAAAGAAAAAATATGTAATGCAATGTAATGGTCATTTTACCAACAAAGTTTGATTCAATTAGTAAACTTAAAGCAGATATTTGTTTAGAAGAAAACAATGCACATATAGATACATGACTTACATGTGTTCTTTGCATACAAAAATATATACAGTACTACAAAGTTCTGATACAGGTATAGTACAGGTCAGTATTGAATACTGAAAAGGTTGAATTCTACTAGGGCTGCAAATAACGATTATTTTCATGATCGAGTAATTGTTTAACCTATAAAATAAGTTAATAAAAGATAATAGTGAAAGATGCCTGTTGTAATTTTCCACTGCCCAAGCTAACCTCTTCAAATGTCTTGTTTTGTCTGACCAACAAAATCCAAAATGATTCATTTACAAGCATATAAAAAACACAAGCAGTAGGCTAAATCTTTGCATCTGAGAAACCAGCATGAGTGAATGGGGCACTAAAATTGTATTATGTTCTGTATAAGTAATGTTATTTATTCTCATGAATCTTCAGGAATTCCCAACAGTTTCTGCACTGTGGCTGAGTTGGTCAAGTTTGTCACCATGGTGATTTTCACCTGCTCATGCCAACACTCTGCTGTCAACTCTGGACAGGTGAATCCTTTCATTTATACCATGACTAATTATAATGGCTTGATTATTGTGAAATGGTACTGATCTGAGGAGAGGAGTTCGTTTTGGAAGCCTTAATATAACATAAAACATGCTGCATCTAACTTAACTAATAATATAATAACTCCATAGTTCAACAATAAGGCTTGCCTGATTGCCCGATCAGGCAAGTGTGACGCATGAAACAAACATTCCTCAGTATTCCTAAATACTCTCGAGAACGAGAAACATTAAAGAGGGAAATCAGTAAGCTTGGAGTGGAAGAAATGAGTCTAAAAAATGTATTTTCCATCAGATTAGGGAGTCTATTCCATTATTTGAAAGAAACAGTCCAATGTCCTTGTTCTGATTCATTTACTTAAATAAAGAGAAGATTAAACATGACAATTAACTTTAGTATTTGTTATCTTTGTTATTTGATAACTACTATTAAATAAAACTATTTGTATAGGGGCAAGTAAAAATTGCCTTCAGGCAAGTAGATTTCTGACCAAGTTGCTGGACCGGGCAAGTGAAAAAAAACAAACATTAACTTTGAACCCTGCACTCTATCATTAACTGACCAGCATGATTGTAGTGTTACCTTTCAAATAATCATTATTAAATCAGCCATCAATCATGCATTCATTGCAGTATGACTACGGTGGTTGGATGCCCAACACTCCCGTCTCCCTTCAAAAGCCTCCACCTACCACAAAAGGGACAACGAGTGAGGAGACCATGCTGCAGACGTTCCCCAACATCAGCACAACAGCTCATGGCATGGCCACCATGTGGCTCCTCAGCAGGCAGTCCACTGACTTTGTAAGTGTCCACAGCTGAAAATGTATATTTAAAGTGGAAATAGACAACTTTCTTGCTATAACTTATCATTATAAAGGTAAATGTTGATTGCTCAGTGAAATGGCTATAGAATATTGACACCATCGCCGTTTAGATTGGTTCCCTATAAGCCTCACATTCACTATGCGATCCTGTCTCCCACCGGGTACGATCTCCCGAGAAAATGAAGGCTTGATTATGGCACAAAGGAAGTGCATAAACCATTGCGCAACCAAAAGAGGAAGAGGATAGTGCTTTTATTTTCCCCACTAGCTATGGGTAACTATCATCAGTAGAACATGAGCCAGGAGCTACAAGGAAGCCAGGACCAGCCAGAAACATCTATCGATATCATCAATCTATAAAATATCTAACTATGTTTGTTTTTGGCTGCTAGCGTTGTTGCTAATGCTAGCTATGCTAGCTAACACTAACATTAGCAGCCAGAAACAAACAAATGATCCATTGTCCATTTGATAAACTAAACAAAGAACATGCTTTCTTGCAGTGACCTTTCTAAAATGAGCAGTGGTGAAAGTTGCTACAGTATATTCTGTTATGATCAAGGAGTTGATAAGCAGACAGATGGTTGTCTTTGCATGCAAAGTTGTCTGTTTCCACTTTAAATCCTATGTTTTCAGTAGTTTCAATGTTTTGTCATTACAGCCAAATTTCAACCTCTTTTGCCTTTAAATGAGGCTGAAATAAATGATTGTAAACATATTGTTGATCTGCAGGTCCCTCTTGGCCATTATCCAGAGAAGTATTTCACTGAGGAGATTCCCTGCAAGTGGATTCATGCTTTTCAAGAAGACCTGGAATGTTTAAGTGTAGATATCAAAGCCAGAAACAAGAAGCTGGACATCCCATACACATTCCTGGACCCGGAAGTGGTGGAAAATAGTGTGGCCCTTTGAATATCAGAGGGTGTGACCTCTGGATTAGCTGTTGGTCAAATTCAACCTCACATTAACAATTAAGGAGGCATGATGAAAAAAAAAAAAATCTTTTTAAGCGTCTTACAAGTAATTAAACTTAATACTTATGAGTTTCATTTTACCATTTTTCTTATTCTTTTCAATGTCAACACAAGAATCAATAATTCATGTATTTTTTAGACCAACCTCTATGAATATTTTGTAACTGCATGTAACCAATACAAATAGCATGATCTGTATATGAGCCTGTCTGTTCTGAGTTGTAGAAAACTAGAAAAAAAAACAAAAACAAAAAAAACAGTGGTTTGTGCATTTGGTGATTTCATGTATTTGTATTTATCTTTTTTGCAAGTGGTGTTCACTGTTTAATTTCAATTTAACTTTTTCAATATCTACAACAAAAATCTTATTAAAATGTCACATACAGATTTTGGTTTAAGAGTTTCACATTTTTCAAATAAATGTTGAAGTCAAATAAACCGACTGCTCAAAAATTTATGTCAGTTTCACTTCCCTCCTGTGACGTTGTCCATGGTCCTGACACATCATCATGTCATATTTATTGCCACAAAAACACTGAGCTAAACAAGTCACGAGCTTTCTTCTGAACTTGAACTCATAAAAGAAGAACATTTCAACAAACAGCCTTCTTGAAGAAATATAAAGCTGCTGGACACCAGACGTCTCCTACTTCACTGTAAAGTGTGTGACTTTCAGACGAGCTGAGATGTCACAAAATCATGCTCGTACCTACACATCTTAAACTCTGATTCACAGTGAGCAAAGAGAAACTTTCCCCCATCAACAGATGTATGTGAAACAATCTTCTTGTTTCAAACTCTGCAGATTCATCATTCTGCATAGTGAAGGTCACACATCCAAGTGAATTAACAACAAGAGTTTTGAATGGAGGGCAACTGTGAAGAGCATGCAGGCTTTGTTCCATGATTCTGCCACAAGATGGCACCCTTTCCTTATAGGAGCAGTGTCCTCAATGATTATATATGTTTGTATGTATGTATTAGTTTGTTTGACTCTATGAAAATGTGATTCACCATTTTCCAAGTTTTTTATTCTATGTAAGCATTGTTTAATGGACAGAAGTATGTCATGACATCATTTGACTCATCTCAGTTTAGAGTAAAGGTGGTGTCTTACAGTAGTTTCCAGCATGACCAACAAGCACCAGATGACAGCGCTTTCAGTTCAGCGGCTCCTCTCTCTCTAAATGGTCAGCCAAATCAAGTCCTACTCTCTCTCTCTCTGCGGCTGTGCAGACCTTACATCACCTCTGTGAAGCTGGTTTCTCCATACCACTGAATGACAGCAAAGATTTTGTTTCAGAGATGGTTCTTAGCAACAGAAAACAGAGTTATCTGTTGACTCTCTTCACCTGCTCTTCAAGCCAAGATTCCAGTCAAACATGACACTTAAGCTGTGAGCAGAGGGTTTAATATAGGCAGCTAGAGAGCACAGCTCTCACAAGAAGTCAAATAATCACTTTTATATTGAACTGAAAATCTAATAAACTAAATTAATTTGATTGATCTCAATCAGTCACATCATCAATTCAAGAATTTACCATTTTTAATTTTACAACACATGTTGATTGTTTTGGGGACATAATGCATTTATAGGAAGTGAAATCAGTTTGGGAAGGGGCAATAGGGAGCTGAGGTGAAACTATAACTTCCAGGAAGTAGTAAAAAAAACCCAAAAAACTCAAAATCACTTTGAAATATGAAATAACGCAAATTACTATAAATCTGTCACTGGAACAAACTCAACAATATGTTTTGTGGATTCATTGATACATGTTTTTTTCCACTGTCCAATGTAATTGTTTATTTAACTTTTCCCTTTTTTGTGGTCTTTAACAAAAAAATTCCCACATGCCCAAGACCTTTGTGGCTTAATTGTTACCAACTTGACTGACTAAGGCCAGATGAGTGGCTACAAATATAAAAATGGCTGTACTGTAAGTATTTTTATTTGCTATTTAATACCCGCCATTTTCATACCACTCATTTAAAGCACACTTGAACACTATGAATAATATGCATTTACTATGAGTGTTTATATTGTTCAGATCCATTGAAGGGACATGGAAGAAAATATTTTATATTGGAGGAAAAAGACAGACTTTGCATTGGTATGCAAGGCGTTTGTGTTTAAACACAGTAAACTTGGGTGATATAAACCATACTGATTGCAATCGAAAAGTAGAAACTTCAATATTAATCATCACCAACTTGACTGACTAAAGCCAGATGAGTGGCTGCTAATCCAGATATGGCTGTACTGTAAGCATTTTTATTTGGTATTTAATACCCACTATTTACATACTGCTCATTTAAAGCAAGGACTATTAACTTGGGTCAGAAAACTATTGAAAATATTACATACACCATTTTAACTAGAGGCTACAAGAGGACACAGTGCAGGTCAGGACCAGTTTTCTGACACAATGGAAAAGGAATTGTACATAAGACACTAACAATTTGAGGGCCTGTATTTTTTTCCTACTCATATTAAATGGTTTTGACATATACATGTAATGAACGTAATCTGTGTTGACATGAGTTACTGTCATTTTCTTTTCAATTCATTTCTTCTCCCCAAGGCATGAATTTGCTACAGTTGACTACAACTGAGAAGCTGCCACCTACAGTATACTGTATGTTTTCTATTGTTCTTTGCTAATAAAAGAGAGTGAGAGGGAGAAAAAAAGGTCCGATAAGAGAAGATAGATTTGATAGTACAGGTGCACCTAAACAAAAACCAGACCATTATAACAATACATGTGGGTATAAAGAACTAATATGTAATGCAACATAAAGGTAATTTTACCAACAAAGTTTGATTCAATTAGTAAACTTTAAGCAGGTATTTGTTCAGAAAAAAATCCAATGCATGACTAAGACACATTTCTTATGCATTTTCTCAGCATACTAAAATATATAGCCTACTGTACTACAAAGTTCTGATACAGGTACAGTACAGATCAGTATTGAATACTGAAAAGATTGAATTCTACTAGGACTACAAATGATTATTTTCATTATTGTGTGTAGGAAATCATAATCAGAAGTGTACTGTTGGAGAAAAGACTGTATTATTATAATAATGTTTTGATGATTATTAATCTAGTATAGAAATGTATTTCAACTGATCAATTTATGTCCTTAAAGAACATGACTCAGTCTTGACTCTGTCTATTGGCCTTTAGCCTATATGTTGTAACCACATTATTCTCTTTTTAAGCAAGATGTCTCACCCGGACGTGTCACCAAGACGTCTCACACCTTGTTCGTGTGGGCAATGTCTAGTTTGTTAGGAAAGAAGGAACAAAAGGTTATCTTTAGATACACAGTGACCCTGATTCTAAGAAGTGATAGTTGAGGAAGGGGAACTAAATGCAAGAACTGGAAGTTGTACAAGACGGGCATGACGCCACATATGGAAGTATTATTAATTATCTTTGAGGAAACCGGTGTCTGTAGACAAAGTATGACTGCAAACAAGGTGTTTGTGTGATGGTTGTGTTGGGCGGAGGCTGAAAGTATAAAATGTTTGTATGAGTCTATCAATGTGCTTCTCCCTTGCTACGGAGCTTGGGAGGCCTATATGCATATACTTTATTAAATCCAGTTGGACTGCAGGAAAATACTGCATCTCTGGTATTTAATTGCCTTTGTCACCTGACTAGACAGGCTGACTTTTCAGCTGCAAAAATGTATTAATTGATTGTTGATTAATTGTTTAGCCTATAAAATGTAAGATGAAAGTGAAAGATGCCTGTTGTAATTTTCCACAGCCCAAGGTGACCTCTTCAAATGTCTTGTTTTGTCTGACCAACAGTCCAAAATCCAAAACTATTCAATTTACAAGCACATAAAAACACACAAAAGGAGCAAATCTTTGCGGGTGGGAAACTGGAACCAGCAAATATTTGGCATTTTTGCTTTAAGAATGACTAAAAGGATTAATCAGTTATCAAATAGTTGCCGATTATTTTTCTGTCGAACGACTAATCAATTTATTGACAAATCTTTGCAGATCTAAACTCTGCAAACACACACACACAGATCTAAAACCTTATGTTCACAACATAAAATATCAAATGTATCAAACACATGACTTACACACCTTCATTTATATGCTTGTCACTGAAAAAATATCCCTCAAGGCCTGCAATACCATAGTTATTAAAATTCATGCAACACAACCTGACAAGAAGTCGTGAATAAAGACATTTTCAGGACCAACCAGCAGACCTTCTGCACAGGCCCCAAACAATCACAAATCACAGACAAGCAGCAGCAACAGGTGATTTAACAACCAAAGGGGTTTTCTGCTGTGTTTAAATTTATACAGTAGAAACCGCTTATAGTGATCACGGTTACAGTGGTCAACTGCTTATGGTGATCAAAAAGCTTGGGACTCATTCCTCTACAAAATTTATGCTGTCAGCGTAAAATATATGCTTACAGTGTTCATTCTGGGTCTTTTCATATGACACAATAAGCAGCTGTGACACCATTATTGCCTCATGGTAACCTGCAGTAAGTGAAATCATGATGGAAACAGAAAGTCATTTTCTCTCATTGACAAACGCAGTCTCCTCGAAGCTTATGACAATAAAAGGGGGGAAAGAAATCTAAGGAAAGGATCACTGCTCTCTTCACCTGTTCAGCCGCCGGGGAAAAGAAGGAACTTGTCATTGACAAAAGTCAATCAATGCTTCAAAAATTTGCGCACACTGCATTTGAAGCAGCTGTACTGTATTTTGAGACAGTCAATAAAATTCAGCACATCGCAAAGCTCTCCATTTCATTACTTTATATTCATGTAGGCTAATAAATATACAAATGTCAATTAGATGGTATTCTGCATGAGAAATAAAGAAAAACAAAATTGGTTATAATAATCATCCTAACTTTTTACAACAGTTGTTAATAACTTTTCTACCATACCCTACCTGGTGGTAGACATAAAAATTATTATTTTTAATGAAGACTACATAACTTCTCCTCTGTAGCGTTTTTTTCAACTAATTTTACTGGCATCTGAGTTCCCTGAATTATATACACTTCTTCCCCTGCAGAGAACAGAAAACAGAAAATATTTATCTTGTCATAACTATCCATTTCCTCACTTTTTATATGTGACCAACTCCATTTACTGTAGCTGCGTGATGAGATTAGACTGGTTGAATAGCACAATATAGGTGAAAAACTTCTCACTGTAGAAGCAGAAGAAGAAGAAGAAGAAGAACAAAGAAACAAATCAGCTGCTTCATTTCCTTCAACACATATTCCATGAAACCTGTGACAGGGTGATGTGCAATAAGTTAGTGAACTAAACTCACAGTTAAGAAACAAGTTACAAGGAACAGAAACCCACCTTCTAGATAAAATTGCATCTGTCACAAGAAAACTGAAGGAGATGATGAGTGAAATACAGGAATTTGAGAACCTGAAATCATCCACTGAGGCCAATAAAATGCAGAAAGTTATTCTGTCCTCTAAAAGTTACAACTAATTTGCATCAGCAAATAAGTTTTGTAGAAAATGATCATGTTCTTTAATCAACATAATGAGGAAACGTTTATTTTGCAATTATTTGTTCCCTCTGTAATATCTGCTAGTAGCAACTAAAGCTTTTGCATAGTATCCTGCTAATGCTGGCCTTTTCAAACGATTTCACTGTCGCAGACAAATTTTCAATGTCTGAATAAAATCATGAGATTTTTGCTAGAGTTGTGGCATGCTCCTGTCATCTTGATCATTTGGTATAAGGTGGTCAAAAAAACTTAGTGTGAGCTTTCTTAAGTTAGTCTTTTTCTTGTCTTGATGTTCAGATAAAATCAAACATGTATAATATTATCATATTATCACTACATATTTTTAGTCTCGGCTCATGCAAATAGTGAAGTTCAATGATGTGAATATTGGCAACCAACAAGGGAGCACTCTCTCCAGCAGCAAATGGGAAGCAGCAAACTGGGTAGTTACTGTAATGTTGTGACTTGGTGTTTAATTCGGCGTGTATCTGATCTATCAACCAGCGCGTATTTTAGTGAGAATTTTCACTTTTGTAACAGTTCACCTCTCATTCCCACAGTCTTCTCCCACTAAAACAGCGCAGCTGACCAACGGAGGCTGATAGTGAGTTGAGGCGACAAAAATCCAAAATAATGTTCGTACAGAAATACAGTTTATCTTGATAGATTATATTAATACCAAACTGACAAGAAGACTGTCGACATATGACGCCTTTTATCTTGTGTTTCTAGAGTTATGTGTTTTTGTGGACATTTAAAGAATTGTTAATATGTCATATTTCTTAAAGGGAGTGTAATATTTTCCCCAAAGAGTGAAGGGACCTTCAGTTTAATTCAATATTGCTAATATTTATATTTTTTAATGTTTTGTCACCACTACAGAATCACTAGCTAACTGCTAAAGTATGATAAGGTTGTAGTTATTGTTTTGATTAATGGTTTACAGCATAATAATGTGTGTTTGTATTGATTACTGACAGTGGCTGATTGTACTCACTTTCTCACAGCAGTATACAGTAAATGGTTGCCCTTTGTGTGTGTTTTTTAAACTACCTTCCTAGAAAGATGTGCTTGATGGTTTAATTAATGACTCCTGGTGAAACTCGAAAGCTCAACATTCTTGTTCCCCTTCAGCTTCCCTTTTTAGAAGTCACATTAACATTTATTCACCCAGAAAAAGCGAATAAGGCGACGCCTTTTATCTTGTGTTTCCAGAGTTGTGTGTTTTTGTGGACATTTAAAGAATTGTTAATATGTCATATTTCTTAAAGGGAGTTTGGTGTAATATTTTCCCCAAAGAGTGAAGGGAGCTTCAGTTTAATTCAATATTGCTAATATTTATATTTTTTTAATGTTTTGTCACCACTACAGAATCACTAGCTAACTAATAAAGTATGATAAGGTTGTAGTTATTGTTTTGATCAATGGTTTACAGCATAATAATGTGTGTTTGTATTGATTACTGACGGTGGCTGATTGTACTCACTTTCTCACAGCAGTATACAGTAAATGGTTGCCCTTTGTGGGTGTGTTTTTAAAGCATTCTCGTTCTCCGTCAGCTTCCCTTTTTAGAACAACTTTTCAAACGATTCCACTCACACAGACAAATTTTCAATGTCTGAATAAAACCATGAGAGTTTTGCTAGAGTACTTTCTTAAAAAGATGTGCTTGATGGTTTTATTAATAACTCGTGATGAAAGCTCGAAAGCTCAGCAACAGTTTTTCATCTTGTAAATTTCCACCAGAAGCAGGATGGGAAATAATCTCAAAAGGAACCTAGTTGTAGTTTTGCAAATAGTGACCCTGCAAGATCCCCAGTCTTTGCAAAATCTGAGTTTATGACTAAAAACTCAGAGACTTATGACACACTGTCTTTAGATGTGAGTGGGTGTCAAACTTTAGTCTTCTAAAAGTCTTTTCAAAGTCTTCTAGTGTATGGTTGGCATAACAGACACCCACTTGGCAAAGAGGTCAGTTCGGGGTCCAAGAGTGAGGCACTCTCCATGTACTCATTCACCTACGTAATTTGAGATTAAAGAAGGGTTGTTTTATCCAAGAAATTAAAGAAAGAGCTGCTGTGTGTCTGCAGTGTATTTACTGGTTTTTCACGTATGATTTCATGCTAGTTGGAGGAGTTAAACCTGTGACTTTCTGCCTTTGTCCAGGCTGCTGCTGTTTCTACGGTATTTCGTGCAGTTTGCGCGTTTTCAAACAGAAATACTCCAACATCCAGCAGTTGAAGGTGCTGTGTCCAGTTAATGGTTGAAGGTGGTTTCTGTAGGCAGCTGTATAAACTGTGAAGCTGTTTTAAAGGTGTAAAAATACAATTACAGGACGACACCGTCTGAAATGTGATTGTCTTAGTTGATATTATCTAAGAAACGTTAACCCAAATATATTTTTATTTGTAAAAAAAAAAAACAAAAAAAACGTTAAATGAAAATGAGTTAATAACAGGAACAATCGGCATGTAGTGTCTGTTGTTTCTCTTCACAGTTGTTGTTGTTCAGTTATAACTGAATGAATTAATTGATTTACATTTTCTTTTTGGCTGTTTTTTCAGAACAAACCACTGCACACACAAAGGCAGCTGTGACCAAAAGTGGCCTCTGTTTCTGCTCCATTGATTGGTGTTTAATTCGGCGTATAATGTACTCAGTTTCTCACAGCAGTATACAGTAAATGGTTGCCCTTTGTGGGTGTGTTTTTAAAGCATTCTCGTTCTCCGTCAGCTTCCCTTTTTAGAACAACTTTTCAAACGATTCCACTCACACAGACAAATTTTCAATGTCTGAATAAAACCATGAGAGTTTTGCTAGAGTACTTTCTTAAAAAGATGTGCTTGATGGTTTTATTAATAACTCGTGATGAAAGCTTGAAAGCTCAGCATTCTCGTTTCCTTCAGCTTCCCTTTTTACAAGTTACATGAACAGTTTTTCATCTTGTAAATTTCCACCAGAAGCAGGATGGGAAATAATCTCAAAAGGAATCTAGTTGTAGTTTTGCAAATAGTGACCCTGCAAGATCCCCAGTCTTTGCAAAATCTGAGTTTATGACTAAAAACTCAGAGACTTATAACACACTCTCTTTAGATGTGAGAGGGTGTCAAACTTTAGTCTTTTAAAAGTCTTTTCAAATTCTGTTCAAAGTCTTCTAGTGTATGGTTGACTTAACAGACACCCACTTGGCAAAGAGGTCAGTTTGGGGTCCAGGAGTGAGGCACTCTCAATGTACTCATTCACCTACTCAATTTGAGATTAAAGAAAGGTTGTTTTATCCAAGAAATTAGAGAAAAGGCTGTAGTGTCCTACACAACAAACAAAATTAATCTAATTCTCAACATTTAATATAAATTGCTGCAGTTACAAACTGCTAACAAACCTGACAGGACTTGGGTATTGTCTAAAAACAGATAACATGTTGGTCCACCACTTTGGTGGACTGACCAACCAACACTGTCATCCCTATAGCCATGCCGCTAACTTTTAAATATTACACAAATGTCTATGCATTCCCAGTGACTTGGGCATTAAAAATCAAGGATTAAGGTAATTTTCAATTTCTTTCTGCTGTAAATTGTGACCTAGATGTTTTGACCACAGAAAAAAAACCTACTGTTCTACTGTGTAAATTAAATAGAGTGTAGAGTATCTGGGAAATCTCTTCTGTTGCTAATAAAATATTTTTAAGTTCCCTTTTGAGTATCAATGGTCTCAACTTCAATGGTAGTAAATCCATTTTCTAGGAAATGGCACATGTCTGTGACCACTCCCATATAAATGCATGTATAAAAAGAGCAAGTAAAGCTCATTGCCATCACTGAAGACACCTCATCTCAAAGGAATCTCACCATCACAAAAAGAGGTAAGAAATATACTGCTGCTAATAATTTCGAATGATAATAATACTCTCATATATTTATTCAAGACACTTGAACACTATGAATAATATGCATTTACTATGAGTGTTTGTATTGTTCAGATCCATTGAAGGGACATGGAAGAAAATATTTTATATTGGAGGAAAAAGACAGACTTTGCATTGGTATGCAAGGCGTTTGTGTTTAAACACAGTAAACTTGGGTGATATAAACCATACTGATTGCAATCGAAAAGTAGAAACTTCAATATTAATCATCACCAACTTGACTGACTAAAGCCAGATGAGTGGCTGCTAATCCAGATATGGCTGTACTGTAAGCATTTTTATTTGGTATTTAATACCCACTATTTACATACTGCTCATTTAAAGCAAGGACTATTGACTTGGGTCAGAAAAATATTGGAAATATTAAATGCACCATTTTAACTAGAGGCTACAAGACGATACAGGTCGATACAGGTCAGGACCGGTATTCTGACACAGTGGAAAAGGTATTGTACATGGGACACTCTCAGTTTGAGGGCCTGTATTTTTTTCTACTCATATTAAATGGTTTTGACGTATAAATTGTGCATGTAGGTTTTGTCAGTCTGTTAACATTTGTGGCACTTTTAATTTCAAATATTTGGGCCAGGAGTCTTATTGTTGTTGTTGCTGCTGGTGAAACAATCAAAATATTTCTCTGGATAACTCAAAAATGTTCTCGGCAAACTGCAAAAGTTTTGCAAGACAACACACAAGTAGGTAATTTTTTCCCCTCCCACCTTTAATATTTTCCTCCATGTCCCGCCTGAGGTTCTGTGATGTTTGGTTTCACTGCACATTATACTTATCTGTCAGATTACTAAATAATAATCATAAATAATGAAGATTTAACTTGTACAGCTTTTTCCTGATTAAAATAATTCAAAACCTTTATTTGATGAGATACATGTAATGAACATAATCTATGCTGACATGGGTTACTGTAATTTTTTCCATTCCCTACCAGGTGTCCATTTCACTCCAGAATGAAAATCTATAAATATGAAGTGATTGTAATCACTGAAAACATAAACCATGACAACACTTTCAACAACATCTACATCAGGCTGATTGGAACAGGTGGACAGATAGACACACACTCCTCCCTCCGCAACAATAAAGAGTGGGCACCCTTCAACAAGAAAAACAAGAAGACAGGGTCAAAGGTAAAAACTACTTACTACTGGAACCAGCAAGTCTACAGTATATCATACTATATGTTTAAATGTTTATCACTTACCAACACTTTTGTGACCGTGCAGTTTAGTGTTTAGTCTCTGTTGATGAGGGTGTACTGGTGATACTGCTGGGTGCATGTCATGACTTTTGACTTTTCCCATAGCTACAAGGTTATACAGTCTTTGCCAATGACCCAACAATGCTGATTTACCATGCATAAGAGAGAAGTCCTCTGAAACTCAATCTTTTGTGAGGGAGCCTTTTGTAACATCAAACCGCCATAAAAAACAAAGAACACCAAGCAGTCAGTTCAGCCGAAAAAATTTCTCCAGCAAAGATCATCTCACATGTATTTAAACTCTCTCTTTCTCCAGGTGTCTATCTGCTCTGTGACCTCTTCTACTTCCCTTGGCAAGCTGCTCATGATAGAGCTACACAAACAGCATGACCCTTCATTATCTGAAGACTCCTGGTTCCTTGCCAGGGTGCAAGTCAACTCTCCAGAGGGAGACACGTACAACTTTCCTGTCTACCACTGGATTGATGACAGAAAGGTTTACCTCAGAGAGGCAACTGGTTTGTGGAAATCCACTTTGTGTTCTGTACATCCTCACTGACAACACAATTTCAATCACTTTAAACCTTGGCTTGGTTATTCTGTTGAAATGTTGCAGTCATTTCATGCCCATATTCTGTATATTCTCTTTTTCTTCAGCTCTAAAAGACTCTGATGACACTCATCATCTTAGCAGGAAGAGTAGGGAGAAGGAGCTAAACCAGAGAAAGGAGCACTATCGGTGAGAACGCTGAGTTTGCACATATTGTTGCATTATCAACCCCAGATTTGACATAAATCTAAACCTCCGTACCACCACTCACCCATGTCCTCCTCTCTACTGTCTCTCAGCTGGGATGTATATTTAGAAGGAATACCCCACTGTGTAAAAGCACATAGCCCTCTTTGTCTGCCCTCTGAGGTCCGTTTCTCCTTCACAACTATTCAGATGGGATTCACTGGAGCCACAGGGTGAAGTCTTCAAATTCTTTCCATTATTTATCCATCAAAATGATAAAAAAAATAAAAAAATAGTACCCCCCATTGTTTATGTGATATAGGATAACATGGCTGAAACTGGAAGGACTGTCTGACCGCAAGGACAACTGGACTAGTATGAATTATATTTACCAAGTGTACCGCTCCAGGCGGACGGATATATCAGGTACTGTACCATTAGGGATGGTTAAAGGGGATGTATCATGCACATTTCCAGTTCTATATTTTTATTTTGGGGCTCTACTGGAATATCTTTGCATGATTTACAGTTCAGAAAACTCCTTATTTATCTTATACTGGCTCTTTGTGCAGCCCCTCAGTTCAGCCTCTGTCTGAAACAGGCTGTTTTAGCTCCTGTCTCTTTAAGGCCCCCCTTCCGATGAACCCACTCTGTTCTGATTGGTTAGCTTCCAGAAGTTGCTCCTTGGGAGACTTCCACCAGCTCTGGAGGCTAAGTAAATAAACTATAGTAGTAGGATTCACTTATTTTTCTTGTTCTTTACTCAAATTGTCAGCTTTTCAAATACATCCATACATGTTTGAGTGAAAATTTGATTTGAAATATGCAAGTGGACACCTTGAACAATCTTAGCAACAAAGATAGACAGAACAGCAGGTGTTTCACCTTGAGGTTGAAACTTGTTCTTTTTCCAGATCGTGTTCAACAGCTTTGGAGGAACGACGCCTTTTTTGGCTACCAGTTCCTAAACGGTGTCAACCCCATGATGATCCAGCGTTGTACAGTCCTGCCTGAGAACTTCCCTGTCACTGATGACATGGTTTTCCCCACTGGTCGGTGGACATTAGAGGATGAAATGCAGGTGATTACCTCTTACAACTGATTATTTTTATTTAATTATTCATTAATAGAAACAATAGTGACATTTCTAAGAAGAGACAAGCAACAAACCTGTTCCAGTTAACAAAACATCAAATTATTGTAACCCTAAGTGACCCTCACCGTTTTACTAGACCTTTAAAGTTCAGTAATTCATCATCTTTACTAAAATTATTCCAAGGTGTTGTGTATGATGAGAGTTATTCTGATATTTCCAATAGAAAGGAAACATATTCCTGTGTGACTACAAGCTTTTGGATGGAGTGAAGACAAACATCATCCATGACAAGAAGCAGTACCTGGCAGCTCCCCTCGTCTTGCTCCACAGAACTTCTGATGATGAGCTGATGCCCATTGCTATTCAGGTGAGTTGGAAGCTTAGAGCTCCTGGCTCGCTCAGTATTTATTAATTACCCACATGGGAATCATGACATCATATCCCTAAAATATAAAACATTTTTTAAAAGCAAACATAAACTACATGAAAAGTTCTTAAAGCATTGTTATGGATTATATAATCAATCAGTTTAATGAATCAACCATGTTTCCCTTTTGTTTCCTATAGCTGAAGCAGAAGCCAGCAGAAGACAATCCCATCTTCTTGCCTACTGACTCTGAGTATGACTGGTTGACAGCCAAGATTTTTGTGAGAAGCGCAGACTTCAACATGCATCAACTCAATTTTCACCTGCTGCGCACTCACCTGCTGGCTGAAGTTTTTGCAGTGTCACTGCTGCGCAATGTACCTAAGGTACATCCACTGTACAAGGTAAATGAGATGAGAGACTGAACTTCTGGTGTTTTTCTATGAGCCAGGTGTAATCTGTTTTAGCTGCACCATGGCATGTAGTGCTATGATCTAATGCATGCTGTTGTGATCCTGCTTCCAATTATTTCCTCTTGCTAATGTTTGTGTCTTCCCAAGTTGAAGCCAGCACATTTTTGTGTTTATTTTGCATGTGTCAAAAATTCTGTAGATGCAAAAAAGATAATACTAGATATTAAGGAATATCCATTTTTTCCTCAGCTCCTCATTCCTCACACTCGTTACACTCTACAGATCAACAGCTTAGCCCGACAACTACTGATATCGCATGACGGAGTTTTCACAAAGGTAAGAAAACACCAACTGTACACATCAGTGCAGACGAGAGAGCTCATCTCACAGCAACGTGAAAAAAGTCAAGCTAATGAAGAGAGCATCTTGACCAACTGAAAATACTGAAAACACAAGCATGTTTTAGACTATTGTTCATTGAGCTCTCTGGGGCATATATCACCTTCTGTATTTGCTCCCAACATTATTTACACATTTTATTGTTTCCTAGTTTGCAGCTTCTGGTGGAGAGGGCATGATCACAATCCTGAGGAGAGCACAGTCCTCACTGACCTACAGCTCCCTCTGCATACCAGATGACATCGCTGAGCGTGGACTGCACTCTGCACCAAACTTCTACTACAGAGATGATGGACTCAGGCTGTGGGATATCATCCACAGGTAGTGACAGGGACTTTTATTGTGGTTTCACAGGTGGGGTCTGTCACTTATCTATGATGAATTCTTATTAGGGGAACTAGTGCAGTGCCCTATCAAAATGTGCCTGTTCAGAATGGGCCGATTTCTCAATACCTAGAGAGAGTTGTGCCCCTCCCCTAAACGCCTCTTATGCAGACTATTAGCAGACGCTACAATTTACCGATGCTCCCTAAACGCCTGATGCCTGGGACACACAGCCTGCGTGAGCAGTGCATGTGCATCGCAGAACCTCTTTAATTTTGGCACCCATGTTAACAGATTAGAGCAGCCACACAGCCTGCGTGAGCGGCATGTCATCTAGAAATTCGGGGTCTCACTTATTTTTTTCCACGTGACGCATGTGGTTCTCAGCAAAAATAGACAGAGAAAATGATCTGTTGACAGTCATATTAACATCATGCCAGCAACATTACACCTTTCTCTATGGTTTCAGTGTCTATATCTGTAGAATATGTCACAGACATGAAGTGTCACCACTGCGGGTCAGCCTGCATGGTGCATGCCGGGGCAGGGAGCCTCTCAGGGAACTTAAGTACAGAGAGTCGGTGACATGCAGAGCTTCTTTTTTCGACTCCTGCCGCTTTCTGACTGAGGTCAGTGAGGAGTGTGGGACTCTCACTTATATATATGCTGTCTGCCTTTGAAACATGCAGGAATTTTACCGTACACGGGTATGAAGTAGATTGGATGAACAGTTCTCGAGATACGTGAAGGAGAAACCCACATACACATATACATACATACAGACACAGAGACAGACAGACAGAGATTCCCTGCTTTATATAGAGAGATTGAATTGGAATTATTTATTTAAGTAAGAATGTGATATTATAAACCATATCAATGTGTCTTATAGGTTTGTGCAGGAACTGCTCCAACACTACTACAAGAATGATGCTGAGGTCCAGGAAGATTCCGAACTGCAGAGCTGGATTGTGCACATTTTTGAGCATGGATTCCTTCTCCAAGACAGCACAGGTGCACCTAAACAAAAACCTGACCATTATAACAATACATGTGGGTGTAAAGAATAATATGAGAAATCATTTATCTCATAGGCAAGTGGAATACAATATAATGGTCCTTTTACCAACAAAGTTTGATTCAATTAGTAAACTTTAAGCAGATATTTGTTCAGAGAAAACAATGCACATATAGATACAGATACAGTGCTGCTTGAAAGTTTGTGAACCCTTTAGAATTTCCTGTATTTCTGCATAAATATGACCTAAAACGTGATCAGATATTTACACAAGTCCTAAAACTATATAAAGGGAACCCAATTAAACAAGTGAAACAATAAAAATCACTTTTTTCATCTTTTTCATTTATTTATTGAGGAAAATTATCTAATCTAACATATTTGTAGGAGGCAAAAGTATGTAAACTCTTGCTTTCAGTGACTGGTGAGACCCCCCTTTTGCGGCAATAACTTCAACCAAACGTTTCCGGTAACTATTTATCAGCCCTGCATATCAGCTTGTAGGAATTTTAGCCCATTCCTCCTTACAGAACAGTCTCAACTCAGGGATGTTGGTGGGCTTTTTTGCATGTCCTTCCACAGCATTTCTTTAGGATTAAGGTCAGGACTTTGACTCGGTCATTCCAAAACATTAACTTTCTTCTGCTCTAACTATTCTTTGGTAGAATGACTTGTGTGTTTAGTGTCATTGTCTTACTGCATGACCTACTTTCTGTTGAGCTTCAGTTCACAGACGGATACTTTGACATTTTCCTATAGAATGTGCTGGTACAACTCAGAACTCATAGCTCCATCAATGATTACAAGCTGTAGCTATAGGTCAGTAGAAACATTTTATTGTTCCAGGCTTTCTATTTCCACTCTGGTTTTAAAACAGAGCTTATAACAAACAGAGAGATCGTTTTCACCAGGTACTTGGCATCATCGTTTCACCTCATATCATATGAATCATATCATATCATATCATATCATATCATAGAGTTAAATACACACAGAGAGCCATGGCGGGACGTTTAACCAACAGGAAAGAAACCGAAGCAAGAGAAGAGACAAGGATACAGACACAAAGAGAGGGTGTGTTTGACTCACGTTTTTGAAGTCCGTGCTCTTGTCCTTCACAGAAATTAAGTATCATGAATGAATGAATGAATGAATGTCCCACTGCACTTGTTGGTTACTAAAGCTGTATTATGTTCTGTTTAAGTAATGTTATTTATTCTCATGAATCTTCAGGAATTCCCAACAGTTTCTGCACTGTGGCTGAGTTGGTCAAGTTTGTCACCATGGTTATTTTCACCTGCTCAGGCCAACACTCTGTTGTCAGCTCCGGACAGGTGAATCCTTTCATTTATACCATGACCATGAATGGCTTAATTCTTCTGACATGGTATACTGAACTGAGGAGAGGAGAGAAGCCTTAATATAAAATAACATAAAAACATGCTCCATTTATTGTCCTAGTTTTGACATATATCTTAACTAAACTAATAATAACTATCATTAACTTATCAGTATGCTCATAGTGTTACCTTTCAAATAATTATTACTAACCAGCCATCCATCAATCATGCATTCACTGCAGTATGACTATGGTGGTTGGATGCCCAACACTCCTATCTCCCTGCAACGGCCTCCGCCTACCAAAAAAGGGACAACGAGTGAGGCCACCATGCTGCAGACGTTCCCCGACATCAGCACAACAGTTCATGGCATGAGCACCATGTGGCTCCTCAGCAGGCATTCCACTGACTTTGTAAGTGTTCACAGCTGAAAATGTACATTTAAAATCATGTTTATGTGTTTACAGTACTTTCAATGCTTTGTCATTACAGCCAAATTCCACCCTCTATAACCTTTAAATGAGGCTGAAATAAATTATTTTAAACATATTGTTGATCTGCAGGTCCCTCTTGGCCATTACCCAGAGGACCATTTCACTGAGGAAGTTCCCCGCAAGAGGATTCATGCTTTTCAAGAAGACCTTAAACATTTAAATAAAGATATCAAAGCCAGAAACAAGAGACTGGACATCCCATACACATACCTGGACCCAGCAGTGGTGGAAAATAGTGTGGCCCTTTGAATATCAGAGGGTGTGACCTCTGGATTAGCTGTTGGTCTAATTCAACCTCACATTTACATTAAAGGAGGCATGATGAAAAAAAAAAAAACTTTCTTTAGTTTGAGCTGATATTAAAGTGGAAAGCAAAAACTGTAATGTAATGCAAACATCATCATTGTATGCCATTTTTTTGCAGCTGTATTGAGTTGTGATGCACAATTCTTTTTAAGCTTCTAACATACAAAATCTTCTTACAAGAACTAAACTTGGCAATTTACCATTTTTTAAATTCTTTTTAGTCTCAACACAAGAATCAATAAATCATGTATTTCTTAAACCAACATCTATGAATATTTTGTAGATGCATGTAACCAATACAAATAGCATGATCTGTATGTGAGCCTGTCTGTTCTGAGTTGTAGAAAACATTTGATGACTTCATGTATTTGTATTTATCTTTCTTACAAGTTGTGTTCACTGTTTAATTTCAATTTAACTTTTTAAATATCTACAATAAAAATCTAATTAAAATTTTATATACAGATTTTGGTTGAAGGGTTTCACATTTTTCTATCAAATGTTTAAATCAAATAAACCGACTGCTCAAAAATGTATGTCACAAAGATTTATACAGGGGAGGAAAATTTTTTATAGACAATGTTTTGATTGTTATTAACAAAAATCAAAAGCCCATATGATTAGTTTGATGTTGTCCTACTCGAAAATGGGTAATCCTGCCAGTCCTCTCTTATGACCCCTGACCTCTGACCCTAAGCCTGACCCAATGCAGGACTAGAGCCAGGGCTTAGATGCTCAAGGATCAGTTCCAGGTTCTACATATGCTCAGAGGTCACCCTAAAAAGGTGAATAACCTTAACGAAGACCACCTATGAAAATGCAGTATTTAAAAAAATAATAATTTTCCATCAAATATCATTATCCACCTTTAGGAGCCTACCCACCTTTAACTGATGTTACTGAGGTGAAATCTCTTGTTTTGTCTGTTATCTGCTGCCTAAAGTCATTCTCAAAAAACACTGTATTATCATATAATGTTTTAATGATTATTAATCTTGTATAGAAGTGTATTCAACTGATCAATTTTTGTCCTTAAAGAATATGATTTATGTCTAGTTTGTTAGGAAAGAAGGAACAGAAAAGGTTATCTTTAGATCACAGTGACCCTGATTCTAAGAAGTGATAGTTGAAGAGGAGGAACTAAATACCAGAGGTGAAAGTTGTGACAGACGGGCATAACAGGAAACGGGTGTCTGTACACAAAGTATGACTGTGCACAAGTTGTTTGTTTGACTGTTGTGTTTGGTGGAGGCTGAAAGTATAAAATGTTTGTATGAGTCTATCAATGTGCTTCTCCCTTGCTACGGAGCTTGGGAGGCCTATATGCATATACTTTATTAAATGCAGTTGGACTGCAGGAAAATACTGCATCTCTGGTATTTAATTGCCTTTGTCACCTGACTAGACAGGCTGACTTTTCAGCTGCAAAAATGTATTAATTGATTGTTGATTAATTGTTTAGCCTATAAAATGTAAGATGAAAGTGAAAGATGGCTGTTGTAATTTTCCACAGCCCAAGGTGACCTCTTCAAATGTCTTGTTTTGTCTGACCAACAGTCCAAAATGCAAAACTATTCAATTTACAAGCACATAAAAACACAGAAAAGGAGCAAATCTTTGCAGGTGGGAAACTGGAACCAGCAAATATTTGGCATTTTTGCTTTAAGAATTATTAAAACAATTAATCGATTATCAAAATAGTTGCTGATTATTTTTCTGTCGATTGACTAATGGATTAATTTACTAATCTTTGCAACTCTAAACTCTGAAAACACATACACACAGATCTAAAACCTTATGTTCACATCATTAAGTATCAATGCATGTATCAAACACATGACTTCCACACCTTCATTTATATGCTTGTCAGGCAAAAAATATCCCTCAAGGTCTGCAATACTATAGTTAGTTACTACAGTTATTAAAATGTATACAACACAGCTTGAAAACAAGTCATGAATGAAGACATTTTCAGGACCAACCAGCAGAGCTTCTGCACAGGCCCCAAACAAACACAAATCACAGACAAGCAGCAGCAGCAACATGTGATTTAACAACCAGCAAACACAACTTATTCAAAGCCTCGGCGGGCTCCACAGACAGCAGCAACAACACAACAGCTTCAGCGTCCAGACAAACAATAAACAACAAGCTCCAAACCATAAACAACAACACAACAGCTTCAGCGTCCAGACAAACAATAAACAACAAGCTCCAAACCCTAAACAACAACACAACAGCTTCAGCGTCCAGACAAACAATAAACAACAAGCTCCAAACCATAAAAAACAACACAACAGCTTCAGCGTCCAGACAAACAATAAACAACAAGCTCCAAACCATCAACAACAACACAGCAAAGAGTTAAATACACACAGAGAGCCACGGCGGGACATTTAACCAGCAGGAAAGAAACCGAAGCGAGCGAAGAAACAAAGATACAGACACAAAGATAGAGAGGGTGTATTTGACTCACGTTTTTGAAGTCCATGTTCTCGTCTTTCACAGAAATGAAGTTTCATGAATGGATGAATGAATGTCCCACTGCACTTGTTGCTTTGACAGTCTTTTTGTTTGCTTGTTGACAGACGTCCTTCATGTCCTCTCTTCTGTCCGTTTCAAACGGCAGGTGAGCTGGTGGAAAACAAGCTAGCTTAACTTTGTTTTCTGTTTAAATTAAGTTAAATTTCTATTGTTTGTCGTCTTACCAGAGTGTTTTAAGCTTCACATTTCCGTTTCTTCTTCCAGAGACGTGTCCATTCACAGTTGTCGTCGTGCCATGACAATGCCCGTATCGAAATGTTTGATAGTTGGCTCATTTTTAATCAAAGGTTGTTAACTTTCACCTGGTTTACCTTTCTGTAAGCGTCGGTAAAGGTGCAATACTCTTTTTGACCGCTTACACTGGCTGACACGCAACAGCCGTTACAACCCAGAGGGGCGCTGTTTCACTCATTTGGGGAAGTTGTGAAAATGGGAAAGACCGCCTTAAAAATTAAATAAGGAACAAGTAAAGTAGTAAAAGACTGTTTCTCCTTGGGAAGGCACTAAAGCTGTATTCTGTTCTCTAGTAATGTTATTTATTCTCACGGATTTGTAAACTGTGCCCTCGGATTTGCAATCCAAACGACTTTTTTCTTCAGATAACATAGATATAAATAATTTTATTTCATTAATTTGTGGAAAGTTTCTTTCCACACGCAATCCCACTTATGAACACTTAAATCAGACATTTGATGACAGGAAACAATCTCTGTACAATAACCATGTAGGCTATAAAAATATTCTGCACAGTGAAGCTAAAACAACAGAGGGAACAAGAAGGAAAACACATTTTTGTGTGGAGGAAGGACACTAGGTAATTTTATTCTGTGGAGCAGTTGAAGTGACTCAGCCTGTGTGGGGGTTGAAAATGGTTAAATTTCCTATTGCATGCACTGCAGACTATTACACTTTGTTATGGCATTGTTATATATTATTGAACAGATGTAATTACTCGGTACCACTGGATTAATAGCCTAAAAATTAATCTAACAATAAAACAGATTGAGACAGGTGTTCATATTGAAAACTTTTATCTTCATCTTGATTCACGAAAAGATAAATAAGTAGTCATTCTGATGTTACATGAAAAATGATTCATACTTGACTAAAAGTACTGATTAAAACAAAGCACATAGTTTATCCAGAATTCATGAACTGGTCATTTGAATAAAGAGATTTTAATACACAATATGTTAACTGACCAGAAATGAGGGACACATGTTGTCTACAAAAAAAAAAAAATCAATGCTATCACTAGTGCAACTCATACAAACCAATTAAAAAAGGTTGAATAATAGTTCCTGTAATGTGATTCATATGCAGCATTGTGAAGTGTGTGTATGTGCAGTATTTGCATGCATGTACCCACCTACCAACACTACTTATTTCCAGTTGTAGATGGAGAGTTTTAGTTTAAACTGACACTACTGTCCCATGAGAAGAATGTAATCTTTCTGCTTAAACTACTAGATTAAGCCAACAAGTTAATTATGGACTACAGCTAAAGAGCATTTAAAAAAAAAAGAATACAAAATTCAATTAAAAATAGCTAAAACATAGCTATGTGATGGAAGTCCTAGTGTCCTGCAACGAGACAAAGCCAGGCGGTAACATTTTATTCAACATCGAGGACATTGATGCGGTACGAAGAGTCCAGCTGAGGGGAGAGGGTCTCCGTTTTTATCAAGCAGAGGCACATGTCTGTATCCTGTATGGGAGCACAAAGTGGATGCAGTCAGAAAGGTGAATATAAAGAGCTCTTTGCGCAGCGAGTTCTTGAGCAGAGAAGAGATAGTTCCTATCTCTGATTATTTATGAAGTAAGAAAACATGGAGCTATTGATGGTTTTGTATCTTTGGGTTACAGTGTGAAGAAGGTTGCAAATGTCCATGAACTCACCCATTTTTAAGCTGTTGAATGGAAGTGTGTACTGTGCAACAAACTCATTAGCAGACATGGAGTCATGGTCTTTCACAACAAAGCGCACCAGTGCCAGCTCTGGCACGTGCACATCAAACTGGAATTTTGTGTTCCACTTTGGGTTAAAACCTACAATGGAAAAGAGTAGAAATATACCGTCAGTAATCTGACATCTCATGGACGTTCTGTGTCATTATTTTTCTCATGTTTAGCGCATTCCAGGAGTTATTTTGTGCTTCTTTAACCTGCTTCGTCTACCTCAGAGGCTTCCCATATCTCCCAGAATGCCTTTCAACTACCCCCAGAAAGCGAGCCACAGTCACCTGACTCAAAATGCAACATTTGTTTTGTGTGCGCAATTGCATTCTGGTCCATTGAGGCTACTATTGGTATATGACATGTTCAAGCATGGCTCTAGAAAGAAACCATGCTGTTAAATTCTAAGTCATATGATATTTCCAGTTCATGTTTCAGAAAAATATTGAACTTCACTGTAGCTGTGTTGTGGCTATGTTCAGCTAAAAATCAGCTAGAATTAGGAAAATACTACAGCAAAAGTATAAAATGGATGCAGGAACACAAAACGCGTATATGACAATTATCTGATTTCGTAAGCTGCATTGAAAAATAATGTTTTAAAAGCGAAGTAAGTACCATTGTTTTCAACATGACTGGTCTCTTGCACTTGTTCATCATCTGGCACTCCGTAGACCTCCACTTTAACCAGCGGGTCAACAATGGAAGATTTCTTCTGGTTCACTTTGGGGAGCTGCTGGGCTGATATAACCTGGTGACAGGTGGAGATGCATCACATCAGATAATACAGATCCTTCTCGATATGAAGTTTTTACTGCATAGGACACAAATGCTTGGGAATAACACCTACAGGTGTATCTCTTCACAGTGAAAGCCTCACCGTGATATAGAGCATCTTGTGCTTGGGGTTGAATTTTGTGGATCTGCCCCTCATATAGGCCGGTTTCAGGATGTAGCCGCTTTTCCCGTTGATCAGGAATCTGCCCTGGTTCAAATCCATGTTCTTGCAGGTCGTCTGGAAGTTTAAGGCCACTGGGAGGGAATAGATAAGATGATGCATGGACAGTGTAAAATACATAATTGTCTCATTTTCCAATGGTGATTGCTGGATTATCAGACAGGACTGAGTATGTGACAGGTTGTAATCTCCTCTATGTGTCAGCATTATGTACCGATTTGGCAGCCAGCGTTCCACAGGGGTACTGGGTTGTAGTTGGACGAGTTAGTCCTGGTGCCTTTTGGATAGATGCGGCTCAGCTTGTCCACATTATGATGGATGTAGGCATTAGCTGTTGAAAACAAGACCAAATAACAGAGTTTCTACTTTCTATTTGGTAACACAAGATACAGAATACTGACACTTGATCCTGAGAAAGATACCATTATAACTGGAATCACAACAGAAGGACAACAACTGTTTGTGAGTGTTTCTTTCTTGAGTATATTTAGAGTTAATGATGTATGAGTGGAAATAGGATGATTTGAAGTAACATGACTTGATATTTCTCAAAATAGCTCTACAGGTTTTTAAATGAAAATGAGACATTTAAAAGTGTAAATTCGCAAATTTAGAATAAACTTCCACTTATATATTATTAGAAATGTTAACACATATTTAAACAATGAGGCAGGTTTTTAAAATTTAGATTTCCCATACTGTAGATTACATTTTATTGTTGTGTAACTATATTTTAATTTACTAAGGGATTAGGCCAATATCTTGACTAAAAGGTCATTGTTGCCATGGAAGAAATTGTGTTTACACGGTTGTTTCCAGCTCAGCCATATATGTGAGCTTCATAATAAATCAAAACGAGGCTTTCAAGAGACAAATTTACAGGAATTTTACAAAGCACCAATAAGAAATCTATAAAATATCCTCACTGGTATCTTCTTAAAATAAATCATGACACTAAAACACCTGTCACAATGTTTTCCTCACCCCATTTCTCTGCCAGATCCATGGCCTTTCCTTCCTGGAAGGAAGACATCTCGTAGAAGCTCTGGTTCTTTCTGGCATGCTTAAAGCCGTGGAAGTGGACGCTCTCACAGTAGATCACCAAGTTGGACAGCTCTTTCGCTAGTTTCTACACATTAAATGGAGGATAAAGGCAATACAAAAATAAATATCTGATAGTTCTAAAAAAACATGTTAACTGAGCCAATTCATTAACTTTCCCTTGATGTCACCCCCACCTTCCTCTTTTCTTCCTCCTCCAGTTCATCCTCATCACTGAACTCTTCCTCCTCCTGTTCATCCTCATCACTGAACTCTTCCTCCTCCTGTTCATCCTCATCACTGAACTCTTCCTCTTCCTGTTCATCCTCATCACTGGACTCTTCCTCCTCCGTCACATTGGTGTCCTCATCAGTGGCCGCCTCAGTAGCAAAGCAGGTCTCAAGTTTGTTTAACCTCTTCCCTTTAATCAGGAACTTCCGCTTTAGCTCCTGGAGGTAGGCAAGCACATGAAAACATTGCAGCTCTGTGAATTACTGGTATCATCTCAACCATCTTTCAGTCTTGACAAGTACCAAAGGACAAAATAAATAAAGAAAACCTCAGGAGAAGGGAAGTTTGTGGGCATTCCTTCCCCCAAAGGAGAGGTGACAAGTGCACTGCCCAGGATGGAGGTCATATGGTGGGCCATAACTCTCTGCTGCTTCACACTGCAGTGGTTCTCCAGGGAGAGGATCACTGGGTAATCGGACGTCTGGGACAGGAAGACCAGACGCACGGAGAGAGCAGAGGAGTATTCACTGGAAATTTTATGATAATACTTGAGACTACTGGAAACTATAAAGATAAACACACCTTAAAGGCATACTCCTTGATGACTTCGATCACGTCTTTGAAGAGGATCTTGGAGGTGAGTGTGTGGCCATGAGAGATCACTGGCTCGTCATCTGATCCGTCCCAGCAGTCCAGCTCCACACAGCGGCAGCCCTTCTTCAGAGCACTGAGAGAGTCACAGCTAGCATGAGGTGACTGAATATCTGAACCAAAAATGGTTCTATATAGTAATCAGCATTTTTACTCTACTGACTTGATTTTAAGATGCATTATGGAGGAAATTTCATCTGACTACAAAATAATACTGCACATGCATAAAAATGCTTAAAAAGTCAGTGTAAATTGCTTTAATTTAAATCATATAAAGCTCAAATCTCATACTTTGTTCCTATTAGTGGAATACAGAAGTGGATTTTTCTGCATCTCAGTCTTCATCTTCCACACCTCCATTGTGCAATTTTTTCTGTCTGATATTTGTTTTTTTTTTTGGGGGGGGGGGGGGGATGCAGTGGTTTGTTTCTGACAGGCATATTTTTTACTAATTCTGGACATTTCTGATGTTAACATGTTGAAATGCAGCGCACTCCTAATCATTAAAAGACATGTGTTTGCATGAACTTAACAGCATCCTCAATCTGCCTAAGAACAGGTGCTCAAACTGAGACATCCTGCAGCTCTCATCCTCCTCCCACAGAGTGAAATGTTGAATAAATATCTGCAGACTGCAGTGATTTTATCAGTATATAACAGCTACAGCACCTGAAACGACTGAGGGACTTCACGGACAGATTCTTAAAGGTGCAATGAAAGCTGTTACTTGATATAAGCCTCGGTGCTGCTGGGCCCTTTGAGCTGATCCTCCATGAGATAGGTGTTATGCGAGGAGGAGATGAAGTAGTGGTTGAGAGGCTGGTTCATGTCCTGGTACACCTTCTTGTGCTCTGGATTGAGGACCAAGGCCTCTGGATTTTGCAGGTACATGAGGAAACCATCTTTGGACAGCAGCTTCTTCTCTTTGGCTGAATGAGGACAAGGCGGGAAAATAGTAACAAGGCGTTTATCAAAGATTCAAAGTATGTCAGAGATATAATGACTCCCTTTAGAGGATGTGATTTCCTCCTGTGCTCATTTCATATCGGAGTCTAAGCTAACAGATCCTTGTTGAAGAGACGGTACGCACTAAAAAGTGAAAGAGCACAAGAGGCTCTGCAAACCCGATTTAACATGTCCTCATCATGTATGTAAAACAGAGATCTAATACATTACTTATTCCTAAGAGCACTGCTGACACTAAATACAGTGTTATCATTCTGTTTTGCATAGTTTTTAAGTTTATCTTGAAGGTTAAAATTAATAGCTGCCATTCAAAAGGCTGGCTGGTTAGCTGGCTCCTCAGTGTTATATTTGACTTGGAAAATTCTTTCTTACAGTCAATTTCTAACTTGTAGTAGCACATTAGCATTTACCTACTGAAGTTACATGTTATATAAATTTTTTGTGTTATAGAAACCGGTGTTTAATGTAGAATTATTTACATTTTTTGTTTTGTGTTTAGACACCAGATTGATGCTGCACACATACACAGAGGGAGACAAAAAAAAGAAAAAAAACAACCCACCTAAACAAATGATTCTAAATTTGTAAGAATTGAAATACAAATGCAAAGAAAACACAGTCTCCATCACTTCCTTACAACCAGAAACAGAAACGTGTCATCTCAAAATACGTTTCTAACCTCTTTCATCCGGCTCATGCTTCTTAATAATCTTGTGTGCGTCAGCCAGCGTTGTTTTCTCTCTCTGTTCTTTCATCAGGAACTCCACCAGGTTTTCAGGGCTCATGAAGCCTGTGGTTGTAGCATACCTTCTGTAGAGCACCCCAATTTCCTTCCGTTGGGTCAACAGGTCATAGAAATGTTCGATCTCTTCTGCAGACAAGTATCCAGATTTTGATTTGTTGGACTCCTGTATGATGGAGATGGAATATGAAAGTCAGTTCACACTTCATATTTAACTTGCTATAAACTTCATATTAAAAGGTGACACACACATTTATTATTTTATTGCAGAGAACTCTTGATAATTACCACATTTCACCCAAAATATCAATTTAACAACGGTTTTCTTTTCAGTGAGAGCTCTGCCTAGCCACTTTCAAACAGATTGGATTATTTCAGTTTAGGTGAGAAGACTTAAAATGTAATTTGGTGTTAAATTACATCCACTCACTGACCCTGCTGCAATGACTTATCTGTTTTTAGAGCTCCTTGGGACATCTACAAGTGATTTTGATCATTAGAAACCATCAAAAAGCTCTGAGGGCTTCACCTTGAAGAGTGTTTCTGCATAGTTGTCGTCCACTTCGATGTTTATCAGTTGCAGGAAGTTCTTGACCTCTGACTGACTCCACTTGTCATCTTTGTTCTCATCTGACTTCATCAGGCAGCTGATGATCCAGCTGAGAAGTTTTCAATGTAAGGATTGGATATGTGCATGTACAAATAGGTTTTCATTCACCTCACATGGGCACTTGTGGAAGCTGAGCACTGATACCAATTGTAAATCAGTCAGATTCATAGAATAACCTCCACTGTCATGACAAGGATACTGGTCTGCCTTCTGCTGGTCGCTGAGGTTGTTTATGTTGGAGACCATTTTCTGCAGGCTGCTGACCCACTGCTTGGCCTCCTCTTCTGAGCTGGCAATGAGATCCAGTTTCTTGCGGCGCCCCTTGAAGATGATGGAGAAGCAGCGGCCCTCCATCTGCTCCTCTATGTACTTCTTCAAGCCCTCCGACTGACGGCCCTCTCGAACCTCCTCGATGTCATCAAGTGAAACTGAGGACATATAAACGAGGACGTATAAAGGCCATAAAAATAAAGGACTTTACTGCCGTTGGGTCAGGTATGAAGCATGCCATTTGCAGTTTACTGACGTCTCTTTACAAGTTTCTGGGAACTGAACTTTACCATTTTCAAACAGCTGCTGTTTAAGATAAGTCATTCATATAAAGACTTGTTGGATGTATGTTATCACACATGGCGACAGCAATAAAAGCATCATCATACTTCAGTTATCAGACTGTGACTGCATTAGAACAGTTTATGGATGTAATGTAAGCAGAAATTATAGCCAAGGCTATTTTAAACTACTCCTCCATGCACTATAATATAAAAAACTATTTCCATAAACACACCCACAAAACATATTGCCATCACAAGCAGCCCAGTTATTTATGTTATGGCCTTTCAGACAGAAATAATCTTTTATAGCTCTATGATCAGTCCTCCACTTCACCATCAAAGATGGTTTTAGTTGTATCGGTACTTAAAACGCACATATGTTGGACATTGTTAGGTAACAATTGTATGTGTAAGTCACAGGTAAAGAGGAGACGTGAGACATGTATCCACCACAACACCGGACAGATGTGTGCAAGAAGTTTATTGGCAGATCTCACAGACATGCGGCTGGGATGCTGGGACAGCACTCACAGGTCTGCTTTGTCTTGAAGGTTTTCTTCGATTTGTACCACATGGTCCTGCAGTCCTCCTTGAGTCTGTAATGGCGGGTCTTCTTCCAGAATGAGGAGCGGACCTTGAGTAGGTCTCCTCCCCGTAGAAGGAACTGGAGGTCCGGGTCGTCCTCCATACCTGACAAACAGGGAGAGAGAAACAGCAGAGAGTAACGTTCAACAGGTTATACGCTAGATTTCTGCAAAGCTGAAACCCATTTTACACGATACATATGTCAGTTGACTGACATATTACTCTCTTGCCTCCTCTTTAACCTGCATTTATCTCATCAGACAATTCAGAATGAATGTCAAACCATGCCATGTTTTGTCAGGTAAATGCAACCATGGCAGGCTGATCAAAAGCCCCACACCATGCAAAGTTTCAAAGCATTAAACATGAAAACAAGTCGAGGTCTACGCTGTGACAACAAACCATATAGCCTGACCCCGCACAACCTTATGGTCACATCTGCAACAAGATATCATGCAAGTTAGTGCTGTGCAATCATGCAAGTAAGTGCTGTGCAGCCTACCCAGGAACTCTGCGCTCATGTCTATCATCGACTGGCTCCTGGCAGGGGAGCCCGGCTCCTGGAGTAATTCCACAGATCTGCTGATTTTTTTCTTTCTTTGCAGACGTTTCATGGTGTCCTCAGGTGCTGAAACACTACCAGATTCAGACCAGTGCTCATAAGGTGCTGGGACTGACCAGTGTGTGGGAGGGTGAGTACTCTTCATCTGTGTCAGGCCTCCTTTTATGCAGTCAGCTGACAGACAGACACAAACTAGAGCCACTACGTTTTGTCAAGTCTGCGTAATGCTGGAAAGAGTGGTTTAAAACCTCCTTTATCTTAAATGGGATATTACCAGTTGAGAATTAATCGATTAGCCTACGTCTAGGGCAAATAATCTAATAATCCGTTATTTGGTCTATGAAATGTCAGGAAATTGTGAAAAAGTCACTCAGTTTCCCAAAGCTCCAGATGCAACCTAAAATGTCTTGTTTTGTCCCGACCAATAGTCCATAACATAATAAAGTAATAATCATAGAGGACTAAAGAAACCAGAAAATGTTCACATTTAAGAAGCTAGAACTGTAGAATTTTTGCATTTTTTCTTAATTACCAAAATAGTTGGTGATTCATTTTCTGTTGATCAACTATTCATTGCAGCTCGAATTAAATCGATTAATTATACACTATATACAAATCACATTCAGTTTATATATCATTCAATAAACAAAACTGTTAGTGACTGTACATACTGGACAAATTTGTGTACATATCTACATGTCTATTCACCTAAAGTAACTTAGTACATTACCAATAGTATTTGTGCTATATACATAGTTTACTGGGATAGTTTGACCTGTATAAAGACATCCGTGGGCATGGATTCGTAATTTGAGGGCACAGATTACAGTTCATAAACCGCACACACTGATTTCTGAAACGAGAATACAGATTTACACGTGGATCTTTTTTATCCCAGTTGAACCCAGTGGGGGTCTGTACAAATAACATAAAAACATGCTACATTTAATGTCCTAGTTTGACATGTAACATGACTAAACTAATAATAACTGACCAGCATGATTTAGTTTTATCTTTCAAATAATCATTATTAATCAGGCTCCTCAGCAGGCATTCCACTGACTTTGTAAGTGTTCACAGCTGAAAATGTACATAAATCATATTTATGTGTTTACGGTACTTTCAATGCTCTGTCATAAGAGCCAATTTTCACCCTCTATAACCTTTAAAAGGAGGCTGAAATAAATTATTTTAAACATATTGTTGATCTGCAGGTCCCTCTTGGCCATTACCCAGAGGACAATTTCACTGGGGAGATTCCCCGCAAGTGGATTTGTGCTTTTAAAGAAGACTTGAAACGTTTAAGTGAAGATATCAAAGCCAGAAACAAGAGTCTGGACATCCCATACACATACCTGGACCCAGCAGTGGTGGAAAATAGTGTGGCCCTTTGAATATCAGAGGATGTGACCTCTGGATTAGCTGTTGGTCAAATTATAAAGTGGAAACAAAAATGTTTTCAATGCAGCCTCATTAAATTGTGGTGAAAAATGACAAACTGCGTTAAATAATAATCCTCTTCAACCTGCTTAAATATAAAATGTTCAATGAATGTTCATGAACACACCATGTAACCAGCCTCCTTTGCACATCTGGTTTTCACCTTTTTATAGTTTTAAATCTTTTAAATATGCTGTGCCACTTTACTTACCACAGATCATTGTGTTTTATCATGTTCAGTGTCATGTACATATGGAGATTATGTGCCTATATTATGTGAACCTTATATTTTTCTATATGCAGCTGTATGCAAAACTTGAGCCCGAGACCAATTCCCGTCAGGGACAATAAAGTACATCTTATCTTAACCAATAAAGGTTCAATGTTTGGTTTGTGCAACTGCTACTTGTATTTACCCTTTTTATAATATATAGAAACATTATTTACAAACAAAATATATGTCTTGAATTTTAGTGTTTTTTTGGTATAAGTATGGTTTGAATGTTTGTATATTTTTATCTGAAGAGAAATATAGATCATGAGATTCATGAGATTCAACATTTTATTCACAGACAGACAAATGGGTGAAATAAATAAGAGGGGGGGATGATTCTTGTCGTTGTAACTACTGTTATCACCTTCATCACCGTAACATTGAAACACACAAAATATTTACTGTACATCAGTCACTTTCAGTTAAATACATAAGTTAGAGTCATACTTCATTCTATAGCTTACAATTGTGTGGTTTCTAATTTCAGTGACATTTAATTTGCAGGTAAAGTCATTAGGCTTAATAGCTTTAGCAAAAGAATATTTCTTCTCCCCAAGGCACGCCTCCTGACGTTCATGAGAAATACGCTGCATTTCTGTACAAATCATCTGTAGTGTGATCAACCAGGTCAAGTATAGAAAATAACAAGTGTTATAAATCAAAAGCAGTTGTTAAGAATAAAAACACAATCACAAATATAAAAATAAGAAATCATTCTGCAGTAAGTTGCATATTGACATCATAAAAATCATGTGTTGTATTGCTTGGACTTTGGTCTTGAAAAAGAAAAGAGCATCGAGCTGGCGAACTGTGAATATTTTGTTTAGCTCCTGAAAGTTACAGTAAGAGGAACTAAAAATGCACTACGATTGTATCTTTATACCATTTCAGTGACACAGTGCTCTCTTCCTATATAATGCAACACCTCAGGATCAGTTCAGTAAAACCAAACTGGCCTTGGACATATTGTTTTAAAAATGCATTAGAAACTAAAAATGCTATTTGCAGATTTTATTTAATGACATATTTTTCTGATCATGTATTTTAAGTTGTAACAAACAGCAGGATGTTACATTAAGAGTTTTTATTACTTTTATAATACAGTATGCATATTATAAACTGCTACAAGACATGATCCTACATTACTTCTGACATGTTTTCTTGTATATTTGATTGTTAAAGTTTTCCCCTTTAACTTAAAGCTACAAGAAACTCAAAATTGTTAATTGTGTTGTTTCATTACTTAAATTAACTGTATCATCTTCATCCAACAAATTGCCGGTAAAGAAGTTCAGTTCAGGTCATTTAATGGTTCATCTGGATTAAACATACAGTTTATGGGAGGAAGATTCCTCTGTTAGTGTTATGTTGTGTGCCATCTTTGCATATTAGCAACTTAAGCCATGTGGATTTGTTGTGGTTTGAGGCTTTGAGGTCATCTGCATTTTTCTGTGGTTTTCTAGTAGTAGGGTTCTCTCTTTAATCTCTCTCTATCCTGGCATCTGGACATATTACCTTTTATTTTATGTTTTCTCTAACTTCAAATGCTTTGGGAAGTATGTCACATGCATAACTATATTTGAAAATAGTGCAACTCTAAATCATGTTTCCTGCATCTTTAAATATTGCTTTGAGGGTCAATCCGCAAGAATATGAAATCTGAAAGTCAAGACTAATTCCTGAGAAAATCTCTCTCCATCTTCCTTTGACACTAACCAGATTTTCCATTTACTCCACATTTAAATCATCTTCACTTTTAATTAGAGCAGATAATTGCCGAAAGTCAATTTATCTTTAGCTTTAGTCTCCACACAATCATTTGTATGCAGAAGTGGGGTAACTGCCACAGTATAATCAAGAAATTAATCAACAAGGATGTTCAAATTTAGTCCAGTTCTCTGTAACAACTCACTTGTAGTTCATCCATCGGGGTTTAAAAAATTAGTCAAATAAAAATATATATATATTATTCAAAATAATTAAAGAACAAAAAATCTTTGCTGCCTTCTACATATCATATGAAGTCTTGCTTTGGCATGTGAATCCATAAAGTAATATAGCGGTCTGTTTAATCGTAGCTGTTATAATGTTCAAACCAAAATGAGAACTTCTGTTTCAACCTGAAAAACACACAAGGTCGCTCACAGTAAGTGCTGGTAAATTTAGGTTTAGTTTAAGATGTAGCGACTGAGCATGCTCACTGAACTAGAAACACAATGCCCTGTTATTACATTTTGTATTTATACCAATAGATTCTGCATGTAAGCATGTATCCGAAAATATATTTTAAAAGATGCGGATTTAACATAAAGTATCACATTTCAAATTGAGACAAAAGTGCTGCTATTGACTGTGAGAAGTGTGAAAAAATGTATATTTCAATTTCATTCACATAGCGCTCTGATATCTTTCTGAAATGTATAAACACACGTAGCGTTCTTATTCATGCACCAGGTCAGTAAAATAATACTGAAATATTACACTTTATGCTCATAATCACGATGAGGAATGAAAGATGACGTTACAAGTAAACAATAAAAGTGATTCTTCTTTCAGTGCTCTGAAGATTGAAAAAGAAATGGAGACAAACAGGAAGTGATGTCGTCATGCCTACCAGCTCATTTGGTTTCACAGCTTTATGGTCAGTTGGGATGGTTTTGCTGATGGCTGGCAGGCAGCTTCTCTTGGTCCACACTTTGGTACACAGGTCACTGAGAAGGTCAAAGCAAGTGGAAATGGTGAAGAGATGTTGAATAAGGGCATGAAATATTGGCAGCTTCTGTCCATAAATATCATTATTGGCCATCAGATCCCACATAGGTGGAACAACGGTTCATTAGTCATTTGGTCATTTAAAAGTCAGAAATTGGTCTTGTCCATGATGATCAGATGTGTATTGATCTCAGAGGTTAGTCTCATCCCAGGTTGGATCGTTCATGTTCTTCAGAACTCTCCTAATGATCCTCTCCAGCTCTTTCCTCGCTCGCTGCTCCTCCTCTAGCGTCCTCTTCATCCTCTTGTTGTCCTGGAGGAGGAGAGGGAGTGAGAAGTACAAAAACTGAGTATATATTTGTAAACATACAGGCTGGTGATGAAGATAGAACCACAAGTTGACTGTGGGCATACAGTATCAATTAGTGATGTAACATTTCTGCAAATGTATGTTTTACTTGTTTAAAAGGTGTTTGCTAAATTGCTCATACTGTGTCCTTTACAGCCGGATTTTGTTGCACTTATAGCAGCAAGAATTGTTATCATCAATAACGACCCGCTCACTATACATTATCCCTTACTTAATTTATAATGCCGAGCTGGTTAGAGATGCATTGAAACCAATAATATCATCCTTATCAACACCTCTATGTGCTCTTGGACCTCAGTTTGAACCCTGTAACGTCGGACATTTGAACAGCAAACTCAGGTTAGGAATAAATTGCAGACTCACCTGTTTGAGTTCCTGGACCTCATCTTTCAGACTGTACACCGTGTCCACCAGACTCCTGCAGGATCAGAACATCTCTGCTTTACTTTAACACACATACTGCAGCACGATATTGACAGAATTGTACCACTGAGTGCTGTATTATTTTATTTTTTGTTCTTTGTCCCCCCAGGGATCACTATCACAGCCTAAGTTATCAGCGTTTGCACACATTAAGTATACACCACACACTGAAACACACCTTCATCTCTCGTCTCTCACCTCTCCTCCATTACAGTTTGTCCGTTGCTCCTGGTCTCCTCCACGATAATCTTCTCCTCCTCTGGAAACAACATATGAACATCCTTCCTGCTGGAGCCTGATCGAATAATGAAAACAGTGTAAGTTATTAACCCTCCGTCACACACGACATGACAAATACACAAACACATACACGAGCACACAATCATTTCATTTGATGAACACAGGAGTCAAAGAGGAATGACGTTACAGAGGGGCTTAGACACTAATGGGGTGCCTGACAAACTACAAGCAAGCCAACACCGGATGATACTGAACAATGCTGCTCAGAGACAAAGTAGAACCTTAGTCAAAAAAAATGGTCAGTATGAACACTTTTTCTGAAGCCAAGTGCAGACCAAGAAGCTGTACCAGAACAAGGAGGTCTGAGATCAGTTCTAGTTGAACTGTGGTGCAGTTTGTGTGTGTGTGTGCATGTCATGATAACATGACTAAGCAGATAAGTTGCTTTAGTGACGTATAAGCGGAGAATTTGGTGCCCTGCAATAATTTACCTTCTTGAGAAAAGTTATTGTTGTTTCAGCTGTACATACGGTGCCTTTGAATTGTTCAGTATTTATCCTGCATTCATCAAAACGGTGCCACCACTATTTCATGGTGATGGTGGTAAACGCCTTCATTTTTGATGGGGGAAGCATTATGCTAAATGTAGAGCTGCAATGATTAGTTGATGATTAATTAGATCGTCAGAATATGAATCTGCAACAGTTTCGATTCATTGTTTAAGTGATTTTTTTAAGCAAAAATTCACTGGTTCCAGTTTCTCAAATGTTAATATTTTCTGTTGTTTTTATTCTTCTATGATAGTAAATTGAATACTTTTGGCTTTTGACTTTTGTTTGGACAAAACAAGACATGTGAAAAAGTCACCATAAGCTCTGGGATCTTGTGATGGGCGTTTTTCACAATCTGCTGATATTTTATAGACCAAATAATTAATCAATTAATCAAGAAATTAATCTGTAGATAATGTCGATAATCATTAGTTGCAAACTTTAATGAGAGAACCAGCAGAAAAACTGAAAGCTGATATGTGATAATACACAAAGAGGATTTTATGTGTAAGAAAATGTCGCTGCATGTTTTGTTAGTGTTGGTGCTATTTTATGGTTCACTTGCTCATCACTCTGTATATTAAATAACTGGTAATCAGACTATCCTGTTATCTTTGTCCACCTGCTTGTTTTGTTTGCATGCAGTCGAACACACAGCCATTAAATATACTGCTCTACGGGGCAAATGCTTACTGAAGAGGGAATCTGCACTGGCTGAGACACAAACACAAACACTATGTATGCACATAACACACACATGTACACACAGTAGGTGAAAGATGCGGACCAAAATATGGGTATAGAGTATACATCTATCCCTACTTGTGAGCTAGCTGGTTTACCAGTATGTCTGTGGTTTGTGACACCAATATCTTACGAGAAAATGAGGCAGTCCTGTAACTATGGGCGGTCCACAGACTGTCATAATCCGAGTCTTCTGATTGGTCAGAACATGGCAGGTTTCCAGGGAAACCAGCGACGGTGAGGCTGGTGTCAGCGAGCACATGGTTGTGCATGAGGTCAGTCCCTTGCCAGGCTGTACCATAAAGTAACCAGCAATAAATGGGGGTTGGAGCAAATCAAATTCAATGGAGTGATGGGAGGAGTTCAATACATATTGAACGGAAGTTGAGGTGTGGGACAAACCATATTAAAATGTGGACCGAAAAATTAAAATAAAAATAATTTTGAGATTCAAACCAAATACCAAACACAGAAGGAAAAAAATGGTTGGGTGGGATAAACCATATTGGATTTGAGAAAAAAATAAAGAGATGCATGTCAAGCCACACAGGAAATCAGTGAAAGATGTAAAGATGTGAAGAGATACGTTGGATAAAAAAAGAAGAAAAAAAGAAGAGAAACAGGAATGAAGGGATGACATAAAAAGAGAGAAGAGAGAAAAACATTGTTAGAGCTGAATAAGAAACAGTGGTTAGCAACAAGACAGATAGCAGTGTGTGAGCATGTGTGTTCATGACGACGTGTTTATGATGCTTTTATATATAGTATAAATGTACTGATGTGTGTGTGTGTGTGTGTGTGTGTGTGTTCACTCACTGGAATTGAGAGTCTGCCGTGTCTTGGCGCTGGTACAGTAGGCCTCGATCACTTTCAGTATCTGAGCGTCCTCCTCTAGAGCTGCTGTACCTGAGAGACAAGAGACAGGTGAGATGGTATAAAAAGATGGAGAAAAGAAAGCGTTCAAGTCTCCGTAAATGCAGCCAAATGAGGACTTACACACCCCTTGGCAGTCATATTAGATTAGTACAGTGTTGGATTTTTGTGGAAGTAAAGTACATATATTATCTTTTAAAGCCTGGATTTCTACTGTAGACCTATGCAATTTGGTATTTAGTCTGCTAGTGAATATTTGAGGTATTTTAATTGTTAGATTTGTTGAAAATGTGACTAGAATGGACCAGTAGCTGTCTTCAGTCTGTGATATGAATTTATGCAAACTTTACCAGTTTCATTTAAGTTTATTATGACCGATAATGAAAAATAAAATAGTGTATTTCAGTTTTTGAGTTGCCTACTTACTCTTTCTGACGGTGAAGTCTTCTTCTGAGGGTTTCCTCTCCGGCTTCCTCTTAGGGAGCAGCTTCTTCATGTTCTTAGGACTCTTACTCATATCCTACAAACAAAGACACATAAATGTGTAAAGTAATTTTAATTCCAATTTCATAGAACTCAGAACACAGATAAGATTTCAGCACAACATACAGTAAACCATAAAATATAAGTTTGATTCAGTTTTTAGTATGCAGGTGAACAGTACGTCTTTGTTGCTGAGAGCAGCAGAGGGCCGTAGTGGAGGCGCTGGGCGAAGGCAGCTCAGGCTCCAGGGTTTGGGGGTACTTGGTGGCTCCAGGGGCCCCCACATGGGGCTGCTGCTAAGGGTTGTCCCAAATGATGAAGGATGGGGAAGGGTGTGGTAGGCGTTTCCACTGCTCCCTGCACGAGACTCTGAGTGTCTGGAAGGAGTGACGGGGTGGGAGGGCAACTGGGAGGAAGAGAGGAGTGATTAAAGAAAGAAAAGAGGAGTGAAAAGGGAGAGATAAGGGCGTAGTAAGGTGGATGAGTATCAACTGACTAACTGGTCAACTGACTTATTCTTTTGAAAAAAGGAGGACTTACTGTGTGACAGACAGACTGAGTCCTGTGCGAGTGTCTGTGCGTGCCTGAAGTGTGTGTGTGTTTGGTGAGAAGGTCCAGCCAGTCTTGTAGATCCTGCTGACTGTTGCACGCCACCTGCATCCGCTCACACTGGCCGCCTGCACAACAACACGCACACAAACAAATGTATAAATGTACACGAAAGCAGGCACAGGCCACACAGACAAACACACAGCTGTCACATGTGATCAAAAGACAAAAATGGGCAAGTTTGGCAAGACTTTGTTTGTCCAAAGACTATTTCTCATAGTAAGCTAGTGATTTCCTACATTTCCTGTAATGCCTTTGCACAATATGCAGAGAAAAGACATGAACTTCTAGCTTGTGGTCTAGCTCGTGATTGATGGCAATGATGTAATGTTTTTACCTCATTGAGATGTTTTCAGGTGGGGTTTCTTACTTGACTATTATGTTGCACTTTTAACAGCTACAGATTAAATTATAAAGGAGTATAAATTTAGGCCAATTGGACTCTGCCTGAAAACCAGTTCAGCTAGGAACCTTGTAGGCGTTCAGTGTGAAGATACTAAAATCATAGTGATGTGATCTTGTCTTTCACAGCGGGATTCTATAAATGAGCTCAGTAGGAAACGAGAGGGGTCTACAAGCTAAATGAGAGCGAGGGCTGACCGGATATTTCAAAAGCATTCCTCAGGTTTTCTCCGTCTTCTATTCTGGAGATGAGCATTCCTGACAGAGGCATCTTCCCCTACAGAGACACAAACGCACAAATACACAGTGTTAATTACTGGAGCAAAGAGCAGAGCTAATAATGCACACACATAAAACTTTTCCATATCTACAGTGTAAACATGATTTGTACTGTATGTAACTAAAGTGAACATACAATGGTGTCATTTCCACCAGGACATTTCTTTGAACTTTAACAGTTTTAGTTTGATTTGCTGACTAAAATCTGTCTAACATTGTCCTCGGACTGTCTAGCTGCTAAAATCCAGATGAGACAAGAGAGATAAACATATTGATATGCATATCTGGGTCATCCTTCAAATATTACTGTGTGCTCACGGCAATAATCTTTAATGGCAGCAGCGAGAAATTTACAAATGCTTTACTGACTTTTTTTTAGGGCTGAAAAAGCAGTTTTGCATCTTCTGCATGTTTGTTGGGTAATTTAATCTGTATTTTGATTTACAGCACAGTTAAGGTTCTCCAAAAAAGATGCTGGAATTGAACATCAATCACAAAATAGGCAGTTTTTGAAGACCTTCTGACTTGATCTAAGTTTCACTTCATGAAAAACGTACCTGGTAGATGAATCCGCTCATCCTCAGGCTGGCAGAAAGCACGACTAGAGTGTGAGGGAAGAGCACGAGGTAGCGTTCATTTAACTCCTAAAAGACAAAAAAAGTATCTCTTACGTACTCTTCTATGGTCACTCGAACTCAACAGTCTTGTGTATAAACAAACACGCCCTCTGATAAGTGTGTCTTTTATCTCATAGACAGTATGGATTTGAGAAAGATGGTCTCAGTGTGTAATTGAAGTTGCTGTGATCAATACCTGACAGTTCTGAGTGTGGACTGTGGCCTGGGACATATGGAGAACAGGGCCGAGGGTTTTGATGTCATCCCCCTCCCAGTTTCTGATTGGCTCTGTTAAAATCTGTAACTCCAGGTCCTTCTTCTTCCTCACCTCCTGGCACTGAGCCTGGAAACACAAACAGAAACAATCAAAGAGACATAAATGCACAGAAAGTCAATGTGATATTTCTGTCGCCTGTTAGCTGGTGTGATTACACATAAAGGTCAGGACGCGGGTGAATTTGAACATATTACAATAAGCTACTGTCAATAATGCTTCATTGAAATAATAAAGAAAGTCGTGCCTTGCTCTATGAAATACAAATGTCTTCCCACACTATTCGGGAACAATTTTCTTTTGTTTCAATACAGTTACCCTCATTTCTAAAGAGTTCCCTTTACATTGGTAGTTACCAGCAAAAGTTCTTGTTTTGGCTTTTAAAGAATACATCCTGATGTTTTATAAGAGCTAAATGTGGTACAGTAGGTGGTAGTGACTGTGAAACAAAAAAAATATTTTAAAAGCATATTTAAAACCTCATATGTGCTGTGTGTGTGTGTGTGTGTGTGTGTGTGTGTGTGTGTGTGTGTGTCTTACTGCAAGGGTTTTAAAAGAGGTCATAGAAGCGTGGAGGTCAGCTCTGTCAGGGTGTTGGTCCTGAAATGAAAAAAATATAACAATAAAACATGAAAATGAGTCCTACCCCTCACACCATCATGCTTGTTAAGAAGAAACGTAACACTCATCAGTTGATTGGTAAGTCTCTGTTAATTAATTTTTATCTGTGGTTTTCCTGGATAACATCAGTCATCAGTTTTAATAAGCAGTACTGGAGTAAACCAAAGGAGGCTCAGACAGACAGAGAGATTCTGGCTAACCTCCATGTGTCTGTCCAGTTCTTTGAGCAGGGTTGGGTATCTCTCCAATCTGGTGAAGGGTTTACTCAGACTGGTGGTCAGAGTCAGGATCCCCGGACTGGACGCCCCCTTTGACTCCATGTACTCCCCCAGCTCCTCACTATGATGCACACACACACAGACAGGCACACAAAATGCTGTATATTCAGACACGTATGTTTTTATTTTCTCTTTTGGGCAGAGAGTTTTGTTTTAGTGGTTTACACAACCTGCACACACAGTGTTTCTGTGACTGTACCTGTGTTGGGTGAGTACATTGACAGCAGCTGGATGGGTGGAGCAGTAGGCCACGTAGAGGATCTTCATCTGGGGCATCAGACTCAGGAAGAACCCCCCTATCCTCTGCTGGCTCTCTGGAAGTCTGCACACACACAAGTGACATGTTACGCTCGATTACAGCTGGCATATTTTATTACACATATAAAGATTTGAATACATGATAAGTATGAGGATTAATTTAGTCCTCCAGGATTCAAAATGTATAGAATGAAAAAGCAAAAAAAAAAAAATCACAGAAAGGCTGCATTTAAGATTATCTTGGTTCTTCTTCTACTACATTGATAATTTGGTGACTAAAATCAAATAATTTATTATAAATACTAAATAATATTTGTATATATTTTCTCTGTTTGTTGACCATCTTTTAAAATTTTCTTTACAAATTATCTTAAAAACTTTGTTGCCTGATCTCTGCTGCCCTTTGATGGACTGCACTGCAATGACTGTGTTACTTCACTCTACCACTAGATGTCTCTGTTGCTATAATAACGGACTGCATTCACACTCAAAGTATTGTTAGATAAACAGGATGTTAGCATTATTGTGTGGGTTTAAGAGGGTCAAGTTTGTGAAAGGATAAGTGAACGGAAAACCAATTTGTATTTGTAAGAATTGTAAGTGTCCTGAGACAATTAATGTGTCAGATAAAAGGACATAATAATTGCTGGAGTACTGGAGTGAAACTGTATACATATACTATTGACTATGCTCTATACAATATTAATCTATGAATACCACATGTAGTAGGAAACCTGTTGTTACTGTGTCACAGTGAAAAGCTTCTAAGAGAGCTTCTAATGTTTAATATATCTTATGAAAAAAATATTAAGACTGTCAGACTGACTTTCAGCATGCAAATTTACAACACATTTCAAAAACGGCCTGTTTTAGGCAGGTACTGTAAGTGAATTTGTAGAAGACAAAAAAGAGGGGTGCACTGACTTTGTATGCTCCTCCAAGGACTGAACCAACATCTGCTGGAAGGTTGAGATCTCCTCCAGATTTCCCTGAATGTGACTGATGTCAACACTGCTGAGTCTGCATTGACAGAGGAGAGCAGCAGAAAGAATAGTACAAATAAATCAATATATTTGCCAAGCTGTAATATATATAGGGACAGTCATTTGTGTACAATGAATTTGCTATTATGTGTATATGTACTAGTATATAATATCCAGTATGCATCTGAGACTGTATATTTGTGTCTGACATTCTGTGCAAGTTGGACAGCTTCTATTGGTATTACAATAGATATGCTGGTGTGTGTACCTCTGAAATCCTATTCTGTTGAATAAAACAAATGGTGTAAAAATAACTCCACCTGTCTGTCGGGTGGAGTGAACGCAGGTATGATCCCAGGAGACTCTGTAGCTCCCTCGAATATTCACTCTCTGCTTCCAGGATGTTCTGTAGGACCTGTCAGAGACACACACACACACACACATACACACACACGCACACGCACGCACGCACGCACACACACACACACACACACACACACACACACACACACACACACACACACACACACACCCACACACACACCCACACACACACACAGTTCTATATTATTTATAGCGGATGATGTAATGCATGAGTAATGGAAAAGGATATAAAAGCAGTTTTACTGTGTATTTTTATCCATAAAAATCTATCTTCCCATAACAACAAAATTTATTTTACAGGTCTCATATTTCCCTTTAATTTCATAGAAAATAGCTGATATTTAAGAGTTTTGACGGTAAGAAGTAGAGCTGAAATTAGTTGATTAATCGATGATGAGTGATGGAAAATTAACCTCTTTTGATGATCGCTTTACTGTTTTACCATCTTTACTTTTAAAGCAAAAATGCCAAAAATGAAAATAAAATGAAAATTGTTTTATATCACTGTAAACTGAATATATTTGGATTTGGACTGTTATTCGTAATTTTATCATTACAGAGGAATATATTAATCTTAGAGTAACAAGTCCTACTTGGAAATTAAAATGGGTTAACAGACATTTCCATAAAATGTGTTAAAAATGTGAAATGTCATGAACTTGGTTATCAGCTTGACAAAAGCAACCTCATTGTCAGCCACTCACGTCACAACAATCTATGACAACCTATGTCAGATAAGACTCAAACACAACATCTGGTGAGTTGAAGTGACTCCATAAACTGTTTATTTGTCACTGGGTGGTGTATTTTGTAATAAGCTAATGGAGATAGTGATCAGATCCTGTTGGGGCTGTAACACTGGCTCAAGTAGCTTTCCATGAGTTGATTAGACAGGCTAATTGGCTAATTGCCTCTCGACAATATCAGAAAGCTCTGATAATGCGGTTTCTGATAATGAATATAATATATAAGTAAAAGCTGAACTTCAGATGAAACAACTCCAAACACTTATCTATAATTCATTTGTACATATTTATTTTTGATTTAAAATGTGTATCTCTAAGAGGAAACAGAGTGGATGTGAGTGCAGGCATGAGCAACAAGAATATTGTGAAAACATGAGTATTTTCAGACCTGAAACAAAAGCATACACAGACCACACACACACACTCACAAATAAAAAAGCCCAAAAGCCTAAAGCATGCATCTTATTTTTATACGTGCTGCTGTTGTGAAGCTTTTTGGGTAAAATCCATTGAGGGAAGGCAAAAACGCTTTTATTTATAACTTTTTCTTTGACATTTCTGTCTGGGAACAGCTCTGACTTCAGGCGGGGTCTGTCTGTATGTGAGAGAGACTCAGGTACCCCAACCAAAGATGGACTGCCTAGGGAGATTGTGGCAGCTTGTTGCATTATTAAAGCACACACATACACACACACCAACAGCAGCAACCCTGGGGCAAGGCTGCCCCAGAAACCACTGGAATGGAAGAAATAACCTACATTACATCTGCTGCACTCTCACACACACACACAGACGGGGAGCCATGCATGATCCACAAATTATTACATGCTCACACACACACACAGACATAGCAATCTAGTGTTCCCCGGTCATTAATTGGATGTGTGGATGAAAAATAATTGATTTTAACAGTCTAGAAAAGCAGACACACATGTGACAGTCATCCATTAACTCGGTTCACTCCATCAGTCTAATCCCTAAAACTGTGCCAGGAGACATTGAAAGCGTCTACAGTAAAATGGAGATATTCAACTTCAAAGTTCACACTGTTACCTGTGAATTTGCCCTCTGCATTTTTAACAGCTGAAATAAACCAGGCACGGACGTGAAGCATCATGTAGGCAGGGCGGAGCAGGGTTTTCTACCTGCTACACCAACTCTGTCTCCATCACCACGTGCATATTGAATTTTGCCGAGTGATAATGCAGTTGGTTATGCAGGATTTGGAAGTGTATGGTCTATTAACTGGTACTGCATTAATTAACTAGATTGTTTTAACTGCATGATCATGGATACACATTGATTTGATTGATTTATTTTAATGTAAACCCTGCAAGGTTCCACTGTTGCATCACATTGCCTCTTGTACAATGAGGTATACCTCATTTAGAATGAGGTATGTAGAAAAAAAAAAAAAATAGACCAGCTGCGTAAAAATAGAGATGAGCTGCACTGAGCTGCTCCTATGTGTATGCTGACCTAAATTTATTTCATATATTGAATCCTAATTATAAGAGCAAAATTAAAGTGAGAACCTGTAGATTTTCTTCTTCTTTCCTCACTTGTTTTGGATCATTTTTGGTCATCATAAAATAATAAGCACAGTACACACACACGCACACACACACACACAGTATTTTAAGAGTGTGATGCTCACCACGTTGTAGTAGGTTTTACTGATGATAGTGGTGTCAAAACCTTTAGGGGGACTTCTCAGTGTCCCAGACTTTGGCTTGTCTGATGACTTGTCTACAAAGCAAGAAAGAGGGAGAGAACAATTCAAAGACCATGAACAGATGGACACAAGATCAACATGTAAGATGTTACATCAAGTTATACTGAATGTCTTCTGGTTTGTCGTTCAGAGTGATATTTTGATTTGGTTTGGAATAAAAAAAAGTACTGGGAAGTCAGCTTGAGCAGAAGAGGCGAAGGTAAGTGAGCAACCTATAAACCTCAGACTTTATAAAAAGGATAGCATAATTAGCTACATTGTGTTTTTTTAAAAGGAAAAACACATCTTTGTGAAGGTTTTTTCACTGTCAGACAGAAATATAAAAACAATATTAGATTTAAAATTGAATGAAGATAAGATTAAAAAAATATACATTAATACAATTTCCACTGTACTGTGGTGCACTGTTGTGTCTCAGAGCAGAAATCACAACTCATTACAGCAGCTGAACTGTCATCTGAATTCAATAAAAGACAAAAAAAATCTCTCATATAAAGTCCCAACGTTTTTTAACTGCAGGACAATGTTGTGGCTGTTACATCTACTGTATGTAGGACAGCCAATGATTGAATGCTTTAATTTACAGACTCCACAATGTCACATCATTTCACTGTCCTGGTTATTGTTATTTCTGCATTGTTTGGCCAATAATGACACATTCTGTCATATCCTCCAGTTCACTATTGTCCTTTGCAAACATTACAATGTAAAGCCAGAAGACTAATAAGCATTCTCTACATCATGGGAAGCTTAATGTACTTTTTAGATCTATCTGACTGAGTACATAAAGTAAAGAGACATTCTTTTTCTTGCTTTTCTTTTGATTTTAACTCAAATTTCAGTCCTGGAAGGTAAGCAATTGGTTCTTCAAATAGGAGTGCAACTGCTATATATGCTATTGTTCTTTGCTTTCTGTCATTGTGACAAAGGCTCAGTCTCAACAACAATGATTTGCGTCAGTAACCCAAGATAACAGACACGTGCTGCCTCCCATTCACCACTATTAACCTGACAAACAACCACCACCATCATACTGTAAGTTTGGGTTTCTCAAGTGCATATCCGCTATCTCACACATCAAACAACTCCCACTGGCCATATGGATTTGCTGCCATTCCTCAGTGCACTGGTTGTTGTTTTCATCTCTAAACTTTAGGTCAGGAAGTTCCTTTCTATACAGCAGCTCTGTAACTTCCTGTCTTTGTGTGCTTGGGAAGCTTCCTTCCTTCTTTCCTGCGTTCTCTCCTCAGAAAGCTGCACAACTAAGCAACACAATCAAACAAGCCACAAGGATATGGCTCGTGCAAACACAGGGGGCAGCAGCTAACACCCTCATGGACTCACAGTGGTCAGTTTGAGGTCAGACTGAGAAATAAATCTAGCTTTTCAGTACTTCCCTCATAGTTTATATGAATCATTAATAAGATCTAAAAAATAAGAGGAACAACCTTGCAGATACCAACCTTTCCATAAATATGTTACTCAAGTTATTACGTCGAGTAAAGCAATTATCTCACATTTCTGGTGATAACATGTGGTTTGTGCATAATATCTTGTTTTCTTATCTTTATTCACATTGTAAACAAACCTAATACTTGACAAAAATCCATCACAAAGGCTTAAAAATGCCTTCTCTGCATCTTCTCTCAAAGTAATCACAGACTCGTGGGTAATATAAACTCAAAGGTCTTCGAATATAATGCTTCAAATTTCCCTTCATTTGCAAGATTAGCGGACAGGCCGCTTCAAACAGCCTTTAATAAAGTTATTAAAATCTGTAATCCCTCATTCACATTTCTGATCTAAACTTATGAGCAAAAGCTGCACACAAATTAGCTTGTGGCGAATTAGCAAATTAGCTATGTTTCAAGGATGTGTTGGCCAGTTTTCTTCCTTAAGAAATCATATTACAAGTAAAAGAGTTCAGTGAGTTATTATCTGTAAGAATAGACCTGCAGGAAGTCTGTTTGTTTATGTGTATCTGTGTGTGAGTTTTCTCTGTGACACTTGCACATTTTCAGAAATTCATATAGAATGATATGGAGTTTATTTTAATATATGATACAGTATCCAGTGGTATGTGCTTTATCTCCCTACTGTTTTGAACAATGACAGTGAAAATACTGATGCTGAAGGAATAAGAGCTGCACCCACCGCTTCCTTTCAGCTCCCGTACATAGTTACTGGGAAACCACCCAGTCTTGCCATTGAACGAGCCCTCCCACCAGCCCCCCTCCTCCTGCCTGCTCACACTGATGATGTCGCCCTTAGAGAAAGAGAGTTCGTCCTCATTGGTCTGCTGGAAGGCAAAGCGAGCCTTAACCAACAAATGGCCACACCCACTGCCCTCCGACATGTCCTGGGGGAAAAGGAGAACAGGGAAAACAGAGGTGACTTAATTTGTGCATAATGTACTTGCAGGATATATGAAAACAGATAAATGTCAGTTTATTTACAAGTTGTGGTCAGAGAGGAGCAGCGCTGTACAAGAGCACACTCCTCAGAGGATGATATCTGAGTTTTCATGACAGACTAATATCAGCTTTGTCTATATCTAAACCTGATCTGTGTTTGTCTACAGTGCTGTCATTACTTGTGACATGTGTTGGTGTCGTCACCATGGTAACTCACCAGGCTGCGGTACTGAGGCTGCAGCAGTTTGGAGGAGCGACTCTGAGTGTTCAGAGAATCAAATGACTTGATCCTCAACGTTGAGGAGTGTGGCACGCACACGCTGTCTCCAGGACCACCTGATTCTGCACACAATGATTCAATTAACAGTCAAGTTCAACAATTAAAATATCTTGATGATATTTCTTGATGAATGATACTAACAATGAACCTAAAGAGCATTACTGTATTAAAACAAAAGTATTCTGTATAATATAAACTATAATATTTTCATTAGTTGTCCATATGATACTAATACATATTAATTAATATGAATATAATCAGAATAAAACTATAAACATAGAACAAAAACTATGTAAGGTGGACAAAAAAGGGACAAATTCCTAAAAAAAGGAAGAAAAAAAAAGACTGTAGACATGAATTTTGAAAAAAGACAGACACAAAAAATATAAACATAAACAAACACACACACACACACACACACACACACACACACACACACACACACACAAAGTGTTACCTTCAGTCGCTTTGTTAAGGGCAACCAAGGAGTTTAGGACCTTGGAGAAGTTCAGTCCCTGCAGGAGGTCATTAACCTCAAAAGGCTAAAGGAAAGCAAACAGAATAAAGAATATGGAATCAATTTTGGAACAGCAATAAAGCTTTGAGGCGGGAGAGAAAAGACGAAACACCTACACACACTCATAATAAATTTATAGAGCGTGACTTCCTGACATTTCCATGCGTGCATCTCCCACAGAGATGTGGTGATGAATAGAAAAGGATGTGACGCCCACCACTACACCACTGCTTTCTGTTTGGAACAATAACATTTACTGAATGCATTAAACCAAAAAAAAAAAAATCATATTTTATTTAGAAATGATGGTTTTGTTTCTTCTAATTTCACATTATGTAGATGTACTTCAGCCTGAAAATGAAGAAACCCTGAGTTTAGTGGGGGTTTTACATCCTTGCTCCAACTGCAGTCTGGAGCAGGATTACTCAAAGTCTGAGCTCCCCCTTGTAATCTCTCCATCACACACACACACACACATGCACGCACACACACATAATCAAAATACCTCTGAAGCCCCTAATCTTGTGTATACAACACATTGACAGACTTCTACATTCTCAAGGCGTGAAGTTGGAGCTATTTGGGACATAACAGTCAGTCAGGACATTTTTAATCAAAAACTATTTCACATTAAATGGCGAGAGCAGATAAAAATAGTAAATCTACACTTCTGAACAGATTGGATTTCTTAAATTTAATGACAAAACTACACTGTTCTTTGATGTCGCCTTCCTTTCAAGCATCCACTTAGTTTGATTTAAATACACAGGCTGATTAGTATTCAAAGCAGTATGGACCCAACTGTGTACAGTAATACACACTTTCACCTCTCCAACTGGCACTAAACCAAAATACATGATGACTTTGCTGCAGTAGAAAAGTACCAGTGCTGATTCGTTCTTTTACATTAGCTGCTATCAAGGTACAACAACGTATCAATGGTCTTGATCAATCCTGAAATCTGAAACCATATGTGGCATGTCAGAGAGGAAAATAGCTTCTTACATAACAATCTTACAGTAATAGCTCACTAATGGAGCAATAGTGCATTTGATATTGAAATTTAAGATGGAACTATATTGATTCCTGAAATAAAATTGGTAAAATTTTGTGACATATTTATCATTATGTGAGCAATGACCTCAAGAAGCCCAGTAAGACAGAGGACATCTCATCCTATACATGTCTCTACTTCAGCACATAAATTAATCAGAGTCATCAGAGTCCGATATTATAATAGATTATTTATCATGAAGATTATTTCCTCGTCTTTCGGAACAAATTTAAATGAAGTGAAGATACTCTTGTCTGCAGCTGTGGGAAGCAGAGAGCACAAACTGTAATCACAGCATGCTTGAAACAAACGTCTGTGATTGGTCAGACACCTTACCTCATAATAGGGAGTGCTTGATTTAATGCTGCAGAGAAGACATCCCACCCGATTAAGTTTAATTATTGGCGGAAGCCAAATTCAATTGTTATCTGATTAATTGTGCAGCCCTCACAGAGTCAGAACTCATCTCCAGTCTTACTGGCACTTGTCGTCCACTCTGTAATCCTCCTTTATTGGACGGACAGCCTGGCTCGCCTCGGCTTGTCCGATGACTGTCTGGGAGAATTACTACGCTGATGTCGGTCAGCCTGCTGGTAATGGAGGCCTTGGCTTCTAGCTACATGGCTGACATGCCTCTAATCAACCTGATTGGAAAATCCACTGGCTGCCTGACGTGTTGCATTACATCAGCCCACACTTCTCCTGTCTCTCTCCTATACTATAAATTCAAGATTTTTGTTTTTTTGAAGAGCCATCCATCATGGAGCTTTTCGGGAGGTCCAAATAATTTTCCTAGTTTGGAGCAAAACCTCTTTAAAAGCCTGCAGCCCAGAACTGTGTTGCATAATCTGCTGTTTTCCATTATGATTTCATGGCTTTTTCCATGGCTAAGATCAATAGTGTGTGTGTGTGTGTGTGTGTTTGTGTGTGTGTATGTGTGGTGTGATTTCATACTACATTACTCACAAGTCCTCTCTTCACACCCGCTGTCGGGCAGGATATGACCTGGCTTGACACACTGTAGTGCAAACACACACACATACACACACCCTGATATGTGTTATTTTAGTCTGATAACAGTATCGGTATTTTTTAAATAAACATGCCAGCAGCTAAACATTTTGTACAGTCCTGCACTTTGATTTCAATATCCTCAAGTTGATAACAACTCTGCAAAGTGTTGTGTATTGCTTCCTGCAGTGATTTGCCGTTATTCAAGTCAAAACATTTTTGCAAGAGCATTCAAAACATAACATGATATTAAAGCTCTAGTGAAAGCAAGGATAATAACAACTACAGCCTATAATCATTACCATCATCAATAACAATATTCATGCACAATATCATCAGCCACCTCAACAATGTCCCTGCAAAACTGATCGAAATATCTCATCCAAATTCATTTTAGTCACAAGACTCCCATAGACGACCGCAAATCACAAATAAGCATGTAACAAATAAACAAACTGTATCGTATCTCTCATCACAGAAAGGCAGTGGACTATATTTATCTCAAATACAGGGACAACACCTACCAAATATATTCTTGGGAAATGAAAAAAACAGCATGTCCATGCTTATCTCTGCCTCTTGTTTCCATAACTACAAGTGAACCATAACTGATCCTCTGGCAGCTTTAATACATTTATGCCTGCAGTTTTGAAAACAGACGTACATCTTTTTTGAAAAGGCAACTAAATAGTGCAGATTGAACAAAAGCTTTGTATCATAAATTCATATTAAATACAATAGTTTGTAGTTTCAAGCTTATGTAGCCTAGAGGAGACTCTTCCTTATCTTTATGGTACCACTCTCCACTAAGGTAACATTTATACAGAGATAAAATAATGGCTTTATTATGGATATTAATGCATAATAGATAATTTATGAGCCATTAATAGGAACAACTGTTGGGTTGCTACATGGGTTGCTTTAAATGCTAAATAGAGAGATAGGGCAGATCCTCACAATATGGCAACCCAAATGTTGTCATTTTATGCATTTAGCTGATCTATAAAGCATATTGTTTACTTATCATTAATAAACCCATTAGTTACATCTTATAAACTCTTTATAAATATTAGAAAGTGATAGCACAAAAACTAACATTTTTTCTAAAGATAAAAGTAACATTGGCTTATATTAGTGTCTATTTGCCATATGAGAATCATCTGAAGCCTCATATAAGCTTCACATCAACTTTTAATTGCATTTTTAATTGCATTAATTTGCATAAAATGACTATGTGGACACACACCATCACTTAGATTGAAAGCACATTTGAAGGGGATCTTTTCTGACCCAGCTTAAGTATTCCTTTATAATTAGTTTCTATACCAAATATTGAACCACAAATGTATTTTGCATCCATAGATATCTTGTCAGTCATTTATAAATGGGTGATTGATCCCTCATTATTGTCTCAGAGGGCAGACAGAGAATGTCAATACAATCACAATCACACTATATTATCATGTTATCTAAAACAAGAGAACATAACAGTCATAATTATTTCTATTAATTGATTGAAAGTGAAGGATGCAACAACATTTGAATGGTAGGTTTCATTAAAACCATCAATCAACATTATATATATATATATTTATACATACATACATACATACATCAGTTGCACAAATAAATAAATAAAATAATTTTCAAATATTTTCATTGTTGTATATTCTGTACCACTGAAAAGCCATACAATTTCAGGCTTAATGGATGTATTTAAGAGTTTTTATTAGTTTTAGTCTAATTTGACCAGGGCAGTGTGTAAGGGTTAAAGCAGACTTGAAAACTTGTGAACCTATCCTTTAAATCAGTGGTTCTCAACCACGGACCCCCATCTGATAAGATTTTTGTTTTTAGCTGTTTTATTACAGAAAGTGCATGAAACCCACCACCAAAATAGTCACACATTCTGTCATTGTGTTACTTATGGATGGAATAGTGATAATAAATGATTCTCCTTTTTCTGGGGACTCCCCTCAAAGACTACTGGGGGTCCCCGAACCCCACTTTGAGAAACACTGCTTTAAATCGTAAAATGACTGAAACAACTAAACACATCCACGTTGTATGTATTTTAATGGCTCAGTCATAAATAAATTTCCCGCCACAGCTACATTTACTCTTAAATGTGACTTCTCCAGGTTGCTCGTGAATACAACTGTTGCTGTCTCGTGCCGGTGAATGGACTAACGGCTAAAGAGTATCAACAGGTGTAAAGACGTCACTGATAAACAGTCGGCTTCATAAGCTTTAAGTTAACCAATGCTTTAAACGATAAATAAACAAGTTTAGGTATTATGTCATCTGTTTTCTAGGCTTCATACCGTCTAAGTGCATTAATAAATACATTATTGATAAGTCCACTCACCTCCACACCGAAAGCCCCGCAGCCGTTTATAAACTCGGTAATGTTCCTCTGACACTCGCTGTCGCTCCTCGGTTCCTGGAAAAACTACACACAAAAAGTGACAAAAATGAGCTGCAAGCACTCAGCCGACGTGTCAGCAAACTGTCGATGCAGGAGGTTTAGGATTTTCCCGCAGGAAAACAACCTGACGCCGGGCGTTGCTGACTGTTGCACTTGCTGCTGCTTAACGTCATCAAGCCTGCCAGAACAATACGTCACACTTCCGGGTTCAACTTTCAGATTAAAACTTTAATTAAGCGACGCATTAATACATTTTAATTTGAAATTGTTCTTTTTCCATAAATTTTCATTCATATATTTTTTGTAGTTAGTAGTAAAATGAATTGAGCAGTTACAAAAAAAACCCTCCTCTGTGTCTTCATTTGTGCCAGTTACCTCCAAGTCTCTGAGAGGGATAGTTTGTATTTTTCAAGCTGGGGTTGTATGAGGTGTTATCTATAGTCAAGAGTATTACTTGCAGTAGATGGAGATACTGTATTACCCCAAAGCAGCACTTTCTGACCAAACAGCTGAACCACAGCATAATACAGTGCTCGGCATGTGTAGGAAGATGAGAAGATGTAGTGCCAAAGGACAGGGCTGTCTGATGGCAAGGTAAAGTGGTGAAAATATTCTAAATATAGCGCACTCTTAAACTGATATTGATTTTTTTTTTTAGGTGGGGCTTTATTTAGGGGGCTAAAATATGTTTTGCTGCTGGCCCCATCCACAGCAGTACATTGATTAGCTTCTGTCTGCTTCTCCAAACTGGGAGCATGCAGACCCAAATCTACTGCAGGTAATACACTGACTATGTAAAAGTACCTCAAACAATCTCACTTCAAAAAATACAAACTATCCCTTTAAGGTGGTACATTTTTCATTTAGTCTAACAGTTGACTAACTGTGAAGCTGTTACTATAGAAGTAAAATCAGAAGTATGATGTGTGAGCCATACTGTAGCAGCTGGCATGTTAATGGCCTTATTTTGAAAGCAGCATTGTGTCATTGTGTGTTGAGTCTTAGCTGACAGAAGATCTACAGTCTCCAAGGGAAGCTGGATAAGCCTTAAGAGGATATGACGTTTGCAGGTTCATGGTCCTGTGTGTGTGTGTGTGTGTGTGTGTGTGTGTGTGTGTGTGTGTGTGTGTGAGAGAGAGAGAGAGAGAGAAATAAAGAGGACCATCTCTTTGGAACAATCTACTTCCATCACTACAGTCAACAACAATTATCATTACTCAAAAAGCATCTGAAAAGGACTCTCATTAGCAAAGATTTATAACACTTCATTAGTTTCATTGTAATGTATCACAACTTGTTGTTTTTTTCTTTTTTAAAGTATGACTATTGATATCTATATAGGGGAGGTATCTTCATAAGCCATTTTTGGCTTCCAACCTCTCCTGCACAATGTTCAAACTTATAAAATACTCTGAATAATAATGTGTGTCTGTCATGTTTTTTCCACAAAAAAAGTTAAATTATCTTGTTAAAATCCTTAAAATAATGTTCTCCTTCTCCATTATTAAAAACTGTAGAATCTAGAAAAATCCATTCTCAGTGTGTGCGCACATCACACTTGTTTAAGTTAAATATTGGACCAGGATTGGCTCCAAACGAGCTGTGATGTCACAATGTGTGATGGCCCAACACTCAAAAAGAGATTTTTTAACTTTCAGCAGATGAATGTGAAAACACCCCTCTAATATCTAACATCATTCTGCACAGTGAAGCTCACACATTCAACTGTAGGAACAAGAATAAAAACACATTTTTGAGTGGAGGGGGTTTTAAATTCAAATTTTTGGCATGCAAAAAAGCCTATACGAGCCATGGGTCTAGCTATGGACTGATACAATATGGTAGCAGGCTATTCACACTATTAATCTGGTTACCAATTAGTTTTGGTGACCAGTGGACCAAAACATATAGTCCATTCAGTCACAGAATGAATAAGACATCAAATAGAAGTAGTTGTATTACAGTAGTCCTTTTAGCATTATTTGTATTACAAAATTACAATTTCATTTATGCAGGAATCAGGCCACATTTACATATTACTTGTTACGTTTTCCTATCGTTTTTTTCATCCAAAACAAAATAATAGATACATAAATTAAAAACTGAGAAAAACAAAAACAACGGGTATCTATAACTGTGAGGATAAACTAAGTAGAAAGAAAACAATAACTAACATCATCACCATCACCACCAGCCTGTTTCAGTAAAGAAGTATTGTTGTTATGCAGTAAATAGTACGTCTATCAGCATAGACTTATACAATAATGTAGTATTCACCCTTTGACTTTAGATTTATTGAAATTAGAAGAAAACACGTTGTCAAAGTGGAAAAAAACAAGTCTGAATATTTGCTAATGAATGATGTTTGGAAATTGAGGTTTTAATAGCCTTCTTTGTTATTATTTGTTATTCTATTATTATTGCAAATACTATAATCTAAACCTCTGGATCCTTAAACTCCGTTGGATGAACAGGCTGATTGGATTTATATATTTCTCATGAATTTTATCTTCTCTTCAATTTTTTATATACTGAATATATTTTTGATCTTGTTTTTTTTTCCCCCTTTCCACATCCCCCCATCCACTTACTTTGTCCAGCGTCCCGGGTCTGAGTCGCTCCAGCAGCCTGCACAGCACGGCTCCATCCTGCAAAGACGTTTGGAGGAAAGCTTCTGGATCAGAGATGCTTTTCTTGGGAGACTCCAGGACCCCCAGTGTTATGAGCCATGTTACCGTCTGTTCGGCCGAATTCATGCCTGGGTCTCTAATGTCATAAACAACAGCAGCAGCAGCAGCAGCAGCACTCTGGATGTCTGCGCTATCCTTCTTGTGGTGCGTCCGAAATGAGACAGGAGAGTCAGCCCCGCCTTGTCTGAACGTTACAATCAGATAGAAAAAAATAGCTATGGATGTGGAAATGAGAAATAAAGGTGTTTCCTTCCTTTGACAGCTCCGTATTGTCCCGCACTGCTCTGTCTCACACTGCTCTCCCTCTCTCAGCGGATGTTGGCATCACTTTTGCACAACTGTAGCAGAGGCACTAGTGTCAAGTCAGATACTGCAGAATACAACTTCCTTTAAGAAATTTCACAACTAAAAACCTGCTTGCAGGTCCATTGTTTTCTAATTGTTTGTCCACTATTTTTATTTTCAGCGGTGGAAGAAGTACTCAGATCCTTTACTTAAGTAAAAGTACAATACAGAAATGTAAAGAAGTAGAATTTAATAGAATAGATTTAAGTAAAATTCCTGCATAAAAAAAAAAAATCCCATTTAAGTAAAAGTACATTAAGTATTAGCAGCAAAATGTACTTAAAGGATCAAAAGTCAAAGTAGGCTCCTCATTATGCAAAATGGCCCAATTTAGAATGTCATATTTATATCTATTTATCATACGTATAGTTTATACTGTATTAATGATGAATTAACTGATTAATTGATGTGTAGCCTACATGTAAGCCATTTATGTTTGCAAAGTAGAGCTAATTTTCACACTGTATACTGTTTAACAGTCTAATCTATAATAATGCATATATATATAACAAATTGATCATATGTTTTACATGTAAAATCTTCTTCTGAAAAGTAACTAAAGCTGTCAAATAAATGTAGTGGAGCAGAAAGTACAATATATCCCTTTGAGTAGTGGAGTGGAAATATAAAGTAACATCAAATGGAAATACTCAAGTAAATTACAAATACCTCAAAATTGTACTGAAGTACAGTACTTGAGTAAATGTACTTGGTTACTTTCCACCACTGCTTATTTTATATGTTTTGGCAAAACAAATGTCTGTACATGGCATGCCAATAAAGCAAATTAAAACTGAAATTGAAGAGAAATAACTCAAATGTCATATACAGCATACAGCGTTCAAAAATATATATATTCTTTAATGACAAAAGGCATAAAAGGGCTAAACAAAGGAAACTTATGGTTTACAACACTATTGTAAAATAAGTCATATATTATTCATGGTGCTATATAGGTTCGTAAAAAATATTTTTAGTAATATAAATCTATGTATTCATCAATTTATTTAACAGCATTTCTCCTCCATACATTACAGCAGTCTCCTGAATCAGAAAATAAAGAAAACTTGTACCCTATATGTTAAATGTTATTTTTATCATTCATTAACAATAAATGCACTAAAAATTAATTAAAGCTTTGGCCAAGAAGGTTTTGCATAAAACACTCTCAGGGAAATTTGTGAAGAATCATTTTTTAAATTTTTTATTCAGTCACAGGTATCATTATCCACGATGCTAACAGAGGATGGTCTGTTACTCAGGCCTGCAATATTAGAAATATGATTATTATAATTATAATTAGCACTTTTGTTCAAAGGCGGTCATTTTTGCCCTTTTATCTTGAAGGCAAAAGCGTCCACTTCCGTTTTAAGCCTGGCTATTTTGATGAGTTTGACGCAGTAACAGCAACACATCACAGGACCGTCCCATTGATGACTAACAAGCTAATTAAACCATACAGCAGGCTAATGACAGACGACAGGATCTTATCTGATGAAGTCATAGATTGAAATAGACCATTAAAGTCCCAAATGGCTTTAAATGAAATACATCCAGCACATTTATCTCCATTTCCATTGACATGTGGGACGAGTCAGTATTGTTTTCAATGGCTGAAGACACTAATTCAAGTACAAGTACTTATTAGCATGAAGTAAAATAAAATTAAATAATGAAATTACAATTTTGATATATTTAACTGTTTTCTACTCTTCCTCTTTATACTCTTTCTTAACTATTGTCATTTTCTCATGTCTGTTCTGACCATTTCTCACATTCATGTGAGGTAACACTCAATGAGTGTAATACATATTTTGGTTAAAATAGTATGATTCACGTGTGTCCATAAGTTTCATGTCTCACCCCGTCACACTAATGTATTTCTGCACCAAAACACTGTACTGTTCCTTTAAATGACATCACTAATAGGAAATGACATCATTTAAGAGTTTGAAGAAGACATGCTGGTGAGTTTTGATTTTCTTTCGGAACATTGTTTGATGCATTTTTCTTTCAAAACCTTCTCCGTCAAGCATAACATTTCTACCTCATCACTGAAAAAACATGGGGGACAACAATTTTTAACGAAATTTTCAAAGATGTATTTGTATAAAACATGATTTCTTCATATTTTTACATATTCTTCATGCTATGAAATACAAAATTCTCTGTTTGGTTATGATCAAAAATCTTAAAATTTCAAGGTCCAATCTGAACAGTTTCCATGGAATGACCCGGACATATACGTGCAAACTCCAGGCTGAACTCCATTCAAAAATATACACTATTAAAATATGTGGCTGATTTATCCACATGGGAGGCCTGAATCTTATTACATCAGTCACTTTACAAGAATGTATTTTCCATACTATTGTACGTTATTAGGCTAGATGTTCATTTCCTTAGTGAAACAATGAACAATGACAAAGACGGAGTGTTTTACGTCTAGGAAGCACTGTGTGATTTTATGGAAAATCTGTGCATGATGAACAAGTGTTCATACTGTAGGATGAGTGATAAACAATGTTTAATCACTTTTTGCTACTGGACTAAGGATGCATCTTGTATTACACACTTTGCTGCAGAAAACATGTGTCTCAAGAATTAAAGGGTTATTTTAAGTGTTCAGGACATGCAGCTTGGTTTTCCAGTTGCAACACAAAGAAATGTCCCTGCAAAATGGTAAATGAACCGGACGCAAACGATTCAATCTATTTAAATCAGTCTTGCAGTGTCATATAATGAAGTCAAGCAGGAGAAACAACCGTCAAAAGACAAGTAGTTAAAAGCAGTGACACTTTGGCTGTTACGGAGGTACAGTATGGGATGGGATGGATTATGGATTATCATTACTATTAAGAGCCATTGCATTTTTGAGGGTGTGCTTTTTAATATTACTAAAAATACAAAAACAAAATAACATTTCACAGTAACATAAAATTAGACAAGCAAGCACACAGTGCAGAGAAAGACACATTTATTTTCTCTGCTAAACAGTAATTTTCATGATGACATTATGGACACATTTTTAAACACCCCTTTGATCCAGACTCAAATATCTCAACAAATAGTGATTAGATTGCTATGAAATCTTGTACAGACATTCATGAATGTTTGTTTCTTTGGTGATGCCCTGACTTTTCCGCTGACCTCTGGCACCACCATGACCTCATTTTTGGCCATAATTGATCATTCTTATAGCACTCAATTGTTTTAATCATATTGTGATTTAAAAATCCAAATTTTGATATTTGGAGGCCCTATAACAGATTTGGATACAATATCAAATAACAAACTGTTACAGTTCTTTGTTTTTCCTCCTTCCTGTCTGTGCAAGAAATTATCGTCTGTTTAAAGAGTTTCTTATCACTCATAATTCAAATTTAGTTTGAAGTAATCAAAGAATCTCGTTGACCTCACTTCTCACAAGTCATATTTAGCTGTTGCAGATAGTGCAGACTGAAATGTTTGAGTTAGTCCATCTTTGAATAAATATCATTAGACGCAAACAGTGACATTAACTGAAAATGTCACTGGATACATGAATGTTGACACACTGTCTCAGAAATAACAACAGAGGTACCGAATGTTGTAGTAAAAATAATAAAAACGAAGAATTAACAGTAATAAAACAGTAGTAAAACTTTACTACGTTTATACAGTTCGATTTGTTTAGCTTGTAAGAAACGCTCAGTGTAACTTACCATGATTCATTTCTTTAAGAGAAAATTCACATATATTATGTTATCTTTTATTAGCATGAATACAGGGAAGCGTTGCAGATTTTCACAGGAACAGATCTGATGTTAAAACCACAAAACCTTCTACTTGCTTTTCTTACTTGAAGAAAAACAGATGCATCCTCCTGCTGTCCACGGTAAATTCCACATCCATTTGATCACCAGTGAACTTGTTTGCTCCTCATTCCTCTGAATTTTATGCATCTTCAGAGTCTGGTTTGGGCTTGGCCAGGTTGGCTCTGACTCGAGCCTGGTCCACTGCATCCAGCAGGTTTTTGGAGTCGAGTGCCAGAGTGTGACTGGCTGCCAACATCTGCCGCTGGCACTCCTCCTTCAGCGACGTGACGGAGTTCTGCTGGGCCAGTCGCATCTTATTGATGAGCTCTCCTAGATCCTTGTTCAGCAGTTTCTTTGTGCCCTCGATCTGAAGAGAGAAGGAGAGAAGATCACATCACAATCAAACTTCAGTTTCTCTGTGGTAGGAACAGCTGGAAAAATGAAAAAGACTTCAAGTACATAAAGCTGCATTATTTTTGTTTATCCTCTGATAAAAATGCATCTTGATTTTCATGCATTTTTAAAAGTCAAGTAAGGCTGGTTTTATTTGTGTAGCCCAAAATTACAAATTTGCCTTTGAATGTAAGGAGGCTTTACATTCTGTACAGTATATAACATCCTTATCCTTAGACCATCAATTTGAATAAGGAACTCCCCCCCAAAAAAAACCTTTAATGGGGAAAAAGTGGAAGAAACCTCAAGAAGGATGTTGTGTGTACAGAATAAACAAAATTGAAGAAACACAACACAGAAAAACAGGATGACAAAATAATAGATGGACTTCAACATTTGAAGAATCTGATCAGGGCGACGTCAGGTGCCGCTGAAAAGACACTAATGTAACTGTGTTAAGATACAGTATTTGAAATGCTTTTCTGTGTCCTAAATGAACAGACAGCAGGTACTGTTGGCTGCCTGCATGCATGTACATTATCATAAAAAAAAAGATGGACAGATAATAATTGATACAAAGAGAGATGAAATGAGGCTTACCTCTGTTGTAACAGAGCTGTGCAGAGAAGGCAGGATCTCATCAACACTTTGAATCAGGCTACGAAGAGTGATACCCACCGCCTGAAGGTGGACGAGGGAGGGAGGCAAGGAGAAGTGGAGGGTGAGGCAGAGGGAGGGAAGACAGGAGGTGAGGATGATTAGAAACTTTAACATGGAAACACCCCTTAAAGCATTAATCTATAATTAAATATTCTCACTCTCTTCATCATGAACTCTGCACACACACACACACACACACACACACGGTGATAGACATACTTTGACGGCATTGGTATACTCCGAGGCCGGGAGCCTGTTGACATCATTCTTGAGCTGGACCACCTGTTTCACTATCGCCATGACGCCAGTGTAAACCTGATCACCTGATCGGTCCAGCTCAGCTGTGGCCTGAGACTATAACCCAACACAACACGACCAAATTTAATACAGAGCTCCACTTAAGTACAAAAGATGACAGCTTTACAAAACGTTTTCTGACCAATTTACGGTAGAGAAGTCTTTTTAATTTTACCTGTGTGTCTGCAGGAGGCATGGGAGGCTTCACTGGAGGACCTGACACACACACAGACAAAAAGAAATACATACTGTCAAGCATTTGGTGAAAATGATGCATCGTTGCTTCTTTATAATCTAATATTTCTTTCACATTGTAAACGTTTTACAGTTTCTTATCTTGAAATTTTCCTACGTGGCACCTACATGCTGTAATTCATATTTCAAAAGGGTTTGTTGTGGATTAAACATTACAACTACAAGAGGTTAGAGATAGTAAAGCATGTTTAAAAAGGATTTAAGCTGATGTTAGGCCTCTTCAACTGGACTCACCATTATTTGGGCTTTTCTCAGGAGGCTGCAAATAACAGAGAAAGAGAGAGAGAAAGGATTTATAACTTTAGTAGGTTTCAGTCTCAAACTTCAAGTCAGGTCAGAGGTCAAGTTACTGCTGTAAATTGCCTTTTCTGTAGTGGAGATGCTGAAGACATTTAGCCATCTAACTGAGTGAATCAATTGCGTCTCAGACTGGTTAATTGTGGTATAACATCTTGAAGCACAGCTTTAAATGTTGAAAAATATTTAAATGATGCTGAAATGAAACCTTAAAAGAGGTTTTTCTCAAGTGTTTCTTGACTAATTTAGGGCATACAGTATATTAACAGGTGATTTCTGCCCTCTAGTGGTCAGAAATGTTTAATACAGCTTTAATATATCTCAAATTTGCACAAGAGGAAATAAAAAGACAATAATGTACCTTGGCGCATGAATCTACTCGCACCACAGGATCCTACAGAAAAACACAATGTCACTTACATGTGAAGTTTACAGTGAAAGCAGAGTTCAGTATAATGTACTGTATGTGAAGAAGTCATTTCAGTAAGATATGTGAGTATGAGTATTAATATGAGTTCTGTCATTGTAACATTATTGAATATTTCATCATATTTGGTCAAGCACATGATCTTTACACGTGTCACTTTCGCTGTTTCATCACACTCATAAGACCACAAACAACTTTCTATACTTCCTTTGCCGTGCAGAGGAAGACATGCTTTACTGCTCTGCTGTGTGTGTGTGTGCATGTGTGTGTGTGTGTGTGTGTGTGTGTGTGTGTGTCTCACCAGTTGTTTCTCCTCCTGCTCCAGCCACTGTTTATCCATCAGCATCTCTTTTCTTTGTCTCTGTAAAGTGTCCTCAACTCGCGATCTCTCTTTTTCCCACACTGGCCTAGTATCCCTGTCTGCTGCCTACACATACACACACACACACACACACACGCGCACACACACACACACACACACACATGACTTACAAAAGGACGTTTTGAAAAGCTAAAATATGTGCTCATATTCAGTCATTTTTATAATATGTAACAGCATATCTTGGTGGTTTGTATAATCTATTTGGATTTTAAAATTCTCCTCTTTGTTTAAAACATGGAGTGGTTTGTTCAGCTTTTACTCAGTTTTTAAGAAATTGTTCCACGTCCAGTTTTTACACTCTGGCCCTGAAGGCTGTAGCTGCAGCTGACGTTGCAGAACGTGACTCAACAACAAACTTCCTCCTTATGTTGTGATGCTATCTCGAAGGTTCAGTCATTGTTCTGTATGTACAATATACTGATACTGGTATAAAGTGATTGTGTGCCAGCATTTTCACCATTTGCAGTATTATTCAGCATGATTTCTCTCTGTAAGGGTGCAGGAAGTCACAGCAGGGGGTTCAAATAGCTCAGTTACACCCACCCAAATTTGATCAGTTTTTATGGCATATGTCCTTGTTTGTATGTGTGAGTGCACATTTATCTTTACGCATTTATTTATGTCTGCTGTGTGATTTTGGGTGTGTGTATGACAGAGAGTGTGAAGCGCACCGGTATGCGTGAAACCCGAGGAAGGGTGTTGCCTTGTATTCTGGATGGCTGGTGAGAGAGAGAGAGAGAGAGAGAGAGAGGATTCATTTTTTTATTGTAATTTATTAAAGGAGATATGAGGTGGAAAAAAAAACAATTAGAGGTCATCATTGACAGTATGGTTGTAAAAAAAATCATTTTGATCTTTATTTGAAACTCTTTGGTTGAATCTTAACTTCCTCAGAGGTAGTTGAAAATGCTACTGGAGTCCACATTGAAATAAAATAAACATGTAAATGAAAAAAGAAATTGAAAATGAAAACAATCTGAGCATCAAACAAACAAAATGTTGACCATTTCAGAGTTTAATGCACATAATGTTTACTCCATCCCGATCATTTCATAATTCTTTGGTTAGATAATTTGCTTGCCTGCTAACTAATAAGGTTGTCAGATCATCGCTGTCTTTTAATACAGCTAGTGAACAAACAAACTAAACTGGAATTAGAAGTGAAATTAAATACTGAGGATCATTGTGAAACAAATATATGATGGCTTTGTATTTCTAGAGAGAAAGTAAAGTCACTTCAATACAGTCTGAGTTGTTTGGAACCAGCAACGAGTGACCACAAGAAGAACTGCATCTAAAGTCACTTAAGCGTATTCCCACATTTAGATGTGGTGGTTGTGTGCAATGTAAAGGCTTCAGTGTATTCAGTATTTCAAACATACTGTGCAAGAACAAAAGGATATCTGGTATTTACCTGTAGAGCTTGACTGAGTTGCACCTAATGGTGTGTGTATTACCTTGGGTGGAGGCTCTGTGTGTTTGGGGCTGAGCAGAGATGGGTCGGAGCGTGATATAACATGCCTCGTGTCAACCTCCTGCTCCGTTCTGTGGATCTCACTGTCACACACACACAAACACAGACATCAGTTAGTGTGTATCCAAGTGTCAAATACGTAAGGAAAAATAATATTTACAGTGTAAGAATATATCTTGATTTCACTTTTGTTTTCTTAAGAGGAACTTCTGTATTAACTGATGACATCTGGCTAATAAAAACACTAATTTATTGGTTGTATTTCATTTCATTCACATGATTGGTTCACCCTCCATTATTATATTGAGCATGACATGAAATCCCATCATGCAAAGCTAAAAGAGCAGATTTGAGTCTCTGAAAGTGGCTATTTAAATCTCAGAAAGATGTGTTTAGAAACTATGACTTTAAATTTTCATACCATTAGAAGCATTAAACTTCATGAGAATGAAACAATTATTACAGACTGGCAACTTTGAACATTCCTGTTTTTTACTTTTAAAACCACAGTTTTACCATCAAAACGACTTTAAAACTTTCAAATCTTAGTGGAAGAAGGATGAGAAAAAAAACCCAAAGTGAAGATAATTGCAGGTAAGATGGGTATTTTTGCAGCAGTGATAGTGTGTGTGTGCAGGTACACGAGTGTGTACCTCAGGGAGCAGACGAGCTCGCTGAAGCTGGGCCGGGCTTCTGGCCTGTAGTTCCAGCTGTGGGTGAGCAGGGAGTAGATGGTGGGTGGGCAGAGCTGCGGTTTTGGGAGTCGGATCCCCGACTCGAGCTGATTGATCACCTGCCCGTTCTCCAGCCAGAAGAACGGCTGCTGGGCCATCGAGAAGATCTCCCACACACAGACACCTGGGTGAACACACACAGGTGATAAGCTGTATTGGCTTGCATCATAGTTAAACAAATCTTAACAGTTTTGTCTACCCTCATTTATGTACAGGGGCGGATTTAGTGATTTGGGGGCCCCAGGCAAATGCCATCTTGCTTTATTTTCACCCTTTCTCTAACTGGGAATGTTGGTATTGGCTTTGGTAGAAGAGGTACTCAAAACTTTTTTCTAAACTAAAACTATCAATAATAAAACTATTAATACCACACAATAAAAGTACTGTAAAGTCCTGAATTCAAATTTTTACTACAGTTATGTGTTTTTGGAGGCCTTTTGTAAGATATTTTGGGGTACAATGAGTTAGAATAGTAACATAATTAAATATTTTTCATATCTAAACATCATAATAAATCTACAGCTGTTTGGGGCCCTTTTAGTTGGGAGCCCCAGGCAGTTGCCTACCTTGCCTAATGGTAGATTCCCCTGTTGTTTATGTATGGAGTCTAGAGAGTGCCAAAAAAACAAGAAACTCCTAATTGCTAATTCCCCCTTAGCTTAGTTACTGTTGCTACATATGAAAAGGGTTTCAATCTAGTTTAATACCTTTGCAGTTTACAGTGATAACAGTGGCAAATTTATTACACTGCTTGAGATTTGTAGTATTATTTTGGTACAATGAGTCTCTGATTTCACACAGAAGTAAACAAAAGCAGGCTGCTCATTTTTGTCAGCTGTAGCTAATGTTAGCTGCTGTCTGAGTTGGTGTAAAATTGGTTTCCGGCTGACTTTTTCATGTTTCCTGCTAACTTGTTTTAAAACCACAAAAACTAAAAGACATGCTAAAAATCTTGAGGCTAAAGCTACATGTCCCATGCAAGAAGTTAGCATCCTCTCCAGTTGATGAACATAACACTGTTTTGAAAAAAATATTTGAACAAGCAGAACAGAAGTTAGATTGATGCTTTGCTGTTCACATATTAACACTGTATGTTTTATAAGAGAAAAGACTTGGATGAGGATTAAAACAATGTGTCTGTCAAACATGACACTATATCAGGGAACATTGGCTGCGATTGCTCTACTTCCCCAAAGCTAGATAAAGATCAGGACAGAGCCATAAACTCTAAACATTACTCTAAACTCTGATATAGTGTTACCATTTTGGCTCCTACTAAGTGGATGCTCTAGTTGGGGCTTTTGGGTTTTGGAAAAGCTAAAAAAACAACACCAACCTCCAAACTCTTCAGATACTGAAAGTCCATAATACTTCATGTATAATCTATAGTCTATGATTATTCTGGTGGCACACACATTTTTTTTTAAAACACTTGAACTACCGTTGGATGTAATGCAGTCCACCAAAACATACAACCTCAAAGTCATGAATAGCATTATATTGTCCTCAATGAAGGATCACAGGTGTCAAAATATGTTTCTGTTTCTATCTATGTTCAGATACAGAAAAGACTGAAGAAAAAGACACGAGAAAAAAAGTTTCTATTTTTATCACAAGAATCTAGCCTCCAACATGCAGGCCACAGTAGCTTCCTACAATCACATATAAGATGTGCATTGAGACAAATGTTTTTCTCACCAAACATCCAGACATCACTGGCCGTGGTAAAGCGTCTGAAGTTGATGGATTCTGGTGCCATCCATTTGATCGGTAATCGACAAACCGAGGCTGCACAGAGAAGAGAAATAGACAAAAAAAAAAAAAGAGAGAATGGAGGATGTCTTTATGGTATGCATGCTGTATGCAATTACACCCAAAATAAACTTCTACCTCTTTAACAAAGGTGCTGTCCTGAAATGTTGACCACAAACACTGTATGCAATTGTGAATGTTTTTGTACCTTTGTAATAGTCTTGATCATCAACATAGCGAGACAGACCAAAGTCACCAAGCTTGACGCACTCAGAGGACGCCACCAAGATATTTCTAACGGCTATATCTCTACAGCACACAGACAGAGCAGAAACCACAAACACCAACATTAAATATCACTATATACATAATTAGGTCAAATGTTACATATTTCAATAAATATTTTACTCTCTGCAGAATAACAAGGCCATCCAAGGCCCGTTTTGTAAATACACTGGGACAGAAATGGCAACAGTAACTTAATGATACAATACTTTCTTTCCTGAGATGCCCTGGCTTTTTTTTTACTTTTTTCTTGTAAAAAATGCATCACAAATAAAGGAGGTTGCTGGTCTTCTCATACCTGTGCACCATGTTGAGGCCCTCCAGGTAAGCCATGGCTTTGCAGATTTGTAGACAGTACAGGATTAACGTTGTAGTTGAGATGATGTACTGCTGCTGATTGAGATAGTTCCCCAACTGCCAGGATGCAAAAATATCTACTTTACCAAGATATTTGACTATTTTAAAGTGGATTTTTCCTATGCATGATATCACCATCCCCAACTATGTCCACACAACTACCTGTAAATGGAGCATCTAACATGAGCAGTTTAACTATTTTATGATGACCTTGTTTTACACATATACAAATCAGCCCTACACACACACACACACACACACACACACACACCTCTCCAAGTTCATAGAGCTCCATGATGATACAGACAGGATCAACCTCAATGACTCCGATTAGACGCACAATGTGGGGATGATCCAAATTTTTCATCAAGCCTACAACAGACAGAGCAATGCACCACATTTTTATCATTCATTTATGAGACAGAAAATAAATGAAGGTTAACTGACAGGAGACAAAAAGGAAAAGCTAAAAAAAAAGCTGCTATAATCAATATTTTTATTTTAACACTGAATTAAATGACTGTCGCTCATAGTGCTAAAACAACAGAGACTTATCACCTAACTCTGTAATTCTCCTCAGCTCTACAGCGCATTGTAGCCTCTTCTAGTTCATTGCTGGCGGTGGTTTTGCGGCACATTTACTGATGGGTTCTGTTTCACAGCTCTCATCAACCTCATTTAGCAGCAGCAGGCAGCTGTTGAGCTGTGAAACTGAATCAGATACGCTATACGCTACCTGACCACAAGGCAGACAGAGCAAAGTTAGTGACTATCTAGCTTCAGTAGGTGAAGAAAGTGAAGCACTTCGTTGCTAGGGCCCAATATTTTTTGCTCAGGAGTCGATGGGGACCAAAAATAGCCAAAAAGAGAGTGAATACTGGACTTATATTCATCAGGTATAGAAACACTACTCAAAATGAAAGCTAATGTTGTTTGCTAGGTGTGCAAAATCCTTTAATGCAGCTTTAAAGTACATTTCTGTGAGAAAAGTGTAGCCACAACTAATGACCGTTCTTCTCCACCGTCAGACCAAACTGTTCACTTTTTGCTCAAGAAATTTCAAAATAAAATGACCATAAAATTTGAACCGAGTGCATGAAGATGTTTGATTTTAACTGTTCGACGGCTGCTAAAGCTCTCAGAAAAGCAAAATCATCAATACGATGTTCGTTATAAGCCACGCCTGTCTTGATTTTATTTCAAAGTTTTCAAAGTGACACATATTATTGCATGTCTTGCTCGAGGGCATCCTATAGATTACAAACTGTGTCACACAAAATTACTGGCAACTTCAGCTAAAATAATTTCTTTCTAGAACTAAACTATGCCACTCACATAGGAACGATTATGTATGACTCTTGTCTAGCCCGCAGCCCCCAGTCTGACTTTTTTCACAAAGCCACAGGCAACAGGAAGTCGATTACAGCAATCTTCTGACTAATGCAACATGCAAAACCCAGAAATGTTTCAAACGGAGATATTGCACTATGCTATATATTGTACTTTGATATTGCTTGTTTCTTTTTTTGTATTTCCTGTGAATAAAACAATGGTACACTAAGTAGTTTGCTACTGCAGTGATTTAACTTGTAACCAGTTAAGGTTTCCTGTTATGATCCTCCATCAGGCTTTGCAGCTGTTTCACAAATCTTTATACAAACCCTGATGTGCACATCAGTGGAAATAATCACAGCAACAGCTACATACTCACCAGCTTCACTGAGAAACTTCTCCTTCACATCAGCTGAACAGTCCTTGCATGTTTTAATGGCCACACGGATCCTCTCCCCTGTCTGCAAACACACACACGCGTGTACATTACGTGAACCACGACTGGGCACTATTCTGTGCATTTAGTAAATGCAGAGGTGACAGATTTTATTTAGATCCCTACAGTGATGTTTGAGAGTGAACAGGTGAACTCACTGGGCTTTTATAAAATCCATCATGAACCTCCCCGAAGAATCCCTCGCCCAGGATGCGACCCACAACAACATGATCTCTGGAGATCCCGTACTTCTCTGAACATACAAACATAAAGAAACTGAGGGATGGGTTAAGTGGATACAAATATGTTCACATTTTTGATGAAACTTCTAACTATCCAAGTAAAGAAATCCTTAAAAAGCTGAAATTTAATTTGTAAAAATGTGTTTCTCACATTACAATAAAAACACCAGTTTAACACCAACCATAATCCTTTTTTTTTAATCAACACAACTATAAATGCAACTGTACAGGTGAGTGACATATGTTAAAGCTGGTAAATTAAAGAAGAAAGAATTCAGGTTCAGTGTTTGGAAATTCAAAGTATCTTAAGTCATTGACAGGACAGGTTCACACCTTCTGTATCACACTCTGTATTTGTATATGTTGCAAATGCATTTTTTGTAAATTATTTCTGAGGAAAGGTTCATCAGTATATATACAGCTTTAGGTTTCCTGTCTGCTTCATGTAGGCAGTTTTCAAAATGAAAGACAAATGTTGTGGTTGAAGCTGAAACCTGGTGGCAAGCATGACAGAATGAACATTATGCTTACAGACAAAAAACCAAAAGCTACATGCAAAGTTTTTTTACTGACTGTCACGGGGTTATTAGTTAAATTCCAGGGTAATTTTTAGTGCAGTTTTGAAAGTTTAAACTTTCCACTCCTGTTAATTTAGAAAATTCCAAATTTTGTATTGTTTGTCATATGTTGTAATGATTGTTCAACACATTTCTTTCTCAAAGAGGAAGAGAGCAACATGAAGATGATTTGGTCCTGTTTCATGTTTTTTTTTTTTCCATTACACCTCATCACCTCATCTGATAACCAAAATAACATAATCACTGAAATTTCTTATCTGATTGCTTGGTCAGGAGCATTAAGTAACAGCAGATACGGGTTTCTGAAGTATTTTCAGGTGTCAGTAAAACATGACTCACCAGAAGAGTCTTCTGTTTTCTCTGGAATCTCAGCATAAATATCTGAATCTGAGGTTAAAGGGGGCAAAAAACAGAAGAAGAAGTTGATTAGTCTGCTAAAATTAGCAGGATGTAGAACAGCAGAAGTAAAAATTAAACATGCATACTGAAATGGAACAAAATGACTCAAACGCCTACACCTGATGCATCTGTCAAAATCAGACATTAGACTTACTTGTTCCTCTATCAGGAACACTGGAATCACCACTGGAAGAGAGAGAAAGACTTTTAGGGAGTGTAATGTAACAGCTTAATACTCTTAAACCAATAATATTACCAATAAACAGAGGAGTATGTGCTCTTTGAGTGCAACCTAACCAGAAAGCCAATTGCTATGTATTTGTGGCTGTTTACATTTCTCCTTTATTATAAAGCAACCAGTCAATGATCAGCATTATTTAAACATCTGTGACCTTTGGTCCAAGAGGGAAAAAATAACTAGATCACAAAAGGTGTGAAGAGGGAGGGTGTGAAGATAAAAATATGTTTAAGAGGAATTTACTTTCCAATATGATTCATTTTTTAAATGTGTTTTCAAAGACTGAACACACTCACTGTTGTGTTGGGATGGCAGGCAGTTTTGGTCTTGTGTCTCTCCCTGTAAAAAAAACAACCCTTTTGTTTATCTGAAGTTTTTGCACTTACATCTCCTTACTAAATAGAGAGACTAGAAATTAAAGGAACATTACAGATTTTTATAACCAGGGTCATATTTTCATATTGTTGGGCATAAAAACTGCTGGATAGTTTAGCATCTTCTGATTGAAAAGAGCATATTTCCATCTTTGTTACCAGGAAAGCACATGATGCAAAGTGTACCTTTGCTGGGCCTGACAATGAGCGAGGTCTCAGAGCCGCTTTCTAGCCGACAGTAGCCGTCGATCAGGTCAGCCATGTTCTCTGCTACAGCTAGGGACGAGGTTTTCACCGACAGTGGCTGAGAGGTTAAACACAAAGGATATTCATATATGTGCTCAACTCGCATGTTAACCTCAGAAGTGCAACTCTGAGGCCAGAGCATATTACTGCATATGAAAAGCATCTCCTGACTGTGTCAGTCAAACACATAAAGGCTTGCACCTGTCGGGGTATGCTGATGGCTTATTTTAACCACATAATTCTTTTTTATTTAAAAAATCAACATTGTGCGGAATGATCTCACACCTGCAGCTATCAGATCGGTCATTTCTGAAGACATTGCACTGACACCAATACGTTTTGCAAGCAAGAGCGAGAGACATAAATGAGAACATAAATTAAAACTCATAGATCCTTTGTTTTATAAATGTAAATTAATGGCTAAAGGCTGGCATCCTGTGGTGGATTTGCAGGTGTTAATGAAGGAGGCTGTTTGTATCACAACCTGATTAGCATGGTGAAATTTTTAATGAGCAAGATTAAAACCTACTCTCTTAACAAATGAGGCTCAAACCATCTGCAGATGTATATCTATGAATATTTAACATTATGGTTTTGAACTGATGATGAGACAGGATATGGCTAAAAGAGAAAGTGACGAGAGTAATCATAGATAGGTACGTATATAAGTGTTTGACTAAAAGGTCCAACACAGCTGAGCCTTGGTAGCCCCCCAGTCCCAATGATGGTGCCCAGAGTTCCAATTTCAAGACGGCCATTTTTGGTCATTTTCTTTTTTTTAACACCTCCTTTTTTCTTTTGCTTACTCTTACTCTTCCTTCCTATTTCTGTATTTTCTCTTTCAGTTATAAATACGCTCATATACATATACACTGCTATTGGCAGCTATAACTGGCTTGCATTATAATATCTGTTGTTATCACTATTAATATTATACTGTATTTCTTTCACATTTTCTTGCTTTATGTTTCCACCTCTGTCTGTGATTATGTACTGTCACTATGCACCAATAATAAAAAAAAAGAGTAGGCATAAGTAAAGAATTAGCACTAAGGTAGTTTGAGCTTCATTTTCCCCTACAGTGTTTTCAAAAGAACATCCTCTGTCACTCTAGCTTTTTGACAGACATCTGCATTTGAATGGGTTAAGGTTCAAGTTAAAGGAATAGAAGATTGATACCACTTTTATATCTGTATGTTAAAAAAAAGAAGCTACAACATACTGAAAACAAGGGGAAACAGCTAGTTTACCTGTTTGGGTCCCTCTATTTGGACGGTGAGCAGAGCGTGACCGTCACTCTCTGCAGAGGTAGAGATACTCTGCACCTGAGAGTATTTAGCCATACAGGAGGGCTGGAAAACAGGCAGAGACAAAGATGTTAAAAGTAGAAATAAAGCAAGAGTAAATGGCAAATGGCTGTAGAGTAAATGCAGTACAAAAGTTTATAAAATCAAGAAATCTCAGAAAAGCTGAGAGAAAGAGAGAGTGAGCTCACGTTTAAGTCTTCACTTTGTTGACTGATGCCGTTAGGACCAATGACCAGTTCTATTGCTACATCCCAACCAAGCTATGGGCACAAGAAACACACACACACACACACACACACACACACACACACACACACACACACACATGCCTGGGTAAGATGTCTTATTTTGACATAAGAATACTATTAGTAAAGATATCTCAGGAAATCATTCAACTTTTGTGGAGGGATTTAACTGCAAAACAGATCAAAGTCAGAGTGGTCAGAGGAATTTCCAAACTTTACTAGAAGACAATCTGGTTGGAAATGCTGACTGCTTCAATAATACTAAATTTAACAAGAAAACTAACGTGTGCACGCATCAAACTCTCACTCACCACTAGCTGGCAGGCGAAGTTCTCCTGTGTGTAGCTGCAGAATTGAGCCAGTGTGCTGAAGAACTTGGCAATGCACTCGTCCTGTTTCAGAGTGGAGTAGCCCTGGAACGTGTCCTGGATCATCCGACGCAACCGCTTAGGCTGATACACGTTGCACAAAGACAAACAGCAATCATTTAAAGTTCATTGTAAGAACTTTAACACATCTTTAGGGCAGAGAAAAGAGACGCTCAAAACAGGAAAATTACTTTACAGCAGTTGTTTTGACTCTCTACCTTAATATTGTTGATCAGCTCTTTGGGAAAGAACAAGTCCAGCCCCACGTCCTTCCTAAGGGAGGAAAGTCAGACCACAGTCATGAAACAAACACCCCTTTCCAAAAGCATACAGAGCCAGGATTCAAACCCTCTTATTGCAAAGCTTCATTGCTAACCACTGAGGCACTGTGCTGGCCATCAGGTTTGAAGCTCTCTCATGCTCATTTGTATCTGCTTGAGTATCATCCAATCTATGTTGGTTGTCATTTTAACCACAGACCACTTCTGGTCAGTTCACTCTTATTTCTCAGGCCTGTGATTCCTCTCCATATAGATATCTTTGTGGTATACACACAGTGGTTAGATAGCTACTGAGATAAAGTATGTGTGCTGCAGTGGATGTCAAAGGTTTCTCTTCTGTTGTTTGATGATGCATTGTAACAGAAGTTTTATTACAACAAAATATATATAAAAGGGAAATTGCCTAAATGGAGGGTTATGCAGGCATACAGTAGAACAATCATGCTTGACTTACTCTAATAGTTCAAAGTTGGACTTTTTCTCCAGTCCATTTGGATTCATGTCTTTGTAGAATCTCCTGTGGGCAAAATAAGTGAACACAGTGTTTATGAATGACTCAAACACTGCTCACAAAGAGACCATTTCCAGTTGTTGTTCTGTTTTCTTGGATCTGGAACACTGAGAGAACAAGGGTGAGGTGGTGGTTGCTCAGTACCTTATTTCCAGACAGCCAAGCTGTAGGGCCATCCCCTCGCTGACCTTAGAGGCGTACCGCTGCATGTATTCACTTCGCACCTGTGGATAACACAGTCACACATCTGACGCTCACTACAGCCGTTATCTAACTGACTTCACTTTGCAAATACGTTCTCACCCACAAGTTCTAAAACTTTGCAAAGGTTAATGTACACACACATACTGACGTATTACTGACCTGCTGGTAAAAGTAGAGCAAGGTGGTTCTGTCATCATCGAATTTCTTGACAAAGTCTGATGGGATGTATCTGATCCTCAGGTCATATCTGGACAAACAACCATCACTTGATCTCTGTTGCCATAAGTCTACATTTACTTAATTACATAAATGTCTTGTATACAAACACAATGTGCTATGACGATTAGTACTATATATAGCACATGAAATATTAGCATGGACATTATCAAACTAATGGCTGGATTTTTTTTCAGTTTCTCTAAGGACATTCATGGCCCACAGAGGATGAATCCTAGTGATCCCCCGCCCCTACCTCTAGTGTCACCATCAAGAAGGTCATTGTAGACAAGATATTGGACTATTCAAAGTAAAAATATGATATATTTCAAATATATGTGCTGTAAATGAAGCACGACCAGACAAAGACAGAAGTACTGACCTCCACTCAGCCTCAAGGTGCTGCTGCTCATAGCGCTGGGTGAGTTCAGACACAGTCAGGTCTGGGTGCAGCCAGTGTATCTCTGAGGACTTGAGGTGATTGAGGAGGAGGCCATAACAGTGGTTGTGTTTTATCTCTGGACCCACACAGCCGCTAGACAGCACCGCATTGATGATGGACTGGGACATAAGAGAGTATACGGTGAATTTGAATAAAAATCATGTTGATAGTTGCAGTATTAAAGCCTCATCTACCTAATATACTGTTTTCTCTGCAATGTCTGTGTGAGTGTTAGTAAAGTGAAGTTTAGTACAGTGGAGTAAAGTGGAGCATATAGCGGTATATATAATGCAGTGAGGTACAGTAGAGTACAGTTGAAAGAAGACTAGTAGGAAAATAAAATACAGTACAGTAAAGAGTGGAGTGCAGTGGTGTACAGTACAGTAAAGTACAGTGGAGAACAGTAGAGTGCAGTATAGAGTAGAGTATAGAGTACAGAGTAGAATACACTAGAGTACAGTAAATAGTACAGTATAGTACAGTAGAAAGCAGTATGGTAAAGTACAGTAAAGTACAGTGGAGAACAGTAGAGTGCAGTATAGAGTAGAGTATAGAGTACAGAGTAGAGTACACTAGAGTACAGTATAATAGAGTTGATTACAGTACAGTAGAAAGCAGTATGGTAGAGTTCAGCAGAGTACAAAGTAGAGTACACTAGAGGACACTATAGTACAATAGCTTATAGTACAGTAGAAAGCAGCAGCACAGTAGAGTACAGTGGAGAACAGTATGGAGTAGAGTATAGAGTACAGAGTAGAGTACACTAGAAAGCAGTATGGTAGAGTAGAGTACAGAGCAGAGTATAGTACAGTAAAGTACAGTAGAGTACAGTAGAATACAGTAGAGTATAGTAGAGTATACCCTGACAGTCCATCCCTCTTCACAGCGGACCAGTTTGAAGTTCTTGCCCAGGTTAGAGTTGTTGCTAAGGAAACACACTTTGATGATCTTCTTCGGGAAGATGTTGTCCCTGGAGAAAGTTGTCGTGGGAGACGCGTCCGAGAAGTCTGGCTGGCTGGTAGGAGACATGCTCCTCCAGGACAGGGTGCTTGTGTCCCCCGACATCACATACACTCAACACACAGTGTTGCTACGGCATATATACATACACGTTGTCACGCCCACACACACCATTTCATTCGCTGTCTGTTCTTTCTCTCTTAGTCACATCATATAAGCACATAAAACACATATATACATCGACACATCAAAGCTGGAGACAGACAGGAAATGGACACAACATGATCATGCTGTTGTATTTGAGGAATGTTCAAATCTCGATAAATGATCCGACGTCTGCTGTACTCACCAATCTTGCACAAGCTCCCCCGCTAAGCACGAGCAAAGTACTGTCAGTCTTTAAAACTGAGGACAAGTCGATGGCAGCAACACACAGCCTTCATTTAACTTTGTAAAGTGCGGATTTGATCGTTTGTTCTTTCTTTGACAGCTTAACCGACCCAAAAAAACGTATCTGAAGCTGTACTCTTGAAGAAAAGACACATCAGTAACTGAAAGAGGAAATGGTACTAAGGGAACAAATAAGGAAGTTGAAGCGCTGCTAACAGAAAAACTGATAGGACTGATGCAACTACGGTGTCAACCCCCCCGCCCCCCCGCCAGTTTCACATGCAGTGGCACAGTCCAGCGAAACCTCATTCCACCCCCACCGCTCAAAGATGGGCATGGTTTACAGAACTCTCACTTCCTCTCCCAAAAGTTTTGATGCGCAAATGCAAAATACAGGTGATTTTCTTTCTCTTTTTATATCAACTCCTTTCAGTACAACAAGCACAAAATGGAAAAACAAAACACAACCATCCTTTAAAATCTAAATTAATATGTCGATGTGGTAAATTTCACATGTTCTTTTAAATATGGCTAGCCCAGCTGTAGGGATGGAAATGTTGGTTTGGTTCAGACTGAAATATGTCATTAACTGTTGAACTGAGTTTGATGAAATTTTGTATAGACATGAATGGTGTCCACAGGATGAATTGTAGTAACTTTGGTGATCCCCTGATTTACTTAAGCGTCACCATCACGTTGATTTATGACCAAATACCTGAAAAATTAACCACATCCCCAATGAACCTCCCTTATAACCTCATAGAGCTACTGGCATTTATGCAGTCATGGCTAGAAACTTGTAGACAAGTGAAATGATCAATTTCAGATCCATATTTTTTCCTATTCTTGAATATACTTACTTGAGCATTTTCCGTCATGTTTGTTTGACCTACTTCTGACTGTCTATGTCTGTGTCATCGTGTGGAGTGAAATAGTGAAATATGTCTATGATCATCAGTTTATTTTGGATGTAATGTAACAAAGACTTTCGCTATGAGAAATACTGGCTGGGAGGTAAATCAGCTGAGCACGCTTGGCCTGCTAGTGGATCAAAAGGAGACCACATTCTTGCCTAACTCCCCCGTCAATGCTAGTCACTCGTTGACATGCAAGAGCTGTCTACATCGAACTGAGATGTGTACTTTTCTCTCTAAATGCACTTTAATGCACTGTTCTAAGTGCTCGTTCTTTTTTTTGTTTTTTTTCTCTTGGGATTTATATGTTTTATTAATTTTTTTAAAGGGAATTTTTAGATAAACAGTATATCTTTATCCTTTCTGTTGCTGTTGCACTGCTGTGGGCTGGGAGGAACAGCATTTTGTTTTTTTGTGTATACAAATACACAAGAAAATGACAAGAAACTAAATCTTGAAATCTTGAAATCTTGAAATTTTGTAGTGGTCAGACTAGCATTTGACACAACAAGTGCATAATCGTAAATTTAAACTAATTAGCTTGGAGAAATGCGATTTTAGGGTTATTTTGGGTCATACAGTCCCAGATAGCATACGGAAGTGGGCCACTTCAGGCAATGATGTGGCATCGCTGGCCTTCTTCTGGCCCAGATGAAAATGGATGTGAGCCTCAAATGACCCACATGTAAAATAGCAAATATGACCTAAATATCCCAAATCAAATGTGAGCCTTTTTTGGTAAAGATGCGGTGCTCTCAGGTATGTTTATTATGGATGTGGGCCAGTTCTGGTCTATCTGGTCTGTTCTATGTTGACATATGGCTTGCTAGTGGCCCAGATCTGGGAAACAGGAGTGGATCACCCAACTAAGTGGCATCATTCCACGCAGTATGTGGGCCAGGTGAAAATGCCAAAAGTGTCAGGTGTGGGCCGGATCTGGGCCATATCAATTTTGCTATCTGGGGTACTATATCAAATTCTTGTCGTTACTCTGCACTGCGTGGTATTCCTGAATTAAAAATGACATTTCTCTGAGATGGAAAGCAGTTATGCAAAAATGTGGCCTACACTTAGTCCCCCAGACTCATGTGACATCAACTTAACCTGTTCAGAAGTAGTGAGACATAGGTGGAAGTCTGACCATGAGGCCGTTGATGGAAAATCCCCTTTGGCTGTCTGGTTTCAGATTCCACCTCAGTGGTTTTGTTTTGCTTTTGTTAAGTTCAAAGCAGAGTTAGTTTGAGCACTGTTTGAATGTGTGTGGTTTGTTTTTGGGTCATGAATGTAGAAAAAAATGAACACATGACAACAATAAGCACTCTGTCATTTTCAGAAAACAGCGTATCCTCCTCAAAGTAGTCTACTATCTATTAGAAAAATGAGAAAGGAGAAAATAGAACTACATTGTTCATCTGGTTACCCAATTAGTGACTATACATTTAATTTTTGCTAACATTAAATTGGCATAATCTTAGCAAGCACCTAACAGCCACAAGAGAGCATTCTTCACTGCTGCTTGCAAGTCAGGTTTAAAGATTATTTTTGGATGACTGTTTTCTCTTGAATTACACATCAGTGAATACTAGCGTTAGTCTGGTCTGGTCTATACCTACACCTTGTTTATCCCACTTGCATTTCATGATAAATAATGGCCTTCTATCTAAAGCACATAACAACTGAAGTTTATTCAAATATGTAGACAAGTTGATTAAGATATGTTGGCTGCTGAGCCCCAAAAGACAGAGTGGTTATGTTGGTTATCTTAGCTCAACCCAAGTGTGTTTCTAAGCTGTAGGTTGCTGCAAATATACTGTATTTTGTTGCCAAGCTGTACTAAAACCTGAGACATAATAGATGATTTGTTACATGCTGTTTTCAGGTACTTTTTTGTGATAAACCCTGAGAGGAGAACAATGGCCAGTCAGAGGAAAAAATGCCCAAAGAAGACAAAAAAGCTGACCGTGAATCCCCATCACCACGCAGGCTTCATAAAGGGAAGTTAGATGTCCTTCTTGTTTAAAATTTTTCTCTCTGTCATTCAATTGTTTCTCTTTATCTTTCTCTCACTCTGCTCAATTTTCATTCTTGTTTCTTTCTCACTCAGGACATTTGTGTTATCCTGCAATCTGTTTGTTTGTGCTTTTATGTTTTTTTAAACAGTAGTTTGCAAAGCAGCTGCTGTTTAGACTCATGACTAAGTTTTGCTGGCAGCTCAAGATATTATAATTAACAGATTTACATTGACTCACATTGAAAGGGCATGAACCTTCAGAATTAATTTTTCAAATACATATTTGAATATATTTGGTATATTTGAAAGCCTCTGAATAAATTTTCAGTTCCATAAAGCTGTTACTTGTCATATCCTCTTTTGTGATAGATGTTAAGGGTTACGCGTATCAGACCAGGCGTACACGTGTTTTTCTAAAGTGATCTAAGGGTGATGTGATGAGGTGGAAATTATATAAGCTGAGAGACAGAATGTTTTAGTAAAACATTGTTTGATTTGGTTGATAACTAGCAGCACTTATTGTGTGTGTTTTTATGCGTTTGGTGACGAAATGTACGGAAAGACTTATGGTGAGCAGGCTGACTTGCAATTTGCATACAGACAACATATAGGCACTGATGATGCAATCAATAGCTTAGTGCATATGGTCACTTAACACCAGGAGAAACCAAAGGCCTATGTTAGACTATTGTTTGTTGATTTCAGCTCTGCATTCAATACCTTGCAGCCACACATATTACTCAACAAATTAAATCAGTTCAGCGTCAACCCATTCATCATTAGGCGGTATCATGCATTTCTTACCAACTGCACCCAGCAAGTCAGAGTGAACATAACTGTCTCTGAGCCCACAACCATCAGTACTGGAGTGCCCCAAGGGTGTGTTAGCTCACCTGTGCTGTTCACTCTCTACACAAATGAATGTACCAGCCATACTGAAAATGTACACATTATTAAATTAAATCTGATGACAATACCATTCTGGGGCTCATGCAAACTAATTCTGATGTTCAGATGTATAAGTCTATCATCCATAACACCATCTTATCCTCAACACAAAAAAAAAACACAGAGGAGATGGTGGTTGACCCCAAGTCTTTCAGTGATCATTCACAAGTGGTCATCCACGACCATATCATGGCGCAGGTGGACTCCTAAAGGTACCTGGGCATCAAACATGGACAACAAACCAGAGGCTGCACTTCCTGAGAAGGCTCAGAAGCTTCGGTGTGACCCAGGAAGTGCAGCTTCTCTTCTATCATGCAGTAGTAGAGAGCCTCCTGCACTATGGTATCTCTGCATGGTTTGGTAACTTGACAGTTCAGTCAAAGGCCCAAATCAACAGACTAATACAGACAGCCATGAAGATTATGGGAGTTCGTCAACATCCCAGTCTTCAGGATATTTTTCAGCAAACCATAATCAGACAGGCACAAAAAATCATCTCAGATCCAACTCATGTTCTTCACCCTGACATCAGCTCCTCCCATCAAACAGACAGTACAGAGTTATCTTAAACAGGCACAACCGTTTCAAACACCCATTGATTAATCGTTTTTGTGTGATTCATTTTATTATTCTACATACAATTATTAATTTACATAGGAGTCAACATTGCATAATATTATTCTTATTTGATCCTTAGTTGTGTTACATCTTGTAAAGTCGGTTTACATATGAGAGATACAAACTAATAATTGATTATACATATCTGAGATATCACTGCCGACGATGGTTTACAGTCCAGTGATGAATTATTGATATGGATGCTGTAGAGAGCCGCACAGCCGCGCGTAATGACTGTTTTGGCTGTTTGAGAACCTCACCGGTGCAGCACAATCTGTGAAACTGCGGTGCAGCGAATTGATATGAAAAAGGGCTGATTAAGGGCGTGTCTTTATCCATTTATGGCTCATTGTAGGAGTGTAAATGAGGCTCGTGCACGTGCGCCTAGTTCCACAATGAAAACACAACTTTATAAACCTGACAAAAAGAGTGTGTCTGCATATTTCTGGCTTTGTGCGTGCGTGTGAGTTTTACGCATCTGGCCCCAGACGTGTAAACGCCTTAATGTTGCAAGGTTAGTGAGTGTTTTAAAGTCTGTTTAAAATGAGAATGTTGACGAGTGAAAAGGAGTCCAAAGCGTCTCTAGTTACAGCAGAAATAGAAAATGTCAAACTGCCAAATACCACTGTGACAAATGATCAGGAGCTCAATAAGATAAAAAGGCAGTCTTATAAATGCTAACTGCCGGAGAAAATATTTTTTGACCGCTTCCAAGAGCCTGTTAGGAGAGTGTGGAACTGGTAAACTTAAAACAACGTGTATTAATACTTACACTGTACGGTGTTCAGCTTCTTGTGCTGCTTATCACATAGCGCTAATTGTCAGTTAATGTTAGTTAACGGGTTATCTGTTAATGTACAGATAATCTGTTATCTGTTAATACAGCCTTTATTGCTTTATTGCTATTATTGTCACACATTAACTTTATTGCGGGGGCGGGAGAAATCTTGCTGATGTCCTGCGTCATGACGGAGACACCGGGAAATGTCGTGTCTGTTTACATGCTGCGTCACATGTAGTTTTAAATGAGGAAATCTGCAACTTCCTTTTAAGGGTACAACGTCCAGTTCAAAACAGGGCATGCTAAACTGTTTGGCCGTTGTATAATCCTTGCCCTTTTTGGCTTTTTGTTACAGTTCAGAAAGTTTGCAATAACACAATAAAGGACATATGACAGTAAGCAAGGGGAGAGGAAAATATCATGGAGAACTGAGAGGTCTTAACACTTGTTTTACTGAAAAACTTCACACATCAAAGGGACACGATACTGTATATGAATGCCTAGTGTGATATCCTGTTATTCTTAGCGCAGCATATCAATTTTTCTCACCTACAGCTCAACCCCTTGAGCATAGATGGCAGAGCATTGTTAAAATTTGATAGAATAAGGTTGCGTGTAAAGAAGACTAGAAACAGGGTGCAGAGGCAGTTTCCGCTCACAAAAATCCAAAGATCCTGTTTTCATGAACGAAGGCCCAGACACCTTGACGCATGACTGAATAAATACCATAGTTGCTGCATTAGTGGTTAACATTAACCCATGATATCAGTTCAAAGAAGAGCACTGCTGCACTACTGCATATTGTTGGCTAGTAGGCTACACCTAAATATAGCTTACAATTCCAATAATACATTGGGTTTATGTGGTGTCCATTAGTGAAAAGTGAGAATATAATGATAGTATAATACATGTCCGCTATGATATTGCTTTAATGACCTTACAGTATTCTTGTTGGGAGTTATCCTTAATAATTTTTCCAATGTTCATGCAAGGAATTTAACTTGAATAAAATTTTGCAGGCTATGCTACGTAGTTTCCAGAAACATTAACAAACTACTCTTAACTATTTCTATCAGTAAAACCTATGCAACCTGGTATCACACCAAAGCATGTAATACACCTGCTGGTCCACTGTATCAGTGACTATGTTTACACACACAAAATATTCAGGTTTTTGCCCTTATTCCAAAAAGGACAATATTCCCACTAAGCTGTTTACATGGCTATTGAAAATGAATATTCCACTAATATTCCCGTTTACATGCAGCCGTGCATACTCTGATCAAAATAGGAATAGGAATAGGTATGTACAGTATGTAAATAATATGTGATCTTAGCTGTTCTGAGCACAGTTTGTATACAAGTGAAGACACTGCACTTTGGTCTGTAATGAGACAAGAGACACTTGTTGTATATGAGTTGTGCACTGACTTTATATGTGCTGTGATTCTTAAATAGTCTACACAATTACAAATTTTGCCATAAGTGTTTTTTTTTTCATTATTTATTTAACCCTCTGGCATGTTTGAATGTCCAGTGGAAGGGGAGGGACTTTGCCTCTCTATACATGCCTGTACTTTTCATGCCTAGACAAGGCAAATGTGACACTGACACAGTGTCCTCTAGTGGATCAACAGGTGTATTACATGTTTTGGCATGATACTGTTACCTGACGTGCTAGATGTTATGTTACACAGAACCATCTGATAAGTCGTCCTTGGAAACTGTTTGGAAAAGGGCAGGCACTTTCAAAAAATACTCGGCAGGCGATTGGATGAACCATCTGTCTATCACCGTCTATCACCATCTTACACTGCAAGGCAGCTGAATTCATGAGATAACGAGATCAGCAAGAATCCTCAAAGGACACTGACAGTGGTTCGGACACATTGAAGCCCAACAAGATGGATTCTCGCATGACCTTGTAATGTCATGATCTCAAGAATCCAACTGCCTTGCAAGCTAAATGATACTGGTCTGACCTGTAAACTTGAGAGTCCAGCTGAGGGCGATACAGCCCAGTTTGACAAAGTGGACGATAAAAAGCTTTCCCAGTCAATGAATTAATAATGACATGTCCCTGCAGTCATTTGATGAAATCAATTTGAGATGGGAGTTATGGGTCATTGAATGAATAAGTGCATTAACACAATTTATGCTCACTGCAGACTATTTCTGAACAACAATGAGCCACTCTTCAAGCTGTAACTTACTAAAGTAACACTACTTAAATCAATAGTATATTTACCTGATTTGCCTCTTCATATAATGAAATATTTTTTACATCACATTTTAGCAGTTATAAAACTTAAGACTTTATGTAAACTTTATTGAGACTAAACAAATTATTTTGAGTGTTACATTACGCTCTTAAATTTGTTTTCAAATGGAAACATGGATGGTTTATCAATGCTTTTTAGAAGGCAAGAAAACAACCATTGCATCAGGGTGTGCCTGTGCCTGTTGGGCAATATCTGGTCTTTAAAAGAAGGGAAGTCTGCAATAACTGCTTCACTCTCAAAGGAGACAACAGACATCTATCGCTGTCCGCTCAACAGGTGAGGATTTTACATTATTTTGTAATTTCAGACCATTTTGAAGACACAGACATTTGACATTGTGGGTTTCAAGATGAGTTCAAGTACTGAGAGGGTTCATTTAAAAGTATAATCCAAAACAATAGTAATAAACAGCTATTTCTGTCATCTGTTAGCATTATAAAAATGTTTCAAATGTCTAACTGCAACTCTTATATATGGTTTGAATTAGTTAAAAAGGTCTTTTAATTTATTTCTTCTTGGAAGGGGAGGGACTTTGCCTCTCTATACATATACTTATTAACAGCTTATTTACAGTGGCTGAGAGAGCTCAAGGCACCACAACTTAAGAAAACACAGGAAAATATATGTGTTGTGCATCATTTGACACACATTATTAAGCTTATTTATGCTTTGAATTGCTTAAAAATGTCTTTTAATTTAATTTTTAAAAATCAATTTAATCTTTTAAGCAATAAAAGAATTATTTATAACTCCACAACCTTGCTGCATGTCACGGCAGGTCAAACATTTATTTCATGACACACTCATTTTGTGCAAATTAACATAGTTCAAAACCACAGTGCGGTACTTTCCAATCTGATGTTATGGTGCAGAGCCTCTAAGGAATAATTAATTAACTACAAGGATGTGTTGAAACAGATTCTTATGAGGCATATTTAATAACACTATCAATTTATCATACCTGTGTTTTCTTAAGTTGTGGTGCCTTGAGCTCTCTCAGCCACTGTAAATAAGCTGTTAATAAGAATAGGTTCAGCTGGTGTTCATCCTCCTCCAGCATGTCACTTCTTGTGTCCTTTTGAGTAGCTCTTTATCAGATAGACCGCTTCAATGGACGGCAGAGGTTACTGTCGTGGAAGAAAGTGTGCGGTGTGCTTTATCAGGAACTACACCTCTACAAGTGTGACTCTTTTTGTGTGGTTGAACATAGGATGAAGAAGAAGTTGATCCTTGATGTAGACACAGGGGTGGATGATGCTCTGGGCATCATGGTGGCCCTTGCCGACCCCAATACGGAGATTTTGGGGATCACCTGCTGCCATGGCAACACAATGCTGGAGAACGTCCTCAAGAACACTCTCCGAGTCCTGAAAGAGTGCAACAGGCTGGATGTAAGTAGCCCTTGTACATGGTTGTATCGACTGCTTGGTTGTGATTGGCTGATTTGATTTAGGGGGTTTGTTGGGGTTAATATTAGGGTTAACAACAAGGACTGGGTGACATCCCAGTACATAAGCAGTCCAGTATCTATATGCTGGTTTTCTACTTTTGGTCATTTTCCTGATTTAACTAAAGCTTTGGAGATATGACCCATACATGATGCTACTGTATATAAAGCCAACATATCATACTCTACAGATCCCTGTGTATCCTGGCTGCTCATGCCCACTGCTGGCCCGTAAACAATATGCTGGAGATTTCCACGGGAAGGACGGGCTGGGCGACGTCCCTGATCCAAATGCTCCAGGCCTGGAGCTGCTGCAGAAGAAGAAAGCTGTGCAGGCCATGATCGATATTGTCAAAGAGAACCCTGGAGAAGTGAGACAAACATGAAGACAGTCATTTATAAATGAATAAAGTGAATGAATGATATTGACTGCATTAGATACACAAGACACACACACACACACCACGCCATTAAAAGATCATAGAAGAAGAAATATGTGTTGATTTGTTGCTGCTGTCTAAAGGTGACTCTGGTGGCCACGGCCCCTCTCACTAACCTGGCTGTCGCAGTGCAACTGGACCCTTACTTCCCTCAGAGACTGAAGGCACTCTACATCATGGGAGGCAACACTGAATGTACGTTACCTGTCAATCACTTCAAAACATGCTCTCAATCTGTTCGTCTGGATGAGTCTTTTATTCTCCTTTTGTGTGATCTGCAGCCAGAGGTAACACCACAGTATGTGGAGAGTTTAACTTCGTGGCTGACCCCGAGGCTGCCTACATTGTGTTGGACCGCTACACCTGTCCCACCTACATCGCTACCTGGGAGTTCACCTGCAGAATGAGCCTGCCGTGGGTGAGGCTGAACACACAACTTGAAGATCTTTAAATATAATTATACACAATCAGCATTATCCAAAGATTAACCCAAAGTTGGTCCAGATTGATAAAGCAATACAGTTTCAGCTAAATAACGGGGTAAAGACCTCCTTACTTTACTATATATATTAACACAGAATTTATGTTTAATATATCATGTGAAAATAAATCAAATAATTCCCTTTCAGAGAGCCTTTATTTGCATAGTGAACACTCTCTGTTTTTCCTCCTCAGTCTTTCTGTGATCAGTGGCTGGCCCAAGACACTGAGAAGGCAGCCTTTCTGAAAAAGATTACAGCCCTATCCTTCAAGGTAAGAGATTATAATGATATGAGGGGGGAAACATATCATTTACCTTTCTGACAATTGTCAAGAAGCATCAGAAAATGGCTGCTTTTAATACTATGTCATTAATTATAAGGTAGCAAGCATGGAACCTCAATCTCAGTAGGGTTACTATGCAATGACTATTATGCAGTGTTTTTACAGCACAACTTCAAGGTACCCAAATGATCAGAACTCCCTTAAAATTTGCTTTCTATTAAATTATGAATGTACAACATCTCACATGTGTTTACAAAGGTCTTTTTGGGGCTCAAGCAGAATGCCCCCAGCAAATTACAATTTATTACAACTAAAATCGTGAAAAGTGCAAACAAACAGGACATATTGCAGCAGATTTTGTTATGGGACTCACAAATTCAAATTTCTGGGCACCGCTGTGGTGCTTTCAGTGTCATTTGATTCTGTGTCACAACATGTCTGAATGTCTCTTCATGATGTATTGTTACTGCAGAGAGCTCAGTCAAAGGACTATCAAAAGGAGATCATAGCAGGCAAAGGGTTCAACTCCTGTGACACCTACGCCATGGCTGCCGCCATCGATGACACACTCATAACAGAGAGTGAAGAGGTGAGAGACAACTGCTTTTTATCTGTTTACATTACAAAACATATCAGTTCAGATCATTTTCCAACAAATTCTCATGTTCCTCCTCCAGGTTGCAGTGTCCGTGGAGTTGGAGGGGACCTACACCCGAGGCATGATGGTGCTGGACTACATGGAGCTGCTGAAAAAGAAACACAAGGCCTTCATCATGAAGAAAATTGACTCGGAGAAGTTCAAGCAAATGTTGATGAATTCATTGAAGTAGAAAGATATTTTAACAAGCGAGAGCCATGAATTTTGTTCACTAAAAGAAAAAGCAAAGCAGCATTTTTTTCCTGTTTTCTTTCATTTTTTTCATTCATTTTTCAGCATTTGTAATGGTTTTATCATTTTGTCTACAACTTGACAGGTGCATTTACAGTCAGTAAGAATTATGTGAGAAGTGAAAATGTATTTCATTTTCACGACTACATTTAGAGGTTTGGTTAAAGCAGTTTCTATATCCTCATGGGATGAGGTCTAAAAGCAAAATGAAACTTGTGGAAATAAATTGCTTCCAGACAGCCCTTTTAAGTGGTTTGGACACAAAAGGGAACTTGAAGCCTGACAAGTTGGATTTTCGCATGATCTTGTAATGTCATGATCTCAAGAATCCAGCTGCCTTGCAAGCTAAATGATACTGGTCTGACCTGTAAACTTGAGAGTCCAGGTGAGGGCAATACAGCCCAGTTTGACAAAGTGGATGATAAAAGGCTTTCCCAGTCAATGAATTAATAATGACATGTCCCTGCAGTCACTTGATGAAATCAATTTGAGATGGGAGTTATGGGTCATTGAATGAATAAGTGCATTAACACAATTTAGGCTCACTGCAGACTATTTCTGAACAACAATGAGCCACTCTTCAAACTGTAACTTACTAAAGTAACACTACTTTAATCAATAGTATATTTACCTGATTTGCCTCTTCGTATAATAAAATATTTTTACATCACATTTTAGCAGTTATAAAACTTAAGACTTTATGTAAACTTTATTGAGACTAAACAAATTATTTTGAGTGTTACATTACGCTCTTAAATTTGTTTTCAAATGGAAACATGGATGGTTTATCAATGCTTTTTAGAAGGCAAGAAAACAACCTTTGCATCAGGGTGTGCCTGTTGCACTAGCAATATCTGGTCTTTAAAAGAAGGGAAGTCTGCAATAACTGCTTCACTCTCAAAGCAGACAACAGACATCTATCGCTGTCCGCTCAACAGGTGAGGATTTTACATAATTTTGTAATTTCAGACCATTTTGAAGACACAGACATTTGACATTGTGGGTATCAAGATGAGTTCAAGTACTGGGAGGGTTCATTTAAAAGTATAATCCAAAACAATAGTAATAAACAGCTATTTCTGTCATCTGTTAGCATTATAAAAATGTTTCAAATGTCTAACTGCAACTCTTATATATGTTTTGAATTGCTTAAAAAGGTCTTTTAATTTATTTTTTCTTGGAAGGGGAGGGACTTTGCCTCTCTATACATATACTTATTAACAGCTTATTTACAGTGGCTGAGAGAGCTCAAGGCACCACAACTTAAGAAAACACAGGAAAATATATGTGTTGTGCATCATTTGACACACATTCTTAATGCATTTTTAATGATAAATTGATAGTGTTATTAAATATGTCTCATTAGAAAGTCATACCTATAGATTAAAGGTAGATTTACTGGTAGAATTACTTATTGCGCAGTGCTCTCATTTCCTGCTCTGTATGGCAATATTTTCATACACATATACTCTGTTTCAACACGTCCTTGTACTTAATTAATTAATCCTTAGAGGCTCTGCACCTTGAACTCAAATTAATCTTTTAAGCAATAAAAGAATTATTTATAACTCCACAACCTTGCTGCATGTCACGGCAGGTCAAACATTTATTTCATGACACACTCATTTTGTGCAAATAAACATAGTTCAAAACCACAGTACGGTACTTTCCAATCTGATGTAATGGTGCAGAGCCTCTAAGGAATAATTAATTAACTACCATACTGTGTTTTGAACTATGTTTATGTTTATTTGCACAAAATGAGTATATAATAATAATAATAATGAATTCTACCAGTAATTCTACCTTTAGTCTATAAGTATCACTTTCTAATGAGGCATATTTAATAACACTATCAATTTATCATACCTGTGTTTTCTTAAGTTGTGGTGCCTTGAGCTCTCTCAGCCACTGTAAATAAGCTGTTAATAAGAACAGGTTCAGCCGGTGTTTATCCTCCTCCAGCATGTCACTTCTTGTGTCCTTTTGAGTAGCTCTTTATCAGATAGACCGCTTCAATGGACGGCAGAGGTTACTGTCGTGGAAGAAAGTGTGCGGTGTGCTTTATCAGGAACTACACCTCTACAAGTGTGACTCTTTTTGTGTGGTTGAACGTAGGATGAAGAAGAAGTTGATCCTTGATGTGGACACAGGGGTGGATGATGCTATGGCCATCATGATGGCCGTGGCAGACCCCAGTGTGGAAATTTTGGGGATCACCTGCTGCCATGGCAACACAATTCTGGAGAACGTCCTCAAGAACACTCTCCGAGTCCTGAAAGAGTGCAACAGGCTGGATGTAAGTAGCCCTTGTACATGGTTGTGTCGACTGCTTGGTTGTGATTGGCTGATTTGATTTAGGGGGTTTGTTGGGGTTAATATTAGGGTTAACAACAAGGACTGGGTGACATCCCAGTACATAAGCAGTCCAGTATCTATATGCTGGTTCTCTACTTTTAGTCATTTTCCTAATTTAACTAAAGCTTTGGAGATATGACCCGTATAAGATGCTACTGTATATAAAGCCCAACATATCATACTCTACAGATCCCTGTGTATCGTGGCTGCTCACGCCCACTGCTGGCCCGTAAAATACATGCTGGAGATTTCCACGGGAAGGACGGGCTGGGCGACGTCCCTGATCCAAATGCTCCAGGCCTGGAGCTGCTGCAGAAGAAGAAAGCTGTGCAGGCCATGATCGATATTGTCAAAGAGAACCCTGGAGAAGTGAGACAAACATGAAGACAGTCATTTATAAATGAATAAAGTGAATGAATGATATTGACTGCATTAGATACACAAGACACACAAACACACATCATGCCATTAAAAGATCATAGAAGAAGAAATATGTGTTGATTTGTTGCTGCTGTCTAAAGGTGACTCTGGTGGCCATGGCCCCTCTCACTAATCTGGCTGTCGCAGTGCAACTGGACCCTTACTTCCCTCAGAGACTGAAGGCACTCTACATCATGGGAGGCAACACTGAATGTACGTTACCTGTCAATCACTTCAAAACATGCTCTCAATCTGTCCGTCTGGATGAGTCTTTTATTCTTCTTTTGTGTGATCTGCAGCCAGAGGTAACACCACAGTATGTGGAGAGTTTAACTTCGTGGCTGACCCCGAGGCTGCCTACATTGTGTTGGACCGCTACACCTGTCCCACCTACATCGCTCCCTGGGAGTTCACCTGCAGAATGAGCCTGCCGTGGGTGAGGCTGAACACACAACTTGAAGATCTTTAAATATAATTATATACAATCAGCATTATCCAAAGATTAACCCAGAGTTGGTCCAGATTAATAAAGCAATACAGTTTCAGCTAAATAACGGGGTAAAGACCTCCTTACTTTACTATATATATTAACACAGAATTTATGTTTAATATATCATGTGAAAATAAATCAAATAATTCCCTTTCAGAGAGCCTTTATTTGCATAGTGAACACTCTCTGTTTTTCCTCCTCAGTCTTTCTTTGACCAGTGGCTGGCCCAAGACACTACGAAGGCAGCCTTTATGAAAAAGATTTCGGCCCTATCCTTCAAGGTAAGAGATTATAATGATATGAGGGGGGAAACATATCATTTACCTTTCTGACAATTGTCAAGAAGCATCAGAAAATGGCTGCTTTTAATACTATGTCATTAATTATAAGGTAGCAAGCATGGAACCTCAATCTCAGTAGGGTTACTATGCAATGACTATTATGCAGTGTTTTTACAGCACAACTTCAAGGTACCCAAATATTCAAAACTCCATTAAAATTTGCTTTCTATTAAATTATGAATATACAACATCTCACATGTGTTTACAAAGGTCTTTTTGGGGCTCAAGCAGAATGCCCCCAGCAAATTACAATTTATTACAACTAAAATCGTGAAAAGTGCAAACAAACAGGACATATTGCAGCAGATTTTGTTATGGGACTCACAAATTCAAATTTCTGGGCACCGCTGTGGTTCAGTGCTGATATGATATGATGTTTCTATGTCACAACATGTCTGAATGTCTCTTCATGATGTATTGTTACTGCAGAAACCTCAGTCAGAGAACTATCAAAAGATCATAGCCTATGATTTCAACCCCTGCGACGCCTACGCCATGGCTGCCGCCATCGATGACACTCTCATAACAGAGAGTGAAGAGGTGGGAGACAACTGCTTTTTATCTGTTTACATTTCAACATGTCAGTTCAGATCATTTCCCAAGAAATTCTCATGTTCCTCCTCCAGGTTGCAGTGTCCGTGGAGTTGGAGGGGACCTACACCCAAGGCATGATGGTGCTGGACTACATGGGGCTGCTGAAAAAGAAACACAAGGCCTTCATCATGAAGAAAATTGACTTGGAGAAGTTCAAGCAAATGTTGATGAATTCACTGAAGTAGAAAGATATTTTAACAAACGAGAGCCATGAATTTTGTTCTCTAAAATATGATTTTCTTTGATTTTTTTCGTTCATTTTTCAGCATTTGTAATGGTTTTATCATTTTGTCTACAACTTGACAGGTGCATTTAGAAGACTTATTTCATTTACCATAAAGGGTTTGATTTATTTGGTAACATGTCCATGTGAGGAAAGGGAACTTAAAGGAAGGAGGGATAGTGCAATATAAAAATAATATACAATGTAAAAATGAGACCTTTCCAGCTCTAGCACATTTGAATGCTGAAAACATTTGGTGAATAAAGCATGTATACTAGAGAAAACTGTCATGTGGACTTACAGTGAAGCTCCCACCTCGCTGTGTTTTGTCTATTTTTCTAATTTCCCATCCTCCATATCAGTTAACCACGAGCAAAACGCATAAAAAGCCTGCACAAGTAGTCTGCACAAAACAAGAATGGAATTAATATAGATTTTCAGGTGGCAGTCATATGTTAAAATCTTCGATGAATGCAGTCTGAGGAGTCAAAACATTGTTATGTAACTTAAATAAATCACATTTTATCCTTTAAACTTTTTTTAAGCATGTTTGCTTTGACCAAACAACAGCTGTGTTGTTCAAGGACAGATGCTTGTGATCATTTGTGTGTTGCATAACCTTCCCACACTTCCTTCTGTATAAAAAACAGCAGGCTGAATCTTTTTTGACAGGTAAGTTCATCTCTTTGTGCTCTGCCAGATTAATTTAGAACTGATCAAACAAGTCTGCTTGTGTGTTTGTCTGTATGTAGCCTAACTGTTTTTGTGAGTTTGCCACGTATCATAACATTTGGCAAATCCTTGTAAACTTAGTCACTGACTGGCACAAACCAGTACCTTCTCCAATCACTTCCGCAGCAGAGGGAGGAGGACAGGATGGAGGACTACCTGCACAGAGAGCAGCTGCACACACACGCTGTACAGTGCCAGAAACAAGTTGTGATGAGGAAAAGGAAAAACTATGAAATCAGGAGATAAACGGGAATAATTACCAATCGGGATGACTCAGCTCTGACCATTTAGATACACATGATAGATACACGCTCAGGTTCATAAACAAAAACCAGATATCCCTTTAAACAAAGTGATAAACTAATGCTTTCAGACCCAAGTGTATCAAAAGGGATTGTTCAGTAGGTCATCCACTAGTTTCCAGCACAGGCATCCCTCTTTCAGCATACTCACAGTTTACATGCAAAGTCTGTGACCTTGTGCACCAAGTGCACGTTATCAGAGAGTGTCAGGATTCTCTGCACACATCAAAGACCTCCCTTCAGCTCCCCTCAGCTGTCTAACAAATAGGGTGGAGTGTCTGGCCAGAGCTGATTAAGAGAAGTTTATGGATTGTACTTCACTCATTGCTGTAGTTTCTGGACTCTTGTTTCATGTTTGCTGGTTTACTCTTTCCTGTACGTCCATGAGAATGTGAGTAATCAGTTATTATTTTGTTATTACAATTAGTGTTGCAGTAGTGATATAGTATTGTACTGTCTCATGTATAGTGACGGGACTGGAGCCTCATTCACTCATCATGACTGGGGTCTCATGTTTGGTATTAAGTAAACCAACACCTCCTTTATAGGGATCTTCTTAAGTCGGAGCATGAAAGTTAATTTTTGACTTTTGATTTGTGATTTGTAACAGTTTCAGAAGGTGTCAAATGATGTTGTCCTGCTAACAGGGGCTTAAGATCAGAAAATGCTGACTGTATACACTATATGTCATTCTGGAGGGCAATTACAAGTAATATACTTATTTAGCTGTTTAATTTGGAGGACTTGTTGAGGTTGGGGGAAGAGCTAACATATCTTTCCCCCTGGAGTCCCGTGACAGGTTAATCTGACCCTGCTGCATCACTTCATTTGCCACTTAAAAATCTGAGGAGTTATTTAATGTAAGAGGAAGACATTTTTAACCACACATGGACATATCAGCATCACTTCAGTGTCTTGTAGATTTTCACATCAGCTCTGGTAACAGCTAACGAGGATCCAAATAAATAAACAACTAGTCGACCCCAAGAAACAATTATGGAGCAGGTGTTGACTTAAATTAAAGCCCTTGATTAATTTATGAGCTGCAGCTGCGTCTGAGTGTGCTGGAGGATGACATTTACAAATGTAAACTCACAGCCAGATGGGTGATTTGGGTCACGTTCAAAGAGGAAACTGATTTATGTTCCCGTTTGAAGACCTGGATTATTTATCATCTCTCAATTTGAAGACTATGTTGTGTGCAAAACGTGGAAATATTGAAATTTTATCATCTTCTTAATAAAAATCCTCCCTCCTCTTCCTTTTCTTTCAGATAAGATGAAGAAGAAGTTGATCCTTGATTTGGACACAGGGGTGGATGATGCTATGGCCATCATGGTGGCCCTGGCAGACCCCAATGTGGAAATTTTGGGGATCACCTGCAGCCATGGCAACACACCCCTGGAGAACGTCCTAAAGAACACACTACGAGTGCTGAAAGTCTGCAACAGGCTGGATGTAAGTATGTTCTGGCTACAGCTTGTATATGATACAGTGATGACTTCCTGTGTATCATGCATCATGAAGTGAAACCTGTAATACAGATCCCGGTATACCGCGGCTGCGCAGAGCCCCTGCTGGCCGGTAAACTCCACGCTGGAGATTTCCACGGGAAAGACGGGATGGGTGATGTCCCAGATGCAGATGCTCCTGGTCTGGAGCTGCTGCAGAAGGAAAAAGCCGTACAGGCCATGATCAAGATTATCAGTGAAAACCCTGAAGAGGTGAGTAGATAGTTGCTTGTTGTCATTTTCTGTTTTTGTCCTTTTGGATATTTGGGACAATATGGATGTCGCTACAATTTATTTAATATCTGATAATATAGGGGAGAACGGGGTAACATGAGCCACTTTTTACATTTGGTGATTTTACTGCAATAATCAGTGTTGGTACTTGCATATACAGCCACATGCATCACAATCATCCCATAGTCATCACCCTAACAGTTATTTTTAATTAATTCACCGTATCTCTAGGGAATTTCTTCTGGTCTCTGCTGAGAATTAAGAGTTCAAGGCCAAATCCTTATCTGCCTATCCTCCCTGGACATTCCCTCTAAGGTTACAGTGACTGAGTCCCACACCTCACCTTTGATAGTACCTGTTAGGAACATTTTCACACAGGAAGCAGAGATCATAAAGTCTTACAATGAGCTTTTGACTATAAGTCAGTGTAACATAATCAATAACATAAGTGTATATGTTTCCATTTCAATGACAACGCCCCCATGCACAAGGCACGAAGGGTCACTGAATGGTTTGATGAGTGTGAAAATGATGTGAATCATATGCTATGGCCTTCACAGTCACCAGATCTCAACCTATTTGAACACCTATGGGAGATTTTGAACCGATGTGTTAGACAGCATTCTGCACCACCATCATCAAAATGAGGGAATATCTTTTGGATGAATGGTGTTCATCCCTCTGGAGTGAGAGGGACTTGTAGAATCAATGCCAAGGTGTATTGAAGCTGTTCTGGTGGCCCAACACCTTACTAAGACACTTTATGTTGGCTTTTCCTTTAATTTGCCACCCATCTGTATATACAGCATGTTTGTGTGTGGCTTAAACTTAACATCAGTCAACAATTACGTATTTATTCATCAACATTGTAACAATTGTAACAGTGATCAAACATTAACATGAACAGTGTCTCTAGTCTCTAGAATATCAGAAAATAATTTTTGGGGGTAAATTGAGCCATTGACTCAACTTTAATAATGTCCAAAAACGTATCTTTTTAAATTAAGATACAAGACCGATAACTTTAGTAACATGATGAATTCACTTGGCATGACAAAAATCTTTTTTTTGCTCTGTTTTGCTGACGACTCTCTCCATGTCCAAGATGGATTGAGTAATGTGAACTATACTTTCTTAATTTGTGATCACATGATTACTTTTTCTTATGGTTACCTAGATAAAGGGGGTGGCTCATTTTACCCACTGGCTCTATTTACCCTGTTCTCCCCTATTGTAAGATTTATGATTAATTGGCCTTTTTGCCCTTGTTTCATTTTCTATGTTTCTAGTCTTTGCTATATGCTCTAACCTGGATGGTGATGTATATTCTTTGGGTTAGTTAAAGGTGCTCAGGTGTGCAGAGACTTTTTTTCAACTTTTTAAGCAGAATATTAACAGTAAATTAAAATATAGATTTCTCATTTAATAATACTACAAGTATGGATTGTTTAGTGATTTTAGCTACTCAGTGGTTTAATAATCTGTTCTCTTTCCCTATATGAAAGTTTAGATGTTGTAAAGGGTAATTCTTTTTCATATAATGGTATCCATTATTTATATATTTAGTAAAAAGAGCATCTGATTTGGATTAATCTGATTGTTAACTGACTTTTCTCTCTTTTGTCTCTTTGCCTCACCAACTACTACAGCAGATGGTACATGATCAATACATTTAAAAGCTGTACTATTCTTTCTTGTGTTCTCTGTGTTCAGGTGAGTCTGGTCGCCACGGCGCCCCTCACTAACCTGGCCCTCGCTGTCAAACTGGAACCCTCCCTCCCTAAGAAACTGAAGGCGCTTTATATCATGGGAGGAAACACTGAATGTATGTTACCTGTCATACATTTTAAAACAAGTATGTTTTCTTTGATTCAGAATTATGACTGTGTGTTTCTTCTCTTGTGTGCTCTGCAGCCAGAGGTAACACTACAGTATGTGGAGAGTTTAACTTTTTGGCTGACCCTGAAGCTGCCCACATTGTGTTGGACTGCTACACCTGTCCCACCTACATCGCCACCTGGGAGTTCAGCTGCAGGAACAGCCTGCCATGGGTGAGGAGGTTACCACACATCTGTAATTTAATGATGATGACCAGAGACACCAAACCTGAAAAAGCATAGAGCCAACAGTTTTTGATAAAATAGACTTTAACAACACATAATTTCCTTATTTTAGTGTTGTGAGTATTAAAAACTGCTTCATTTATTTTCTGTCTTTGTCTTTTTCCCCCTCAGTCTTTCTGTGAAACTTGGCTGGCTCAAGACACAGACAAGGCTCGTTTCGTGGAGAAGATTTCCCGGCACACCAGGAAGGTACGAGTCTCTCCTAGGTGTGATATTTCAACAGACTGAACAAGAATTTAGAAGAAATGTGTCCTCTTCACGTTGAATTGTTGTCACTGCAGATGGTCCAAACTGAGCGGTATCAAAAGGAGCTGGTGGCAGGACCTGGGTTCAACTCCTGTGACACCTATGCTTTGGCTGCTGCCATCAATGACACTCTGGTGACAGAAAGCGAGCAGGTCAGAATGCTGCTTTTATCCCTTTAACATCAGTTTTCTTCTTCAGATATGTCTCGATAAGATTTGACAAAACATACAGAATCTGATCAACACACTCCATATGTGAAAGTATGACTAAATAGTTAAAATGCAGCACAGGTTTTCTGCTTCCACCAAACTCCATGAGCAGAAAAACTAAAAAGCCAGATGTCTCAGTCAGACACAACTTCCTGTGTTCCTCCTCCAGGTTGCAGTGTCAGTGGAGTTGGCGGGAACCCACACCCGAGGCATGATGGTGCTTGACTACATGGGCCTGCTGAATAAGAAACACAAGGCCTTCATCATGAAGAAAATTGACTCGGAGAAGTTCAAGAAAATGTTGATGGATGCACTGAAATAGCTTCTCTGAGCCACAGTATTATACTTTTTGCAATATACTGTTCATGCCACTCTGAAATACCCAAAATACAGTATAATGCCATTAATATATGCAGTCAACATAAACAAGTGATACTGCATTCACTCTGTAGCATAATATGTATAACACACTATAGTAATGGGAATGTCTGTCAGTCCACCACTTTTTTCGAGACTGAAAAATCTCAACAACTATCACATTGATTGCCATGAAATATTATACAGACATTTATTCATTCATTCATCCATGTCCCCCAGAGGGTGAATTGTAGTAACGTTGGTGATCCCTTAACTTTTCATCTAGCACCAATGTCTTTTTTTTCGATTGGTGGTTGTTGTCTGGAAGTCAACAACTGCTTATGAACTCTATGCAACTATAAAACTATACATTCTCCAGTTTCTTTCTTAAAAACTTACACGAGTCAGTACATGCTATGTGTACTGTCTCACAACTCAGAATGTTGTGGGAAATTTGTAATGGCTTCCAAAAAAGCTCTTAATTACGTCAGACCTTTTTTCAGGTATAGATGCTTCACCATGAATCTGCATCATAATGTGAAACAAACACCACTGTAATCCTGTGATAGTCTAGCACTGAGGATCAACAGTGACACTGTCTGACTTAAGCATGTTACTACAAAATCCAATAGAGAACCATCCCTACAATACAAAAAACATCCAGATCTTTTAAAGCAAGGTGTGTACTGCTGGGAGGTTGAAACAATGCAGATTGGACCAGCATTAGGAAAGCATGGATCAGATTTATTTCACAACATAAGTTAATAAAACTTTTTATTGAAAGTGCTTTGGAATGTACACTTCAAGAAAAAAAATAAAGGAAAAAAAGTCTGTATTCCATGTTCCTCCACTTTTTTAAGAAAACTTATTGAAACAAAGCATTTTTTTTCCTCTTCAGAAACAGTCCTCTGTGTATATATTACAACCTGCCAGAATACTATTTACAAATCATACAAAAAGAACTACAATAAAAGCTGTAATCCCGTCTGTCCCCTTGTTTTCTGCAACCAGTTCAAACACATCACTGTTTACTGACTTTGGAGCTCCAGCTCAACATAAGAGCCAAACAGAAAATCAACAGAGTCAACCAGCATCAATCAACCCAGTGTCCCAGTTTACTGAGAGTCAACCAGAGGCCAAGTCCTTCTCAGCCAGATGTTGACTGACAGCATTTGGAAACTGATTTGTTGTCACCTAGATGTGAGTTGAAAACAGATATTGAGTCAGCCTGGAGCCAACGAGTGTCCGACTTCAGAGACAAACCGGTTCTACTGGACTCTGTACTTGTAAAACCAGCAGAGGCCTTGAGTGAAATTCCAGCCCAGAGAGACGGAAAGGACGTAGATGAGGATGAGGAGGGCGAAGGGGTAGAGCAGCACCACTGTGTTCTGCAGGAAGGGTAGAGCTGTGTAGATAAACAAACAAAAAAGACTGTTTACACAACCCTTCTGACAGATGGCAGTTTACATTACGCAACTATTCAATTTCAACATTTACTGGCAGAAAAACATAATTACACTCATCTCTGTTGATTCAAAGTTTTAATTCTGATACACTTGTGGCCACACCTGCTAGCAGTGTATTAGTTAAAGAATGGTTTTGACCACTAGAAGCAGCATTATCAGCCTGTGTCCAGCTTCTCTCAAGACATATTCCCTGAGTTTCAATTAAAGCATTGCACTAACAAGGTGACATACTAGAAATTGTCTATTCACTGGAATATTGCTATTTCTAGAAAAAACTTCAAAAGTAATGTAACTTTAAATGTGACGGGGACTTACCGTTGTACCCCAAGAAGGTGATGTAGAGATAATAACCAATGGCTATCAGCCACAAAGTGTTGCCTACAAAGTATCCCAGGAACCAGTCTGAGTTAATCACCACGACATCTGAAAGACACAAAACAACAAACTGTAAACAGAGACGCCAACATCTGATAAGTTTATGATTTTGTTTAGAAATTTTGTTACATTTAGTGATTTCTCATTATTGTTTGTTAAAGTTTTAGTCTTCTGTTGGTTGACGAAATGTAACAAGGCACTGTCGGTGTATCATAGTGTAACGGATACATTTACGCTTTTGGTTGATTAAAATTGCAGCAAAACACACTGCAGTTGCTGTCTGGTTGGTTTCAGGTGTTATTCTCATCTATCACCAGAGGAATATGACTCCAGGTACCTGTTCTGACTCCAGACCATCTGTGCATCCTTAGTAACTTTTCATCTGATTACTTAATCTCTTTAAGTATCAGTTGTGAATATTAAAAAACATCTAAAGTTGGAACGAACCATGCAAAATAAAAATATATATATACACAATAGTTGAAGTAAAACACTGGCCCAAATAACATTTTAAGACCTAAAATGTTGAATTTAACAACAAAAAATGCTACAATTATATATTTATTTATCTAAAATTTTAAGACTTTTGTATGACTTTCACACATGCTGATAAAACTCAACTGAGACAGAATGTACTCACGGTTGATGAAGAAGAGCTGCAGGAAGTGCAGGATAACTAGGAGCGGGTAGAAAGCATTGAGGTGAACATCGAATGCGTAGCCCCACTCGACATCAAAATTCCTGCTGGGATGCTTCAGCAGGTACTTGTTGCTGATTACCCTGGAAAAGACAAAACAAATAATTTTTCACATGCAGTGAAGAGTCATACAAGTCCATACAAGTCTGAGTCAAAGAAAAAGACTTAAGTATGCATAAAAAAAAACCATCATCTCAGTTACAGTAAGTGGAGTAAATGTCATTCATTTCTTCTGCAAGCAAACAAACCTCCTACTCACCACATGAGGGTTGATATGAGCAGACCGACTCCTATGCAATCAACAAAGACCACCCAAAGTAGCAGCTTCAGTGTCTCCAGGACTCCCATGTCCAGCACCAGACCAAAGCCTATTGTCGACACTGCACAGAAACACAGGGGGGGAAATCATAACAAATCCATGCTCACACCTGAAGTTCAGTTATCATAGGATCAGGATTTGACGACATTAAGACCTTAACAAATGACACGCACTATGCTGTTTAAATGGGAAGTAGAAAAACCCTGAAAGAGAGGAACGGAAATGAATAACAAATATCATCATGATTTGACCAAAATGTGTTTATTGACACTGTCATATTAAAAAAAGTGACTCACCGCATAGCCAGATGCTGAGCACGACCAGGAAAGCAGGATCGTCCCTGGCCCACTGGTCCTTGGTCTGTTTCCTGTAGTGAAAGTTGCGGTAGACTCTCTGCGGTGACGTAAACAAGTAAAGCATCTGCCACAGGGCAAACTCAAAGTCCATCTGCCTGAAATGGAGCAGCCGCCGCAGATACTTGTAGCGTTTGGCGCCCGCCGTGTGGCGTGCAGCATCCCTGGAGCCGAGGGCGCCATTGCTCTGCTGCGTAGTGGTCGGCAACATGGTGCTGAAAGTCAGATTAGAAGTGTAAAAGGAAAACAGGGAGGTGAGAACTGATGAAGGTGAGAGCATGGGAGATGAAGGAGGAAAAAAAGGCTGTAGATTGATTTATGCATCCTGATGAAGTAGAGCAAAATAATCTGAGACAAAATGCAGATAATCCATTATAACTACAATAAAAAATACACTTCTGTGTGATAAGAACATTTGGGGATTGTAACAGCATTTCTACAGCATTACATGTGAAAATGTCTGATGTTCATGTTGATGTTTTGTCCTATTCTAACAGTAATATTACCCCAAATGTCTTTGTAGCTGAGCTTGTAGAAGAGCAAACCAATCTTTACAGTGACAAATAACAAATATAAAACCACAGTGAATACTGTACACTGTCATATTTAGTTAAATCAGGACAGCAAAACAATAATTTCGTGTACTTTTTATTATATCTCTATTTTCATTCTTTTAAAGCACCTTAATTGTTGTGTATCATGTATTTGGGCCATATATTGACACAAAATGGGTTATAGGATCATGTACAGCTTTATTTCCGGTGTCCAGGTTAATGTCAAAGGGTGATTTGAGTTTTTGCTTTACTGGCACCTCACCTCTTCCAGTTAGTGTTCAGTCTGCTGACACTGTTTCTGCTTTTAAATCCTGTCTTAAAACACATTTTTATAGACTTGCCTTCTCATCTGATAACTAGTCTTAGTTGTTTACAGCTGTTGTGCAACCACACGATTCTCAGTTTATTTTAATACTTTCACTTGTTTTACCTTATTTATTTGTAAATTTCTTTTATAGAGTCTTTTAATGGTGTGTTGTACTTTGCTGTTCTTGTGTTTTTCTTTTTTATATCTGAAATTGTCTTTTATGTTGTCTATAGAAAGGACTTTGTGTTCCTAGCTTGAAAAGTGCTATACAAATACTACTATAAAATCTACTTTATGGACTGGCGAACATTATTTATAGATGTTTATGGTTCCCAGACAATGAATCTTACTGTCTCAGTCTCGTGCATGGGTCGCAAGTATGTTCTTTCATTTTATAAATTAAACGTGTAAATTCTGCTTGTTATTATATGGTGCTATTGAAAGATTTTATAAAATTAGGAATAAACCCAAAATAAAGGAAACAGCGGAGACTACTAAACAGTGGAGCTAAATTACTATCATACAAAACCAGTCCTGCTACCTATTTATATCCAAATGATGCAGTCCTGTACCTGCATTTTTATGATATCCTTTTGAATTTGTATAATAATATAATAATATCAGTAATATGAGTTATCTCCAACAGCAATGCCTAACGTTACTTAGCAATAACAAACTGACAACACAGGAACAGAAACTGTTACATGCTGTCATGTTGCCTGTGTTAGAACCTTCATATTAGGTTTATTCATAAATAAACATATTAAATAATCTCAGTTTCACGTCAGTAAACGTTGATATATTTATTTCCTTTCGCTGTGTTTTCTGCCAGCCACAGTTAGCATAAAGCTAACCAGTTTAATAATGAGAAGGCCTGGTCAGTCTAATTTGAAACGGACTTGAAAAGCTGAACAGCTGAACAGCTAAACAACAAAATGTCTTATTTCTGAAGAGTATTTACCTGTTTTTGCTGTACTCCTTCACAGGAGAAAGCACCAACTTTTCTAGCTCGTTTATGTAACTTAGCTGTTTGTAGATGCTTCCTGAACAGAACTGAACTGTCGCGAAAATGAACACGTAGAAACTTCCGGTAACGCGCGGTTCATCTTGGGAAATGTAGTTGATGTTGACAGTAAAAAATGCAACCAAAAAAGCAAGAAAGAAAGAAAGAAAGAAAGAAAGAAAGAAAGAACGAAACAAACAAACAAACAAACAAACAAACAAACAAACATTGATAAATATTAAATAATAATAACGGTAATTCCATTATTACCATCTTATTATTATAACTTCAGATATAAATGACTTTTAACTGCATTAAATTGTATTGTGGTTAATGGCATGTTGACAACACTTCAGATATAAATGACTTTTTTTTTTACTGCGGTTAATATGTCATTTATATCTGAAATGTTGTGAACCTCATTAACCACAATAGACTCTTGTACAGTAGGTGGCGGTATGTATGCACCTTAAAGTTGTTTCTGATCTGCCAGCAATACGAGGGAAGAAGAAGAAGTGTTACTTCCGCTAATACGCAATAGCCATTTTACTGGTAGTAACTAAGATCACCGCTGTTCTGGTCCAGAAGGCCAAATAGCGAAAGGTAAGAACCAGAAACACATTATACACTCATAAACGTTTAAATACCTGGTTTATTTAATAAGTAAGATAAGTGGAAAATGATTTGTTGGACGTTATAACCCGCTGCAGCGCCTGTGTCCTTGAGTAGTACTCTGAGCTAACGTTGCTAGCTTGCAAAGCAAGGAGTCCTCACTGCAAGGTCCGTGCTAACTTATATAGTATCTCCTTCTCCCATACACTGCAATGACATAACATTTATATCTTATAGATGTTTCATAAATTATGCTTTAGTTTTCTGCGCGTTATCGCCTTAAAACGCATCTTGATTGAGTGAAATTAACACTATGTTATTGTTGATTGTTGTTGTCTATCTATCTATTGCAATTTTTGGATAGAACTGTAACAAATAGTCAAATCTATTTGACATTTAACAGAAAATCGATTGCAACAACTCTGATAATTCATGTATTGTTTTTGTCATGTGTTAATGCCAATAAGTCACTTGTTCCAGCTTGTTAAATGTCAATACTTTCCTTTGTCGTTTCCTCTGTTGGTAAAAGAAATATCTTTGTGTGTGACTGTTGGTTGGACAAAACGAGACATACAGAGAGGTCATGTTGTGCAAAAAATCCAAGAGTTATACAAACCTTTGAAGAGCACTGTGTATTCTCTGCAGGACAGAGTTTATGTGAGGACAAGTTGACAACATGACTAATTATGGGGAGTGCTTAAACGAATAGTTGATTAATTAATTAGTTCATCCACAGACAATTGATTGATACAGTTTTGACAGTTGATGAATTGTTTTTGTCATTTTTTATGCCAAAAAGTCACTGGTTCTGGCTTTTAAAATGCAAATACTTGCAGGTGTCTTGGTTTTTTTTATGACAGTATAAGACTGTTAGTTGGACAAAACATGTTGATGTCTGAGAAATTGTTGGAAATTGCTGTTGCTCTTGTTAATCAATAATTTGGTTTAAATATTTTTAGTTTATTGTAATGAATAGTGTTTGGTTTGAATACTGTTTGGGTTCAGAAATACATTTTCTGAATTGCAGATTTGGTCTTCAAGTGTCCCAAAGCCAACTCAGATTGCAGGTTTTTGAATGGCGTTTGGTACATGGCATGTCAGAATGAGGTTAGCTCATTTATTGACTGTTTTCATTGTCTGTTTTCTTCTCACAGCATCATGTTGCGACTGCCGAATGTCGGCCGAGCTCTAGCCGGAGCCGCAAAGGGCAACCTGGCTCCCTCCAGCACTGGTAAGACCTGAGTGAGTGATAGAGAGAGAGAGAGAAAGAGAAAGAAAGAGAGAGAGAGAGAGAGAGAGAGTGAGAGTGTGTGTGTGTGTGTGTGTGTGTGTGTGTGTGTACACACATCTGTGTGTATGTGTGTCAAGGTCAACAACAGTTATTCTTTTCAGTGTGACTGAGCAGGGTCTCTGTGTATTGTAGTTTCGGAGTACATTTTGAAACTCATAGTTTCACATAAGTATTATTTTTATTATTCTTTTTGTAATGTTTTGTTGCAGTATTTTAAATGCAGAGTATTTGTATTCAAAATCACTAGTTCTAGCATAGAACAGTGTTGATTAGTGAAAATTTACCCAAGGATATTCATACATGTAGTTGCAGGTCTATATCATTTCAAGAAATATCTCGGTTACACTTTTGTGGAAGTATAATATATTGTTAACAAATTCTGTTGGCGGAGGTTTAGATTATTTCAGTAAACTTGGCCTTTGTGCATTTAATTTCAGTGCGTACGTCAGTGCGTGCTGCCAGCAACATGTTGGAAGTGTTTGTGGATGGGAAACCAGTGGAGGTGGAGCCTGGAACTACTGTCCTGCAGGTAAAAACAACAGATTATTTTACTGCAGATACTGTCCACTCAGTATTGTATTAGTACTGACTCTTAATATGGTCCCATGTTATATTCTTTTATCTATGCATTCAACAATAGGAGCTGTTGTGTTGTCCTGCCAATAATTTATGCAATAATGTGGACACAGCCAAAGATGATACATCTAAACCTGTTGCGTATTTTGTGGTCTTGTCTGCCTCATTTGGTCTTTTTAGGATTTCCCACCACATCTTGACATGCTTTATAATCATTATAAACCCCAAATTTCATATTTTATGTCAGTTAATCTAATATCTTACTGTTATATCATCTGCAATCAACATTAATGTCTTTGTTAAACATAATTTATTTAGTTTTCACTCTAAGTTTGAGGACCTGGCATTACCAAGGCATAATACAAGGTGTATTGTGTCATGGTTGACAGTTTTTGCAGTTGTGTGTGACTATATCAAATAAACTAAATTAAATCTAAAAAAACACTCTTGTTGTTTTCTTGTTTTGGCTGACGTCTGTTTTGTTTCCCCATCAGGCCTGTGAGAAGGTGGGAGTCCAGATCCCCAGGTTTTGTTACCATGAGCGCCTCTCGGTGGCGGGGAACTGCCGCATGTGTCTGGTGGAGATTGAGAAAGCACCAAAGGTAATTGAATGCACCTGATCAGTTAGGAGGCAGATAGGTTGAAAGATCATCAAACTAAGCAACAAACACTGAGATAAGAGTAGATGCTGTAGTATGCTTGCAGTACTACTGTCTCATTAATGTGTGTGTTGTCATGTGCCCTCAGCCGGTGGCAGCCTGTGCCATGCCCGTCATGAAGGGCTGGAACATCCTCACCAATTCAGAGAAGACACGTAAAGCCAGGTACAAACTTCAGCGCTCACCATCTGGTTCCATCCAAATTCAAATTCAAACTTTAAGCAAGATTTCAAAATGTCACAGAAGTTATTGTAAACAGGCCTGATGAACATGTGTGTTTGTGTGTCATCAGAGAGGGAGTGATGGAGTTCCTGTTGGCCAACCATCCACTGGACTGCCCTATTTGTGATCAGGGAGGAGAATGTGACTTGCAGGTAACTGTGGACAACTGTACAGAAATAACCCTGGTTTAGGATAAAAAAATTATAATCATGACTTGTAGATTAAAGGGACAGTTCACCCAAATTACAGTCCCACATCCCCTTAGTGTTGTCTAACCATGCACATAGTTTTCAAGGTACTTAAAATAGAGTTGAATGGAATTTAGTTTGTGCTAATTACAGTTTTACATGTTGTTTACCTCGTTAACACTCCTCCTGCTGTGCTCCCAGGATCAGTCCATGCAGTTTGGTTCAGACCGCAGCCGTTTCACGGAAGGAAAGAGAGCAGTGGAGGACAAGAACATCGGTCCGCTCATCAAAACCATCATGACGCGCTGCATCCAGTGCACACGCTGCGTCCGGTGAGAAAGAAACAAAACATTCTTATTAATACCCACCAGAATAATTGTGATAATCGGATAGCCTGCTGACAAATGACAAATACTGAATTTAGATTAAATATTAGACCCTCTAACAGTGTATTTGGGCATATCTGCATGTGTTGTTTTGTAGTTTTGCCAGTGAGATTGCTGGTGTTGAAGACCTGGGAACGACAGGACGAGGAAACAACCTGCAGATCGGGACGTACGTGGAGAAGATGTTCATGTCTGAGCTGTCGGGCAACGTTATTGATGTCTGTCCTGTCGGAGCACTCACCTCCAAACCCTACGCTTTCACCGCACGACCATGGGAGACCAGGTAGGAAAAAAGATGTGAAACCACAGATAAACTAATATAATAACTTAAACAGGGTTCCTACTAGTCATCGAATTTGTGGAAGATCCTGAGCTCTTCTCCACATCAGGAAATATGAGTTTCAACAGAAAAGGCACTTTCAGATTCTTAATTCGTTCATCTATTTCTCCATCTTCTGCTCTCTTTGTAGGAAAACCGAGTCAATCGACGTGTTGGACGCTGTGGGCAGTAACATCGTGGTGAGCACGAGAGGAGGGGAGGTGATGAGGGTGATGCCCAGGCTGAACGAAGACGTCAATGAAGAATGGATCTCTGACAAGACCAGGTAAGACACAAGCAGACCCAAGCGAGAAAAAGTGGTTTCAGGAGGTGACATGTTTCAGATTGAATTTGAGAAGTGAGAATTCTGTCTCACCAGATAAGTAATATTCTGGCTTCTCAGGTTTGCATATGATGGTCTGAAGAGGCAGCGGTTGACTCAACCACTGGTGAAGGATGACTCAGGTCAGCTGACTCCGACTTCCTGGGAGGATGCTCTCACTCGTGTTGCTGGAGCAGTAAGTGTGCTTCTTTACTGGATCTTTCTGTTTAGACCTCTTTCTATTAATGACTCTGTTCATTTGTGACATCTGAGGCATAAATCTGTGTGTGTGTGTGTGTGTGTAGCTGCAAGGTGTGCAAGGCAATGAGGTAGCAGCCATAGCAGGAGGGATGGCGGACGCTGAAGCTCTTGTCGCCCTCAAAGATCTCCTCAACAGACTCAACTCAGAAAACCTCTGCACTGAGGAGCTCTTCCCTATGGCGGGGGCAGGGTAAGACTGTGTGTGTTGTTATAGCGATTTATGAGTAAAACAAAGTATATGCTGTACAGTCACCCACACCCACAGTCTCTTTAGTCGTGCAGTGTGTCTCCAGATTTATCAGCTGACAGTTTTTTTCTCTCTGCAGTACTGACCTGCGCTCCAACTACCTCCTGAACTCCCGCATCGCCGGCATCGAGGAATGTGACCTACTGCTGCTCGTAGGAACCAACCCGCGCTACGAAGCCCCACTTTTCAACGCCCGAGTCCGCAAGAGGTAAACTCATACATCACTTCATATTTATTTATTTTATTTCCCCTCTTGGAAACCTTTTTTTTTTTTTCTAGTCTATGAAAAAGTTGCAGAATGATTTGTAACTTGCCTTCCCTGCTCCTCCTCCTCTTCTTCTGTCAGCTGGCTCCATAATGAGCTTCGTGTTGCCATGGTGGGTCACCAAGTTGACCTGAGTTACACATACGACCATCTGGGAGAGGAGACCTCAGTACTGAAGGAGCTGGCGAACGGCACACACCCCTTCTGTCAGGTAATGGACAGACAAGTTTTAGTTTAGAGAGCCTCTTTGTGCTGATTTTCTTCTTTAATTGTTCCCGTCCTTTCCTTGTCTCCAGGTACTTTCATCTGCGAAGCGTCCAGTAGTGGTCGTGGGCAGCAGTGCTCTGCAGAGAGAAGATGGAGCTGCCATTCTGGGCGCCGTCTCCACCATCGCTCAGAACGCCAGAACCAGCAGTGGAGTGGAAGAGGGGTGGAAAGTCCTCAGTGTCCTGCACAGGTACAGTTACTGTCACAATGACTTTTTGGAAGAAGCAGCAACTTTGAAATGCTTGAATTTGAGCTTAAGCTTTCACTAATGTGTTTGTGTGTGTGTGTGTGTGTGTGTGTGAGAGCAGAGTGGCCAGTCAGGTGGCTGCGTTGGACCTGGGCTACAAGGCCGGTGTGGACGCCATCAGGAAAAACCCACCCAAAATCCTGTTCCTGCTGGGAGCTGACGGTGGCTGCATCAGCAGAGCCGACCTGCCTAAAGAAAGCCTCATCATCTACCAGGGTCACCACGGTGACGTAGGAGCACCAATGGCAGACATCATCCTGCCTGCCGCTGCTTACACCGAGAAAAACGCCACTTATGTCAACACTGAGGGAAGGAGTCAACACACCAGGGTGGCCGTCACTGCTCCGGGAATGGCCCGAGAGGACTGGAAGATCATCAGAGCCATATCTGAGGTGAGGAGGAAGTCACACAGCAAGAGCATGTACCAATGTTCATACGGCTCATTTAAAATTTACCAAGAGCTCAGTTATCGACAGGATCGTCTGTGTGTTTGTTCTCAGCTGGCAGGTTTGTCGCTGTCCTACGACTCCCTGGAAGAGGTGCGATCTAGACTAGCCGAGGTGTCTCCTAACCTTGTCCGTTATGACGATGTGGAGGGGGCAAACTACTTCAAACAGGCCAACGAGCTTGCCAAGGTACACACACTCACATTTCCACACAGTCATAATTTGGAGTTGTACAGATCACAACTCCGTCACATTTCGTTTCAGTCTGAATGGTCAGTTAAAAAGCGCACCAGTAAAGCAAGAGATAAGTCAAAAATTACAAGTTGAAATCCACATTTACACCTTGACCCTTTTTCTACAATTCTGGTTCACTGTAGAGTCGTTGATGCACGTTTTTGTGAACATTTGTATTCATCAAAACATTTCTTTTTGCATTTTATTGATGACTATGTATTTGTGTTTTTCACTCGTTTCTCCGTCTCTGTGTGCTGTGCTGTTAATTTTCAGTTACATATGATGGTGTAAATCAAACCAAGCGTGACGATATTTGTTAGTTTTTAATATTAGAATGTAAATAAGATTTCTTGTCTGCTTTGGTGTGGCCTTTTTTGCTGCAGTTCGATCTTTAAAACCCCAGTAGCAGACACAAAAAATACATCTTCCATTACATCCAATAAAAAGGGTGAAATCTGCACCTGCCCTGCCTGTTCAACTTTAGATGAATAGGAGGTTACTTAGTATTCAGAGGGTTCGGTTCTTTTTTTGAAACAATATTACTGATATAGTAGTCATAGCTGCAAAATCCTGACTGTTTTTGAGGCAGAGAGTTGCATGAGTCGAAGTTAATAAGAAGAAAATCATCATTGTCTGTTTCTCCTCACTCTGTTCTTCTCAGGCTGTGAACCAGGACCTCATAGCAGCTCCCCTGATCCCTCCTCAAATTACAGCAAAGGACTTCTACATGACAGGTATTATTTACATTAGAGATACACTGACATCTTGTTAATAAATAAACATGTTAAGCTTGCTCAGCTGACTGTATTCAAGCCAAGACACATTAAATCTAAGCTTCAGTTCTCCTTTTAACTCAAGGTTGCATTTTAAAGGTCTTAAAATGTTGAATTTGTAGGGTTTTTTTCTGGTAAAATATTCTTGTTTCCCTCTTTGTGTTCAGACTCTATCAGCAGGGCTTCCCAGACGATGGCCAAATGTGTCAAAGCCATCACAGAAGGAGCCGCCGCCATCGAAGAGCCTTCAGTTTGCTGAACAACCAATAACACCCACATACATTTCAACGATTAACTCCTCGTTGTTCACTTCTCTCTAATTTAAAGTTGTCCTTGATGCTTGTTGTATACTCTTAAATCGTTTTCACTCCTGAGAACGTGCTTTGTTGAATAAAGCTGATAAACGTATGAAATATGAATAAAATCTTACTGTCTTTACTCCAGTTTGAGTCATTTTCGTTCATTGTGTTAAATATTTAGAGTTTGTGCTTATAGTAAAAGCTCACAAGTCATCTCTGTTGTTCTCTCTGAGTAATAGGTTTTGAAATTTCTGATGTTAAATGTCATGTTTTTTGTTAAATTGTTCCTTTCATCCCTTTAGAGTGTTTAGCTTCAACACAAACATCATTTTCAGATTAGATGTGATAAATTAACAAGTTAACTTTGCAAAAATGCGATGTGTGTGTATATAAATGGGGACAGACTATTTTTAGTAAGACTATTACTGCTAGTTATGTTGGCTCTGTACTATCATCACCTGATATCTTTATAAGTAGAAGCAAGGAACACAAACAGTCACGCTCACTTAGCTGATTCACTATTTCTATTCTTTAAGGCTAAAGCTAAGCTGACTGGCTGAAAGCAGTATCAATTTCATGCAACTAAATAAGTGTATTCCCTTAAATGTGGAACTATTCCTTTAAACTTAAACTCACTTAAACTGCTGTTGAGACTCTGGTGTCCTAAACTCGACCCAAATACTTTCAAAAACACCTCAAAGAAAGAGTTCAGCTCCAGATAAACACAACTCAAATTCACAGGCTTTCTGTTGAGTCTCAACCCAATTTTTTTAATATTTGGAGGCGATATTGGGTCCAGGATTAAACATAAGCCTTCCATGAATGGTTATAAGTCATAAAAGATACTTTTATTGAGCTCTATGGCTCATATACAGACTTTGAGTCAGATTAACCGTTATAAAGCCAAATCAAATAGTCAAACAAATAGTGAAAAAATGTCTAAAGAAAAAGTGGAACATTAATAACAAAATAAACTGAAAAGGAAATAAGGGGGGATATAAGGATAAAAGGCAACAAAGAGTCTAGAATAATACCACGCTGTCACCCTAACCCATCAAATTCCTGGTATCGAATGATTGTAAGTCATCGAAAGTCCCCAAAAGACTATATATCTGTGTCCAGACTGGATCCAGAGTGTGATACTGGTGTCTGGAGTTGGACACACTTCCTCCAGACAAATGGCTCTTGTCATGGGGAGAGAGAGAGCGCTTTTAAGCAAACAGACGCAGAGAGGTGCACACACTTATACACACACAAAAAGAAGACAGTCCCATCTCTTCCTTCCTTGTGTGCTCGGTGTCTGAGACTGAACACAGTGGGTTCATTATTTTACTCCTCTCCATTTCTGGAAATTATTTCCACTTAAAGGTCAGTATAATTGCAACCAACAGTGTAGTAGTGCAACCTAGTTTGTGCATAGTTTTATATTTCTGTTTTGAGTTGTTTTGCAACTTAACTCTACCTCCTCTGCTCTTCTCTGTAGGGTTTTCATGCGGGGACGGACAGCAGGACAGACCGTGGACTGATAGTGAACCCAGCAGGAAAATGGTTCCAATTAAACTCCTCATTCTGGGAGCTCAAAACACTGGAAAAACAGGTAGACTACAGACTGCATGCAGATGCAGAAAATGCACAGAGATCCAGGCAGAACAACACAGGTGGAGAAACAGGATGGGAATGTGTGTGAAAAGCTTGGATTATGCAAGAGTATCAAAAATTCAACATATTCTCACATCTGTTCAAAGAGTAAACAGGATGTCAGGTTTGGGGTTGAAATATGGTCATGGTTTATAACTTTTTGCTAAATAAGGAAACCTTCCACAAGTCTGGAGTTGACCCCTTGACATGAGCATTGAAGTGTATCCAGCCACCGCTTGTGACCTCCACTGCTAAGCTTTAATGTCAAACTACAGCCATGTCTCCATACGCGTCTCATCAGATCTACTCGAAAACAGCTTTTTCATAGATGTGGCGTGTTTTTATTTTAACATCATTTCAAAATATTTGACAAGAACAGCCTGATGTGTTTAAATGCTCGAGCAAGCTGAAATAAACCATCAGTTTGTCCAGCATAAAGGAAATACAGTTAGCCCTCGTACACCAGACACAAAGTCAAACAAACACATCCAGACTCTTTGCACCCAAACACAGAGAAAGCAGCTGTGGCATTTTGTTTGAACAAGGCAGGAAACATTACTATGAGGATAATTTTCAAAGTGGCGATGACTGTGAAGGAAACATGCTGCAGATCAGATGCAGATTACGGTGTAACTCAAACTTCATGTGTGTGTGAACCAGCAGTGAGATGGCTGAGAGAAAGTTTGCTGTGTTTCTGGCAGTTCACTCTCCATGTCTGTTTTCTGTCTCCAGCACTGTGTGTTCGTTTCATTACCAAGCGCTTCATTGGTGAATACGACCATAAAAAGGGTAAGACTGCAGTAAGTATTTATTGCAATAAACATTTCTGACACTGAAAAAAATAATTAGAACAATCATTACTGATATTACTGCATCATTCTGCCTCTCCCTGACATAATAAAATGTGTAAAATGTGGCTGTTTTACCACAGAGGTGACATACAGATGCAGTCGGGTGGTGGACCAGGAAACTGTTGATCTGGAAATTTTGGATATAACTTGTAAGGTAAACTTTTAGCTTCTATTTGTAGCTTTGTAAGGTCACAGTACACAAAAGATAGCTTTCAATAACAGTGTGAGCATTAAAGGTGCAATGTGTAAGATTTAGTGGCATCTAGCAGAACGGACATGGCAGAAATGGAATATAGTATCTATAAGTATGTTTTAATTAAGGTATAATCACCTGAAAATAAGAATTGTTGTGTTTTCGTTAGCTTAGAATTATCCCTTTATATCTACTAGCCTAAAACAGACAAACCAAACAACATTTTAATTTAAACATATAAATAAACATATAAACACATAAACATGGATTACAATGTGTTCATTAGTAACATTTAAAGGTGCTGATATAAATATTTTTTAACTCTTAAGAGAGCCAGGCTAGCTGTGTCCCCTTGTCTTCTGTCGTCATGCTAAGCTAAGCTAATTGCCTGCTCACTCTGGCTTCGAATTTAGCCTACAAGCACGAGACGGGTGTCGATTCTCTCATCTTGGCAAGAAAGAAAATAAATGTGCTTCCCAAAATGTCATACTTGTATTTTGTTCATGCTACAAAATCTGGTGACTGATCTGACATGAGTCAGCGTTTTCCACATCGTCACTGTATGATACATCAATGAGGTTTCTTGACAGGAGAGCTGTGTGGCTTCTCTGGAGTCGTCTATCCGCTGGGCTGATGGTTTCCTGCTGCTGTACTCCATCACACAACGTCTCACCTTCCAGGAGGTCCCACGCCTCAAGAAACTCATTGAACAAACCAAACAGAGTCTGGGTAAGGAACTAACTTACTAACTTACTACTCACCAGACAGTTACGCAGAAAATATAATGTCTGCATCTAATTATACTGTATATTTGTGTAATACTCTGTGTAAAGATGACTTGGAGACAACAAAAACAGGACTACAAATAACTACCATACCAGAATGACTGAACCAGCATGATATTATCTCCACAGGGACAGTGTGTTCACTATGTTTGCTCTTAAAGTCTAGTGAGTCTCTGTTCTAACTCTAAGTCTGACATCTGTCTATTGTCACCTTTACACACACGCACACACATACATACACACACATACACACACACACGCACAAATGGCTGCAGACATGTATTCCATGTTTGGTAGGCCATCCTATGTTCTGTAGGTAGCATGTTAACAGCAAAATCCCTGCACACCATAACATCATCGTTTAGGTTTATTGTCACTTCATTTAACTGCGTGTGTGTGTGTGTGTATGTGCGTCAGTTGTTCCTACAGTGCTTGTAGCCAATAAAGCAGACTTGGAAATCGGCAGGGAGGTGACAACAGAGGAAGGACAGAGACTGGCCAAGGATTTAAGGTTTGTTTGTGTCATCGGTTGTGATTATTAGCTTAGACAAATACAAATGTGTAATTCTTTCATTTCTTTTTTGTATTTAATGTACTGTGCATATTGAATATTGAATATGAAATTTGAGACAGATGTCTATATTACTACCAAATGTCTTCACAGTATATATGTTGATGAATGAATTACATATTGTATGTTTTGTTACTGTTATTTAGATGAAGATGCCAATGTTACGGACGACATGTACAGCTAATTACCTTCTGCTCAGTTTGGAGTTACAGTTATACTATATATGGTTTAATATGTGAAATACTGTAAATTAAACTAAAGTGAATGTGTGTGTGTGTGTGTGTGTGTGTGTGTGTGTAGGTGTGGTTTCAGGGAGCTGTCGGTGGCCGAAGCTGTTTTAGCTGTGGAGGCAGCAGTGCTTCAGCTCATTAGGTTTGATTCAGCAGCGTTATAACTTACTTCACACAGTTTGCAATATGTATAAGAAAAGAATCCACACACTCTGGTCTGTATAATACTCATTTATTGACGCTGGTTGTCAGGTTTCGCTCCTGGTCTAATTATTTTTAAGCAACCAGAGGCTGCATGCTAACACTTAAAGGTACCCTGTGAAGTTTTCTTTTAAACAGTTTCTCACCAAAACACATTGTCTGCATCCTTGACGTCCAACAAACGCACTAAATGTATTTGATTCCTCATCAATTATTTGAAAAGCCACTTCTTTGCTGCAACCACCTGTAGATCAGCAAAATAGCATGAGAATTGCTCCAGAGCACTACAAGTGGTCAAAAACTCTCCAGGGTACCTTTAAGCCCACATGTGCTCCTCTAAATTCCATACCACCCTAATTCAAAGCAAATTTTTAGTGTTCACATTGAAAAAAGGACAAAATTAAGTATATTCAAGACAGTTTCTATGCTGTTGATGAACTAAAGCATGATGATAAAGCGTGATGTTTGTGATGTTTTGCTTCTTGTGTCTGATAGGCTGGTGTTGGATCAGCAGCGCCCTCTGCCTGACCGTCGCTCCTACATGCTGACTGTTCGCCACGCTCTGACAAGGAAGCTGACCCGCTCTAAAACCATGCAGTGGTGACCACAGCAATCAGACAATTAATGTTGGTGTTGTCTTTTCTGCTGTTTCATGATGATATAGCCATTGAAACATAAAAAAGTAGATTTTTATACCTCTCATCATCATGGATACAGAGGAAAACTATCAGTGCTAAACAGTACCAATTTAAACTAAATTCTGACAAGGTTCAAGCCATTTTCTGTATATATGGACCAGTTGTGGTGTTTTCATGCAAGGCTGGCCTTCTGGTTACATGGTGTTTTGCCCTTTTTGGTCTCCAAAATCTGAGGCCTAAATTTCACAAAGGATTGTGCAAGAAAAGTGCACATCATCACAAAAAAAACCTGCCAAAATGAGTGCACTGTTGATCAAAAATAAAAGGGGCTTTAGGGTGCAAGGTGCCTGCACTGAGGATTTATTTTTGTTAAATCTACTGTAAGCACAAACGCTGGGAACAAGAGCATATCGGTAGCCCCTGAGGTGCAAGTAACACCCTGTCTAATCCAGAAGTAGTCTGGAAAAGAGGGTGAAGCAGGATGAATAAATTAGTTATTAGTCTGAGTAGTCAGAGTTGGGAGAGCTTCAGTAATGGCCCGTCACATCAGATCGTCTCATCCAGATGGTTTTATGGACCCAGAGAGTCCAGGCCGGCTTTTTCTTAGGAGGCAGCTGTTGTTTTCTGGGAGGTGCAGAGTCCCAAAGTGCAAATTTACAGCAGCTCAAATATACTTTTAAGACCAGATGATGTTCCTTTGAGTTCAGACCCTAAAATCCCTGTCACCTAATGATGCACACTAATCTATTTTAGAAGAAAATTATATCTATGCAGCTGGGCTACAAATAAAATACCTGTAAGTACAATAAAAGTATGTTTGTTATTTTATCTGTATTAAGAAGAACAAATTATACCCAAGCGGCAACCTACGGGGCTGAAAAATGAAGGCAATACGGAAGTGCTAAAAACCTGCATTCTCTATAATGACCAGCAGGGGGCGACTCCACTGGCTGCAAAAAGAAGTCTGATTGTATGGAAGTCTATGAGAAAATTACCCTACTTCTCTCTTGATTTATTACCTCAGTAAACTGTTTCCTTATGAGTTTATGGTCTCAATCGCTAGTTTCAAGTCTTCTTCAAAACAGCATGATATTCATTTTGTAAATTATGGTCCCATTTAATTTAAATTTGACGATAAAACAGGGTATGCTTTAGGGCGTGGCTACGTTGTGATTGACAAGTCGCTACCACGGCGACAACATTGCTTACGTAACGTAACCATTGCATATAGGCGAAGCTGCTGCTATTTCACAGTGTGTTTTCAGTTCACTGAACTTAATTGTAACATTGTGGTCAATTAAAAATAGTCTTGTTCAGCGTTTGGTTGTAATAAAAGACCCATCAATGAGTCGGATGATCAGTTTTTTCGGTGAGTACAGTTTGTTTTAACGGTTTTAGGCGTTTTTCGCTAGCGAAAATTAGCATTAGCATTAGCATTAGCATTATCACTGTTAACCATGGATTGTAAATGCACCGTGCTAACCAAGCTAGCGCTATGGTCAGCTCCACCCTCTCGTCCGTATATGGTCACTTCTGGCTCCAAAAATCAAACATGGCGACGGCCAAATCCAAGATGGCGATGGTCAAATCGCTACACTGGAGGCTTCAAAACACAACGGCAGTTCGCAAACCAAACGTCACGGTGACTACGTCCATATTTTTTTTTTACAGTCTATGATAACACCCCACCACATTTGTTGCAACTCGAACCACTTGCAGAAAATGTAGATATGGTGCAGTATTTAATATTTTATGGAGCCTCTAAGGAGACAAGAGCCAAAACCACAGGTTGCCGGTGCACGCAGGATACAGTCGGATTAGTTTCAGTTGCTCATGTTGGAATAATATCTCGTGCCCTAGTTTGTTATGTGCTTCGCCCTCCAGTAGATGGAGGCACTCACTATCATTTCATCAGGTGCAGGCTCAACACAGACTCACAGTATATCAAGTCATACAAAAGCTGTGAGCTACCTTATCATTGCAAGTTTGTTTGTATAATTTGACTGTTTAAACTATGAATTATACAGAGATAAAAGAAGAAATACTAAGGTGGTCCGTCTGTTGTCCAGTAGGTCATCCAGCCACTCAGTCGTTAAGTAAACCAGTTAAATTTGCCCTTGTTGTTGTGTGTAGATGATGTAACAGAGTGTAAAGAAAGAGGCTGGCTTTGATTACAGTCTTGGCTTTCCTCAACTCAGTCTCTGTGTTTCTCCCCATGTATCTCCTTTTTCTCTGAACTTCTGAACCTTATGATCAACGAGAGGCATTTTGAAAAACAGAGACAGAAAAGGCAACAGAGTGAGAGACAGAAAATATGACAGGCTATAACAGGGAAGAAAAACATTGGGATACTTTGGCAAAATACATCTTATGTGTATTATGTGGGGAACAGAGAAAGAAAAAGAAGAATAAGTGCTGCTTCATTTCAGCCACACTGAGCCTTGACTACACTACAACCCACTGCTCTATCTCCAGCCACTTGTAAAGGCATAATGGGAAAATTGACTGTGTATTTACTGTCCACCGCCCCCCGCACTCTCCACTCCCCACTGACTCTTATTATACATCACATACTCCACCCAGCTACCACCAACCAACCACAGACACCCCATTGGGCTTTATGTAGAAACACAGGGGAAGATTTACGATCCATCAAACCCCATTTTTGATTATATATTTCACCACTAGCCATTTCATGTATTTGGATTCTGTAATTGCCTTCCAATATAGTGGTTTTCATTGTTACTGGTATAGTCCACCTGCTCCACATGGGATTCAAATTGCATAACCACACACACTTCTTTAGTCTTCTTTGCTGCAATTTATCCTCTTAGTCTCCCAGCTGGTCAATACACGCATTTTGAACAGAACTCAGGTACCTGTAGTTTTAAAATGCACTTGCTGTTATGCACCAGTGTCACTTAATCAAGCAGGATTGAAAGCTTAAAGGATTTGTCTGGTGATTTTCTATATTTTTCTAATTGTCAAAAGCATGATATATCTTATCCCCCTGTGCCGCAGACCTCCGTTGTTGTCCAAAAACTATTAAAAACACATCAGTGTGAGACACACTGCTGCACTGTGACATGTCAAAACTCTTCATGGCAAAGGAACATGTCACCCAGCGCAGCGGTGTGGCTCATTGATGTGTTTTTAATAGCTTTTGGACAACAACGGGAGGTCTAAAGCACAGAGGAATAAAATATGTCAGGCTGTGGATACACAGGATGGTTTGGCACTGCATATGAGATTTCTTGACAGTATGAAAAATATAGAAAATTTGCTAGTCATATCCGTTAAGCATGATAATTATTAGTAAAGTCATACCTTTTTACCACAAAAAAAGGAACATGTTGCTTACATTGGGGGGGTACCTGCTTTGGGCCGCAAAAAGTCTGGTGTTGTCCTTTAATGTTAACAGAGTGCTTGGAGGTAGGAGTCATTAGGATCAAAGTATGAATTTATATTCAACATCATGAATGGCTGCTACAGTGAATATGCTCAAGCCTCTTAAGCAGGGAGTGAGAAAGACAGATGACGTGAGGACTTAATTGTCTGGTGTGTAATTGTGTGATGGAGAGTGAACCCATCACTGGCTCACACAGACACACATAAACCGTCTGCGTTCTCCACCTCAATGCTTTGATGTTGCCGCTCTTCTTAACAGTCGTGCCAGCAAACCTGAGTGGATGATCTGTGAGCGACAGACGGACAGCGACAGAAGAGGATGATGACAACAACGACGAGAGGCGATGACATCACAATCGGTCACCAAGGAGATGAAAGGTCAAAACCCCAACTCAACCCTGAGAATAGAAGATGAGTCATACCTGCATCACTACACCAACAGCCAATCAGAGAGCCCCCCTGTCACAACCTGCATCAACAGATGAACAACCAATCAGAGAGCTATTGCATTCATACCAACAAAACTCTTCTAAGTTTCAAGTTTATGAAATAACACATTAATCTCAAATCCTGGTCTTATTCAGAATTATCACTTCATATACAGAGGATGAAGAAATAAGATTAACATCTGTTTACTATGTAACAATAATCCTGGACTGTGTGTTGTGTCCAAGAGGAGGTGGACATTCAACTTTCCATAAAAGCTGGCTGATGTTTAGATTTGCTGGTCAATGCCAGTTTCTAATTAAGTTCATGCTACCTTGCAGGCAGCTGTTTGTTTCCATTTAGTACACAACAGTTTGAAACTCAAGTTGATTTCATGCTTAAGTGACCAAAATATAAACTGATGCTGGCCTTCAACACTATTCAACAATCTAAAACTCATTAAATACGTCATTTAAAAAAAAAAGGTTCAGCAGTAATTTAAAGTGCATGTGATCTGTAGTAGATCATCGGAACAGATATGCTCTTTAAAACTGCAATAATCAGTACTTTGCTGTTGTTGTTTGATTACTATGTGTAATATGAAACCCACAGTGAATTATCACCACCTCTGTAGTCCCGTCAGCTCTTTATGGCATTTTAGTATCTTTTACATCATTGATCAGAACAACTTAACTGTTTTTGTTTACTTGCACTGCTCTCATCAGCCCTGTTTCCAGCTGCAGCATGCAGCTGCTTCCAGTGAAAAAGTTCTCATAAACCAACTGTTCACTATCTACCCTGCAACAAACTGTAGACAGACAAATAAAACAACATGCTGGTGGACATAGGGAAGCTGTTAGCAGCTAAAGAGCCATATTTTTGTCAGGTGTTGATGGAGAACAAATGAAAGAGTGAATACACATTTTACTGTCAAGTGGGCAGACACGCAACTCCAAATGAATGCTAATGTTGCTCTGTGTCTGCTGATCAGGCAACTTAAAACATTCACCATAACAACTTTATATGGCAATGATATGTCAGTGTGTTTACAGCTTACTCTACTGCCCCCAAATGGCCAAAAAAACAAATCAATTAATGCAGCGTTAAGATTTAATTCCAGTGGATTTGGCGACACCTGTGGTGACTGGTAGTAACTGCAAGTGTGCTTTAATAGTACAGGCTACCACAGCTCTGCTGTCCATAAATAATATCCAAAATGGGGTTTGATATGATAAAAAATCTAAAGGATTATAACTTTAACATTATATTAGTTTTGGGTTTCATTTTAAAGATACAATGTGGTCTTTTCAGCAGAAAACGTTACGGTTTCGTTTACATTCAACATTTCCTTCTTGTGCAATTATTGATGCATTTCTCACCTTATGTAAAACCTTTACAAAGCCTTTTTGAATGTTCTGAAATCGGCATCGTTTACATCAGCTCATTACATCAGCTTACAAACAATGTTCAGTGGTTAAAAATTCCTCAGGGTACCTTTAAGTTTGAAATATTGTAGTCAATGGAAGGTCACCACAGTTATACAACATGTGTGTGAGAGAAAAACAGAGACACCCTGTCCCCTGGCGTGGGACACCTCTGTAAACTGATATCTGGAGGGAGAAAGGAGACAGAGAAGAGGAGGAATGTATGATAAGAAAAACCAGGAAGGGACTGAGAAGAGGTCAGGTGGAAAGAGGTTGTAAAGTAACAGGAGAACATTACATAACAGTCAGTGACTATTGTAAGATTAGGAACATAAAACATAAAACACACAAATACCTGATGTTAATCACTGTTGTCCAGTATGACAAAGGAGTACTGTCTCTTAACCTCCACCACACCCTCTCCGCAGTGACCCTGATTTGAACAATACAGCCAGAAGTAAATCCATGACAAGATCCAGCAGGCCTACAGCCTGGACACTGTCCTGAACGTCTGCCCTGTTTCCAAACAACATTCTTGTCTTTGGGTTTGTGAAGGGGATCAATTCAAAAGGCTCAAGTCCAAATGAAGTCACCGATGTTAAACTGTCAGGTTAAAGTTGGAGGTGTTTTCTGATTTTATCAAGTCAAATCTGAAGTCATCAACGTTGTGAGTCCAGCAGCAGTCCACTTGCAATCTTTGTCTCGTCTTAAATTCTGGGTTGAAATAATAAAATCCTGGTCTGAATTCAGTCATTGTAGCAGCTCTGTGAGGCTGCACTTAGGCACAGCAGTTTAGCAGGTATACTATGTTTACTATCTAGACTATCTTGGTGGTAAATGAAAAGTCATTGGGATGCATTGTCAGGGAACCTTGACTGTCTGTACAACATTTTGTGTTGATCCATTTCATGTTGAGATATTTCACTGAATCAGGGAAAACTTTGACCTGCTGTTGCTAGAGGAAAAGCAGATAAAAGAAGACGGCACCAAGTTTTTATTGATGCAACATTTTGACCCGCAAGCTCTTAGGAACTTGCAAACATCAGTGGGTGGACAGCCTCTCCTTTTCCTTTGTTGCTCTTTGTCTAGCATCTGCACCGTACTAGTGTTGGATGTGCACACTATCCATCTTTTTTGAAAGTCAGAACGTCACCAAAGTCATTAGGAGCCAAACTCTGGACACCATGAATATCTTCCAAATTTCATGCCAATCCAGACATTTCACTAAAACACAAAAATATCAACCTCAAGGTGGTGCCAGAGGAAAAGTCAGGGGATCAACAATGTCAGTTAGGCTTCATCTTCTGGGGAACATGAATGTCTTTACAACATTTTATACAGTTCAACAGTTGTAATATTTCAGTGAAAGTGAACCAAAGTGGCGGACTCATCGACCGACACTGCAATCTGTTGAACCTCTAGAGTAGCTAAAAGGAAATGAATCACTAAAAATACTTGGAAATTCTCTTCTTACATGTCTTTTTCACTGAAATCTACCCAGATTATATAACAGGTCAGGCACGCACACACACACACACACACACACACACAAACGCACGCACACACACACACACACACCTCTGGTACCTACGACACAATGGACAGGGTTGCTCTCTTTCAAGATTGTCCTCTTTCTCTTCTCTCTGTCTCTTGTCTCTCAGAAGAGAAACAATCTGGTGCAGGATGAGAGGGTCGAGCAATCAGCAGAGAAAGACATATCCATTTCATTCCCACTTTCCTGTGAGTGTGTGTGTGTGTGTGTGAGAGTGTGTGTGTTGTAGCTGCAGGCTATCTCAGGGTGTCAAAACAGTCTCTACTGTGTCTTGTCTTTTCTTTTCACAAACAAAAACACATTCTTCAGCATGGACACCTATCACAATACGTCTTTCCCAAAGCTCAAAGGTGGATCACAGACTCAACCTCATGTTTTGTCATTAATAACAAGCTAAATGTGTTCAGTCTCTCTTAAGCTACATTCAAAGTATTTTACAATTTAATCCCATAGATTGTGTTATTTCCATAATATGATAAAATAATTCAAACGGCAGTGATTCCCTCTGGCCTGCAGGGGGTAACATTACACCCCCGGCACCATCTGCACACTTGTAAAAACTCCAGTGCCTGTCGGACAGCTGACTACTGGACTTGTCTTAGCAAGAAAAGCCCAGGTGGAACTAATAACATTAACGAGGGCTCAGTTCCATTTTAGTGTCCCAGGAAGCCGAACTGCTGAGCAAATGAACCAAACATGGCAGGTGATTTCACTCACAAGTTGGGCTAGGAATTACATGAAGCCACTCAACTCTTATAAAAATAATAGCAGGAGAGTGACGGAGATGTACACACCCACACAGTCCTGAGAGGACATCTAATTAGACAAAATAATTCAAGTCACCTGTGTGGGTTCACCTACAGGGCTTTTAATGCAACAATAATCCAACAAATTTCCACTTAACAAACTACTGTAATGAAATTTAAATGTAAACCAGACAACAGTGTGAATGAAGATGTCATATTACATAATAATAAGTTGAATTTTCATTATTTATTGTTTATATTTTTCTGTATTTTGATAGATACTTTGTTACATAGTTATATACAGAGGTGAAAAAAAAGGAACCAGATATTTTACTAATAACATTGTGCAAATAAACTGTTACAAGTAATATTCCTGCATTCAAAACTTTATTTAAATAAACGTATTAGTATTATCAGCAAAATGTTCTTTAAGTATCAAACGTAAAAGTGAGAATTATGAAAAATGGCTCCACTCTACATTATATCATATTACTGAATTACTATTACAGATGCATTAATGTGTAAACAGCATTTTATTGTTGTAGGTAATAGAGGTGAAGCTAATTTGACTGAACTTGTTGGACACCCTCACAAATCATCTTGTTTTAGAGCCCGATCATATGTTCTGTATAGAAAATGTGAATCTGCAAAGTAACTGTAGCTGTCAGATAAGTGTAGTGGAGCGTAAAGTACAATATTTCCCCCAGAAATGTAGTGGAGTTGAGGTAAAAAGGTGCATAAAATTGAATTTTTTTAGTAGAAGTACCTTAAAATTATACTTGAATCTACTTGTGTAAATGTACTTTCAACCATAGATAATATATTAAGATAGGATCTGACAAAAAATTATATCTGCATATTTTATTTTATTTACTAAGCTTTATTTAACAAACTAAAGTAACTAAAATACAAAAAAACTAAATACAAAAACTCAGACATATATAATATACAATAAATACAATAAGGGGAAATTGCTGAAAAAAGAATTAGATGCTAGAGACTGTGTGATGCTTGGCGATGCTTTTTCAATGTGCTTCAAACATTCTTGACCTCTTTATCAGGTCTTTGATTTCAATGTATATTTTTAATAAGATAATGGAAACAAAAAAACTTGAAATGTGGGGTAGATTTGCAAAATTGCCTAATAATATAACTAAATTAATCATATTTTTTGGGAGAAAGGAATACCGCCTCTAAATATTTCTCCACATCTTTCCAAACTTCAGCAAAAATTCACCACAAGTGTATTAACTCTTCTTCTTTCTTTCAATAAATGTTATATAAGTCAGTAAATCTTCCAGTCATACTGTTAAAGATATATATTTTGGATTTTTAAATGAATTTCTTATTTTTATGTATATATTCAGTCAGTCTGCATTCTCTGTTAAAGCTGCACTAGAATGAAACTCCATCCCAGCAACTATTAGAGAACTGGACACATCTGGTTTATTTAGAGCTCATTTAAAGAAATGGTTAATTAGTACTCAGCTCTGTCAGCACTAAAACTCAATTGCACCTTACTGTCCTCAGTCTGCCTGTGCTGAACTTCCCTTGCTGTCTGCTGTCACCTGTTGCTATCATACTATTGCCAGTCTGCCCTCATGTAGCTGCATGTATGTCTTATGTCTGTTATTCCGCTTTGCATGTTTCTGTTAGTGTCTAATAATGCGGCATAATGTGGCCTTATTAACATTAATATTAATGTTTATTTCATGTTTGTTTGTTTTTTAAATGGTCAAATCTATTTAACAGTTAAGTCATTTTTTTATTAACTATTCATTAAAGTAAAGATTGTAGATTCCTTACCGGCCTAATTAGCTTACAACCATGAGTGACTGTCCCATTTTACCTTACCAGCTGTCCCATTTTACATGACGATGTTATCAGAGTAAGGTCCTGGTTCTTGATGTGTTTGAAGGTCCAGAGTTTCTAAAGTATTTTATTTGACAACATATTTTCTTTACAGAAATATAGCAGAGATACATAACAAATCCTAAAAGTAACACTTAAGCTAGCTTTCAGAATTCTAGGGTTTCTTGGTAATCTACCAAAAAGTGTCCCACATTACTTAACTTCATCCATTATATTTTATGTTTGGGGCGTGCTCGTTATTTGACGCCACGGGGGCGGGGCTTCACTGAATATTCATTGGCGTGCGGGAGAGACACCGCACGCCAGGAGAGAGGCTGCTGCTGCTGCACGCACACAGCTGGATGGATAGCTGCGTCTCCGCCGAGAAGGATGTGAATTTTCCGCATTTTCAAGTTTGTCACTATAAGAAAGCAGCGGCTGGACTCGGCTCGACTCACGGGTGGTGTAAATAACGACTGGACCCTAAACACAGCACGTCTGAAAACAAACTGCTTCGTTTTAATGAGCTGATTTTAAGAGATTTGACCAGAGAGCGACTGTCCATCCGTCCGGTGAGCTGCAGACAGACACAGACAGCAATGATGGAGTCTATCTTAGACAGTTTAACCGCAGAGAAACTCTATCCGTCCGGAGGGACCAACCTGTTGGACCTGGAGGAACTCAGCGACGGAGATTTCCTCACTAATGTGGTGAGTCCCTGCGCTAATTGCATTCATTTACCCAGCTTGTCTTTTGCTTTTCATTCATTGATAATTGATAAGTATAAACTGTCCAGCCGTGCTGTCTCTCTGCTGGAAGTCAGCTGTTTGGATTTAAAGTCAAAAATCAAACGCACCTCTCCTGCCTGTTCCGCCCGGAGCCGGACCTTAGGAGGGCGGTGTGTAAGAGATCCTGACTGACATCCGGGGCTCGTGCCCTTTGTGCGTATGTGTGTGTTTAATTACGTTATGGGTGAGACTGGGAACACTGACTGGCGAGTTACTGGTTAACTTGTGTGTGTGTGTGAGCTGACAGGTGTTGCAGTCCTCACCTGTGTGTGTGTGTGTGTGTGTGTGTGTCCTGAGCAGAATCTGGCCTGTGCACAGCTGGTGTGTGTGCATACACTAGACTATTAATTGACCAGTGTGCAGTAAATACAGTGGCTATTAGTCTTTCTTACTTTTCAATTAACTCTTCAAGTGTTTGCTGTACTTAATTGTTTAATACAGTTAAGGCACATTTCTTAATTTTGCTTCCAATTACCTCCTATAATAATGAATGTTTTAATCAACTCAACCTGTAACTAAAGCCTTAATGAATACTGGAATCTGCTGGATAATTGAATATTTTAATTGACTTAAGCTACCTCACAGGTCTAGTAGGAAAAGCACAGGTGTTGCTAATAACATTAACAATGTTTCAGCCGTCCCAGTGAGCCAGTATAGACCCTAAAATTGAAGCAGCTAGATGGAATTCAGACATCATTAATTGTATTATTGACACATGTGCTTTTCCGACTATGTCATATCAAAATGTCTTCGGTGAAAAAGGCCTATTCTTGGAATTACATAACTAACTTTTAGTTAACTCTTATCAAACTCTATCTATATAAAATGTGTCCTGGCAATGCGCTGTCAAATCGCAATTATGCATGCCATACTTACTGCTGTTACCTTAATTAAATCTTGTTCAACTAGCTGAATGCTGCTGCAAAAATAATCTCTCTCTCACACACACACAGCTTGTTCACTTATAACTCGGTTTTGCAGTTTAAAAAAAAAAAAATCTCCCAGAGTGCAAAGATGCAGGAGACACATACAAACTGAAGAAAATGTTAAGATAATTAAATCCTCTCTCTTTCTCTCTTTTCTACATCACTAAATCCCCTTGAAAAAAACACCTGTTTCCACCAATCCTCTGTCCGTACCCTCATCCAAAAACAACAGGTTACCGGGGGCAACAGCTGCATGCATCATCCCCCTGTTGTAGCACCTTGCGTCTTTTAATTTCAGCAGAGGAAGACCCTGTGGCTGTAATGACACAGGATGTGGTTGACAAGAATCATGCTTGTTCATCAGTGTTAGACAGGAAATAAGTATTTGTTAAAGAAGAAAAGAATCATCATGGAGAATTGACAGTTTATTGCCAATACAGTGACTATACTGCATGTAAACACAGTCAAATCTAATTGCAACGAGAGGATTGGTACCAGCCCTTAATTTATGCATTCCTCTTCATCCCACCCTATTTCCAAGTGTGCTGTGGGTGTGTCATGCCCCTCCAGCCACAAAATGCCAAAAAGTACAACGACTGTGCCCTCTGTTGCACGGCATGCTTGACCGAGCTTTGCACTCTTAATTTACGGAAACAGGGAAGACAGACTAAGAATCATTTCATTGCAGCACACCGAGAGGTTAATGATAAAAATCACAAAGTCAATGGCTGTTAGCAGGAAGTATACTCTTGTCTTACTGTTCTATCACTCGCTGTCTCTTTTTCCACTCTGTGTCACTCCCTCTTTTCTTTTCTTTTTTTTTTTTAAACAGTGCAGGTTTTTAAGCAGACCTCTATTTTAGTCAGTGAGTCAGTCGAGCAGTCTGCTTGTGGTTTGTACCCCCACCGTCTCTGTTCTAAATAAAGTTGTCCACTCTGCTGTGAAGCCACTAGGCTGGGCTGTACCACTGAGGACATGGGAAAGTATGGCTGATTGGCCATACTGCTGGATGGCATGCTTATACATACTTTCATGCCGTGACTGGACCAAATTTAAATGTCTCCTTCGTTTTAAATGTGTTGTATGGACAGATGCCGATCATGAACAGCATCACAGACCTCCCTCTGTCGCTAAAGTCTATGTTACTGTAATAATCAGTGAATTTCTCTTTCTCCATCTTCAGTTTTGTGTCCAACTCTGGTGTGAAGCTTTCATTGCAGTGGTATGGAGGAGGATTGGGTGTTCATGGGAGCGCAGTAGTGGCTCTCAGCCTCAGCAGTGGACACTAGCTTGTGATCTACTTTGGCTTTTTGACTGCAGACGATGTCCTAAAATTAAATTACTCGCTATATGGCTGGCAATATAATATACACATTTTCTCATTCAAGTAAACTGGAAGGTGCGGTACTGTACATGCATGACATTAGCCCTAATACAAGGAGGTAAACATTTATTTGAAGTCTTGTTTCTGTCCACTTGATTATTGTAAATCTAATATTCACTCTTCTTTTAGCTCACATTGAGTTTATCAGAGCTTTTTTTGGTGCAAACTGTCACTGCATCTAGAAATGATGCTAATAACAGCAGTGACAGTGACTCAAACCATAAAGAACCAAAACAATGAGCTGAAAAACACCATAAAGTAGAGTCTGGTGATCATTTTCTGTTGGTTTGTCACTATGATCGACCCCTTTAATGTTCACATAGTCATTTCATCCAATGTTGATCTACAATTGTTGATTAAAGCAGCTTTAATGTAAGGACAAAGAGAAAAATAGAGAAAGTAAATTAGAGTAGAATAGAGAGAATGTCGATATGAATCTGGCAGATGCACAGATGAGTCGAAAGTACTAAAGTTGGCGGAGACCACTGCCACACTGGACATCAGTTTTTTATCATGTCTTTGATCCACAGACAGTTAAAAACTGGTGGACACAGTGACATTAGCTCAGTGGCACAGTGCAGCAGGGATTTACACACTTCCTGCTCTGTGTTTTGTTTACATCATGTGCACCAGATGGTTTGAACAAAATATCAAGGATCACGCATGGATAACATCATTCACCACATGCTGGGAACTTCTAACAGGTTGGAGCAACTCTGCAGCTCTCTCCTTCATCCTGGAGTAACTTCCCACATTGAGAAAGTTTGAAAAAGTCTAAAAAGTAAGAAGAAATATGGGTCAGTCAGGACTGGTTTCCTGCTCCAAGATGTTTGATAAATACAAACCCAGAGTGTGTAATCATCCTGAACAAATGCAGAGGCAAATGCCACGGTAACCACGGTAACCACGACTCATTGCATTGACATTTCATTAACTGGAATGAGAATTACTTTGAAACGCATCTGAGGGCCAATTTCAAAACATGTTGAGTATGAATGGAACAAAAAGATCCACATGAATATTGGAAAGCTTATTAAAACATGTGTAATGAATGTTAGCACATTCATTACAGGGCTGCAACTAGCAATTATGTTCGATCAATTAATCTGCCAGTTATTTTCTCGATTTTATTGTTTTGTCTATAAAATGTCAGAAAATAGTGAGTTCGGAGTTATCCAATCAACAGTTCCAAGCCCAGTTATTAAAAACACATTTGACTTAGAAATTCTGCAAATTCTCACACATATCTCACTGAAATCAGAGAATGCTTGGCTTTTTTGCTAGAAAAATAACTTCATTATTAACTTTCTATCAAAATATTTGCCAGTTAATTGATTAAACATGTAATTGTTACAGCTCTAATTCATTATATATTGAATATATTAGGGATCAGTAGGTGCATACAGACACACATTTAAACACACATGCACACAAAGTGAGGTCAAGTAAGGACGGTGCAGTGAGTTCAAGTTGTGAGGTAGTCAGCATGTATTCTATTTTATTCTATTCTACTCTACTCTAGCTTACATGTGTATAAAAAGCTATGGGGGGGAAGTTAGATAGATATTTCGGCTCTGCAGCTTTCCGCTGATGCACACAAACACACACTTTCTTGTTCTCCATCTATTTTTTTTTTTATACACTTCCTACTCTGCTCCTTCTTCTTCTTTTCTTCAATCTACTGTATTCTTCGTCCATATTCTATTCTGTTCTATTTTATTCTATTCTACTCTCCGTTCAGACCCTGTACTCCAGCTTTAAAGTGACACACCCATCTCATTTGCATGCTGCTTGCAGATTGGCCGCTGAGCTGCCTGAAGGAATGTGAGCAGGCATGCAGCAGCGAGTGTGTGTGTGTGTTTGACTGTGTGAGGAGGAAAAATACTTCTTCTTCTGTTTTACTGGGAACTGTAGCTCAGTTCACTTCTGTCTCAAGACACACACACACACACACGAACCACCTCCCTCCTCTCTCACTTAAAATGTAGCTCAAGTGAAGCCAAATACATCCAACCCACAGCAGCCACTATTATAGCGGCTTGTCCTACCTTTTTTTTCTCAAGTCGCCAGCCAGTGCGGAGACGGAAGGGGAGTTCAGACGCACGTTCCAGTTCAAAACACACAAACAAATTCCTTCCAGTATTTATAATCCACAAAAAAAAGAAATAGGAACTAATGTCCTTCTGAATATAACTGAAAAAAATAGATGTGAGTTCAAAGCATCAATGCAATCCTACAAAATAATGTTCCTAATAATATTCTCTTTCATGTCTTTCTTTATTCTTTCTTTCCTCCTATGTGACCAACGGGTTCTTGATCTAAAAAAGCTTTACTTGGCTCAAGAATCAATCGTGGTTTAGAAACCGTCCTCATTCAGGCTTCCAGTTATAAATCCCTCCTTCATGTAGGCCTCACTTCCTTTTATTAGGGGTCCAGTATCATGTGGGCCTCTGCCAAGTAGCTTAACCTGAGTGGAGGGGGGGGGCATATATCAAACTGAATAAATATAGTAAATTGGCTCTAACAGCTACACATCACCACATTGCCATTTTAAAAAATCTGTGGCAGTCAGAATTGTAGGATAATGATATTTTCAGGTCTCTCACAATTGTACTTTCACTTTTCACTGCAAAAAAAATCTTCATCTTAACCAGTCATGTCGTTTTTTATTGACTTTGAATGTCTTATTGAAAACCAGTTGAAATGTCTGCCAGTGGAGCCTTAAGATCACATCAGTGTTGCATTTTGCATATTTTAGCCTAATTTACTATTGGATGTGAACTGTTGAATGTGTGTCTGCCTTTCAGGAAACAGTTGATTTAAGGTCATTGAGCCCATGATATGAAAGTGAACTTGGTGCATGGAACACTGCATTGCCAAAAACAATCATTGTGATGGAGAGAGTTCAAGTCTGTATTGACTGATTGACTTCTAAAGAGTGAAATTCATGGGTGGTTAATATAAAAACATGTAAAACACTTGTACAGTCTTTTAAGTGTAACCGATATTGACACTCATTTATAGAAAAGTCCTGAAACAAGGGAGAGAAAGTCAGGAACAAACTTATTTCTCCACTGGCAGAACATTTACTTCATCAAAAAAAAAAAACCTGTTCTAGCTAACTATTCAATTCAATTCAGTTTTATTCATAAAGCGTCAAATCACAGAAGTCAGGGCACTTTTCACATAGAGCAGGTCTAGACCGTACTCTTTATTTTACAGAGACCCAACATTCCCCTGTGAGCAAGCACTTGGCGACAGCGGCAAGGAAAAACTCCTCTTTAACGGGAAGAAACCTCAAGCAGAACCGGGCTCTAGGTGGGCGGCCATCTGCCTTAACTGGTAGGGTAGAGAGAGAAAGGGAGAGGGGGACAGAGACACAGAGAATCACAATCATAACAATTAACAAAAATAATAATAATAATAGAAATATGAGTAATAAATGATGTCGGTCCCAGCAGCCATAGTCCATGGAAGTCTGCGATCCATAACTAGGGGTCCACGACCCTGATATTCATTAGTGTAGTGTTTATGATATGGCAGAATGAAGCTATTGCTTAAGATTGTGGCTAACCTTTACAAAAGACAGCAGTGATGCAGCAAATATGTGAAAATCATTTCATGTAGAGAGGAAGTCTGTCTAACATAATGGAGCGTTTCCTTCAGTCTGATGTAAGAATGCAGCATTCTGATTTCTCCAGTTGTATTCATAGTGCCTCAGAATCACCACATCTTCAGTAACTCAAGTTAAAGTCTAGTCCAAACAGTTCACATTTAACATTTGCATGGAAAGTAAGCTCATATTTTTCTTTATTTTACCTTTTTAGAGTCATAAAACACCTCCATAATTAATGACAATCACAGCTTATGGCAGCAGAAATCTTACTTGAATAAAATGTACCCCTGAATCGGAAACCAGCATTTAATAGCAACCAGAATCGCAAGAGATTAAATCCAAATGTTGCATGATGCTCTTAAGACTGAAGACACTGTGCTATTGATGCAGTGATGCTCTCTTTCCAGTTGACTCCTGTTCATTGCTGTATCAGTAAATGTTCTCCCCATGCATGTGAGCACACGATCCATCAGCTGTATGATTGTTAAGGAGCAGGAGGTGGTTCCTCTCACCAACAGATTATTACTCCACTGGTATGAAGGGAATGACTGCTGCAGCTCATTGGCAAACCTGCAGGTGTCTCTTAATTCTTATGATCCTCCAAACTTCACATGCAGACCAGTGTTGGTGATTTGGTCTTTTTCTACATATTTCACCTGAACTAGGGCAGCAGCCAGATGAGTAGAGAAGAGAGAGATGTGTTTAGACTCAACACTGTTAATTACAGGCATAACTTAGTCACTCCCTGCATTTATAATTACTCCTCACGTCTGTCTTTCCCAGCTCTTTCTCTATGTGGTTTACACCTCAGCCCCATCCCCCCCCTAACAACACAACAGCACTGAAATACTCTATAAAAACCGTCAACTGTTTTCCTTCCCAATACGACTCTTTTCCCAGCATAGAGGGAAGTGTTAAGGTAATGAAAGGTCTGGACCTCCGTTCCTCTGTTCACACTGACAGCAGCTGTTCCAGCATCTAACACTGAACCACCCTGAGCTCATTAACTCTCTGTCCTAATAATAACAGCTCCTATTTCTATCTCTCTGTTTATCTCTCTGTTTCAAAGCTGTGCTGTAGAGGGGCAAACATGATGCAAATATAGGTGTGATGTGGATTAGTATCACAATGTTCTCAAACAAGAAGAAAGTCGGCTGGATGCTGACCTTCTCTCCGAACAATAGACTGGTCAGAAAATCATTTTATCTGCCTACATAATTAGACTGAGCATTCATAGTCTGTCTGATTATTCAACACTGCAGCTACCACAGCAACAGTTTCATGTGGTCAAGTCATCCAGTGCTTTTCCATGAATGACTTTTCTTATAATATTATGTCATTGTTAAACCCTTAAAGGAGACATATCAAGCACATTTCCAGGTCTATATTTATGTTCTGGGGCTCTACTGGAATATCTTAGCATGATTTAAAGTCCATAAAACTCCTTATTTATCTTATACTGGCTTTTATGCAGCCCCTCAGTTCAGCTTCTGTCTGCAACAGGCAGTTTTAGCTCCTGTGTCTTTAAGGCCCAACTCTTGATGAGCCCACTCTGTTCTGATTGGTTAACTCCCGGAAGCTTCTGACAGCTCAAGAGGCTACGTAAACAAACAGTAATAGTAGCATTTCACTTCTTTTTCTCTTTCTTTACTCAAAATGTCAACATGTTAGAGCCCAAATCCAATCCGAAATATGTGAGTGGACAATGCAAACAACCTTAGTGACAAAGATTACGTAACAGACAGACATTTGTGGGCATGCGTGAACGATCTGACGTCAGTTCAATGGGGAAGTAGAGGTAACATTGCAAATGGAGCGTTCAGAGCAGGCTCAACTCCTGGCTTTTGACTTGAAGGCAGCATTTTTACATATAATTACCTCAGGTTTTGGGGCTTTCACCATATTTAACATAGACATCTGACATTATAACTGTATAAAAATTACAGAAAATCACAAAAACCATGTTATGTTCCCTTTTAATAGCTTTTTATAGACTGAATCAGCCCTTGAGGGGCTCCTCATGGCTTAGGGGTTAAAATGCAGACCATAAACTGCAATGTCAAAGTTTTGTGTTGCATATCATTTCCCTTCTCTTTCCCCTCATTTTCCTGTCATCTCTCTACTGTCAGAATTGCAAAAATTCAACCAGACCGTGATCGTTTGTGTATTAAATACTTGAATTGAATTGCCAGGTGCAGTCATTTTTTTAAATTTCTGTTGCATAAAGAAAACGATTTATTTTCGAGGCCTTATCAAGGAAAAGGTTGTACATAGTCGAGTGACAGACAAATGACTGCGGAGGGGGAGGTGTTAATTATAAGGTAGCAGGAATGTTGGGAACGTCTGATCATTTTAATGATTTCTTTTGGCTGTTATGGTAACAGACACAGAGCAGTCCTCCTCCAACTGATGGCCGCAGTGCATGGTTTGATTTCCAAAGAGAGATATAAGAGATGCCAAAACTGTAAAATAATAAAAAAAAAAACATGTCTCAAATCCATCAATCAATGCCTTATATCTCATATTTAGTGCCTTTAGGGTTTGTCTGCATGAATCAGTCGACAAATTAGCAGAATTTCTAACTGACAGATTTCTCTCTGAGTTAATGAACTGAAACAGGAGAGTCTGGGAGATGTCAGTGAAACTGTTTCTACATGTCTAGTCCTGAGACTAGATATTCAGCCAGAATAACTGAACATGCCTGCATAGGTTTAGAAAAATATAAACAGCGCTATGGGTACACGCCAGGTGATGGGGGGGAAAAGAAAAAGATTAGCCACAAACTTGGCTCTGCGAGATGTAGGTGAGAGCTATATCACAGGATCCAGGTGTGTTAGGAGGTGTGTAAGTGAATAGCTAACCAGAGCTAACATGACACAACAGGATCACTAATAGTACAACTGGAGCTAGAGTTATATAAGTCTATGCAGTAAAATGATAATAATACAGTAAGCAGAAAGCAGCATAAAAGCTAATACTGTGCGGCTACTTTGAGCTTATTTCAGAGCATTCATAATTGTTTCAATTATGGACCTTTCTCTTCTTCTTCTCTTCCCGTATGTCTCCCATCATTATCCCAATTTCACCCACATTTCTCCACGTAGGAAACTTTTGGCTGTTTATTTTTGGGTAGCTCAGTTTAAATGTGACCTATATTCCTTAATGGAGCCGAGTTAAAGGGGTAGTGTCAAGGTTATTTAAAGAGCTATTGTTCCAGCATTTAGTGAAAACAAAGCTGCTTTGTCAGTATTATTTCTGTGCGTGTGGGTGTGTTTGTTTATAATTGAGTGAGTATTCACTTATGTGTGAAAGAGCAAGTGAATGCCGGAGCGCTGAGTGTATGTGCAGAGCACACACCTTTTTGGAGCATTGTGAGACTTTGTTCAAATACAAATATAGATATGGCTCCTTTCCATCTCTGTTTGTGGTGAAACACCTCATAGTTGTGGAGTTGGATAGATAGTTTTTTCTATATGGTAAATATAAGATTGCATAAAAGATGGATGCATGCATGAAAAGGATACGAATACAGAGAGTGAACAAAATGACAAGAATAGTCTGGCACACTGTGCAACTTAATGGATTAATAAAGCCATAAACTGTTTCCTTAGCTAAACTAGCGTAAAGCTGCCATTTTTAAACACTACATTTCATTTTATTAGTATTATTATTGTTGTTTAATTGCTAAATAGCTATTAATCTTCTATTAGTTTTCCTAATTAATTTGTTGCAAAGCTTTTTGTGGTTAAGCCCTAGATCTCAAACTTTCCTCTCATCTCACTGTTGATATTTTCAAAACTCACCACAGTTCACAGCTGAGTTTCATAACATCATCAGTTCCTTATGTCATGTGCTTCTGTTATTTTAACCCCCATCTGTATGTCTTCCATATGTGTCTGTATGTGTGTGTGTGTGTGTGTGTGTGTGTGCGCTTTCTCCATGTGCTTTCGTTAGACAGCTGCGTGTGTCCCAGTGTGTCACCGCAGACACAGTTGACCTCCTAAAGATAGTCACAGAGGCGCACACACACTCAAAAACACACACGCACCAAAGAGCAGACACACGCTCTAAGATAATGCATGTGTGATGGTGTGAATGTTATTTAAAGTCGCCTTGTTCGAACGCTATTTCAAGAATATACACACCAGCAGTGATCCAGTGACTCACACCTACAGAACGTATAGTCCTGTACGGTTGAGCCAATACAGTTTGTGATTTTTTTTTTTTAGGGAATCTCCTTTTTCCACAGATAGATTTTATGTATTATAGTGATTTATAAGCGCTGTGGTGCTGGGTAGGTAGCGTGCAGTGGGCTTATCAGAGCGTTGTCACTGAAAACAGCTGTTTTCTGCTTGATAAGAGAGGAGTTTATGTGATAGAAAACCAAAACAGAGTTGACTTCTTTGGTTGATTCGTCACTACGAGCAACGCCTTTTACATTACTTCCACATTTGATCCATAGTTGATATAAAAAATCTTGTCGTTAGCTTTTTATTTATTGTCGCAGTGGTGCCTTTACTGTTGCTACTGGACTGATTTAATCCTCTGTGACATTTCATGCAGTTTTTAGAGAAGAGCTTAAGCTAATTTCCTGGAATAAAACATATAAATCATTTTTTTGTATTTGTTGTTAATTAAATCAAGTTATTTCTGTCATAGTGTCTGTCTGAGAAGCCTCCAGTGGTTGGAACTCATTACTACTTGTGCAGTAATGGGTTCCAACCAACCCATCTGTGTGTGTGTGTCTGCTTTTGTACTGCATTGTGCATGTTTGCTTAAGACCAGGGTGACTCATATTGTGTGTGTATGTGTGTTTTTTGTGTGTTTAAACCAGTGAAATCAAAGCACCATGCTGTCCCAGGCTTCCAGAGCACTGTCTCTCAGCTCAGTGACTCATTCATCCAGACTGAGGATGAATCTATCGAAAGACCAGCTCATCAGACATGTCGACCCATTTTCCCTCTTATCTTTTCATGTCGCCACGCCATGCAAAACCGTGTATCTCCAAAACGTTCACTTTTCGTGAGCTAAGGAAAACAGCTTTTTTTTCCAGCTTTGTGGCAAAGCATTTGTTGATAATCCAATGGGTTTTAAGGGCGGAGGTGCTTCCTGTGTTATCTTTACTCCCAGTAACAGTCCAATGCACCTGCAGAGCAGCAGATCCACACTAAGGTCCTTGCATGTCAAGTCAACTCGTGTACCTTAAAGACTCGTTTTAATGTCTCTTGTCCAGCATCTGTGATGTTAAAAACATCAGATTTTCACGCAGTCCAAGAAATACAAGGTGTGCGTCAGTTAGTTCCGTTATATAATCCTCTCCTGCGTGGCTGCGGAGGCAATCACAGTGGACAGCAGAACAGGAGGATCCACCAGGGTCTGGTTCAAAAGTAGTTCATTAGCTGACTTTGCTAGCACTAAACAATAGAGATGAGAGTGTCCCGCTGTCCCACGTTTCCATCACCCCTCTATATTTCCATTTCTGTTAGTTTTGTAGTCAGGTCATTTTGAGACAAGTTTGGAAAAGTTTTCTAGCTGAATGTGCTGTTACCCCGTGTTTCTGTGCATACAATGACGCAATGATTTCTCCATGTTTCTCCTCATGTGTTCCAGCCTTTCTCAGGTGACCAGATGGACGACTTCAGCAGCGAATTATTCAGCAGTTTCTTCGAAGACCATCTATTAGAGCGACCCCTGCTGGCAGACAGATCTTCACTTTTACACATGGACATAGACAGCAGCCCAGGTCACTTCTTCTTTCTTTCTTCTTCCTTTTTATATTAGGAAAAATGATCATAAAAAGAATATACAGTATGTGCCACTTTCAACACAGTTCCCCCACAGTATTAAAAAAAGGAAAAAGTGTTAAAAAAACAAAGAATAAGTCTGAGATGTTACTGTTCCTTCCAATAACATCTCATCTGCCATTTGTTGCCAACCACTGTCTTGAAGATGTTTGCTTTGAAATGGATTTAGACCCAAGAAACTCTGAGTTTTCCTCTCCACCACTCATAGTCACATCCAGATGACCCTCCCGTTTCCTTGGATAACCTCCAACAGTGCAGCAGCCAGTCTGGGTAGAAAAGACCCCAATCCCATTATTTGGTTTTATCCGAAAGCCAACTCTACATAGAGACCAACTGTATCAATTTGTTCCTTGGTTTGTACCCGACTCAGGATTCTGTCAGTCGAATCAGATTTGGCTGTTCAATATGAAGATTCAACTATTTGTTCCTTTTTTTTTTCATAAAGACTATCTGGCTATCTAATATCCATTGGCATGAGTTAAAGTGATAATTTCGACCACATTAACATAGTCAAATGCAACAGAGTCATGGGAACATATTTTTGAGTATTTAAAAATCAATAAAAGACAGCTGCATATGATACAAGATTTGACGTGCGGCCTATTTGAATTGCTGACATATAATGTGAGGTTACCATATGGATCTGTTGGAATAATGAGACAAGCAGCACACATGTATTTCTGTTTAAATCAAGCTCTTATAGGCTATATTTTAATTTCTCTTAAAACATAAAAATGAATAAACAGGGGTACATTTTTGCATTTTTGTAAGCTTCTATCTGTTTCATCTTGTTATTGTAACGCACACTGACTGCTGGACTCGAAGAATCTCAGTCAACTAAGGGGTCTTTGACAGATGATTCGTCTCATTGAGTTTTAGGGGGAGCAGCCTTAGTCATCTCCTCAACTCACTGACTTCCAAAAATCCTGTCTTTTAACCAGCAGGAAACACACTGGGCTTCTTCTACCTCTCACATAGCAGGTGCTGAGTCCGAGAAGAGTAAGACTGGCAAGTGGCAGGTTCAAGCTACACCTGACTGAGCTACCACTAGGCACTCACTTTCAAACAGAAGCCAGAGCTGCAGGAGTGGGAACTATTATCCCGGCTCAGAGTTACTGTTGCTTCTCTCGACTGTTGAGGCTGTCGTAAAGGTCTCGTCAGGCTCCTCGCTTCCTGTCAGGTGTTGCCATGGTCACTAGTGCAGCAAAGACCCCTGCAGTGAGATAGTTATGATTGTAGGAAGCTGTAAAAAGAATATTTACATTCATAAATGTTTATGTTTGCACTGTGAATGAGCCAGTTGAGGAGATTCTTCTCAGTTTTGCCTCCCTATTGGCCGTTTATCCAGGTCAACTGCATGGATGCAATTATAAATATTCAGGAAACCGTTTCACATAAAGTTAATGTCTTGTCATGTTATGCTTGTGCACCGCTGGGCATCATAAAATAGCCAGCAGATTTTTGCTATCTAATAACAACAAATGATCTAATTGAGGAGAAATGTTTTAGGGAAATTCGATATGAGGAGCAGAGTTTTCCTTGCACTCATGGCGGTCATTAATTCAGGCTTTTATGGCAAAATATGTCATAAAATGAATCATTGATGCATCCTGTGAGAGAACAGACTTTTCTTTCTTCATATCATTAAACTTTTCAACTCTTGTGGCTTTTTCCATAACTGTCCTGTCATGTCTAAATAAAGCTGGAATCAACGTTTACATCCGAATGACAAAAAAGCCGTTATTTTAAAAGTTAGATAAGAAATAGATAAGAAAGAGCAACGTTTCCTATTCCATGTCTGAAAATGGCTTTTTAATCTTACAGATATTCAAGCAGAGCACAGCTACTCTTTGAGTGAAGACTCCGCCCCCCAGAGCCCAGCCCTGTCAATCAAAATGGACCAAGAGTCCGGTAGGTCACTAAGTTTCATATTTACATAATTTCGTCCTAGCTTTTGTAGTTTATGCTCCGTTGAAAAATGCTCAGTCAGCCAAAACTCTGCTGCGGGTGTTTTGTCTGGCTCCTTATCATGATGGCTGGCCTCAACATTTAACATGCAGTTTGACCTCTCTGTCTGTCAAATAGTATACAATCTGATTGGCTGACTCCTCTGTCTGCTATGCAAAATGTGCGATAATAGGCCTAATTTGTTATATATTATATTGCATGTAAGACGGGCCTGTTGGAGCAAGTCGCTACTGCAGTGCAATATGAAAATAGAGAATATTTCAGCTCCTGCTTTGCTTGTCTGTCTTTCTCTTCCTCTCTGACTCATTATCTCCTCCTGTCTTCCTCCTCTCCGTCTGTGTCTCTACCAGGCTTCCTCTCTCTCTCCCTCTACCTGTCTCACTCGCTGTCTGTCTGTCTGTCTGTCTGTCTGCATGCTCCTCTGTTCTCCGTTTGTCCCGGGGATCCTGCTGTCTGAGCAGCAGGATCACAGTCTGAGCAGTTTTCCTCCAGCTAAGCCCTGCCCACCTAACACACACACACACACGCAGACACACACACGGAGACTCACACTACGCTATGACAAGCATATGGTTTTGAGTGTGCAGCTTTAGCCGAAGCCAACGGAAACTCTCTTTCTCTCTTCTGTCAGGTTATCTCTCTCTCTCTCTGTCTCTCTCTCTAACTGTCTAACTTCCTATTTTCTATCTTTCACTCCGTCTCCCTTAATCCAATTAAATCCTCTTTATTGGCATGAATATCAGATTACCTGCATTGCCAAAACACCACACCGAGCAGAAAAAAAAGCCTAGTTCACATCAAAAAACAACAGTTTGGCTTGTGTACTGGCAATGTGTTGTATGTTTGCAGTTCAAAACTGTGAACTGGAATGATTCTTCTTATAATATTTTGTTTCTTTAGAGATAATAAAAAGAATGTCAGACTGTGTTTAGAAAGAAAAAAACCAGTGTAAGATAGAATCACTCCAATGAATGTAAATATACAACTTAGTTTCGATTTCATGTAATTTTTGTCTGTCTGTATTTACATAGCTGTCATCTCAAGCACTCATATGGAGCATGTATATCATACCAATCGTACCCCATTCTCTTTCTCTCACACACACACACACACACATACACTAGAAAACACACAACTCATGTATTTGAATCTATTCCAGCGTATTTGATATTGAACTTAATCCAAAATTCTTGACTATAAACTTTGTGATAGTTTTTGATAGTCCGCTAGATTCTCTTCTCTACTGTCGTGTATCTATTGCGCAAACGGACCATTATGTATTTATATATTTGCACTGACATGTAGTTTTATGAGCTATATTTATGTTTGATTTACGTTTGGTGGTGGTTTGAGGAGCATTCATGCATGAATCGTGTGTACGCACAGGTTTGATCTTAAATTGTGCATGCAATTTAACAATTATAGAACCTGTGTGGCATTCATCAATACTTGCATACTTCCGCCTTGTTCTTAGGTAAGATCAAAAAGTTTTAAAGCACCTTAGATCACATGTAAGCCAATACGCACAAAAGCAAACCTGCGTTTTGTGCTGTGAAATATTAATAATGATGATGAAAAAGCAATTTACTTTATGAAAACACAGAAGAAAAATGTTCTACAAGTATTTATTCATTTAATAATTTTAAATGTTTACACTTATTATAGATAATTAGGTCTAGCCTAACAAAATTAGCACACACACACACACCTGTCCAATCATTAATTATGATAGCACATGCCATTAATTATGATCGGTCATAATATATAAAGTAGTATACAGCTGTGGTCAACCGACTCCGCAATTGCTTATTTGCTACTGCATGATGCGTTGACCAACCAAGCCTCGAGAAGAGAGCGAACATTTAAAGATCGAGCAGCTTTGTTTACTGACAGTGATGAGTGGCTCATGAGGCGTTTTCGATTACCGAGACAGATTCTTCAAAACCTGTGTGCCGTTCTGGAGCCTCAATTTAGATCAGAGATAAAACGATCTAATCCCACTCCACCTCATCTGCAAGTACTCACCATTATCGGTTTCCTGGCTACTGGGACCTTCCAGACAGAGATCGGTGATAGGTCTGGCATACCACCGTCAGTCGTGTGCTCCCCAAAGTTCTCCAGGGTATCATCCAGTTAACACCAGTACATTCAGTTTCCATATACCGCTGCTCAGCACACCCAGATAAAAAGGGATTTTTATGTCGTTCCTGGACTGTCCAGTACTATTGGAGCAATCGACTGTAGAAAACAATTGAACTCAATCAAAGGTAAAATTCAAGTGTTTTTTTTTTAAAATGTGGAACTAAATGAAGCAATCAACTTAATTAAATTAAATTTAATTAAAATGGATTGATGCTTACCATTGTCTTTAGATCTTGCTAGTTGATTCTGGGGTATGCTGTCTGGTGCTGACGGGATGTTTCCTGGCTGTGGTAGGTCACTGTCCAGCAGACTATCAGACTGCACCCCCGAGAAACAAACCTCTCCAATGATGGCTCCAATGCGCTCATCCATGACTGTTGTTTTGACAGATTCCTGGCCATCTCCTGTGGCTGTAATAGTACGCCTGGAAGCAGACAGTCGTTTTTTGGTGTCTATTTTCAGATCAAACCATTTTCTGTTTTTTTTTTCGCTAAGAGTTCTTTCTTCTGCACATACATCATTAATTGCACATGTGATCCGTTGCCATGCGTTGCGCTTTTCTGGACCTGTGACCTCACTGCTCACACTTGGACATAAGATTTTTTTCTCAACGAAACTTCATTTAGTAAAGCTTCTGTCTCTGCAGAAGAAAAGTTTTTCCTTCTCCTGCCCTTAGATGGCATTTTCCTTTCTTCTTTTGTCTGAGTTTAACGTTACCTGTCAAATTGCAGTGGTTTGTTGTTGGTTTGTGGTTTGCACACCGCACTTAAGTCTGCTGCCTTTACATAGGTTTATTGGGGCGTTTCCTTATGCTAATTGCAAATTGCCTGGCATGCGCATTTAAGATCAAATGCAATTCATGATTCATTTACTCAGGTGGGTAAGAACAGACTTGGCTGTCAGCACCAGTTCATGGATCCCATGTGGGATTTTCTTATTTTCCTCTCATTGCTTGGTGCTAGAACAAATATAAGCGAAATATAAGAAAACATTCATGCATGAGGCCCATTGTTCCTGGACTTAAGTCCAGTCTGGACCACTTGAATGCTGCAGCGCTCTCTGATTTGAGGATGGAGGACTGTATGTCTGATTCCTTACTGCATAGTTTCATTTTCAAAATTTCAGATCCACTTCACTCACACTTCTTCTGATGGATTTTTAGCGACCATTCTGGCATGGGAAGTATTTATGCAGCTGTAACTGAGAATCTGATGGCACTTGATTGTTGTATGGGACCCTTAATAGGGTTTGGAGAAAGCAGCTTTGTCTCAGTATATGTACCGAAAACACAGGTATTCAAGTGTAATCTCCAGAGGAGCATAATGCAGACTTGAGAAGAGAAGAACGCTCTGGCTGAGGCCTTTTCAGCATCCACTGAGAGCACCACAGTGAGAACAGCTGCTTGTTTGTCATGATGAGTCAGGTTAATTAACCACCTGGGGATATTGGAAGTTGTTGACCTTTCATAAACACACTCTGCTCAGAATGGAGGAATTTGTGGATGATGGTGTGTTTTGTTGGACACGCACATAGACAGCATATTAAAATGTATCCCAAGTAGAATTGGCACTAATCACTGAATGGTTCCTAGTCTGTTTACAGGAAGCTGCAGATAAAGACCCTGCAAAAGCTGCCACTTTGTCCAATAATGAATCATTTATTTGATGATAACATTTTTATACTCCTACAATAGTTGATAAAACATGAAAATTAAACCCTACCCATGGCCAGATCAACTTGCCTGGGGGCCCCTGGGGCAAAAATCTGTTGTTGGGCCCCTGTTGCTGCCAAGTTTCCATTGAATACAGAACACACAGAGACCCAGAAACCAATCAGTACCCATACTCAAATACTACCTGACCCCATTATTCAGGAAAAGGCACCATGTAAGCACTATATAAATTCAAGTAATAACAGTGAAATGAAAATAATAACATATGTAATGCCAATACCCAAACAAAATTGTTATCAGAGCACCAGAAAGCATCTGCCACACAGTGCACCAAGCGTTTCTGGGACCCCTGGAAGTCTCAGTCCAGCCTTGTGTCCACCAGGGCAGAGGAGCTGGAACAAGGATAAACATGCGTGCAGCCAGAAATACTCCAGTAATCGTGTATGTTTGTGCAAAGTTGATACTACTGGGCTTGTTCTTGATGTGTGCGATGGAGAATATAAACATGGTGCTGACACTAACAAACCGGACAGCAGCACAACAAACCAGTCGACATTTCACAATAGCAGAGTACGGAGGTCTTCTCCAGCCATTTTAAAAATGCTGATTTGTGTGTTTTGTAGCACAGATTTACATATTACTGAAGTTTTGAGTCATGTCTCCTTTTCTTTTTCTGTCTCAGACTGTCTCCTTCTCCCTCATGGCCTGTGGTCTTTACACACAAGTCACAGAGATGCTGTTTTTTTTTTTACTACAGCTCCTACTGCGCTGCTCCCAACTATTGTTTTAATACAGCTGCTGTCCCACTGAGATCAAACACAGCCGCCACCTCTCCTCCATTAACCCCCTGTGACGACTTCCAGGAGCCCTCAGTCATTAACCATCACTTTTTACACCATCGCCAGGACTTTTTTTTTTACCTGAGTTTACATCATTTTACCTACACAGGCACACTTTATTTTTTTAACAGCATCCAAAAAGATAGCAATATGTACCATGAGAATGTGTACCTTTTAAATTTGAATGGTTTGGTATGTGACTGCATCTTCCTTCATTTCATTGTCTCTCATATCATTGTAGAAAATGTCTCCTGGTCGGCCAAGGAAAGGAAAAAGGAAAATGATCAAAAACTTGTATTCTTTTTAATCAAACTTCTCCCCAACTCTGTCAAAAGTTGTGTCATTCTACCTTTTGATGAAACCACTAGATGTACGGGAGAATCTCCCTGTCCATTAGCCAACAGCTTCTGGTACTCATTAAAGAATAGTGGTAGAGGGCTTCCAATCAAGCCCTGGCTTAACGAGGGCAGGAGGCTTAACGAGACTCAGCCTTAGCAGCAGGACAGACCTCATTATGGGAGGCCTCTGAGGGTCTTACTTTTAGAGAGGATGAAGGGAAATAGGTAAGTGGTGGATCTACCCCAAAACTGAATCTACCTGTTACTTCCCTTTTTGAACTTTTTTTGATCTTAAGTCCGTGATTTTCTTCTTAGTAATAGATTTCAGAGTCACCATGTTAATCAGCGATGTGTCAGAGTGATCTGAGTCATTGCAGAGAATTGGAGGATGAAATGAGTGTAACTTACTTCATTCTGTGGTCTGGGATAAGTGTTGTGTATGGAAAAATTTGGATTAAAGCAAAATTGTAGCCATTACAAATCTGGTATCGATGAGCTGTTTGTTGTTAATACCCCACTGAGAGTAGGTCCCCTGGAAGCTGATGTGGTTTTTCTCCCTTTGTTTATTCAGCGTTTTCATCCAAAGCAAGATATCTTGAAAGTTACTAACTAGGTTGCCATGATCATATTTGACTCATCATCGCTGACTCATTAGCTTGTTTGAATCAAAAGAACACATGATTATTTTATCAGCTGCAGCTGTGATTCTCATGCTATGACACTGCTGTATTAGATCACAAAACAATGAAATGATTAAGAGGATAATCGTCAGTTTATTAGCCAGGTAGATGCTAGGTAGTTGTTGCAACTTCCTGCAATTCAGTTGACTATATAGTCATTTACTACCCGCTGGTCTAGGAACTGAGCTGAAACGAACACCATAAATAGTAATAATTTTGCTAACACTCACGTTGGATTTTAGCAGGATATCACCTGTCATACATGTGGCCTTTGTGCTCTGGCTATTGAGTTAAAATAAACAATACAGCTGATACTAATAGATTAAAAACAGCTCCACTGATCTTGCAAATCGGCTCGGGACTTCTCAAGTAACCACCACAACAGTTACAATCTTGAGATCAGTGTTTATTTCTCTTGCCGGCGGCACAGATTTGTTTTAGGATGTTTTTTGGATGGATTCTCTCTGTGCTGATCCCCGCCGTAGTGATGGACAGGATAACGAGAAGAGCTACCGACTCTGACGGGCACGCACCTCCATCCCCCTCTGCTTCCACCCAACACACACACACACAGCTTGTAAACTTCAGAGCATTTTACCAGTGCAATGTTGCTAGGAAACCAGGAGGTGATAAAAATGACGTTAACTCCTAACATACACGCGCACACACACACACACACACACAAACAGCAACACAGCAATCCTTGTCTTGTTAAACTGCTACTGCTCTCTTTCCATACACCATGGGAGCCTTTTGTATATTTATATATGTGTGTGTGTGTGTCACAAACATCAAAGTGTCTGGTCTGGTGTTCGTGTGTTATTCCACACAAAAAAAAAATGCTGACTTGATGAAAAATCACACAGTCCTCCTTCTCCACCTGCACACTTTAGTTGTAATTTACCTCTAAAAAGTTACGACTTAGATCACGGCTTCACTTTTGAATTTAAGGTTAAAGATGAAGTTAAAAAACTCTCATATAGACTGTTTGGTGGACTAATGAGGTTCCCTTGGAGCAGTAGCTAATCAGCTCACCTTTTAAAATGGCCTTAATTCAAAGCACACATAGTTAACCTTTAACTCTGGCAGACCAAAGACTATAAACTCCTACTATGAAAAACTTTATTTTGAGGAACAATGTGTAAAAAAAAAAAATGTAAACAAGGTACAATTTACACTAAATAATGTGCAAGATATCTAGATAATTTCCATTTGATGTAATGGTGCAGCCATAAAACATGTTGCCTGATGAATATGTACATATATATATATACAGGGCTTTATCCATTTAGTATTGTTGTTCGACGAATGTTCAAAATTGATCCTGAATTTTAGAACAGAGTATGAGTCAAACTGCAAAAAATTCTGGACCCTACAATTCCCAAAAGGCAACTCGATATCTTTGCTCATCTGACCCTGTCCTCCGTGAAAACACCCACATTTTTCATAACTCTACACGTCCAATTTCTGATGAAAAATGTCTCAAGTCTCAAGTCACCGCTCTGAGATTTTCTCGCGAAAATGAATCTGTAAGGAGGAAGGCCACCTGGTAAGTTATGAAATGCTGTTGATTGCAGGATTCTGTCTCATCAATGGGAATTAAGTTAGCTGGATAGTGTGCCGAGTAAAACATGAAGTTAATCTAATCTGAAGCATGGATGGGAAAAACAGCTGTTCTAGCTGACTAACCGCGGTTAATCAGCTAATTCGTAATCCTGTTTAGTGAGACATGTTGTAGGAGACATGACCCTGTCTTGGCAAAGGTGTTTCCTCAGACCTTTTGATAATATCCTGTAACGCTCTTTGAGAAGTCATCCAGTGGCGGCTGCGAGAGGTTTTCACACAGTTTACTCATCCTATGTTCGAAGTTTTGGAAAAAAACGGCAGGACAGTGATTAAATGGATTTATTTTGTTCGAGCGTTACTTTTCTGTTCTTCTCATTAATGTGTCACTGGAGAATAGTGAGGATGTGTCACTGAAGAATGGTGAGGATGTTAGCTCCACAGTAAAAACAGTCCCTGTGTTTTATTAGTCAGAGGTCATTTTAGGAGGTTGGCTAGTGTTGGCAGGGAGGACCGGAGCCTCTTCATCATCATGTCCACTACAACACCAAATACACCAGGACTGTCAGTGACTAGCTTTTCTGCAGACCTGCAGTGGCACTTAAGTTCCTAAAAATACTTTATTCAGTTACCAGTAGACTAAACAATGGAGTACCTGTTAGATGCTCTTAGAAATATATCCACATTGTGTTTGGTGAACCTTCGTTGAAATTGTACTCTGACCTCATTGTAGGGTCACTCAATAATGCATATTTTCTACAGTGTTTAAAGTCGGCAACTGTTGTTTCTCAGGAGGGATACTGAGGACGAGTTGCTGGTTCAGCCCATCTTTTATTTCAGGGTAGATACACACTCACTGGAGACAAATTATGCACCACAGTTGCCAGAGCGACGTCGTCCAGCAGTCTGTAATAACCAGGCTTGTCAGGAAGTGCTCAAATGTTTTGGGGAAACTCTTTGAAAGTGGGATTTATAAGCTACCAGTTACTTCCCATTGGAAGACCTACAGCAAAGCCTCCCAGAGGAGAAGTAAAGTTGTTTACTAAAGTTGCTCAGAAACTTGGAAACTTCATTCTGCTTTTTAAAAATGGCAAGGAGCATTTTTAGAGAAGAATTAGGGTTTTTTTTATTATTAAAATTAAAAAAAACAACAAAAAAAACAATATAGTACATAAAATGTTGCACATACAGTATGTATACTTATACATAGTACTCCAAATACAGGTACAAATATAATTTAGAATATACACATGTGCTTTTTCATGGCCATATAATAAATATAATAATTATTCTAGTGATTTATGACCAAGGACACCAATAATCAATAAATAAAAAATCACATATTATCTTGTACCAGGAGATCCTTTGATATTCAAAACATGTAAGTGCTTGTTATAGCAAGTTAACTCCTTTATGGTGAATATGAAGGAGAATTCAGTTTCAATTCACTTTTATTTATATAGCGCCAAATCACAACAGAAGTTATCTCTGGGCACTTTTCACATGGAGCAGGTCTAGACCGTTCTCTTTAAGACCCCACGTTCCCTCATGAGCAAACACTTGGCGACAGCGGCAAGGAAAAACTCCTTTTTAACGGGAAAAAACCTCAAGCAGAACCGGACTCTAGGTGGGCGGCCATCTGTCTTGACCGGTTGGGTTGAGAGAGAGAAAGAAGGAGAGAGAAAGGGGGGAGAGAGACACTGAGAAGCATAATAACAACAATAATAACAACAACAACGATAATAATAATAGAAATATGAGTAATAATAGCAAGTGTGGGTGTCATGCAAGGACCATGGGGGTCCCCAAAGTCATGGTCCATAGAAGCCCACAATCCATAACTAGGGGTTCATGACCCTGATCCACAGCATCCTGTGAGATGTGAAAGCACAAAAACTCCGGGGAAGAAGCCAAGTTAGTGACATGCATTCATGATAAATGAATGCATTTAGATGGAGAGGGGGAGTCCCCCGGCAGTCTAGGCCTGTAGCAGCGTAACTAAGGTCTAAGGCAAACCTGGCCGGCTCTAACTATAAGCTTTATCAAAAAGGAAAGTTTTAAGCCTACTCTTGAATGTAGAGAGGGTGTCTGCCTCCTTGACTTAATCTGGGAGATAGCTTCACAGGAGAGGAGCCTGATAGCTGAAGGCTCTGCCTCCCATTCTAGTTTTGGAGACTGTAGGAACCACAAGTAAGCCTGCATTCTGGGAGCGCAGTGTTCTAGTGGGGTAATAGGGTACTATGAGCTCTTTAAGATATGACGGTGCCTGACCATTAAGAGCTTTATAGGTGAGGAGAAGGGTTTTAAATTCTATTCTGGATTTTACAGGAAGCCGGTGCAGAGGAGCTAAAATGGGAGAAATATGATCTCTTTTCCTAGTTTTTGTCAGTACATGTGCAGCTGCATTCTGGACCAGTGGTCTTTAGAGACTTGTCAGGGCCAACTGATAATAAGGAATTGCAACAATCCAGCCGAGAAGTAGCAAAATGCATGGACTAGTTTTTGTGCGTCTTTTTGAGAAAGGATGTGCCTGATTTTTTGCAATATTGCGTAAGTAAAAAAAAAAGGCAGTCCTTGAAATTAGTTTTATGTGGGAGTTAAAGGACATATCCTGATCAAAGATGACTCCCAGATTCCTTACGCTGGAGGAGCTGGAGGTCAGGGTAATGCCATCTAGAGTAGCTATATCTATTAGATAATGTGTTTCTAAGGTGTTTAGGGCCAAACACAATAACTTCAGTTTTGTCTGAGTTCGGTAGCAGAAAATTGCAGGTTATCCAGGTCTTTATGTCCTTAATAATAGATGAAGCTGCAGCATATTTGCCTCCTGACACACCAGTATGGCCTCTATGCAAGTATTAAAGTCTTCCAAGGTCCACTCAGTTCCTAGTATCTGAGACCTGGCTTCATCCAGGTCCAAGGTATTCGGTCATTCACGATGCCTCAGAGATCTGCATGGATCTGCAACCAGCTCTAATCATGTGGCACGTCATAATCACCACAGAACATTTCAGTGTAGATGTACACTGGGGAAAGTGTGTTATTTGAGGAAAGACGGAAAGTGTGAACTGAGAAGTGCCTCGGCTGCTCATGCCGCTGCCAATGTTCTTTCTCTGTTTGGATCTATTCGGGGCGATTGCATTTTGGATTGGGTCTAATAATCCTGTCCAATTTAAGCTGTCTATCTGTAGCTCTGTCTTTACTATTCTAATTAGATCTGACTGTCCCAGAGTCCTATTTGATTTAGCTCTCTTTTTTCATTTAATTTATACTTGTCAGGTAAAGGTAGGTTTAGACGATTTCATTAAAAATTGGACTCTGGACTGTTAACAGGGTGATTAACTAATTTTATAAGTCCTGTGTTCCAGAGTGATTCAGCAAGGACCTACAAAATACTGCAGTCACCCATCACCACATGGACACATTTAGCTTCTGTGTATCACAAACTGTCTTTTTGATCTACTTTATATGTGGATTTTACTGATCTGCTCTTCTGTCTTTCTCCATAGAGTTTGAATGGAGCTTCAGTCAGGACCTGTCAGCCATCTTGGTGAAACAGGAGGAGCCAGATGTGGGTCAAAGGTTAGATCCGCAGCCTCTGGAGGGCCCGCCTCTCATATTAAGCCCTGCCCCTCCGCACAGAGGATCGCCATGGAAACACACGGTTAGCATCCATCGGGGGAGGGGGTGTCCCACAACAACGAAACACTACAAATGATCATGTCGCTGATGTTGTCAGTTTATGAGCGTTATTGTTTTACGCGTTTGTGTGTGTTTCCGTAGGAGCGCAGTCAAGACGATGTGAAGCCAGTAGCGATAAAAGATGAGCCCAGAGAGATTGGACAGTACCTCAGCCTGCCCAGCGGTACACACAGCACCGACAGACGCGCAAACACATACACATGTTTCAATGGTATCACAATTCAGCAACAGTTAGTACCTGAGGAAACAAATGGGTTCTCACAAGGCAAACCTGTCAAATCATAAGGATGCTTGCAAGTTTAACCAATCACTGCCTAAAATAATACAGTTGTTGCAAATAAAATCAAGCCTCAGCCTCAAAAAAAGCAGTCTGAGTTGTCTTCTCAGGCAGAGCTTACTCTCAGGCTGTAAAGCGCTCCAAACCATTTGATTAATTAGAGCTTATTGGGAGCCATTGCAACCTGACAGACCAAACTCAGGGCAGGAATGTCCAATTTAAGCTGTCTGTAGCTCTATCTTTATGCCACAGTAATCACAACAAAGCAGTGTGAGATTTTAGAATAGATCAGTACATTTTTAGTGGACATATTTTCTGTGGTTTCACTCACAGAACAACACAAAATCAACCAGAGATACCAAAACAGACATTTCACGTATAGCAAATGTTTCAAACACGCTATTAGTTTCAAGCAGAAGCACTAATCCAACACCCTGCTCCTCTTCAGACGACGCTCTCCAGCTCCCGCCCACTCCTCCCAGCAGTAACCATGGCGACAGTGACGGCTCCCTCCCCCCTTCCTCCCCACACCTCCCTCTGCCACCGTCTTCCCCTCAACCACAACAGAGGCCAGGAGGTCGTGCCTCCTCTTCCTCCTCCTCCTCCTCTTCCACAGCCATCTCCTCCTCACCTCTCCTCACTGCTCCACATGTGAGTCAAATAACATATCCGCTCTTAATTTTAGGCTTGGTAAATAATGAGAAATGAAGCTGAACTGTGCTGCGGTCAAGAAATGGTTCTAATGCAGTGTTTTAGGCTCTATTTAACTTGCACTCACTTGTTATTATACTGTAAACTGTAAAATATAATAGGTAGGGGCTTTATGAAATTATAAAATGTATTACCTTTTGTTTACTTGATTATAGAGAATTAGCTTTATCCTAACTGCAAATACTTTGTAATAGAAACTTTGGCATGTGAACCAGCTGTCATCCTGGGGTTAAATCAGCCCTATAATTTGCTGACAAAATAGGGTCTATTATTTATTGTAATTGAGAGAATTCAGTGTCCAACTATTGTCTGTCTCATTCAGCAGCTTTTCACTGAACAACTGATTACATTTGCACTAATGCTATAATGTCATGCTTTATGACTAAAGGTTTATTAGACTCAAGTACTACTCAAAGAAACGACCGACGGGTCAGTCCTCTACAGGATTTATTTCCACATAAATTGCTGATAATGGTTGTAAATGTTAATTGTTTCATTGTGCAGAAGCTGCAGGGTTCAGGACCCCTCATGCTCACAGAAGAAGAGAAGAGGACCCTGGTTGCTGAGGGTTACCCAGTCCCTAACAAACTTCCTCTCACCAAGAGTGAAGAGAAGGCACTGAAGAGAGTCCGACGAAAGATTAAAAATAAGGTAAACTGGTATGCAAGAGAGTAACTGGGCGGGCACCTTCTCTATATAGATAATTGAGGTATTTAGGGTGATTCATAGGTAGAGGACAGATGGACAGATAGACTCACAGCTGAACTGAACATCTGATTTACCAAAAAAAACTCCCATCTATTTACGGAGTCAGTGACTGGCTTCGCCTTCTATTCTGAGAGTGAAGCAGAGCTTTAAGGTTTCAGCTCAGTTCAATTTCTCAGTCGGCTGAGCCAAAAAATTAAATTATGCCGGTGATGCTGAAACAGAAATAGTAACAAGATTTTACAGCGTTTAATGAAACAGGAACTGAGCTCCACCTGAGAAGATAATATTTGATGTAAAGGTTGTTGTTTTTTTTTTTCAATGAATGTAATTAACAACCTTCTTTATGAATTAACAAGGAAAAAAAAAAAGTATTAATAATGATGTTTGCCTGTTTTTCTGCCCAGATCTCAGCTCAGGAGAGTCGGAGGAAGAAGAAAGAGTATGTGGAATGTCTGGAGAAAAAGTAAGGCTTGGAAAAAAAATCTTTGTCCCTGTTTTTTTCATTCCTTTTCCAAACCTTTTGGTTTACCTTTGTATCTGTCTGTCACTTTGTGATTTCTACACCCTTTTTTCTCATTATAGTCCCCTCAGATGGTATTAAAGTATGCATACTACAATATATCAGTGGCCATTACTATTTAGAGTCCAACTAGAGCTGTGAAATTAATCTAAAATGAAAAAAAAAAAAAGAATCCATTCAAATTCTTGAATTTATAGAAGGTATCTTTATACCTGGTCTGAATGGCCACACTTGAAGATGGAGCGGAAAGCCTGCTGTCGTATCTTTCTCTTGGCTGCATCGCTCACGCCGAGCTCCTCTCAAGAGTTCAGTGTCCTCAGCACGTCTTTGCAGCTTCGACGCAATGAATCGTAACAAACGGGGATTGCGGACAGTCTGTTCTCGAACGCGTTCACGGCGTCGTGCTCAGCTGAACGCACGAAAAGTGACAGAAGGTAGTGAAGAATGTTAAAAAAAAAAAAAAAAAGAGAGCTCGAGAGTGAAGATTACACCCCTGCCTCTGCACACCTGGCCGGTGGATTAATAGGCATTTGGTGCTCCAGTGAGTGTTTACTGCAGCAGGATGGTGTGCGGTCGTGATAATGGTGTGGATCAGTGATGTGTTTTTTAATTGTTTTTGAACAACAAAGGAGGGCTAGCTTATATCAGGAAATACTTGTATGTAGGATGAATTCTTTGTAGATTTGTTGACTATCATGAAAGTATAGAAAATCACCATATTTATCATTTAAAGCTTGGTGACTGGATGTTTCTTTGGGACTTTCATTGAATCAGGACCGAATCACTCAATAAGTGTACTTGGTTCTTCCTTGTGTCGAGCAACAAGGTCAGAGCCAAGACACCAAACATTAATACTGTGCATATTCCACATTCATGCACAATCTATTCCATGTGAACTGGCGACCTTAACTGTTATTCCGACCAGTTTCATGTCAGTCCAACTGTTGGAAATACTCAAACAGCTGGTTACATACGTCTACGCAAAGAATCGACGTTTTTCTTCCCACCTCTCTCCGCTAATTGCTAAATTTTGGTCAGAAGGCAGCCATGGTCAGCGAGGTTCTCCCAGATTTGACCTTAACCATAGGCCTTTTTATACGTAATTGTGTGCATCACTACCACATAAAAAAATGCCACTGACCAAAGAGAAAAAAAGACAGAGTTGTGTAACGCTGAAGTGAACTTTGCAGTTGAAGTTTAGTTAAGAGCTAAAGTCCGTCTCTTAAGAGCACGTTTTGTTTGTATTTAAAGATGTTCCCAACTGGCTTGAAGCTGAGTGTGGTAAGAGACGAGAGGTCTGCAGGGGATTAAACTAAAGGCAGCAACCAATCAGATTCGTTTGAGGTTGGATTCAGATAATCGCATGGTGTGAACACGTCCAGATGAGCACATAATACTAACAGGAAGTATTTCATCAGTCCTCCCTCTTCTGATTCACTAAATAACATCAAAAGTGAACAGAAACTGATTTCGCTCTTCTTTCCTTTGTTTTTTCTGTCCATTCCTTTCTATGGCAGGACTCCAATAACCTGCTCAACACATGGGTCATATTCAAGGAGTCCCTGACAGGCAGAGCGCAAGAGAGATACAAATGTGGGCTCGCTAGCAACAAGTAAATTGGTGCAGTCAGTTAATAAGCACACAGAGGTTCATACAGGTGGTAGTGTAATGAATCCCATCAGAGCAGAGCGATAGTTGTGTCCTCGTTCAAGTTCATTTAACCGAATCGACACATAGAGAGGTAAGAGGAGGTGTGTAAAAGCAGAAATCCTTTCCTTTATATCCTCTCTGTGTTTATGGTTCTTTTTGGACACAAGGACGGGATTATTTGGATGATCCCTCAGAAAGAAAGCAGCAGGAGGACTCGCTGAAAGGAATGTGTATGAATGAGGCGCATTCAAACCGAACGCAGTACGAGATCAGGAGGATTATGAGATAACTAAGAGATTAGCAAGATGTGGACTTGATAATAGATCAATAGGATTAGCAGGAGATGACTGATAGAGGGAGAGAAGGAGAGAAAGGGATGAGGGGAAGACACAGCTGAGAGCAGAGCATCTCTCATCCTCTGTGTCTTGTTTTTTTCTTCTCCTCTTTGGCTGTGTATCTATTTGTTCATTTTTTTGCAAAAATATGATCGAAATGGAGAATGCAAATGTCAAACAAAAGTTGGCAATAAAAAGTGATTGCAACACATTGTGTCAGTTAAATAGATAAACAAGCATCCTCGAGTAAAATGATACATATGTTGTCTCTAATATGAACATCTCCACCTTAGATTTATGACCGTGAGTTAGCACATAATATTGCTTTTAATTCTTTTTATACAGTCATTTCAAACTGGTTTATGAGAATTATTTGGCACGTTTTAGGTTCATTTATTTGTTTTTGTCTTTAGATGAAAGCATGAAATATGACCGTTATCTGACATCGAGGAATGATAATAGTATGTCCGGCTAACTTATGGAGCCTTGAAGTCTTAGAATAACTTGCAAGGAGCTAAAAAGAAAACCTTTTCTGATCGACATAAATCAGTAGCCAAACCATCAAAAAAAACCCTTGATTCTCTTGAGCTTTAAACGTACAATTAGCTTGACATTTGGATGGAGTGAGAGTGAGTGATAATGTTTCAGATCAGAGGGACATCAAACGTATGTGCAGACCTCAGAGGTTGACGAAAATCTTGCGTCTGTGTGTCTCTGTGTTTGCGTATCAGGGTGGAGAGTTACACGTCAGAAAACAGCGACCTGTGGAGAAAAGTAGAAAACCTGGAGACTGCCAACAGGTGAGGCTTACACACACACACACACACACATACATACACACACACAGGCACGTACACACTGGCTGACATTGCTGTCGTGCCTCTGAACAGACTGAAGCTGTTGTGTGCTGGCTCCAAACACTTAATTACACAGACCCAGCATTTTTTGTAATGATGTTTGGATTAACATCACTGGAAACAGCAACGATTGTGCAAAGAATGCAGCTTGACAAGCTGAGAGCTGAATGATCTGAGTTGCAGCAGGGCTGCAGAAACTGGATCTCATCTTTCTCCAATCTCTCTCCGGAGAAACGACGATGGGTTGAACTGCAAGCAGCAAAACTGACTGAGGAAGAAAAGTTTTAGTCCACATTCTCTTATTGCGTTTACATTTCAGAGGTATGGTATAGTATTTATGGTCTATATGTATAAAATTTTCAGAGCCTACCGTATATATATAAAATGTGTTACACTGAGAGAATTTACTAAACAGAAATTTAAGCAAAATTCAGACTCACCGAGCTCCGTTTGTCTCCTCTGTTATTATAACAATATGAAACCAATCTGCTATTATCCTGCAGTGGGGTGGGTAGATGGGGGTGGGTGGGTGTGGTTGAGGGTCGAGGGGGGGTCTGTCTCTATGTCTGTCTGTCTGTGGCGGCCGCAGTCTGTCATTAAAGCTGCGAGTCAACAGTAGCTTTCATCATGGAAGGCAGCCCCCTCCCTTCTCACCACACACACACACACACACACACACACACACATATACACAACGCTGATGAATATGTCAAACCACCACACGGAGGAACAATGAGTTGGCACAAATTAGGGAACATGAGTCAGCACACTCGCTCTCATATAAAGTTCAGAGTGTGTGCGGGTATAAAAAAAAAAAAAAAAAATGTTTTTAACTGCTCTAAATTTAAGCTCCTAGTTCCTGAAAATGCCTTAAATGCAGTTATTAGTGGTCATTTTGTTCACCATGCAGAGGTTTCTCTGTGCAGCAGAACTAGGTTACTGCTGCTAGTTTATTAGTTGCACAAGTATGAGCTTAACTCTAATTCCATGTTACATTAAATATGTATCAAGGAAGTCTTACATTTGGCTTGCAAAGATATGTATTGTGTGTTCTTTCAGGTTTATTTGCAGAGTCAGATTAGAGGATTGATATTAATCTAATCTCTGTGTGTCAAGTAAAGGCACTTGATAAGCTTATTTTAGCTCCAAGATTGGAGGCAGGAGGAAACAGCTAGCCTAACTCTGCAAAAAAAAAACAAAAAAACATACCTCATAGCAATTTATTGATGCAGTTTCATGTGAGTTTGATACATGAATTCATGTGCTGAATATTTACACACACATTTATTCACTCAGTCAACCGGCACGACCTTTCTAAGTGCTGTATGTTTAAAGAATCAATAACTTTAGCAATAAATCATTGTGGTTTTTACATCAAAGACCTGCTTGAGTGTGTGTGTGTGTGTGTGTGTGTGTGTCGGTGGTGATGCTGCTCAGTATCATCCGATATAAGTTTATTGCAGCTGGCAATTCTGCGGCATGTGATAGAGATCAGTGTGGAAATCTGAAACATTAGATGTAATAACAGACTGGGCGGATGGTTACCGACCGGTTCGCTCACTGTTTAGTTTAATTTAACTGATTAAATGGTCTCTGGCAAACTGTTTTCTCTGAGCGGGCGTAACTGGCTCTTTGTCTCCACTTAGTGGTCAGAGTTTATCCTTACAGCCACTGACAGCTCATACCATCAGCACCCTGCTCTCCAGATCCCACTGACATGCTGTATTCAATTCTATTCTTGTGGTTTTAGTGGTGTACCCCGTCCAACTCTGCTCCGCTTTGTTGTTAACGTGCTCTCTTTAGTTAGTCCGGCCAACTGACGACGCAACGCTCAATCGGGCGGTTAAAGTTTACTTTAAAATAAAAACCAACCCAATATTGAAAACCACGCGATGAGAGAGGAATTCTCTGTAGATTTTTACGTGAAATAAACTGAAAGTCTGAGTGCGTGTATGAGTTTTCTTGTGGTTTTCGATGGCTTTACGTGTTTAGAGTATACTGTATTTAGTGGTGGGTGGAGAGTTAAGTCATGTGTGTGAGTTCACATGGAGTTAAACGCATATATTCATGAGAAGAAGAAGAGCAAACCTATGAGGGTACTTCTCCCAATATCAAAATATAAGAATTTAACTAATGTTACTTCCTCGAGGCTCAATTCAGAGCAAGAAAATGTATCAACCAAACATTCTTCCTTTAAATTTACTCTCAGAAACCAGTTTAGGTGTGATTTAGAGCTCAAGCAAGCAAATATAAAGTCACCATAGCGTGCATATCAATGTAGGAACACAATACATGCAATAAATGATCAATTTCCAGCTTCCAAGGTCAAATAATGTTTGATTTAAAAAGAAATAAAATGCTAGTAACATTTTCCACCATATTCCTGTCAGCACACATTGATCACATTGATGAGGTATCGTTAAAGATACAAGCTAGCCTGTTTCATAAGTCAATATGCTTATGAAACAGGCTTTGTCTCTACCTGTGTAATCGTATTTCTTCTTCTTTTCTTGCTCTTTAATGTCTCTTTTTCTCTCTCTCTCTGTGTGTGTGTCTTCAGATCTCTCCTACAGCAGCTCCAGAAGCTTCAGTCGTTGATTTCAGGGAAAGTTGTTCCCCGTTCTTGTAAAATGGCCTCAACTCAAACAGGGACATGCCTCATGGTAAATATCGTTGTAAAGCTCTTTTCACGTACATCCATTTAGATCTATTTTTTAACGTTAGTTTCAATTTAAATTTGTGTAAATGGATAATAGTTTATGCATTTGACTGGCAGATGTATCTAAAAAATGACCTTCAGGTATTTATCCATGATGCCACATTGTGTTATTATTGTGTTATTTATTTATTTGAATGTTTCATCCCTCTCTCTGCGCAGATGATGGCGGTGTGTTTTGTCCTGGTGTTGGGCTCCTTCTCTCCCTGCCTCTCTCCCTTCTACTCCCTCGCTCACAGCTCCTCTTTGTCCTCTTCCTCCTCCTCTAACTCCCCCTCCTCCTCTCCTTCTCCTCAATCAGCGGACCTCTACACCACCAGTCAGGGTAGGTCTACAAATATGCGACTTATTATTCAACATATTGAAGTACTTTTCTTTAATTTTGCCTCGTGTAGTTCTCCTTAAGTAAGCAGTTTAATACATTTCTGAGATTTCTTTTCAACAACCATCAGAGAATAACAATGAATTTGTTGCATTTAGCACTTAACAAACAGAGTCATAACATTCAAGAGAGGAAAATACAACTCTCTGTTCTCGTACATTAATAATAATAATAATATCGAATGGAAAAGTATGAATAAAAGCACATAAAGACGGAGGATGGTTAATGATCCCAGAAGTTGACTTTTCAACTTACAATTTATTGCATAGCGCAGGATAAAACAAGAGGGCCTGACATTCATTTTGAGAATAACTAAATGTAGAAATTGCAACAGTCTATTTCTCTTTAAAAAAGAGCTCAGAAAGAGTGCAAAAGTTACATTTTTCACTGCATTCCACTTCCTTAAAAATTCCTTTCCTTTAACCACAAACCTTTGGGGAACCCCCTTTTAAAACCAGAAGTTAGGCTGCCATCATGTTAAGTACCGCTCAATTCTGCCAACAGCCATCCTCTGAGTGGTTAGAGGCTCAATCTGGCTATATTGCCCTATAGCTCCAGACATTCATTTTCATGACATGTTGGTCAAGAGGACATTTTTTGCCCCGACTGTGGCATTTAGAAATATCTAAACCAGATTTCAATGCAATGGGTTCAGTAATTGCAGAGATATGTTGCTCTGGACAAGTGTTACTGTGGTGGATGAAAAGACTCATTAACAAACCATGTCTTTCTTTTTAATGACACAATCCCAGATAGTAAATGCTTCCATAAATGTTCCCATCAGGCTTAAAACTTGCAGCTAAACTTATAAATTCACATTTCAGGAGTGTTCAATTATTTCTAAAGCACCATATCTTTTTTTTTCTTCCATATTTACAAGTATGTCAGGGTGTTTAGTGTTTAGCATGTTCATAATGAAACAGTGATTGATCATGACAGATCCACATGACAGAAGAATGAGAATCGGTGTGTGTGTCTGTGTGTTGCAGTCCGTTCCCGCAGCCTGCTCTTCTATAACGAGGGGGCTCCACTGGAGGAGACTTCAGTGACATCAGAAGGGGAGCGGCTACAGTCAGAAGGCCACTCTCACATCCAGACAAGCCGTTACACAGCTGACGCCCACAGCAACCAGACAACTGGGCCCAAGTTAGACCGCAGGTACAAACTCTCACTTTGTCTCTTTTTTTATTTAGGCTGCATGTTAAATTTAGTCCTCTCAATGTGAATTTCTCTCTCTTCTCCTCCTCAGAGAAACAAAGCCAGACGGAGTTTCAGAGTTTTTCTGACAGACAGCCTGACCCTTCCTCCCATGACTTCTCACCTCAGACCCCTAAAACCCCCCCCTCCCGCCCCCCCAGAACCTTCAGACTGCTAAACTCAGCGGGCATGTGATCCACTTCGCACCATATCAACACTTCCAACTGGACCAAAACCTGTGTCTGCATTATTCTGTCATCCAACCATCATCTTCCCTTTTTAGTGAGTGACTTCATCTCTTTCAAGACATCCGACACTGCAGTCGTCAAATCCTCCTTCAGCTGATGTCCTGCCTGTAACTTGTGCTTCAACTCTCTGCTTAATCCTGAATATACTTGATTTTAAAGGGACTCTTATTAAATCTCATTGGAATTTCAATCTTTATGCATTGAAATTGCATACTGGATAATTTTAAATATAATACTAATCCATTCGTATTTAGTTTAGACAAAAATGGAGAGTATTTAGTTTAAAATTTATAAGAATATTTTAAAGATACGTCACCTAGGAACACATAGGGCCTTAAATAAAGAGCCTCTAGACATTATAACTTAAAGATGCATTGTGTAGCATTTTAATATAACTAATTCACCCCCATAAACTACTCGATACACAGTAACAATGTCAAAAAAGTCCCCCCAAAAATTTGTAGCATCCACAGCCGCTTCTAGAGCTTCAACCTTGCTTTCTCTTCAAAACAACGGAAAGCAACATCCTTTTTGCAAGAGTAAGCAAAGAGCCTCATGGGAAATGCGGTTTTAATATTGAGAAACGTAAAATGATACACGTTGCACCTTTAAGAAACAGAAGTATACTGTATATTGACCTCGACTGTGTGATTCTAGTTTATGTTAGCACGCGGTGCTTGCATTTTATTTCCAAGGCACTCCAGATGCACTACATCGGATCAGTGCACCTGAATGCAACTTGTGTTGCGACTAACAACTAGAAATAAAACTAAAAACTAGACATGCTGATGTAAATAAATGCATCCTTTTTAAAAGGAAGTTGTGCCGTTCAAGTGCCTTTCACTCACCTCAGTCAAATATGACCAACTTGGCCTTACATGTAATGCCCATATATGGAAGTATAAACCTGGAAATGTAACTGTAACTACATTACACACTTTGTGTTTGAAGCAGGGCTGGCCTCAGCCTTTTGGTTGCCCTGGTTTAGATTTTGTCATTTCTCCAGTCCTTGTTTCCTTCAACGCATCATAAACAAGCTGAATGTTCAGGATTTATCTTTGCAAAGCATTTTATTTAACAGGCAAATGTCTCTAATTGTGGGGCAAAGTAGTAAAAGCTTTTTAGGTGGGGACCTCTGGACAAGAAGGCCAAATTGGCCACCTATGCCTCATGAGCTGTGAGTTACAACTTAGCATTTAATGAGTTTTCCACTTCTTGAATCAATCTTCGAAGTTAAAGTTAGTTTTTTTATCACTTCCAAATCTTGCATCATTTTGAAGGGAGACCATATTTTCATAAAGGGGTTCTGACAGAGGTTGGGAAACATGACATAAAAGTATTTTTATGAAATTTAAATTGTATATATAATATATTTGCAGCATCAAAAAAGAGCATATTTAATTTATGCAACAAAAAAAAAAAATAAATGTACTGAACTTGTTTTTAAGGTTAGTTTATTGTGTCTTGTTTTTCTAAATAATGTTTACAAAACACAAAAAATACAACTTATAATATATTCTGAGCATCAAAAAAGAGCATATTTATTTTATGCGAGAAAAAAAAAAAGCAATTGTTTGTTGTGTTTTGGCATTTAGGATGATGTGAAGGTTTACATGATGGTGTGTAGTTTACATGCTGTTCCATGGAGTGTAAAACTTTGACATGATCTGTCTGTCTGTTTACTGTAATACAGTGTTTATGTTTCACTGCTGTCGCTTGAAAACCTTTTTTTTTTTTTTTGTTATTCCTTCATGATTTAAAAATGTCATGGATTTAAAAATCTTAATTTTTTTATCCTCAACCTGTAGTTTCGGACTTGTAAAGATCTTTTATTGACCCCCCAAAACCCCAAAATTTATAACAAACCAACTGCAAATTGAGAAATTGACAATAATGCTTAAATTAAGATATTATTCTGTCATATTTGCATCCTGTAACCTGTGACCAAGAAGCAGAGGAAACATCTCAACATTGATGCTAAATGTGCTCATGCGACAGCAGTGTATGTTGTATTTATTCCTGTTTGTAGAAAGTGTGTGTATATATTGATGAAGCCAATCAGGGGACTATTACATTCCAGGAAGTAAAACACCACTAGCTTTGTTCTCTCCACAGTTTAAAGGAACACCTTTAGGACATTTTTTTTTTTAAAAAAAGTCTTTATTTCTTGACCACTATTCTGACAACGATTTTAAATGTTGTGATATTCCTTCAAACAGACATTTCGCTGCCCCGGTCCAAATCTGTGAGGAAATAATTACATCACTTCTGACTCAAACACTCAATACATCCTACTTTGATTTACAAAAACTTGCAATTAACAGATTTCCTGCTTTTCTTATTTGTCTCTGTATCTGTTTCATTTTGTGTCCCTAAATGTTTGGTTTGATATAATCTGTGATACAAAACATCATGTGACTGCAGCCCGTTGCGCAAACATCCCGTCATTCTCACCCCCCAACAGTCTTAATGCATCAGTGTACATAAATAATGACAACCTAATGTGCAGTTGTTGTAAATAAGGGCCTTGTTTTTTGTATTGTGACATATTCCAAGATTTTAACCTGTGGAATCATGTGGGAAAGGGAAAAAAGGGGAATAAATTTGGGTGGAAAAGGGGGAAGGAAAAAAAAATTTAAAGTGGGGAGGGATTTAAAAGAAAATGAGGGAGGGTCACTTTTTCCACTTGTAAAGAAACCTGGACGACACAGTAGCTAAACACAGTTTGAATAGTTGTAAAACATCAAGGAGTGCTTGATTATTCTGACCTCAAAATGTCTGAATGGCCTCAGAGAATAATCAAGCACTTTGCGGGGAGTTCAGTTATTTGAAATGTGTTTGGATACGTTGCTGTTGTATCGGGTTTGTTGTATAGCGTCTTGCATGTTCCTCCATATATTACTATGTTATCTTAGTGTAGTCAGTAGAGTAGAAACCAGCAAAATATTAAAAAACTGCATCAGCAACACCGTGTCTGTGGACATTCTTGTCTTAAATGTGACTTTTAATGTCATTTATTTGTAAAAGTCTTGATTTGTTCTCGTCCCAGTTGACTTAGTCTTTAGTAAACTGACTCGAGATCGGTAACACTGAAGAGTCCACTCTAGCGGTTCAGCTGAAATGTTTGAGTATGAGCTGTTTCCGGAGGTCCTCTGCTTGGCTGTCGCGGTCTTCGGGTCTCTGTTCGAGGCTCTCGGGCTGCTCCAGAGGGTCCGTCCTCTCCAGAGTCCAGGCGTCTAATCCAGACTGCAGGGAGGCGTTGTGGAGAACACAGCAGGCCAGCAGGATGGACGAACTCCTCTCTGGAGAGTACTGCACAGAGAAGAGGAGGCAACAGAAGGTTAGTAAAGGATGACACACAAGAATATGCCTTATTTCTGTTTGGGTGTCCAACTTTAAAAAAAAAAAATGCATATGTTTAATAGGTTAAAAATACAGATTCATTTTAACTGCCACATGTGAGGTATAGTGTGTGAATGACCTCAAATTCAACAACCAGTGTGGAACAGGAGGCCTAGTCTGCTATTGTTGACAAATGAGAATTATTTGTCTGTATAGTTTATACCAAAAAAACTTCCTTTAGAACCTACTACAAAAGTATAGGTTAAGTATAGTATATTGTTCAATCAATTAAATAAATATGTTATACATATTGAACTATAAGTAATAATATATTTGTTTCCATGAGGCTGAATGGTATTCTTGATTCAGTGCAAATTGTTCACTGGCAAACTGGTTCTTCAATTTGGTTTTCAATCCATTTGCGCTAAAATAATATAAATTACCTGAATATTTACATTCTTTTCTACTTTCCTAACTGTGTAATACACCTCTCTATATTCCATAATGTTCCAGGAATTTCATTGCAGGAGGAGACCCAGAAAAAAAAGAAAAAAAGAAATAGACTAGAATAGAATAAAATACCTGTAGGTATCCTTTGGTGCCGTCTAAACATCTGAATCTGGTCTGGATGGCTCTGAAGGTTCTGTCCACTATCTCATGCGTAGCAGTGTGAGCAAGATTATATCGAAACTCTGCAGGGGATTCTGGGCAATCCACCGGAGTCATCAACCACTTCCTTAGAGGATAACGTCGGTCACCTAGAAAACAGAAAACCTTTACTTCTGTCTTCTATACCATCTATGTTGGGTGGACTTTATTTATTTGAAGTCTTAAATCTACGTCTCACCCAGCAGCCAGCCCTCTGAAATTTCCTGCAGCTGTTTGTGGAGAGCAGATCTTTCTAGAACATCAGTGTCTTTGAGTCCGCCTGGCCAGTGTGTTTCTGCGCTGAGTAACAATCCTCTGGCGTCACAAACCAGCTGACAGCCAACAGAGTGAAACCCCTTCTTGTTCACATATGACGAGTCTTCGCTGTTTGGAGCTTTGATAGCAACCTGGAGATGAAGGGTAAGGAAAATGGAGAAGCGGTGGGGTAGGGGGGGTGGGGGGTTGGGGTCAGTTTGGCTGTTACCTGCTGTACAAAGTGATGATGAAGTGTTGAAACAATATAATGTACTAAACCTGAACACAGTCCAGAACCCCCAGAACTCCCGGGAATCCTGCCACCCTCTGAAACTCTTGGAAGGACTGCTCTCTGCTGGAGGGATCTCTGTTTGGGAAACATTATTATTACTGTTATTGTACATCTACTTCTTTTTTTAATTGTTTCTTTTATTCTGGATAAAGCTAAATGTATTCAAGGTATTTTGATGTGAACAAAAGTAATATTACTCTGTGGAACCACAAAGAACCTGATCTGTCTCTTGTTTATTTTGTCAATAAGCTACTACATGCTCATAATCACAACAGTTAATAAGTATCATGCCTGTTGAATGTGATGAACTGGGGAGCTTTCTCCACAAGGGCTCTGGTCACATTGGACACACATCTTGACATTGATGCCTGGCTGATGCCGATAGTATCTCCCATAGACGTCTGGAAAGAGCCTGATGTGTAGAAGCCCAAAGCAGCCAACACCTGGACCTCAGGGCTGATGGCTCGAGACCGTTGGGTGCGTCTACACAGAGACTAACACACAGAAATAATATAAGAGAAACACAACATAGTACAGACTATATGCAGATTTCAGAAAGACACAGAATAGTGAACTGATGCATGTGTTCATTCAAAGCTGAGGATCAGTGCATACTCACCTCCCTGAGGAACTCCACCAGATACAGGATAAACTCTCTGGGGAAGCCAAATTGTGTGAGGAGGAAGTTGTCTGAGACAGAGTCCAGGTCAAAGCGGTCCAGGGTTTTATGGCCTCGACCATGTAGGAGCAGATCACAGTCCAAGATGGCTATAGAGATCGCCATTCTGTGTGTGATAATAAATTTACTGTCATGATGCCCTCCACTTCTGCCTCCTCCTCCACCTAGCATGCAGGCATGCAGTCTCCCCCCCTTCCTTGTCTGTCAGCGTGTGTCTAATTGCAGGATTGTTCTGTATATTTGTTCAGAGAATGTGAGTACAAATAGACATTCTTGCTGGCTGAAGGTGATGCCTTTCTAACGTATTTTATTGTATATAGATAAAGTAAGATATATTCTCTTGACTACTGAGTTTATTGTGTCTGTTGCATTAAGGCAGGTTTACCCCTTTCAATGTAACCAATAAAATTTGTACAACAACCAAAATAACTATTCTCATGTTTTAAAGCTTATTAGTATGCAGCTAACGTTATCTATGACTGAATCATGCAAACAAACGTGCTAACTAGTGAGCTAGCTACCTAGCATTTGAGCTATCCTAATTTCAGCTATGCGTGCTCGCTTATAGAAACAACTCCGTTAACTTTAATACTCTGAATTAAAGCATTATTCAGTTTTTTTCTTTATTAAATTAGGCCCTTACCTTCTTCACGTAAATCTTGCAGCTTTTGTCAACCAAAACAACCCACAGGCACACCTAACTTACCATCTTTACACGCAGATTCGACGCAGTAAGTGGCATTATGTGTTTACGTACAGATTATTTTATGGTAAACGTTATATTGCTCTAAAAATCCAAATAGTATTTTATATTATTCTCTAACGTGTTATTTGCTATTTTTTGAATTTGTAAATTTTATAGACGTTTACAGAAAAAAAATAAACGAAAGTGCGGTTGTGAAAGTGCTGCTATCCAAACACGTCGACATGGAGAAGATAAACAGAAAAGTAGCACTGCCGCTGTTGACGTTGTGTACATCTGAATTTTGCGTATAAACGCGGCTTTACACGTCGTCTTTATTACTTTGATCTGTATTCTATTGAAGCAATATCGTCAAGGGAAAAGCTAATGTAAGTTTTGCTGTTTTGTGATGAAGTTAAAGTGCGTGGTGTCTAGCTAGCCAGCTAACATTAGCTCCAGGCTAGTGTTGGCCAGCGAGTCACCTATCCTTGCTTTTGTGAAACGTAACCCTTAACTAATGATCGATTAAATGACTATATTGCTCCTTTTTAATTTTCCAGTTGTTGTAATGTACCATTTAAAGTGGTTGTCAGTGGCCTGTAGTTTAAAATGACCTCCAAATCTTACTCGGACAATTTCAAGTCAACGTGGAGGCCCCGCTTGTTAGCTTCTGACAAGAACACTTGTTTTGAGGAGGGTTAAAAACAATTGTGTTATGAAACAGTATTTTTTCGTATTACGACCAAATTAGTAATTTCTTTTTATGTTTTATTGCTTCCACGTGGTCATTGTTAAATTGCTAGTCAGCAATGCACTGTAAATATGGTCAGATGTGCTTGTTTTGGTCCAAATTTGTTGTATGTCAGTCGAGAAGCTGAGGTAAAAATGCGTAAGAAACATAAGGAGTTTACCGCAGTTGACGTTAATTCACCTTTTCTCTGTAATTATTATTATTGAGAATATGCAGTTAAGTAAACATGAGTTTGGAAGCAGTGGGAAAATGTATATATGCTCATAAGTGTACAATATATTACTGCAGAAATGTGTGACTCTGACTACATATTGAACTTTAGTATTAGTCTGTAAAATAGGTTTCTTTTCTCAGTTGACTGTACTACAGTCATTGTTTTCTGTCCATGCCTAATGGATTTTCATGTTGGTTTGTAGGGTCCTGACAACATGGACAGTGACCTGAGTCCCCAGGATAAAAGAGACTTGGACAAGTTCATTAAGTTCTTTGCCTTGAAGGTGAGAAGCTTTGATATCACACATGACTGAGGAAAAATATAGCTGTAGCGTTGGTGACTATGATATTTTGAATCCTGGGGTGCCTTCAAGTAGCCCAAAGTCTGCCACACAAAGTGTTGGTTCATAAGAAAATATTTCCTTACTTGGTACGCAGATTGTTTTGGCACTATTTGCCCAGACTTTGAGATCTCTGGAATTTCTGCCTGCACACCCTGTGATAAACGTTATTTAAGTTGCTTACAGCATTGAAAAAAAATCACATTTAAACAACAGCAGCAACATATGTTTCCACAAAAAATGTCCCTGTGAGAAATATTCAGTTTAGTAGTTTTTTAACGTCCTGTTTGTGTGTTTGTAGACTGTCCAGGTGATAGTCCAAGCTCGTCTTGGAGAGAAAATCTGCACTCGCTCCTCATCATCACCTACTGGCTCTGACTGGGTAAAATAATTGAGTCATTCTTTTATATTTTGCTATTGTAATGATTGTCTGGATTTAAAGTTCACTGTAAATCTCCACATACCTGTAGCTAGTTTGGATTCCTTCCTCTATGAAAATGTATGAGTGTAAATTTAAGTAATTGTCTATTTTTATTATTTCCTCCAGTTTAATTTGGCCATCAAAGACATCCCAGAGGTGACTCATGAAGCCAAGAAGGCACTGGCTGGCCAGCTTCCAGGCATCGGGCGCTCAATGTGTGTCGAGATCTCCCTGAAGACGTCAGAGGTAAAACCTTTGACCCTAACAGCTGGAAATAAATATACAGTTATTTTTCAGTCAGTTTTAATGTCCTTCTCTGTCTCACTCAGGGTGACTCAATGGAGTTAGAGACTTGGTGCCTGGAGATGAATGAAAAGTGAGTGGATCTTTTTGCCTTCGCGCCTGTTTTGTTTTTAATAATTTTAGTGGACAAATGTTTCAGAAAAAAGGAGGTTTGTCAGAGCTGCCAGTGTTTACACCTCTATGAGGCTGCACAGTTTGCACAGGATTTATCTGTTGTAATGGAATCAGTTGCCCCAGTGTTTATGCGGTAATGATTCATCATGTGCAGCACTTGTGATGACTGCTTCTCCCTGCCAGGATTTTATAAGGATTAAAATATTGCTGTCTGACACCTCTACTAAACATGAAGCTCTGTGAGTCAATGAACCGTAAACCGAACAAATAAATCACAGTCTACAACAGCTAATTTTTAATCAATATTTAAAAATTGAAACTTGGCTTCAGTGCCTCCATTGTGAGAGTCGTCTCCATATAAAAGTATCTGTGCTGTGGGGTTACTGCAGTCTGTTGGGTAGAACATTGTGCACTTTTGTGGTTTTATTTATAAGGAAGTATGGAAGGAAAAAAAAGGAAATAACCAGCAAAAACAACAGACTACTGTGTCCATAAAAAGTAACAAACTGTAGAGATATTTCTAACATTAAATTGACATTTATCTGGACTACCACCACGCTGCTGTATTGTAATGGGTATTTTCTGTCTCTACTGTAGGTGCGATAAGGACATCAAGGTGTCGTATACGGTTTACAACCGTCTGTCTGTCCTTCTGAAGTCTCTGCTGGCCATCACCAGAGTAACACCCGCCTATAAACTGTCCAGAAAGCAGGGACACGACTATGTCATCTTGTACAGGTGAGTGGACTCACAGCAGGTTTCTGTCTTCTTTTTGTCTGCAGCCAGCTACACTGCTTTCACTTGTGCTGTTTTTAGTGAACACTCAGTCCAGTCATCTAAACCTAAACATTTCTTCTGTTTGTATCTAGGATCTACTTTGGAGAAGTCCAGCTGAGTGGATTAGGGGAAGGTAACTGAAACCTCAGCTTCTCGACTGACATGTCTTTAATCACTGAAAACAAGACTCGGAACTAAAAGCCCCGCTAGAAGCTGTGCTGCCCCATGTGACTTTAAAACTGACAAAAACAGGCCTCCACATGCTTCCAACACCAGTTAGCAAGTTCCACTGTACACAAGTTTATGCACCCACAATGATATACATATTTTACAGTAGACATTACAAAACTAAGGTTTTTGCACTGTGTTGTACTTGTGTGTAAAATGTCAAATGTCAATGTCAAAATGTCTATTTTTAAAAGGACTTGAAAACATTTTTATTTATTCCTGTCACTAACTCGTGCAATAAATGCATTTTAGAATATGTAATAAAATTCACTGCATTCCATCAGCTGATATGCTTGTTTATTGTTGTCTGTTTTAAGGTTTTCAGACAGTCCGTGTCGGTGTTGTCGGTACTCCTGTTGGCACAGTCACACTTTCATGTGCCTACCGCACCAACCTGGCATTCATGTCTAACAGGTAACTAACACACTATATTGAATCCAGTCTTAAATTTATTGATTACTAACAATTTCTGAAAGGATTTAAAATTGAATATGTTTGAAAATATGACTTTTTTTGTGTTATTACTCTTGACAAGTCAGAATTAGTGAAACCACTGTTGACATGTCGTCCTCTGCAGACAGTTTGAGCGGTCAGCTCCCATCATGGGGATCATTGTGGATCACTTTGTGGATCCTCCCTGCGGCAGCCAGCGTCCTGCAAACATGGGACAGCCCTGCAACTACAGGTAGTTTTATGGAAATGAAAACTGTCTCATTAAAATGTGCTCTTGTCAGAAGACAAAATGTGAAGGTTAATTCTCCATCTGTTTAAAGCTTTGCTGCCTTCCTGCTAGGAGGTCAGTAGGATGTAAAAAAGTCGACTCATTAAAGTAAATTATTCTGTGTTTGTCCAGAGCTCCGGATGACGAGGAGGGAGGACAGTTTGCAGGAGTTCAGGATTCACAGGAGGTCTGCACCACCTCCTTCTCCACCTCCCCTCCCTCGCAGGTAACAGGACGCACTCACTCGCTCATCTTTACTGCTTCTTTCTTTAACCTGTGGCTTCTTCGCTTCATTTTCATACCTGTTTTTCATTTCACTTTCTCTTTTCTCTCTTTGTCTGTTTCCTTTCCTGTTGTCTTTTTATTGTATGTTTGTGTGTGTGCGCTTTATCTCAGTGTGTGTGTACACTGAGTCCTTCTCCCTCTAAACTGTCCAAGCCCCTCCCCCTGGACAGTCTGCAGTTCCCATTGGCTCCTGGACTTGTCACTCACACTGTGAGTCTACTCTGGCCACTGTGAGAGTGTGTCTGTGTGTGAGACGCTGTGTGTGTGAAACTGCACACAATGGATTTCTTTCTTTCCTTTCTGTTGTGGTTGAATTCATTGGTTCATAGAACAGCTGTGCTGCAGTTTGTTGCTTGTTTCCATCACACCTTCAGTGTACAGTAGCTGCAGGGTTGATGTCAGTGTGTGTGTGTTGATCCTTTGTATGTCAGAGTTGCATTAGAAATTTAAAGATGAGTTATTTTGTGCCACCATCACTTTTGAATGCATTCAAACTTCCATCACTTACACATGTAGAGCTTCACTTACTATAGCTGTAATGTTAAAACATTAATTTTCAAGAATGTTTTCCATCATAATGTTCTTAATATACATAACATCTACCATAATAAAAACCCATAAGCCATCTCTGTAATCCATGATATATTGTAATTAATATAAATTCTCTCATTTTCTGTGTGTGTGTGTGTGTAGCTGTATACTTCCAGGTTATGCTACCAGCCTCCCGCTCTAGCAGGAGCTGCAGAGCTTTGTCACCCTGCTGCCAATCCAAACCAGGTGATGCATCAATCAGTCACCAATCAATTCACTTCACCTTCAGGTCCATAGTAGAGCCTGACCAGTACATCAGCATAGCCAATGTTACTGACTGATTTTTTTATGTCAGCTGATTAGTAGTAATCCTGCACATATAAGTACCTTACAAATCCTAATATATCCAGAGATATTAAAGGATAGACACCTCTGTTTGAATTTCTAGTAAAATCTTTGACAGTTGACAAGTTTTATATAATCTCATACTAGTATACAGTACATTGTCACATTACCCAAATGGGCTACTGCATAGTTTGTTCACTAGAAAGCACTGACAAGTTGATTTTTTCAACTGTAAAATGTCCCACTCAGAAACCTGCTGTATCTCTGGCACATTAATGTCAATATAACCAGATTCAGGGGATCCTTATCCAAAATGTTAATGGTAAATACATATGTTGTCATCCAGCTTCTTTTAACTCTCAAATATCAATATTGGCTTCAAGACCTCTGTATCGGTTGGGCTCTAATCCATACTCCACAAAAGAAAATCAGAGATAAAAACAATCTATATTAAAGATTTTTGGCCAAAAATTTAAAAAAGAGCTGTTTATCAGTTAGGTGATTTAAGAAATAATCCACCCTTGAATTCTGTTACACTGTTAGACATCATTTTTAGTGATGAAGTTTTATGTTTTCAGTGTATTTTAGCCATTTATAAGCACTCTGCTGTATCCTTGGTGTTAAAAGGGAAACAGAATGTACTATTTATAATTTCTGTGGGTCCAGTTTTGATTTGATTTATCTTAGTAGGTGTAATGTATCCTGAAATAGTAGATATAAATATTTACTTAATGTTGAGAACAAGTTCTTTAAAAATAATTACGAGAAATTGGAAAGCTCAAATAGGAAGAACTGTAATTAATTAATTAAATTAGTGATAAGAAGTCTAATCTGCTGTAACTCTGCACACGTTTTCCCTCTTCAGCTATTGCATGCTGGGAAGGAGGGCGGGGTTGTGTTAGTTCCTGCCCAGCCTCCTCATGCAGCTGATGCCCATCTGACTGTAGACCATGTCCCCAACACACCTGGCAGCAGGTAACACTCTGCTGACATCACTTTAACTTCAACACCTGCATGTACAGCAGAATATAAAGTTCACTAGATCTTTCTCCCCAGTGGTGACGACGACGGCCTGACACAGAGCGGAGAAGGAAGGAGCGATGGACGGAGGGATGAAGGGAGGAGGAGCGTTTCTCCTTCTGACCCTGTAGAGTCTCTCAACGCATTCACGAGGAAAGTGGGAGCCTTTGTCAACAAACCCAACACACAGGTAAATAAAATATAGTCTTTTTCCTGCTTGTCCAAATAGTGATATAAACACACAGTTTTCGGACTTGTCTCCTTTGTAGACCCTCCAAGCTAAACCTAATTTAACTTCAAGAAGGAAGCCTTTTGTCTGTGTGACTCCTGTTTTCATGATGTGTGTTTGCAGGTAACAGCAGCCAGTCTGGACCTGCCGTTTGCTGAATTTGCTCCTAGAGGCCTGGACTCAGAGGAGAACGATCCCATGGTAACTGGACATATAAAAGTACTTAAAACATCTGATTAGATAAATCTGAGTCTCACGCATACGGTCGATATTTTCTGTGTGTGTGTTCAGGTGCAGCCTCCAGACTCTCCCCCCTGCCCGTCCCCCCTGCAGGCCAGCCTCCACTCTCAGGGCTCCGAGGGATCGGGGCAGCAGGACGACTTCGTCATGGTCGACTTTGTACGTACCTAATGTTGGATTCTCTTTATCACTTCTGCTCGCTACAGTCTAGGAATTTGTTTGCCTTAGATTGAGACTATGCTTTGTTACATAAAACAACAATAAAAAAGATTCTTTAAATGTTTAAGAAATTGAAAAAAATGTCTCGTATCTGTAGCGGCCAGCCTTCTCTAAAGACGACCTGTTGCCGATGGATTTGGGCACCTTCTACAGAGAGTTTCAGAACCCTCCACAGCTGGCCAGCCTCTCACTACACATCAGCTCCCAGTCAATGGCTGAAGACCTGGTAACACGCTTTGCTTTTTATTCTGATTATGATGTTTGAAGGTTAAAAAAACCCCACCAAAGTCCTGCAATGAATATTAGTGGTAACCGTGATTTGTGTTTTCTGTCTGCAGGACTCACTGCCAGAGAAACTGGCCGTCTACGAGAAAAACATTGACGAGTTTGACGCTTTTGTGGACATGCTGCAGTAGAAGAAAACTGGCTGAAAGGAGAGAAGGACTCATGTATGAGGGAGGACTGAATGGATGATGACAAATCAAAGAAAAGAGGATAAAAAAAGAGAATGAAAGGGAGAAGCAGACTCAAGGCTCTCTAGTTGTTTGTCCTGTGAGAATCACTCAAACTAAATCACCATGTTTTAATGTGAAGCCCATCCCCCGCCCCGCCCCCCCCCCCTGTCCACTTCGCTTCCCAGCTTGTACAGATCACCCTCTTCACTGTAAATACCGACTCATCTCCTCTGACACTGACACACACACACACATCCCCCTCTCCAGTCTGGTAGTGTTAATTCAAACTTGAGAATCTGTATTTTCTATGTGGCACAAATCTCTCATTGTCAGTGTTTAATCAGAAAATCTGATTATCATGTGGTTTTCTGTCACTTTAGACAGCCATGCAAATCCAAGGACAGACTGCCTGCACTCATGATAGTTTTTATTAACCCTCTCCCTGCTGAACACTACCAGCCTCTGGCCTTTCTGATCGTATCTGCGCTGAAGGTGACAGATCAGTGATGCGACTTTAGAGATCAAACTGTTGGTGTGTAACGGGCTGAAACTGAAAATATTGAAAAGCTGGTCTTGGCAAATAAATTGCACTTAGCCTCACAGTGGAAGAGTAAATCCTCTCCAGGTAATACTAGTCTTTTGCTTATGAGACTAGAGTGTCATAATTACACAACTGACAGTCTTGGTGGCAACTTCAAAGAAATCCCCCCCCCCCCCTAGCCAGATTTTCCCAGCTGGTCTGGGGATTTAAACTGCCAACCTCCATGTTAGCAAATGGCCCCGATGGAATTTAAAGTAAATTAATTGCATCCCTAATGTGTTAAGAGAAATAAACATTTTCACTAGCCAGTACTACTACTTACACAACAGCCGTGCAGTAAATCCTGTGTTTATGAAGGTTATAATGTGGTAAATTGGGGGGCCGTAGTATGTGGTGCTGTTGAGATGTGTTGCATAATATTTAAAGTTTCAAATGGGGTGGACAAAATATTAGAAACACCTCAATCTAACAACTCAACAGTAACACAAACTACAGCTTCAAAATGACCATAAACTCTAAAACTTATAACCTTAATGAAAGTAGATGTGTTGCAGGGCTGCTGCATTAGTTTTCTACTAAACTGACAATGTATTTACTGTAGGATGTACGACATGCATTATGTATATTTTGGGATAAACACATGTCCAAGTGTCAACACAAGGCGACAGGTCACCATCCATGACTGTTTGAGTCAGGTTGAAAGCTTTAATTTAAACTTTTTGTTGCTGTTGGTCTAGATGTCCTAATAAAGCATGGCTGCCCTGTTGAAACAACTGGTTTTCTGTCAGTATTAATGCCTGTTGTCTTCAGTGATCAAATAGCATGATTTATCAGGAACATGTAGATCTTAGTTTTGCTAGTAAGACATGGAAAAAACGTTCTGATCTAGTGTTCTGTAATAAAAGGCTAATTTTGACTTTATGGACTTTTAAGCCTATAAAAAGGAAGAGTTTGATGTTTAGGGAAATACATTTAACCACGTTCTTACTGAGGGCAAGATAACTTGTTGAGGTAACTTGAGGTTGTTTGGGAAAACCCTAATTGATGGGGGAAGCAGACTTTTCCATAACACCTGTTGGCTATTAGCTTAATAAAGACCGAACGGGGGGAAAAAAGCTAACCTAGCTATATCCAGGTTACATGTGGTTGCTAGACAACCAGCAGATTCCAGATAGCACATAACTTGTAAAACTAGAATCGATCGTTTAGTTTGTTGTACAGTACAAAAAAAACCCCACAAGAAACTGCTTTGAGAGCTGTAGAGTTGCTGATAGGGTTTTTTTTTTTTTTTTTTTTTAAGAACCTTTGGACAGTTCAAACCTTGGTAACCTCCGGGCCTGAAAAATGAAGCCAATGCGGAAGTGCCAAAAACCTGCATTCTTTCTAATGGCCATCAGGGGGCGACTCCACTGGCTGCAAAAAGAAGTCCGATTGTATGGAGGTCTATGAGAAAATGACCCTACTTCTCTCTTGATTTATTAACTCGGTAAACTGTTTCCTAATGAATTTATGGTCTCAATCGCTAATTTCTAGTCTTATTCAATACAGCATGATGTTCATTTAGTAAATTATGGCCCCATTTAGAGTAAAATAGACGATAAAGCAGCGTATGCTTTAAGGCGTGGCTACATTGTGATTGACAAGTCGCTACCACAGCGACAACGTTGCTTACGTAACGTAACCATAACGTATAGGCGTAGCTGCTGCTATTTCGCACTATGTTTCCAACTAAAGTCAATTGTAACATTTTGCTCGCCGAACAAAAGTCTTGTTCAGCGTTTGGTTGTAATAAAAGACCCACCAGTGAGTCGGATAATCAGTTTTTCCGGTGAGTACATTTTGTTTTCACGGTTTTAGGCCTGTTTCTCGCTAGCGAAAATTAGCATTAGCATTATCACTGATTGTAAATGCACTGTGCTAACCAACCTAGCAGCTAGCGCTGCCCGCCACCCTCTCGTTCAAATATGGTCACTTCTGGCTCCAAAAATCAAACATGGCGACGGTCGAGGCTTCAAAACGGCAGTTCACAAACCAATAGATGACTACGTTCATTTTTTTTTATACACAATCTATGGTTCGGACATCAGGATGATAGCTTAGCATAACACTGGGAACGAGTAAAGCTTAGTGCCTACTGGCTTCATCTCCTCGTCCATAGAAAGCCAATAAACGCATTTCTCAAATGTCCAGCTATTCCTGTAATAAATTTAAAAAAAAAAACACTCATTTTTCAGAATTCTCAAATGGAATTTTATTGTTGGTAGTTTCTGGACTTCCATCACATACCTGCAGGGCTGCAAAGGGTCAAAACCATGTGAGAGTATGGTATAGCACGCGTTTTACAAATACTCTACATTTCAAGTTCCTCCAACTTGTCACGCTTTGTGGCTGTGACTAACTACAGGTTATTGCGCTCCTGTTCTGAGAGCCCCTTACCCTGCTACCTAAAGGGGCTGAACCGTTCCGCAAACATCTTCATTTCATGTCCTGTGAACAGCTATCTGGAAGGCTATGAGGAAAGCTGCTAAAATTCAATGTCAACTCTCCCAGACAACGATGATGTAAATTCACTAACTATTTATATTTTCTAGAGTTAGCCACTTAACAAACATGCCGTTACTTCGGAAACATACCCTCTGAGCTGTGGCAGACAGAGGCCGTCTCCCCCCAGGTAACACTGGGAACACGGAACGAGAAAAGAAATAAAATAAAAATACAAAAAAAAAAAAGATTCACAGGAGACAGGCAGTGATCGCCCTGTGTGCATTTCCATTTCATTCAACTGCTCAGTCCACTAGAATGTCCCGTCCCCATTTCCCCCCATTATGGCCCCTCTGAGCCTGACTGTCCAATGAGTTTGTGTTGGGCGACGTGGAGAATGGAGTCCCTCTGGGCACACATCAGGGAATGGTTGGAAACAAAACGTCCAGATAGAAGACATGTGACTGCGCTAAGACAGGGACGACTTCCTTGGATACAGGGTGAAAGTCTTTGAGGTGGATGGCCAATGTCCTCCATTGTCGTAAATATCCAACCTGCTCCCTCCAGTCGGCTGAATGTAGTCGGAGGTTGTATAATAGTAGGGTGGAGGTGGTGACTGGGGGGGAGGGGGGGTGAAGCCGGCGTCCATACACACTACAGATCAGAGCAGGAGGAAGAAGAGGGAGTGTATGGAGATCCAGGGGCTCAACTTTTCTTCATGGGCTTTTTAAAGAGCGGGGAGGTGGCCGGGGTTATAGGCTCAGGCAGTATTCAGTAGGTCCTGTATGGCTTTCTGCTGCGTCTCGTTCAGTGTCGATACACACTGTGTCCATAATCCTGCTGACACCTGGGGGGGACAGCAAAATGGTCAAACTCTGGACAGAGTCACACACATTTTATTCATTTATATCCACTAAAAATCCCACACATTGGAGAGTTTTTGATCCTAAGCACCTTTCAATAAAACTTAATAGTGTGCAAGAATTTGTTCAGGCTTATCCTAAATTCAAACTACTGTCAAAATATGGAAAAGAAATATTTGTCAAATGCAAAATTCCCAGTGTCTAAGTGTGTATAAGTGAGTTGCATTCTGATTAATTTGTCAGTGATTTTTTTTTTGAAAAAGTGATAAAACCAGATGTAGTTTCTTGGCAGCAGAGTGACGGCTCACCTGTACTTGACGGATGACATTTGCCAGCCGTTTGCTGCATGGGTCTTCACTCTTCACTGATTCATTTGCAACACCATCTGCGATGATGAGGAAAATTTTGGGGAGGTTGGAGTTGTCTGGTCCAAGGACGATGGGGTTGTTGCTGTAGAGAGAAAAAAACAAAACAAACAGTCAGCAGGACGGAAATAAACATCTTTTGGTTAACGAGGGGCTTTAGGTGGTGGCAGTTGTACCTTTCAATCAGGTCACACAGGAAGTCAAACGTGTGGACGGCCTCCTCTTTGTCCTCGTTGAGCGGTAGCCAGCTGAGCCAGTGGGGAAGGATCTCGTTGACATTGACACACTCTGGTCGGAACCTCATGACCTTTCCAACAGCGGAGATGCAGTTCTCTGTGGCGTTGACGTTCTCCTTGGAGCGCGAGTCAGCTGCCTGGATGACTCTGACCAGCAGGGGGATGGCCTCTGGACCAGGAAAACAGGGCGGACACATTTAGACATTTACATTTAGCTACCGTCTACAAATTTTAATCTGCCAACAACATCTAAATTATATGATTCCCGAGGATCAGTACCAGGCCGTACCTGTACAGAATGGGCGGTAGCTCTCTCCTCCATACTGAGCCATGACGCCGACACCGTAGGCGGCCGCCTGCCGAACCTCGGGGCTTGTGTCACACAGCGACTGCAACATCGGCCGCAGGAAATACTCAGCATATTTGAAAGACGAGGGGCTGCAGTGCTCCACCACATCGTCAAAGATGCACAGACCCCACTGTCTGTCAGCCCACGGCCTGTTGGGACACTAAAGCAGACGCAAGACAGTTTAGTCAGTAACTGTTTAACTCAGTGTGTGATGTGAAAGAAGATCAGAGTGGGCCATGTTCAAGACTGTTTGACACCATCTACAGTAGTGGTCACTTATTTGATACTGGCCCCAATTCAACTTTTAGTGAGGATACAAAGAAAATTGTACATTTTGCTGCTGAACCAAAACCGTGAGCACCGTCTGCAAGTCATTGAATCAATTAATAATATAATATATGAGCACAAACCATGAAAGTACTTACTATTAGCTGGACAATGAGCTGCAGCAGCTGTTCAAACCAAGGCAGCACCTTCTCCTTGTAACTACTGAAAACTGAGTGCAAGATGTCTGACACTTTGGTCAAGATGTACACATCATTCTCATCCTGAAAAGGAGGAAAAAAAAAAAAAAAAAAAAAAAAAAAAAAAAAAAAAAGGAAAAACATTAGGAGAGCTGGCACACTCTTACATTATCATTCCCACAAGATGGGGTTTCATGTAGCATTTATTGGGCATAAAATGACCGCTTTAACTCCTTGAGTGATGTGAAAATATTTACCTCGTCTTGTAACGATTCCTCCACCTGCTCATCATAGTCTTCATCCTGTCTCTTAGCTGTGAAGGACAGAAGTGTTCTTGTGAGGATTATATAGTATCATTGTCTTTCTGTAATACTTTTCCTGAGTTGGTAATTGACACAGGGAAATAAATAACGTGGAAATCATGTGAGCTGAGTTCTTTGTCTGTCCCCAAGGCTTCTTTGAAGAGTAGTCTTGATTTGTATAAAATGTATTTATCAAAAGGGAAAATTTTAGATCAAAATAATCTATGATTGTGATGATGCCTCACCCTGTCTGAGCTCCTGATTCTTAAAATGTTCCTCCAGCTTCCCTTTCAAGATGCCTCCCAGCTCCTCAAAATGCTCGTTGTTCAGACAGCCGTCTCCCATCAACTCAATACACTATAAACAGAAACAAAAACACCAACATCAGTCAGATAAAAAAAAAACCTGGTTCTTTAACATTAGATTAGATATGTTCCGACATTTTATTACACTGCAGATGCTAATAATCATATTGTCTAACTATCTAATCTATTGAAGGGACTAGTTTAATAGTATATCCAATGCTGCTTCATCCAGTATTTCTTTAGTTACTCTGCAGTTTTTCAAATCAACTGTTTCTCTGTCGGTTTCTAGCTTTCGTTTGATTTGACATCTATTTCTTTTTAACCCTAACCCAAACTGAAAGACAGTCAACTAAATTCTTCCCTTAAATAATCTGAAAATAACTTAACCTCAGTCTGCCTCTTTATTGTTAACATAGTTCCCTGTGCTCTGCCACATTTAGCAGGAACATTTTCTTCCAGGAAATAAATGACAAAAAAGGCTTTGGTTTGTTACCTTGGCAAAAGAATGCATGATTTCTGACAGGACGTCCGAGTCGGGCTCTGTGCCGATGGCCTTGATGAGGGCATCGCACATGAAGAGCCACATCTGGGTGAGGTACTCTGGTCCTCGAACCCGTGCACACTCCAGCAGCAGGGGCATGGACTCAGCTGCTGCCACCCGCACACGTGAGACAGTTAAGGAAACAACAAACCCCATCGTCTAGCTCCTTTTTCTTTCACATGGCTTAAAACTTTGGCAGCAAAAGAGCTTTAAAGTAATGAAATCAATAAAGTTTAAATGTCATTGTGTTGGCTCTTGTTGGTTGGTGGACACACTTATTATACTGGATGTTAGAGGACATTAGTCCAGCCAAAATGTTGATGATGATGTTGATTGGACTGGAATTTCAAGACAAAGCTGCTTTGCAGTTTCGGCCATTATTCATGGATCAAAGTTCAAAGAGGCATTGTCTATGAGAAGGATATCATCGTGGAAGTAGAACTTGAGTAGAGGAACCATCAGCTTCACCACCTGCTCCGTGTACTCCACAAAACCCTCCTTCAGCTCTTTGGCATAACACACCTGGGGAAAAAAGAAAAAAAAAAAAAAGCAGATCAACCTCAGTATCTAGATTTAAACAGTGGCTTTACATCCCTGCCCATTTTATGTGTACGATTAAAATACAAGTGTGTAGGATCCTGACGATGTGTCTCAGTACCGTTCCTCTGCTATAGTGGACTGGGCTACTCACCAGCATCTGGCAGGCAGTGGCCTTCTCCTCCAGGCCGGCCGTCTTGATGCCAAAACTCTGCTGGTCTCCCAGGTTGACAAACTCCCAGCCATCATCCTCAGATATGTTCTCCATGTCCTGGGCTACAAGACACAAAAAGTAGTTTTACACATCTTTCATTTTAGTTTTCATTCAGCAACCACTGCTATTACACTGTAAAATGGAGCTTATGGTTATTGCTATCATTTTATGTTAAGTGATAAATTGCAACACCCTGGAAAAAAAAAGAAACTTTAAGTTCCGATAAGTGTAGAAACATTCAAGTGTTTTTAGTGAAGTTGTTCAGAGTTTCTGCCAGAAAAGTTGTTAGGCCTGGCGGGGGGTCAAATAAGGCCCAGCGGGCTGCCGGTCTTGCAATACACTGGCGGAAACCCTGCTGGTCTTCACACAGTCATAATATGCATAAAAAGACTCAAATGTGATACAGGTTTAATTTCTTAACTCATTAACTACTTAACCACCAAAATTTAATCAGCTTCAAACGTGGTCATAGAACATCCATTAGCTCCCTGCTGTTTGAATAATTTTCGTCCAAATTAACCTACTGCTATAGTGCTTTTTAAAATGGCCGTGGCATCACACAAAAAATACATTTTCTGTTTTAAAAAAAAAAAAAAAGAAAAAGTATGAAATTACATCACAGATGTCAAGGACAAAATGAGACCAGTCTCCTTACAACAATGTAATGTGGTGCATTTTCTCCATAGAACTGTGTCCTAGTATACAAGGTAAAATACCTTCATTTACCAGAAAACAGCCAAGACTCGGTTAGTTATGTGGCCAAATGTAAACTGCTACATCCATGACTGTTGAAAACCTCTGTTGAGTTACTTACTGTCAAGGAGGGCCACCTCAGGCTTGATGGAGGCCGTCTTCATCAGGGGGCCCATCACCACAGGCAGGTACTGCTGAAACTCCTTCCCCAGGATCTTGCACATCCGGGCCCAGGCTGAGATCATGTACGAGATCTAAACCACAAAACATGACAGGTTGGCTTATGCAGCAACAGAACTATCGTGAAAACTGTTTGGTCCAAAGTTACATTCAAGTCTTTTTACCTGAGGATCATCATCCTCCAGGTCATTAAAGTCTGTCTGGGTCTTGAGGAGCAGCTGCATGACAGCAGAGGCGTCCGGCATGAACTAGAGAAAGGACAGAAAGACATTTGAAGACAATAGTTGATGTGAGTGAATGTGAAAAAGCAAGATCATATTTTTTTTGGCCCATATTGGTTGGACAAAACATCCACTACAGTGAGCATGAAACAAGTTCTCTTATAGGCAGCCAATCTTAATTTAAGCTCTCTGAATAGTTTGATGACATCCTGTGCAGACGTACCTTCTCCTTGCCGACAGCCAGGCCGATGAGGCTGATGCACTCTATGGTCTTTCCACGAAGCAGCCGCAGCTCCTTCTGCACAGCGTTTTCTACGATGTGTTTCAGTGAGGGCATGAACAAGTCATAGTATGGCACAAACTTCTCCTCAGCTGTGTCAGCCACCGAGGCAATGGACGTCACCACCTGCTCCAGGACCAGTTTGGTGCCCTTCTGGATCAACTGGGAAGAGAGAAACACCAACAGTGAAGACTCCTGACAGCCATGAAGGAGACTCATACCTTTGTATGGATATTTGTTTGTACCTCTTGCAGCTTGGCAACCATGATGACGTGGAGGTGCTGCACCAAACTGTCCAGATAGGGGATGAGCAGTGATTTGGGACAGTCCTCTGTAAAGTTAATGAGGGCGGCGGCAGCGTGCGCCTGCACCCGAGGGTTACTCTGGTCCTCCATGGTCTGAAGCAGGGCTGAAATCACCTGGAAGGGAGGAGGATGCAGGGTCAGAGTGTTCACAATAGTAAACTTTTACCCAAAATCTAATAAACAGAATTTACAGAACATGTAGCCATCAGAAAATATATCAGTTTTCAGAGATCACATTTAATTTTAGTTACCTTATCGTGAAATTTCTTTTGGAAGGTCGGGGCAAAGTCTGTGGCCATTTGTCCAATAGCATTGCAAGCAGCATACCGCACCCTCGGGTGCTGAGGAGGGAAAAGGAAACCAAACTCAAAACCACCATACAAGATAACAACTGCTGCGCACACAAGTCCTATAACATTCCTGACCAGACAAGTAGAATTTGAGAAAACAAAAACAAAAAAACCCTCTGTTGTACTCTATTGTCACTATGTAATTATAAATAAGTCTACCATAGGGCATGTGCTGTATCTTTGTATAAAACGACCAAGTTTGAAGTTGTGTGTCTTACAGGGTCGGAGCAGAAGAGGAGGACGAAGCTGACGATCTCATTGAGGATGGCCTCCATCTGCTGGTGACAGCCCTCACCAATGGCCGACAGAGCCATCAGCCCGGCGTGACGGTACTTCCAGTCAGCTAACAACAAACACACTCTGTTGATGTCATGTTCACACTGACCAATTTTTAAAAACAACAACAAAAAAACCCCTATGTATATTAAGTTTTGGGTGCTTTGTAAGCTTTAAACTTGCTTCATAAACAAAAAAATATTTCTTTTGGTTTAGGTAACATGTTTCTGCCTGATAATACAGCTACGTCTGCACTACGTTATCACAGTATTCACAGTTATGGTTGACTTTTCATGCAAATGTCAAATCTCTGCAAGATGCAAATCCCCAATATCAACCTTGAGATAGTTTCAGTCCAAATTTGTGTGAGGCTGTTTAAATATATTCAGTGTGCAATGTATTTACTTACAGTTCTGCAGCATCTGCATGATGTGCTGTTTGATCATTGGCAAAATGATCTTTCCTCCCAGACCACAGGCGATTCTGTCCAGAGCACTTTCCCCAGCCACAGCATTACTGATGGGTGACAAGGAACAAATCTCTCAGATGACAGATAGACACAGTGTATGACCATACTGAAGAAGCACTTTGCATCAATGAAGAGACCCCCCCCCCCCCCCCCCAAAAAAAAATGCATTTGCAGTTTTGATCCCTCAGCTTCTCTCCTCAATCTAGATGTCAATATTTATTAATCTCCTATTTCAGTACTGGTGATGTATAAGGTTCAAGAAATCTATCCAGAAAAAAAAAAAAAGTAGCAGTAGTGCTTTAGATCAAGAAAGTACAGGAGAGTCAACCATTAGGAGATCTACAAGGAATTAATCTGTGAAATAGGTGGGTGTCTTATTCTCACAGGATAGTTGATCAAAGGTGGGGATAGCATGTTTGTTTCTGAAGTGATAGTGATATACCACACTTTACCTGTCAAAGTCATCGTCCTCCAGCTCATCAGCCATGGCCCACTCATCGTCTTCCTCAAGGTCCACCATCATAGCCAGCATCTGGGGCACTGAGCACACAACACATAAATACTACAACTGCCTGGAGTATTTTACTTTTATTTTTAACTTAATGAGTTAGTAGAGGAACAGTAAGACAAGTTAACGGATGGTGAACCAAATTCTCACCACTCTGAGCCACAATGGCAGTGTGTTTCCTCAGCATGGCTGCTGCAGTCTCGGATAAGGTGACAATGACCTCCAGTGCCAACTGCCTCTGCATGTTAGTCAAGTTGGTGTCCGCGCACAGCTGAGGAGACAGGATGATCACGTTGGTCAACAGGTGCAAATAGAGCTTTCAATAAAACAGGCTATTACATTTATAATACTAAAATATAATAAAAAACAGATCTATATGCAAATATGACTATTAACTGAACTGTATTTAAAAATATTAAGAACTTTTAATATACTTCTTATGAGACTGCGAAGTGCAAACATTGTGAAGTTTTAGGCTTCATTTGTGTATCAAGAGCAGTAAAGTGATATTTCTGCAACAAGGTGTTCCTACTCACCTTCAGACAGAGCTGCAGAGTGGCCTCCAAGTTAGGTCTCAGGTATTTTGGCGCTGTGTCTGCAATTTCCACCAAGGACTTGAGCACAGAGTCGTCTCCCTGGTAGCAGGACTCATTCACTGCCTGATCAAAAATAACAGAAGCTGGGGTTAATGTTGCCATTGCATTCATTCAGCAGTGACTCGCTGCTAACACTGACTTTACCACAGTCTAAGGCCTTAACTTCCATTTCCACTGCTGTGAGTCAGTGAAAAAAAAAAAAAAAAAACCTCACCAAACATTGTTTTAGTAGAGCTAGGGTTTTGAAACATTTATTGCTGTCGTGGAATAACTACAGGATTTAGGTTGTCCAATATATCAACATAGCCTAGATTGATGCCTCATTGTCTGGTGAGGAGAAACATGTACTTAACTTACTTAATAATTACAGGTGGAAAGAACAGCTACTGTTCTGTTTTTTTTTTCCCTTTTCTTCCTCTGGGTTCGTATTGAGTAATTAACTTCCTTATTCTGGATTCAGTGCAAACACTGTCATCTCTACATAGCCTGACAAGGAATGATAAGACACGCTACGCTTCTCAGTAAAAGCAAACAAGCTGCAAGTAAACACCACAGCTGTTACTTTGAAGTTCCATCCTCCATTTGCAGATAAGTTTCCTTATTTATTTTTGACATACTGAGTTTATATAGTCATGAACACAACATGGGGCGAAACAAGACCCAGACAAAACCACCCTATATACACATACACACACACTTTCTCCTGGACCCATTACTGTATGATCTAAGCTAGCATTAGCTAATGCATATATATCAAACTCTATGAGTAATACAACATTTAGCCTGCATTAATGGGACTGCTTAAAAGCCATTACTGGAGCAAAGGATTACATACAGGCATCATGTAAAACACTGCTCTGGCCAACCAGTTCCTGATAGTTGTGTGAACCCTAAGATAGCATCCATAACTAATGTAGAGGGCACTGTACAAAATGATTTGATGCACTGAGGCAGTTCACATGATAGAGAGAGGACTTATTATCTTACCTGCAGGATGCCCGGTAGCAGGTCAGCAAAATGCTTCAGCAGTGCTGTATTGCTTTCATTGGACAGAACAAATGATGATGCAGCTCGGGCCGCCAGGGTGCGGATCTGAAGGATAATTTTCAAAAAAATTAAATGTGCAATCATATAAATAAGGAAATAAACTGCCCTACAACTGTCCTAAAATCTTACCTGTGGGTTTGCCTGGTCCTGCATGCACTGAACAAGCATGCGCTTGATAACCTCCATATAATGCTGCTGCTGGTTGCCAAAGATTCCTGGGAAGTTCCTAAAACAAGGCATAGACACACACATCAGCTACCATATTTCATCCTACACACCTAAATAAAAGATCTGAAATAAAAGCAGGAGCTCACCAGAATATGTGCAGGGCAGCTTCTCGCAGGCCGACATTGTCAGAGTTGACAGAGTCAAACAGGAACTTGAGCACCTCTGGCCACTGGTTATTCCCATCATCATCTAGATTAAAGACACCAAAGATTATTAATGGTCAGAATTTTGTCACAATTCAGTTATATAGCAATAGTTAATTGTCACCCAGGAAATAAGCCTGTCCCCCAGCCTTGAAAATCTCCCTTTCTCCAAATGTTGGCAGGTATGCAAGTGTAGTTTAGAAAAGAAAAATCAGTCTGCCTGCAGCAAAAAAAATCAGATCAGAATATGTAAAGGAAATCTTTAAAAGGAGCATTACCGATAAGGTTGCGGGAGAGCTCAGCTGCAATGTCGCAGACCTTCTTGCGGATGTTAGGTGAAGTCTCCTGTTGGATGCTGGTCAGCAGCTCTGTTTTGATGGCTGTCTGCATCTCCAGGGTCAAGCCTGGGTAGATCTCCTCGAAGGATGATGACAGCAGCCGTCGCAGAAGCACTGCTGCCATCTGTCTGACCTGAAAGGACAAAACATGGGTTTCGACATTATATCATGCTTTTCACCACAGATCCAACATGAAAGTCCTTGACTTAACAAATGTGGTGGGAGTAACTGAAATGTTTAGTCACTCTTAAAAAAAAAAAAACCCACAGTGACAAAACCCGCAGCATCTTAGAAAGGCAGAGTCACTCTCCCCGGGCCAAGCACCTCTCTGCCTGCTCCCATTTCAAGACTCTAAAAATATCAAGCCTGAAGTAAAGAAAAGGCGAGGAAGCATGAGGGACCAAGCAGCTGGTGGATTCAGAGTAAACATAACTAACTAAATGCCAAATCTGTGACTCACAACAAGCCTTCGTGTCAGGGTGGTGATGGCCCACATGTGATGACCGGGCTACATTCTTAAAATGCCATCGATGTTGCACCTTGTCAAAGCAAAGATATTGCTGTAATGCGGGCAGGATTCCCATTACGGACATGCTTTACCTAACTTTCCAACACTTCCAAATGCTTTCACACTAAATGTTCTCTGTTCCTGGTACAAACATGTTTTATATCCGTGTCAGGGATAATACTTAAGGCACTTAACTGATATTATCGATTGACTGGCAGGTGCTATATAATCTCAAACATAATTCCAGTGCAGGATTTAACTACCGTTCTAAGAGAATACATACAGTACATTAAACCCTACCCATGAGCTTGACTGACCACAACCAAACCAAAAAGCTGACAAGATTTAAGGTTTGTGGTTTTCCTCTGATTCAGGCTGAAAGGATAAAATGTCTCATGCTAAAGAAATTTATCAGTGTTAAATGTACAAACCTCCTCTGCAGCAGATGCATCTCTGATGGCCTGCAGCAAGAATGTGATCTTTGTCTGACCCGGGATAGTGTCATAGGCTTCCTGCAAAGACAATTAATGGACAGTGGTAAGAATGAGACATGCCATTTGGTGAATGCTTACAGATGCAAATACCAGAGACGCACAACTTAAGCCACGTGGAAAATGAGAAAGTATCATATTCACTTTGTTACCGTCAAAGAAATGGCATTCTGCACATGCCTGTAATTCTACACTGATACATTTCCTGCTGAAACAAATGCTAAGGCTAAACAAAATGTTTAGAATTTCATGAATCAAAAATGGGTTTGGCTATTCATAAGCGCATTTTGTTAACTGCATGTTTATTGCTTGTCTGTAAGCAATCAAGTTATAAGTTAACTGTCAAAAGACTACTGCAAATCTGTTTATCTTTAAGGATATAAAGTCTTTTCAGTGGTGAAAGAATGATCAGGACATAACAAAGCTGAACTTGTAATTTCATTTATTATTAGGACAAAGTAAGATAAGATCTGTCATATAAAGTCACGTGTTTGGGGTTTAGTTTCACTCCTATACTCTTTAAATCTAGCAGTTTTTCCTGATCCAGTCTGCTTTGCATTGATATCAGAGCTGAAATGGTGGCCTTTGTTGTGTTAATGTACCGATACTGTCAACACCCTGAGGCTACTTTACTTTAAAGCTTTCCACAGGCCACTGGAAGGCTTTTTGTGAAGTATCTGAAGTGTTGAATAATCATCACCCAAGTTAGAATCTGATAAAAATGTTTCTACATTCACATTCAGACACTTATCAGATCGGTTTTAAAATATAGAAAGACAAGAAGCATGTCACTGATGGGGAAATTTAACATAAACAAAGACGACTGTTCTGATGCACATCGTGTGCCGCCTATTTGTTTTGATCTCCACACTGTTCTAAAGCTGGTTCATTAAAGCCACATGAGAAACACAAATGCACATGATGCTCTATGGGGATGGACTGAAACCTTGGATGTGTGCTCTGAGGAAAATATCACCAATGCCCATGTGCAAGTGGTGCTTGCGATATACAATAATTGTGTTTCTTTCGTCAAAGTGAAGAGATTGAGAGAAACCCTGTTAACAGCCACATTTCTGCTGGACAAACATGATCATGTGGCCATAAAACCCCTTTAAATAGTTTTCTTGGTTGTTTTTAAGCATGCACATTTGCATGACAAAGATGTCAGGGAAGGGAGGAGTATCAAAGTGGCAGCAGTGTGGTGGGGGAGAAATCTGATTATTGACCACCCGCATTTGATTAGAAACTGGCTGCATGGCCATATCAACTAAATGTACTATTACAGTGCAAATAAACAATGGGAAACTCCTGCCATAACATGATTAATGACCATAATCTGCTTTTTTGTGGCCGAGTATTGTCATTTACCTCACATCAACTAACATTCAAGTTTTTACTAAACATTAAGTAATCCATAGTATTCTATGGACAAAGTGTCATCTTCAACTACTATACTGGGCTGTAATAAATGTACCCAGGGCTACGAAAAAGCTCTGTCAATGGATTACACAACTTATGCATGCAACCAGTTCATCCTCAGACACTGCACAACCTCAAGACTGTTGCAATGCTGTACTTCATGGCTTGCCGTCCATCCCACCATGTCTTTAATAGCATAAACTAGGGATCTGGATACCTACAAATGTTTAGTAGCTGTTGTCTTTAGCTGTTAATATATGGGTTTAACAGTTCTTTGCGGATGGATCAATTCCTATTATGTGTGTAAGATAGAAAGGGGAGGGTTTCTATAAAAGGATGAATTCCAGTGAGCTTAGCATCGCGGCAGACAGTCTGTGTTTTATAAAGAAAAACGCTGACTGCTAGTGAGAGGGGGAGTGTGATAAGATTCAACCACCTCATCCAAAAGTCGGGTGCTGAAGAGGGAAACCGGTAACAATGCTTTGACCGCGACAAGCGGCTAATCGTGGTGGGTGGGAAAAAGTGAATAGGCCAGCTAGACTCAGCCGAAACAAATCCTCTGGGAGAAACTAATCCAGAGAGAAGGGATGATACCGAGACGAGCTTTCGACATGACGTGGCTGAAAATGAGATAAATAGCCTCATGAGTGACATTAAACCAAAAAAGGAAGGCAAGAGCACGTTGTGTTTAAAACACTTTCACTGAAAACGAATGAAGGCCACTGCTAATCCATCTCGCCCTCTGAATGAACTGGCTTAATAACTCCTTCTTTAACGCTACCCAGCGTTGTCTTGTTGCTCAGCAGTGTACATACGTGACATACATTTAAGTTTATAATGTCAGACTTCATATGTTTATTAATCTTTAAGCAGGCTGGCTAATGAAACTAGCCACGTAGCTTCATGCTACTTCCTGCACTCTAGCTAGATGACTAGCTTCACTGTCAGCTGAGCAGAAATTAGTATTCGTTTGCCCAACAAACGGGATATTTCACTTTGAATCAAACCGGACTAAGCGTGACACAAACAAACGAACAACCACACAGTGTCACGGCTGTGTTCGTATCTTTAGGATGTATATTATGTCCACATAACTACGCAACACGGCGAAGGTAGTTAGCGTTAGCTGACTAGTACTCGGCGTCGGCTTCACAGCGCACGTGGGCTACAGAGCTTGACGGTTAGCTTTCGGTTAGCGGTGTTTTCTAGATTCGGGTGAACTTGTCACCAGTGAAAACATCTCCGTTTCACTCTCTCTTACCTCTGCTTGTTTCCTGATGTTGTTGTCAGGGCTCATCAGGTTACCCAGCAAGAGGTAGAACTGCTGCTGTTCCGCCATTGCAGTGAGTGAGAGCCAAAAAAAAGGACCAGCCGGGTGGAGAAGCGGCGAGTTGAGCCCGGGCCGGCAGACCCAGTGTCGGTCACACAACGCTGCTAACGGCCCATTGGCGTAATTCATCAACTCTACTGGCCGTTGATTGGCCAGGAGACCTCTCGCAAACACACCCTATTGGCTCACACGGATTCTCAGCGCCTATTGGATGGAATCGGCACAGGAAAGCGAATGCGTTGTTCCTATTAGCTCATAGTGAATAATTGAAGCGCGGGAAATTATTCAGTTAATAATAATGAAAATGAAAATGATGAGAGTGTAATAAAGCTATAATAACAATAATAGTAGTAAAATAGAGCGAAATAAAAGCTGGATTAAAAAAATGAGATAAAATAGATTAAAAAGACAAAAAAGATTAAATACAATAAACTAGATTTAAAAGCAATAATAATAATAATAATAATAATAATAATAATAATAATAATAGAGTTAAATAAAAGTTAGATTAAAAAATAGATAAAATAGATTAAAAAGACAAATAAAATCGACAAGAGGGATACAAAATATATAATAATATTAATAATAATAAATCACAGATAAAATAAAATAGAGAAAAAAATTACATCAATGCTAGGAGCAAACATATAAAAATGTCTCCCCTTATATTTTGAATATAAAGACTCAAAAATTGATTTTATTGTTAATGTGATGATTATAATAGGTAAGTTTTTTTCATCCACAAATGTCGTTTTTTAAAGAAATTAGCATTATTTTCTCTGTTCCTTCATGATTTCACATATTTTTTTAATTCTCTAAAATCTCTTCAAAAGAAAAAGAGTATTTGTACAATTGATTATTAAAATTACATTTTAGAAAACACACAGAATTGCCTTAATTAATTGATTTATTTATTTATTCTTTTTTCTTTTATTTACTATTCTTTTATTTTATTGTATTGTCCTTGTCAATATATTTTGTATTTCCTGTTACAAGACTTGATTATCTTGATCAATCATAATGCTTAACATTTGGACTGTGATGAAATGGAATGTGTTATGAAGATAAACTTTCATAAAAAATAATACAAAAATGTAAGTCTCCCATACCAAACATAGAGGTTAGGTTAAACGTATAATAGTAGTTTTACACCAAATTTGAAAAAAAAAAAAAAAAAAAAAAAAAAAAAAAAAAAAAAAGGTAGTTAACATTAGTATCTTTTGAAAATTATCATATCAACATTTAGAACAGTCTCACAAAGTCTTGCAAAATAGGATAATTTTAGTACAGCACTGATGATGTATATATGGTTATATATATATATAATGAATAGCACAGTGGTAGTGCTAGTCAAACTAGAATTAAACCTGACCTTTTTAGCTGTATAGTGGTTAAAAGAGGAAAATCAAACACAGATTTTACATGCATAAAATTGTCAAGAAATATCAGCAGGCTGTGAAAGAAAATAGATAAAAACTGCAATAAAGCATACGACTTAGCTTTGACTGATTTTTTCTTTCAAGAACATTATATTTTGAACATAAGCTACTTATGATTAGGCTTTAAATACAGAAGAAAAGTGTTTTTCTTTTTGTAACTATTAAACCTTTAAAGAAAGGAGAGTGAAATTGGAAAAAAATGTGTATTGTATCTGCTACTTCAAACACCTAATTGAAGGTAATATGCTTATTTTGTGATATTCAATCCCAAGATGCAATTATTATTAACATTATATTAAATTAACATATTCCAGATGTGTTTTTATGCATCGTTTTCACATTTTTTAATGTGTTAACTGAGTTTATATATGTTTTATATGATTGCAATATCAGTTGTGTTTACAGCTCAACTACAGTAGGATGTGGTAAAATGACAATCTGCCAGTAGATGGCAGCCAAGCTTTGTTCAATGATTTCTGCAATTCATTTTTCCTATGAATTCAGGAAACCTCTGCCAATAAAACAGTTTGCATGTTTGCAAATGAGATACATCAAAAAGCTGCAACAGATTTAGAAGACATTTGGTGGACAGATTTCTTTGACAACATAAACAGATGAGATGTTTGCTTTTTCTTTTTGTCAATATCATTATGTAGCCTATTTGTTGTCCAATTTATGTCATGAAGTGCGGAGCAGATGGACTCAAATGCAGGACACAGGAAAAAGGAACTGAAGAATAAATTTATGAAACAACTCAGGAACAGGACACAGAAGTTCAGGCAGGCGAGACTAAACTGACCAGAACAAAACTGAACCGAAACACAGGACTAAAATACAAACTGAACTAATGAGGGAATGGAGAACAGGTGACTAGACAGAGAACAGGCAAGGAGCTGATTGACTGGGGAAATCACAGGGAGCAGGGCAAGTCTAACGAAGCTGATGCAGGGCAGGTGTGGAGCACAGGAACACAGAAGGGAAACAGACGACCAAAAAAGCCGGAAAATACAATATAACCATGCACAAACTGTCCCAGAACTCACATGAACACAACTTAAATAAGTGCACAATGGGCACACACACCAAAATAAACTTAAGTACACATTGCTGTTGACAAAAACATGAATAAATCAGTCTATTAAGCAGAGTGGCTTGCATATTAAGGCTCATGTAACAACAGAAATCAGACTAAAAGACAACTGCAGCTCTGAATACAATAACTAGTGTTTCAGTTCACTTCAGCTCTTAGTTCCTATGAGAGTCAATGTAGAAAGCAACAGTATCTCAAGTGGTACTTAAATATAATCTGCAGCCTCTCTTATCTGTCCTTCTCCCCACAGTCCAGTTTTAACAACAGGGAGAAAAGTCTGAGAGCATCTGGTGGACAGGTGGAGGGACATAGAGCCAGACTGTGACAGAACCATGACAATCTATTGTTCTGTCCCTTCATTTATTTTACCCAAACATTCTCTGTTTCATAAGGCCACTCAAGGTTTCTTTTTAAAGTTTTATTTATTTGTTTCGGTAAAGCTTTCAAGGATTTGTCTTTCTTCACTGAGGATGGTCTTATTGGAACAAAGAGCTGCAGGAAATCAAGCATTAAACTTATTTAGTCTATAAACACGGGCTCATCATCAGTCTTATTGTCTCATTTTAATGGTGGTTCAGGCTTCGTGAGCAGAAAATACCTACTCAAACATTGAAATCCTAGACTCTTATTTACTATTATTGGTGCTTACTTTTCAGATATAGAGAGACACACTCCTCCTCTATAAGAGCCATTACTTTCACAGAGTTTATTACACATTTGGTCCACTCTGCACGGTCTTGGCAGCACCCCTACTGGTCTGAATTATAACTTGCTACTGTTCACAGAGCCGCAGCAGACAGAGTCCAGACCTCTGGATAGCGGGCTGAAGTCAATCTGCACCATTCCTCTCTCAGAGACCTGACAACCTAAATCAGCAGGGATCCCATGATGAGTCCCAAGTGAAAGGTAAGATTGATTTAGGTGTATTAACTCTCTGTGCATGGATCAAATAGCGCACTCATTATCATTTTTCCAATTAGTTCTGGCGCTGAAAGAATGAACACAGAACTCAATTAAGAAATAATGGTTTTATTATTGCAGAATTTTCCGGATAACACATTTGAACTTATAGAATATTTAACATATACAGTGAGGATCCACTGTATAATTCATCAAGCAGTATAGTTTGGTAGTAATTTTTTAAAGGAAAATAAGCAAGTAGTGGAAAGAAAACCTTTGAAGTTTGAAGTTGAAGTAAATGTGACCTTTGTGGTTTTTACATTCACAGAGCGGCTTTACTTTTTTCATATCTCACAGGTAGTTTATTCTATCATTCCAATTTTTCATGACTTTGTCAGTCAATTTGTTACTAATGACTTCACATCATTGTTTTATGTTTCTGTTTTTAATTAGTGCTTTTTAAAAATACAAGTGTATTGGGTTCCCAGTCAAAAGTACCCAATTCTGCCATTGCAGTTTTAATAGATGGAACTATTTACTGAGTTCATGTTTGCCATGGGTCCTAATTTAAAGTATCACACACTATCAGGGGGGTCGGGGCACTCTGTCAGTCATTTTGAAAGCTTTGTGGAAAGATTTGACTTGGGATAAAAGCTGCAATTTGTATTAAAGAAACATATTTATTTTCCTTTCACACAATATGCAAATTAACCGTAACTTTCCTAAAATAATAATAATCTTTTTTTCAGATGACATTAATTAGACAACTAATAATTTTTTGATAAGAAATAAGGTAACATGATGATGATGGTTGTTTCTTACAGTAGTTTATTCTTGGGGTCTCCAGGGACCCCAGTCAGTGGTCCTTGTATGTTAAATATGTTGGTAGGATGAACGTTAACAGTCGCAGGTCGTCTGACAGCAGTTAGTGGTGATTTGAACACATTTGCGAATCTCTTAAGATTTAAGTATCTCGCCAGTATGAAATGTGAAATATGAAATGTGCAGTAATGCTGGTGTACAGTTAGGTTACATACATGCTTGACACAGCAATGAAGATTTTAATTTTTAATTTAACCAACATGTCTGCTGTTTTGCATATTGAAACAATGCCTGTATTTAACACTTCATCCTCATTAGTCAATAGTCATTAACATAAAACAATCTCACATGGTGGATATATGCTGATAAACAAATTAACATTAAAGATGTCACATTTTGTCGAGATTGATGTACCTCTTGCCACAAAGTTTGTGTTTAAGGTGGCGGTTTACAGAGATGCAATAACTAAATTATAATAATAATTTGAGAATATGAGATGCGATTGGTTTATATATATGTCTGTCTGCCAAGTGTCTCCCAAACATTGTCAGTAAGTATTTTGCTTCATCTAACACATTTGGACATGAGAGAATGCTATTTAAAACTCAACGTAGATCAAATATAATTTCCATATCATCTATTTAGGGCTTCATACAAATTTCAAACGTGATGATTTAACAACTCTTTAAATGCTGGGGTCAAAAGAATGATTAGCAGATTACTGCCCTAAAATGTTAAGAAACCTCTCATTAAGCAGTGAATCACTCCCACATTATTGTTGCTTTGCAATCATCAACTTTAGCAAGCAAACTTCAGTTTCTGCTCACTGTGGGACTGTCTTGGCAAAGGCGCTGTTGTTGCTGTCTCTTACTGACATCACTACTCCTACTCGACTGTATTTCTTTTGTTGGTGGGACAAACAACAAGGGGCTGCTTCCATCACACCCACACGGCACATAACAAATGGTGCACCCAAACCTCAAAATATTTTCAGACAAATAGTTATATTAAAGGGCCAAATTTTTGGATTTGCATGTTGTAGTATGTTTATTACAAAACACATATGTAACTGACAAACACTTTCCATAAGATTATTTTACATTTTTGAAAGGTATGGACATCAATTTGAGACTCTACTTGAGATAAGTAATCCATCACAGTGAACATCACGTCTTGTTTTATTTTTGTCAAAGTTATTACTCTTATCACTTGGTTATCGCTATGGTTACCTGGAAGGAAGGAAAAACACATTAAAAAATGTAAAACTCTGTGACAATTTTGAAAAGTAGTTTGCAAACCATTACAGACAAACACAGATCAGACTTATAGGAAATATTAGATGTATTTATTGTTATTTAATTTATTTAAAATACTATTTTTATTTTATTTTCCGCCACATTGTAAACATCGGCTTAAAACCTCCCTCAGAGCTGGATGGAAACAGAGCTGCTAAGAGTCTTCCACTACATACAAGGACTTAATGTTGCTAATGTATAATCCCCTAAATGGAAGTGCCATTAAATCATTAAACTGGATGCCTGAACGTGTTACCCACAGACCTCCACAGTTTCACATGTTGACAGGCTGAAGTGGAAAAGGAGAGAAAGATGGATGAAGAGAGAAAGAGTAACTTTAGTGCTGAGGGGCTGATGGACAGGCGGCTGGGTGTTAAGGTTTACGCCACTCACACAGCCCACAGACTCTGAGACTGTGTGATATTGCTTAACCTTTATTTATTCAAGGAAGGTTATTAGAACTTCATGTTTTTTTCTTGGAAATCTCAGAAAGCCACGGTCAGTGTATGAACATTTAGTGTTTTGCACCTTTTGTTCAGGCACCATAACATTTGCTGGGTGAGAGCAGATAGGAGGGGACTTATTAACGTTCTCAACATTTTCTCAGCTAGAGTTTTAAACCAATAACGTTTCAATCACAAGTGAGTGACAGGATTTGTACGGAGTTTTAAAGGTACGATGAGCAGTCACGACAGCCAGCGGTTGTTGGTTGCGAAATAGCTCAAAGGCTAATTTTTCCTAAAACCACAATCTCTCATTTTTGCATTTCTATTTCTACACAAGTAAATAAACAAGATATGAAGTGTACACTAGACAGGTTTGGAGTTGTCAGACAACAGAGGGAATACATATTTTTTTCATTTGGATAGAGCTTGGCTTACAGTTTCCCCTTGCATCCAGTATTTGTGCTTAACTACGCTAAACCTGCAGTATCACTCTTCAGTGCTGGAGGTAAATTTGAAATAAATGTTATTATACTGCGTATATTTCTCATAACTTTTTATGTTTATTTCCCAGACTGTCAGTCAACTTAACCTAAATGCATATGATTTTTCATGCACAAATTACCATATGTGTCCTCACTGGGCTGCTTCTCTAACCTCTAAACTGCTACTACCCCCCATTTCTACTTGTGTGTGTGTGTGTGTGTGTGTGTGGGGGGGGGGGGGGGGGGGACTCCTGTAAGCACAGTTTTATTGCTCCAGCAGAAAAGTAAACCTGCAGTGACTGCGGGGGTTTTCAAAAATCAACACAGCCCGGCTTGTTTAAAATGGAGCAACCCGAATGTTTGAAGTATTAAAAGTCAATATTTCTTTGTGACACACAGACCTGTTTCACAGTGGAGCGCTGTGTGCTGGACAAGGCATCCATTTAAGGCTGTGACGTGGGGGGTGGGGGTCGGGGTCGGGTGATGGTTTGGGGGGTTAAGAGTTGTTGGGTTACCACTGTAGGCCTCATTTGCAGCAGGTCATGGATTAATGGAGATCACTAGAGATGAACTAATATGATATTCTAGCTCAATACAACACATACAGTAAGCCCAGGACTTCATAATAGTACCCTGTTTCCTACAAAATATTTGTCTATACTACGAATTTACATTGAGGGGAAATGTATTAATTCCTGCCTAGATTACGTTCACTCGCAATACTTTTTTCTAATCCAGGAAGTGTGATGTTCTTATACTGTAGAGAAGTTGTAGGGATGGACGTCAAGGTGGATGGTTGGGCATACAACACACAGGACTTGTGGTGAACTTTAAGCAACTGAGGCCTACTTGGTTAAAGTTTGGGAAAGATGTCGTTTTGGTTAAATGTTGAAAAAGCCAAGATCATGATCTTTCCTTGGACTTGTTTTGAGTTGCCTAAACATAACCATAAAATCATTAATGATGCTTTAGTTGCCAGGAGCAGATGTTGGAGGGAAAACAATAGTTAATGTTGTGATGTTGTACATACTTTCAGTATGAACATTTTCTTGTCATCACAAAACTTTATCAGAGCAGCATAAGATTTTTTACAAAATGTATTTACTATTGCAAATTTATTATATAGGTTACTTTTTATATACTACTACATGCACAAGCAATACTTTTTACATAAAGCTGCTACTATATATATTTTTATATTAACAATGGATCAAATAACTATGTGTATGTGAAAGGGGTCACTGAATTATTACCAAATACACCGTTCCCCTAAGCTCTTCTGAACAATTTAACATCTTTTAGCTTGTTGTTTTGGTTTTAAGGTCCTCAGCTTTACTGTTTTGGTTCAGTCTCACAGCTCTCATCAGCACTGTTTCTAGACAGCTGCTGATTTCAGCAAAAAAGGTCTGAAAAACCAACTGTGCGCCACCTGCCAAAAATGGAAGACAGACACAGTTGACAACAAGCAGGTCAACATCTAAATAACCAGATGTTTCCCACAGGAGTTGGTAAAGACAAACATTTTAAAGCTGAAAACGTAACTTAAAAACTTTTTTTTAATATCTGGCAAAGGCAACACGTATAGTGACTTTGTAAGCTGTAAAAGAGAGTGAGAACCAAGAAAAAGAATGCCTATGGTTCAAAGGATTGATTAGCAGACACACTATTTAAAAAATTATACTGTTTTGAGGCTGAAATGATCCTTACAAAAGAAAGGCAATCAAATACACACAATGCGAATGTAACAAAAATGCTCTTAACAGCTACTTGATTTTAACCTAATGTGCCTTGAGGTGGACACAACAAAGATTATTTTGGCTTTTCAAAAGATATTGGCACTTAAAGGCAATCACAGATGTCTGAATGAGCTCTAAACCAATACTTTTAGATTTTCTGAACCACACGAGGTGATGTAGAAGTTACTATCATACTTACTCGTTTTAGTTGACAGCTTGTTGGTTTTTTCTTTCAGACCCCCTGAAGTCCACTGTCCTTTTTGTTGTTCAAACCTGGCTATCTTTCACTGGTCTTGTTTTTGCTTTTGCTGAGCACTCCCCTGCGTCTCCCTCTGCCTGTAATCGTTCAACCTCAGCAGTGACAGGAGGGCTGTAAAAACAGAGCCGGAGGAGGTCATCCTGAAGTTTGCACAGGAACGAGACATTCATCCTCTCAGGGGGGTTTGGTACTCTGCTGTGGTGAGACTGAGGCTGAGAGAGATGAATATCCTGCTCTGTAAAGGTTGGTGATGAGGCCTGGAAGTGTTATTTGTCTCTTATGCTCTGCTGGGCACACAGGAAGCTAAACGATCCTGTCGTTTTTCAGCGGATATGATTTATCGGCGCCATTAATTTCCAAATGGGAGGTCACCCCTTCGCCTTTTCAGATTGACATCCACTTCTACAGCCATGCCTGACTGGTGTCTCTGTCAGCAGTAAGAAAACCAATCATATTTTCTGCTTGTTGACACAGAGAACTCAGTTGTTTCTGTGTGAAAATGATACTAGCATTTTCAGGTGTTTTCAGGTGATTGTCAGGTGTTTCAATGACTGCAGATAGAAGGCTAGAATGGAGAGAAAACTTAATTTTGAGCATGGAGGTTCATTTTTGACCTTGGGAACACATACTGTTACTTTGATGAAATATTCCAAACTGAAGGTTCATTTACTACTTCAGAATAGAAAGTAAATTAATGCTTTTCCTTCTAATATCTAAATTAGTTTTGGGGATTCTCCTCTGTTTTCTATAGTGGATTATAGACTAATCCTGAATGTTTACAGTATATTTATAGAAGGAAAACCATTTCGACACACTCAGGGTTTTTCTGGTATTTACTTTAGTCCTCCCTACAATTCTCAGTACTCACTATCAATGCTGCATTCGGAGTCAATACACAACTTGAGCACGCCAACAGCTGTGTTGGCAAGCTAAAGTAAACATCACGAACCAAAAACCTTTTAGGAATGAGGAAAAGTGTGAAATTATGCAGTGGGATTTGAGTGAGCCTTGAGGGCCCAAGATCATGAAACAGGGGGTGGATGCAGAAAATCTAATGTACTAGTCTGTAGTTATTACTATGTTTGTGAAAAAATAGTCAGAGAGGTGTTGATTCAACTATGTGGTAATTTCTACAGTTAGAGAATGTATGACTCTGCTGCCCAGTGATACCAGCACATAGACTGCACCAATTTACACCAGGAATCTTTGTATTTTTCTATGAACAATAATTAGAAATCTGTGAATAATGGCTTTCATGTTGTTGTATCAGATTGAATTATACTGTGGAAATTTGTCCTGAAATCAGGCTAACTTCACCTCTAACTACCAGCTACTTTTATAATTTTATCAATGTCACGTACTTTTGCTTTTTGTCATTGGGCGTCATTGACACACTCAGTCAAACTTATCAGTGAATCATTTGAACTTTTCTGGGGCCGTTATAGGTGACTCTGGAGGCCAGATTGGATTTCTTTGTTTAGGCGAACAAATGTTTGTCTGCGTTAATGGCGTTTGCTATTGGCTCGGTCTCCTGATTCATTTGCACGTTGATGATACTGCAGCTGTGTTCGACCAACATCAAGGGTCATTTAATCAGGGTTCTTCTCAGTATGGAATTTGATTTTAGTAATTTCCAGGTCTGGATAAGGAAAGGACGGAAAAATATTTGTGTCTCCAGACTATTGCCCCTATTCTGTTTTCTAAAATATAAAATTCAGAATTTCTAAAAAATAAATTTATCATACAAGCGTTTTTCATGGCATTTGGAGCAGGCAGCCAGTGAAGCCAAAATGTTCACCACTGTGTGAGAGAGCGCGGGAATGCAAAGCAAGAAGTATGGTGCGTGACTGGATGCAGAGCTTCCTCTACGCCTGTACATCACAGCCTGCAAAACAGCTCTGCTCCAATTGCAAGGAGTCGAAGTCCAAATAGTTTGAAAGAAAATGCAGCAATATATTTGTGCGCTTGTAGTTCATATCATTTCTCCAAGTCCAGATATAATTTCATGGTGATGAGCTCCCCCTGGTGGTCATTGTTAAGTTACATAACGTCCGTCACACCAGTTTTTATTCTAGTATTTTAGTTGCTGCGTAAGTGAAGCTAATGTGCAGTTCAGCATTTTCTCTCAGTTAAGTTTTGAGAATATATGCCTGTGAGTATTACAAGTTGATTTGTTGTATATTAATGATAGCTAGATAATAAATGTATCAATTTTGAGTAGTTGTCTGCAAAGATATGAATATGTTTATCAGAGTTAGCATCTTGCTTGCTCATGCTAAGCTGTTTAGCTAACTAATACCCTGGCTGGTTTACTAGTCGTGCTCAGGCTCACTTCAAATTGAACTGATATTGCCTACCTGGAAACATGTTTTTTCATTGTTTTAATATGTTTACAGTTGTTTCATTTGTCAATGTGGTTGCTGTAGAAATGTCCCGGAGAATGTATTATTCATCTTTGTGTGTTATTTTATCTTTGTACTTACCTATAGTGTTCCTGTAATACAAAAGGAAACAAATAACCACATGGACAACTACGGTAATTGTAATCAGATGTATTTTGTTTATATATTTTGTTTCAGTTTTACAAAGAGAGGATTCAGCAGGACATGAAGAACACTGGAAAAACATGGAAACTAAGCAAAGAACCTAAACTAATTCAAGCCTCAAGTCTTTATTGGATCAACTGTTAGCTATCTGACTAGTTTGGCACTGACTCGTCAGGCGAGGACAGAATACTTTGAATTGCATATATGCATAGCATCACAAATAACAAAATATTAAGCTTGTCTGTACATTTATGAGTTATGCAGGGATGTAGTTACTATCTTTTCTGCGTAAGGAAACCATACCTTTATGGCTGCGTTCATCATTATTTCCATGGACCCAGTGAATAAACAAGGCTATTAAACTTTTTTCAACTCATTTTCGGTTCTTATTTATAAAAGAGATCAAAAAATATAGATGGAAACAATAATATGATATTATTTATTCAATACGTTAAGGGAAAATAATGAGTATAGGTCGCACTGGTTAGTTAACTTCATCTTTGGGCTGAGAAGTTTGACAGTGGAACGTCGTCCAACTTTCTACATAGGAGTGTGTACTGAACAACCATAACGAGTAAATGCAAGTATCCCGAGGGCTGTCTTGACAATCCTAAATATAAAGCCTGGTTGGATAAAGAATCTAGATGGGAAAAGTAAGCTAGATGCAAACTGTGTAAAATCGTTTGACATCTCCAACATCAGGGAGGTGGCAATTGTAAACCATATGCAAGAGCAAAAGCTCTGTTGTCTTGTCACAGTGTCCTCTGCACCCAGGGGCACAATGTCATTTGGCCCAACCCAATGTGAGAACAAGACCCGCCAACGTTTTATTTACATTTTAAATATCTAGCTGTTTGTACTCGAGAAGTCTTGAAATTTGAGTCTGGAAAAGTATGGAATTTTGAAATGGAAAATGTGTAGCTTTGTTTAATGATCAAAAGATTAAAAATTGACATCTGAACACTTACCTTGCTTTTTGACTTTATATACACTGATTACTGATAGTTTAGCTTGGAGTCTTCAGCAAAAATCATAATATAGTAAAATATAGACCAACTGTCAAAATCCCAAATGTATTCAAGTTACAGTGATATAAAAAAGAGAAAAACAACATTTTTTTATATTTGGCAAACTGAAACCAGCAAATGTTTTGCTTTTGCTTAATAATTGACCTGTTAAACCAGTGCTAAACTAAAAAACAGCAGCTATCCAATATGTGGCTTTTTAGATAACTAGTATAACTACTGTGCATCCCATGTAAAGTCTATTTCTGCATTAAAATAAACATAAATTCATGAAGGCAAGAACTTATTTTTGAAATACTGAAATACAGAAACCTATATTCCCTTCAGCTGAAGCTTTAATGTAACCTATAATAGGCTTTATGAGTATAAATGATACAAGCATTTTTTTATCATTAACCAGTATACACAACTATGATTTTTTACACTTACCAAATACACTTCAATAAAACTGAGTTAAAATGTGTCATTAATCGCCTGTAATTATAGCAAGTATGTCTGCCACTGTAGGCAAGGCTGTTTGGGACTCATCTCCAACAGAGAAAGAAAATTAAATGTTTGACATTTTTTGATAAAGTGTGTTACAATGAAGTGGGAGGCTCCCATAGATCATACCACCCTCAGCTTCCGTGTGATTTGCACTGCAGCCAGCAAGCGGAGTTAGCAGCAGCTTAATTTAATGATTATCAGTTGGTGGTGAAGTTTCCTCTGATTCTTATGTTGTTTTTTTTTCATTTTTTAAGCATCGTTTACATTTTGGTTTGGTTAAAAGTGCCCTGTGGAGTTTTCTGTTTTTTAACCAAAACGCATTATGTGTGTTGAGTGCATTTCCATCATCACAATTATACATTGTGATAAAATGTTTGTTAGCTGGCAGTCTTCTTCTTCGCTGCCTTTTGCTTGTGCATTGCAACATTACTTCGCATGTTACCGCCACCAACTGTCAGTCAGTGACATCAGAGATAGTGATATGTATCGTGTTGCCCCCATGCTTATGCACTTGGATGTGTTTCCTTGTGTGTGTACATGATACAAACAAAAATGGGGATTCACTGGGAAAAACACTGATCCATTACGCCACTAGACGTCAAAAACTCCACAGAGTACCTTTAAGTAGTTTTGGCTTGTTTTTAGTCAGAGATCAACTTTTGACCCAGCATTTCGACACTACTTCAGATTAGTGCATCGGTCTGAAAAGCATATTAGTGTAAAAAGGTAAAGAATTAACCTGTTGTCAAGTGATGAAAAAACTTGAAAGTGCACCGCTGAGCCCTTACCACCTTAATCTGACCCCATTTTAAACCCAAATCAGGACCAGAGGACGACCTCACCTCAAAATTTCACTAAGGAGTAAAGCTGGCTCTCATGAGGATAATAACACAAACACACACTCACGCAGGGCAGACATCCCCTCTCTATTCAGAGAGTTAACAGTTTGCTCTGCGCAAACAGGAATGCTTTGCTCCCCCCACCTCCTCCATCACACACACACACACCCCTTTACTCCCCCCACCTCCCTGCACACAGTCTGGTCAGCGTGCCACTGTGTGTCGATGTGTAACAAGTTCTCTCTCTCTCTGTTTCTCTTGTTTCTCATACCTCATTTCTTTCTCTCTCTCTCACCATGTGAAGCGTTGGGATCCGTGCCACTCGTTTGCCTCCTGAATCAGTTTGGTGATGATGAACAAGTAAGTTTATTTTCCTGTATATATTTCTGCAGTGTGTGTGTATACATGCATATATCCCATGTGGAGGTTGGCTGTTTCAGTGCAATTACTTATTCTTTTGTGTTGTCCTTTTTTTGTCTTTGTGTCTAACTCGCCTGCTCTTTGTGCCTGTTTTCCTGCCAGTTTGTCTTTTTCCTCTCTGCACGCTAATTTCTCCTTTAATGATCTATAATATGACCCTCGAGGCTCGACCTCTCCCTCCTCCCTTTTCACTCTCATCCTCAGCCTATATCACTCTGCCTCTGACTTGAGAGACTACATGTAGCGTGGAGAGACATTGTGTTAATATTGGTGGGGTGGGGAGGGGGGGTTCAGGTAATGAGTGGTGGATATTTCCTTTGTTCTGTTTGAGGCATGAGTGCTAAAATTGGCATGGTGTAGGAGAGAAAAGCAGAGGGGAGACAGAGAAGGATGTGAGAAAAGTAGAGACAAGCTTCCCAACCATGGATCAATAGCCTCAGTCTGGATTACAAAATTATGTCTGAATGTGTGTTATTTTTTGAGCCTGACTATTAAATAGATGGACAATTGGCCTTTTGTCCAGCAAGAGCCACATGTTGCACAGATTGTAGCCTCAAGCAATGTTTAACATTCCCTTTTCCCCCTTTTTCTAAGAAGAGTGTTCCTGGGATGCTAATGTGTTTTGATCAGAAGCAGCTGGTACCTGACAATTTATATGTGAAAATTATAATCATCCTGTCCTTTCCTCCACAAAAAAATAATTGCCAGCAACAGGGCTGGCAGCCCTCTTAGTTGATTACACGACTAATTGGATCTTGGTTGACTTACACATCTTTACTTGATTAGTCATTTGTATGGTATTTTTTATAGAATGAGCTCTTAATCATTACCAGAAAATAATAGCTATATCTCTGGCATCACTATAATCTTCAGAAATGTGCTTTGTGTGATTGTAATAAGGACTAGATTTAATGAGATCCTTCCCCATGATAGCAGCATCAATTAAACGCAAGTCAAGTCAAACACAGTCTTAGTTGCCACTTGTACCTTTTTGTACTGACCAGTCATGCAAAAAACACTTAAATATTCATTTTTAATAATAAATGCAAGGGGAGCTTTAGCACACAAAGGGTGAACACATACTGTAATTATAAAATCCAAATGTCTCATTTTTATTCCACTACTAACCATTAAAATTACATGCACTTAAAGATAATAGCTTGAGTATTTTTCCTCCATTAGCAAGAGCACCACAAGGGGTTGAAAGTAATGTATAAACTGTGTTACAACATAATAAAACACCCTAGCAAGGCTCATTGTGTTATTTATTTAAGATTTTGTCAGATGTCAGTCTTGAAACCCAACAGCTAATCACACATGATTGTGGACAATCATGACTGAAGGATGCTGCCTGAGCATGAAAGTTCATTTTTCAGTAGTTTGAAAAGTTATCAGTTGAGCTAAGTATCCAACAGAACACTGGTCACATAATAACAGGCGGTCATATGGGGGGTAGATTGTAACTGCTGCTGGTCTTTGGTGTGGTGTTTGATCATGGTATCATTGTATTCTGGATACTTGTATGTCTGTGCAGTATGTGAGGGAATATAAGCATCAGGTAAGACAGGTTAGAGGTGTGGGTTTGACTGTTTGTGGTATGATAATGTACACACTGCATGTGTCTCTCAGTTCATATACAGTCGTCATGCATACATGCATCTAGTCCATTTGCACAGGTCCCTTTCTTTTGCATGGAGATAGTCAGTTGGTGTATGCACTTGGGGGTCATGCAAACCCTCTCTTCCATGTTAAGGGAGATTGTAGCATCTGCATAGCATCTCATGCATTGATTGCCACACTTGCCAGAGTTTAAAATACAATTATTGACTATTCAGATGTTGGATTAATACAAAGTTTATGTTTATATTTGCAGCTGTCAACCTTGTGATAATCATCCATCATTGGAACCTGCATTAATCAGTTAATCATCTGTAATAGTTGATATTACTAACGTGTTAGCAAACCATTGGTGGACAAAAAGTCCAACATTCACTCTTCTTCATGCTCTATTTTGGACTCCACCAACTGCTATGAAAAATATCTGTCTCTCTACTTGCTCTGTAGAGCTGAGAGAAACTGCAGAGTTGGTGATAATTCTCTGTGGGTTTGTCTGTATGAGTTATCCCTTTCACATTACATATAGTCTTTTTAACCCATTGTTCATATACTTTAAAAAATATTGTTTAGTGCGGCTTTAACTACTTCAAAAAGTAGGATATTAATATATAGAATGGAGGAGAGATTTGGGCTAAAAGCAAGAAAATTGTATAATAATCTAGATTTGGAACTAAATGTACCTCATGTCACTCTTTATTTTAAGACAACACAACTGATGTTTCTTTTTTTTAATCACTTTCCTTGTGTATTGATTCATGTTGTGGGAAATGGGCGGACAGAACAGCAATTTTCAGTCACGTCTACTGACTGAAGAGATTTCCTTCAGGGGGAAAATGAGAAAAGCTTTGATAGTGGAGGATTTGAAGAGAATGCAGAGGTATGCATTTGGTCCTACGCCCTAGTTGTGCTGTTTATTCCAGAGAGCAACAGAAATGGAGTTCATGATACGAGAACAGAGGGAGACAGAGAGGAGAGCGAGAGAGGGGAGATAGGAAGAGAGGGATCAGTGCAGCTGTGTGCCTCTTTAGGATTCCTGCTATCTACCTCCTCTCACTGGGGCCAAACCGGCATCATTAGGTTTGGCAAATTACCCGAGCGGCCATTGTGGCGCGGCCATGGCACGTTAGTGTGTCTTTTTAACTGTGGCTAAACTCAGTCTATTCACTTGTAAAAGAGAGAAGCCATTGGCAGATAGTTGGCAGGTTGCACAGAGAGGCCATTCACCCCGGTAGGAAGGAGCTGAGAACACTGCCTCGGAAATGGTCCTCTCTGAATATTTTGATGGAGAGTCTTTGGATGCCCTCTTAGTGTCCATTTGCTCCAACTGACAAATCTCCATGAACTGACTTCATTGGTAATCAATATTACTCTCTACAGGTGAGAGCTCAAGTGGAAGCTGCTACTGTGTCAGTCAGAGAGGGAGGACAGAGATTTTTTTGGGGGGGAGGGGGCGAGGGTTACTTTTAATAGTAGCAGTTGTTTTGTGAGTTCTTTTTAATTTAAGGAGGAATTTGGAGTTTGGAATCCCAGGTTTTTTGGTGTAGGGAGGTGGGGGGATTCGTTGTTTCTTTTAATGATATTTGGATGGAGTTCAAGTACTCGGATGGAGAGTTTAAATAAGAGGCTGATATACAAGGGTCACAGACTGGACTAACTCCTTTTATTTTTGAGGCTATTGAAGAACAAATTACAGCCCTTCTGAATGAAGAAATAATTACTTGTAATTAATTTCCCTGTCATATATCACCTCAGTAAAGAGGATTTGTCTGGATTTTAATGAAGCTCACTTAACACATACACCCAGTGTCTCAGCATGCTCATTTTGTAGCCTGTGTAATCCTGCTCGAAGCGCTGTTAAGCATTTGCAAGGTCTTTGTGCAACTTCTGTAGTCAGATCACGACATATAATTCACTATAATACTTGTTTTGTAAGAAATGACCAAAGAGGTTTTACTCATCCTGACAGAAAAAGAAACAGCATCTTCACAGTGTCAGTATGGCTGCCCCTGTTGGTGCATTCAAGCTTAGTAACCTTCTTGTCGCATCGGCCACAAAAGAGTTTCCTCCATGCTTTACTCTGTCCTCCATCGAATTAACTCATTCATATATAAGCATCAGGTTGAAGATATGCAAGTGACACACACCACGGGAAGGCCATCTCTTAAGCTTCTGAAAAGACTGAAATGTTCTACTGCTTCAGTTTGTCTGAAGACAAAGCCAGAGTGCTTGAATAGAAAGTTCTTGAAATACAGAAGAGAGACTCACTAAAAATACACAAGTGCCATGTTACTTTAATTTTGTATGCATACTTTAAAATCTTCCCTGTTTTTTAGGATGTTGCAGGAGTGGTGAATGCAATGATTAGTGGGATGTAAGGATTGGTTCATGGCTCTGATGCATGTTCTCAAAGACGAGCTCTGGCTTCAAGAATGCTCAACATGAAACTTATTTGGATTCTTTAAAAAAAAAACATGCAGTATCTTCAAGAAATGGCGGTTTGCAGACAAAACAAGCAACCAGGAGATTTTCTGCTTTTTCTCCCAACACTAAAGTCTAATTACTGGCTATGTTTGGTCCTCTGAAAGAAAAACGGAGTGCTTGACAAAAACCACCGCAGTGTGTAAACTTTGTACAGCCGTAATGAAGGGCTGCAGAAACACCACTACTCTGTCCAAACACTTGTAAATGCGCCACCCCAACATTTACATTGAAGCAGAAACTCTAGAGGCTGCAACTAGCTCTATTGTTTCTAACTTGTTAAGACAGATACTTGGGGGCATTATGGCAGATATATCAGTATCTGTATATATAAATAAGTACCAAGGAATTGCAGTATAGAAATGTAAAAGAAAATGCCATATGATGAATGTTCCAATGGTAGCCTTTTCACCATACAGGGTGTGTATATTGTTTAAAATGAAGGAATTGCAACAAATCAGGTGCTAGTAATAAATGTCAAAGTGGAATAAAGGGCAGGTTAACACTCCATATATGTACATATATGGTGTAAAGAAGAAGATGAGTGTTTGGGTAGAAATGGTGCAGTGAGCTGGTTTTGTTGCAGGGTTAGTTTAAGTTGAAAGTGATGGAAAACAGATCCTTCTCTCCCAACACAACTTATTTTCAGTCTCAGAGTTGGTTGGCTGTAGTTTCTGGAGATCTATAGTCTGTGAATTCCATGAGCATCGTAACCTTTACTCCAGTTGTATCTGTTCCCAAAAGTGCAAGTGCATATCTTCAACCGTTAGTTTCACCAACTTGAGACCAATTTGATTTGCGTGTTGACATGCAATCAGTGCTTAAATGCATCTATATATCAGTTTAAACATCCAACACACAGATATATTTAATGAATCTTGACCCAACAGGCTGCAGTATGATGATGTGGTGCAATGTGTTGTTTATTGTGCAAATATTATATTTATTATAAGAAATTCTACTAGTATTAGGCTATAGTTTGGTAACTGCTTGCATCAAGACATCCCGTCAGGTATACGCATGCTCCCTCCAGTGTTTTGAGAGGGTGTGAAGCATGATGTGAACATCCTCTTTTGAATCACATTTGTGGGTCACAAAAGCTCCAGTCCTTCCAAATAGGCCACTCTTTATTACGACTGCATTCCTGCAAGTAGAAACTATTTTAACAATTTGAAAATTCTTGTATCTACCTTAAAAATAAAGAGCAAAGCCAACAACTGTCAAGGCCATAGTAACAATTTGTGAGATCATGGATCCATGGATAAGGATATAAAAGTTTTACTCTTACAGCAACTGTTAATCTTTGTGCTCAGCTTTGAGGTTTTCCTGCAGGAGAACAAAGTGATCAACATATTTAGGGTGAAGCACGATGCACCTCTTCATCTCTTAACTGTACTACAAACTTTCAGCACTAGCATCTGTTATGCAGTCTGTGTTTTCTCTGAGCAAGGTGAAAGAGTCCACGTGATGTTCCAGTGAGCTCTCACAGAGACACAAGTAAGCCTACTGAGGGAGAAAACTTGAGGGAAACAGAGCTGCAATGGATAAAGTATACACCTGTCATATTTTTGTTAAATGATACAGTTAAACCATGTCTTACTTAACTTTATGCACAGTGGTTCAGTGGTTAGTGCTATCAACTAACAGCAAGGAGGTCCTGGGCTAAAATCTTGGCTGTGTTCCTCTGTCAGGGGGTCACATGTTCACTCTGTGTTCCTGTGATTTTCCTCCCACAGTCCAAACACATACAGGTCACATGAATTGGAGGCTCTGTACTTCTAATCTCTTCACAGGTTGTTAAGGCTTTATAGTGTTTTTCCAACACAGGCAGCTACACGAATGAATGAATGTTCTGACACGCTCACGGCTCCAGGAAAACACGGCTAGGCTTGAATGTTTGCCACTTTTACTTCCTATTTTCTAGTCAAAGCTCCTGAATCAAAATATCTTACATCTCACTGGTCACACTTGGCAGAAAAATGTGTTTAAGCTGACCAAATGTACACAAAACTCATTGACACATTGTGATGTGATCATTTAAGCCAAATTTGGAAGCATTAAAGGAGCACTTGGTCAACTCTGTATAACACCAGCTGATGCAGTTAGTTGATTAACTGATTAGTTTGCTAATTTGAGTAGTTCATTTTGCTAATCTTTTAATATTTTGAGTTATGTGCTTATTTTTTGTGTTTTTATTATTGTAAAGGGGATTTTTGGGGTTTTTTTAACAACTGGTCAGACAAAACAAGTGATTGTGGGACCTTTGTTAGACATTAATAGGTTAAATAATTCATTAATAAGTCAAAATCAAGGTTTAGTGTAGTTAAGCGTGTTAGCATGCTAACAGTTGCTAATTAGCAATAAACACCTGTCATTAGTTTTGCAGGTACTTAACATTGACTGTAAAAAATAGTGGACATGGCCACTGTGACATCACCCATTGGTTTGTGGACTCCCATTTTGAAGCCTCAAGTTCGCATTCTGACCATCACCATCTTGGATTTTTGGAGCCTATTTGGACGAGAGGGTGGAGCTGACACTAACACTATCTGCTGGCTTGGTTAGCACAGTGCATCTACAGTGTATGTAAATTTTTTGCTAGTTTTTGCTATTGAAAAACAGACTTAAAACCACTAAAACAAAATGTACTTACCAGAGAAAACTCCACATCCAACTCCTTAAAGGGTATTTTAGTACAACCAAATGCTGACCAAGACTTTTTTATGCAGTCAAATTATTACAGTTAACTTTGATGAACTGAAAACACACTGAAATAGTGACGGCTACGGCCACGCCTGTACTCTGTGAATCTGGGGTTAGGCCATGGTTATGTTACTTAACCAACATTGTCGCTGTGGTAGTGACTTGCCTGTGACAGCACCCTCCTGTCACTCAAAGCGGCCATGCCCTTAATTATGCATAACTTTACCCTTAATCAAATTTAAATGGGTAAGTTATATAAAAATTCACCCCCCGTACAGTTGTCATGATTGGGAAATTATACCAAAACCGTTTTTTTTTTTTTTTTTTTTTTTTTTACCAGGCTGTAAGCATGTTTATTTCTGCTGTAAAGTTGGTATTTTAACATGGGGGTCTATGGGGATTGACTTGCTTTTAGAGCCAGCCTCAAGTGGCCATTCAAGGAACTGCAGTTTTTAGCACTTCTGCGATGGCTTTATTTTTCAGCCCTGGAAGTTGCTGCTTGGTATTTAGTCATGAACTAAAATATTGGACACATTTAAACTTTGCCTGCATGGTAGCACTAGAGCAAGTCAGGGGGCCAATTATGTCTGTATAAACTTTCAGTGCAATTAATCTAATTGAACATAAGAATTGTTTTTTTCTATCTGTTTGGGAGGCACTGATAAACTATTGTCATTTAGGTTAGAAGACTTGTTCAAATAAGACCGTGTCTTTAGCTACAGCTGATCACAGAGTGAGTATCTGCATCCGTACATTTCCTAGTCCCACCGAAGAATCTGTCTGACGTCTACTGCTGCCTCCCTCTCATTGTACTGGATAGACAAATCCCAGAACATTAGGCCTCTCACTGGCCAGCCTTTGCATGATGAGAGAAGCATGGCCACATAACAAAAGGGAGGCCAGCGGTGGAGGCTCTGTTCCTGTCGCTTCATTAGGCAGCAATGTTAGACCCAGCAGGTTGAAAAAACCTCTGCCTCCACACACATTGAATCCTCCCAGTGAGCAGTAGACAGACAGACATTCATTGCTTCCATTCTCTAGCTCTCACAGCAGCTGCAAGGAAACTGGTTTTAGGGTTAAAAGAAAGTGGGGTGGTAGAAGTAGAAGAAGCTGCTATGAAAGAATGATAAATCTGTTGGCCTGTTGCTTAGAAAAATATTAGTATTTTTGTCAATAAATGTGAGTAAATGTTAATCTTTCAGCACCAACAATTTGTAATCAAGTGTGCACTATAGTCCAACTTCTCTAAGACCTTTTCTCTAAATGTGAAAGCCATTTAAAATATCAATTTTAAAGGTTAATCTGAGCTGAAATTTGAACATAGAAATCGACTTCCAATTTCAACTTCTTTTGGCTCTTACTCTTCAGCTGTTTGTTCTATTGTACTTGCAGCACTTATATGCAAATTTATAATTCACTTGCCTATAACAATTCCTATTACAATTCACCTGCTCTCAGCTTCAAATGACACTTTAAATCCTTCAAGTACATTTTATACTATTTTAACCTGTTTACAGTGTCTACACCTGCAATTTTCAAGCAAGCAAACACTTTTAGGACATTTCTTTTTGTGATTTATCCTTATATTGTCAACATTATAATACAAATTGTGCACTAGCCCAGCTTATTGTAGTCTAAGACCTTTTCCCTTACGGTTTAAAATTTGAAAGTCATTTAAAATGTGTCTGTTGGTTCATCCACAACAAAGCTTTGATATTGCATTATGTTCATATGCTTCCCCCCCCAGAAAAAGACACAATTGCACATGTGTGACATGTCATGTTGACCTCAATGTCTGTATGTTAGCAGGCACACAGTGTGGTGAGAAAAGAGCCCAATTTGTCAGCTGTATTTTACCTGTTGAATGGTTTGAACACAGCCTTCTAGTGACCCCTGTGTCTAGTTTCTCTAATCATCATTACCACCAGATCATCATCTTTGAGCAGATGTAATGTACATAAATGGATTTTGATGGTGACACAAAGACCCTTCATGTGGCTCGCAGTTCAAAGTTCACACCCCCCTGTTTGGCTCTGGGCCCGGGCTTGTCTTTGAATGGGTCTCCTCAGTCATAAAGAGTGCTGTTGATGGCACCCTTGGTTTGAGAGTCGACATTAGAAAGATTGGCGGCTCTGGCCTTTTGAGATGAATTAGCCATGACCGAGTCATGCTGACAGTGAGGGGCTGGACACCCAGAGCAGACAGAGCCAGCAGAGGGACCGCTGGGCTGGGCAACTGGCAAAACTAATTTAGATGGATGGACAGGCGGGTAGAGAGCAAGAAAGGATGTGCAACTGAAAAGTAGAGTTGAATGAATATGGATTTCCAAAGTTGAATGAAAATGAAAAAAGGATTTATAAATCTATCTTACATTTGCATCAAAATTCTGTTAAATCTCTGGGGGTTACAAGTGCTACAGAAGCAATCACTTTTTTTCTTCTACTGATGATTTATGTGTCTGTTATGAAACTGATTCTTACTTTTCATCAATTTAGGTCACAAGACTGATTTTATTGAGCTTTTTTTCAGGAAATTTCTGTCCTTACAGTTTGATTTTCACTGGTCATGTACTTAGATTGATCGTTGTGTCCTCTCCTCCAACAGGTGTTTCCCGAGGACCTAATCGAAGACTGGATGTTGTTGTAACTATGGTTACGTCTGGGTGGGGGGTGCGGGCCCTCTCCCCCTGTGGCCTTGTGCTGGTCATCTATTCGTCTGTGTGTCTGTCCCAGCAGCCTCACATCAAACCTGCAGACTGCAACAGAAAGGAACATCCTGTCATCTTGTACCAAGGTGAGTGCATCAATACCGTCAATATCAGTTTATTTAAGCTACACATCTCCACCACCACCATCCATCCATCCATCCATCCATCCGTATGTCCGCCCGTCCACCCATCTATCCATTAAGCGATCCATTCATTCATCTATAGAGAGGGAGGAAAATAGATGAATTTAAGAATTCAAATTTGCTAAAGTTCAAAAAAATAAACATATACTGTTCAAATATGTACTGTATATTTTTAAATGTATAGTCTTTTATTTTTTTTTAGCTTTGTGATTAACAATTTTTTTCTTTCTTTCCTATCAACTGTGTGTGTATCCATGAAATGGGTGGTGAGCTACTTCATACAATTGCCTGTACAGGGATAAATGAAGTTGTACTGAATTGAGCTGAATGCTATGGAAGCTAAGAATGGCTGTGCAATTATATATTTTTTAATGCCATTATCTCGAGATCATGAGTTAGTTTGAGTGAGTGAGTTTGTTATCTTGAGAAAACAAGCTTTGTTATCTCAAGATAACAAGATAATCAACCTGTTATCACAAGAAAACAAAAGGTTGTTTGCTCTTATTATTTATAATGTTTATTGGAGAGCAGGAGCGCCATGCCAGCTTGCACAGATGGCGTCTTAACAACTGTAGCAACTGATTTAAGCTGAAAATGTCAGATCAAGGAGTACCCATTATTATTAACAGCACCTTTATTAATGAGATCTGTGTCATGGCCAAATGGCAGGTTGATTAACATGGTCATAATTAAGTACCAAACGATACCTTTCAAGCATTTTCATTTTGTTAGACTTAATGAAAGACAGGAAAGTGAGGTGGGGAGACGGAGTAAGAACCAACATATGGCAGATTTGAACTCATGTCCTTAAGAGCCACCTGAAGACTTCCTGTGCTTGATCTAAATAGTTGAACTATCCATGTGAGGGAGACATGGAGAGGAGAAGACAGAAATAAACAAATGAGAATGAGCTCCACCCGTGATAAATCTTGTGATAAATTATCTCGTTATCTCAAGAAATCAGCCTTTTGTTTTCTCAGGTAACGAGATAAATTAACTCATGATGGCAAGATAACAGCATTAAAAAAATAACTGCAAGCACAGCCATTCTCGGCTTCCGTATAATTCAAATTTATAAAGTATATATTTTTCATTAATTACATAATTGGAAATAATCAGCTTGTTCAACAATCAAGTTGATGTGATATGTGAACTGGATTGATCTCGATTCATTGAACCTCATAAACTCCTCATTCCTCTGTGTGGAAAAGGTTTGGTTGGATCACAAAATCTTCCTGATTCTAAATAGTGTTAAAGAAGTCCATATGAAAATGGATTTATAATACAAGACTGTGCTCACAAACAGAGCAACGAGAGCAACCTAATGTGACACATCCACAATTTCAGTGTTGGTAGGAAGTTAAAAGAGTTTCCTGGTTGCTGAGAAACATTAGGTGGATGCTGTTCAATTTCCATATATATATTTCCTGTGCAATTCACTAGAGCTTTATGCACATCTCCTACACAGTATGAGGCTTTGTTTTCTAAATGAGAGTCTCAGTTTCTAATTCCACATAGTTAACATAGGGGGTCAGACAGAAGGTGAGTAATTAGGACAAGACTGCTGCTGGAAAGCACGCAGTAGACTTTCATCATCATTTCTCCTACTGAGCTGCAGGAATAATATTTGCGAATATGAGTGTGTGCTGGACTGTCTGTGGGTTTTACAGGTCATTATGTACACAGGCAAGTGCACAAAAACAATTTGGAGTTTATGGCTCCCTCTGAAAAGCATTGTTGTTCAAGTGATGGTTCGTGTTGGGGAACTGAGACGTGACAGGAATGATGGTTTAGTATTGTTTCAAATAACCGTCTTGACTCAGCAGTTTGTCTTAACCTGTCAAAATGTTGCTTCACATTTTATACAAGATTAATAAAGAATATTACAAAGCATGAGGCTTGTTTTTTATGTTAGTCTGGCGGCTAAAAGCTGTCAGGTTGCTTGCATCTGCATTAATGTGCTTTATGTGTCACGACTCGCAATGGGATACACTGACAGTTATAGGTGTTAATATTTTGGAACTGTGCTTGGCAATTCATCATTTTACCACTTAGTACTCTGAGATGTAATGGTTTATATCAAATTAATATATCCACTGAATGTTGTGTCTGCAGTATGGCCTAATTGAATGCTCTTCTTCGGCTGTCTAACAACTATGAAAGAGGCTTTGATGATATTATCTTGACTGGGTGTCAGCTTCCATTCAGCTCAAAGTGTTCGCCTGCTAAACCGCGCTGTTACTGTATTGGATACATTTGTCCCACAAGTTAATGTCCAATGAAAGCAACCAGCGTTCATTTAAGTGAGGCACCAGTAATTTGCTCTGAAACCTTGTAGAAAGGATCGATTTGTTGCATGAGGTTTGTTCACAAGTAAAACAGATGTAAAAGAGGCACAGTGGTTTGTTTAGTGTTCAATTTTGTTTAGCTGTCATCTTGCCAGGGTGGAGATTTTAAATAAAGTCCAATTAATTTTAATTAAAAATACTCGACTTGTGATTTTGCATACACACAAAAAATCACATTAATATTGTGATGATTTCAACCAGCTGCACTTTTATGTTCACACCAAAAACCTCATGAAAATCAAATGAAATCAGTCCCATCAGTTAATTTTGTTTTTAGTAGAAAGGGCTTATTAAGCAGGAGAAGCCACTACTGATCAAATATCAACATCTGTCTCTTTATGTCTATAAATTATTGCTTTTCAAGTGTCAAAGAGTCAATTGCTCTTAACAGGCAAAATAAACTTCTCCTGACTTTAAACTGCTCAGATCTTGCAGTGTTTTACCTTCAAACACATTAGAAAATCATATTTTGACATTTTTTAGTTAGTAGAGGTGACACAATTAGTCAGTTAATCAATTAGTCAACAGACAGAAAATTAATCAGCAATTACCTTGATAAGATTCATTGTTTTAATGTCAGACTACATGGTTTCAGCTTCTCTAACACAAGGACTCACAGCTTTTCTTGGTTTTAAAGCGCTGCAAATCTGTAAAATCTCTTTGGGTTTTGGACTGTTGGTCAGACTAAACAAGGCATTTTCTGTCTCCAGAAACTGACAAATATGGCATGACAAACCCAAATTCAAGCTCTAAAACAATGTTATGAAACAGGAAAAAGAAAGAAAATGACTGATTATTCTTTCATTTAATCATTCATTCACCTGCAGGCAGACCTCCTGACTCTAATTATGTTCTGCGCCCCAATTTTTTTAAACCAAATCTATGCCCTTAGGCTGTAAAGTTTTGAATCCTGGGACTGAGCCTCCTTTCTGGCAGCAGGTTCAAAGGCTCATGGGAGTTTGTGGAGCTGTCACACCACTGGATCAGGTGATTCACTGGAGAGAAATGTGACACATTAGTAAAAACACAGAGGGCTTAACTGAGGCTGGAGCTGTGAGCCAGGTACCATTTGGTGGAGGAGGATTCCCACGCAAACACTGGATAATGTTTTTTTCGCCTTTTTCTTTCTCTCCTCTTTATCCTCCTGCTTTTCTGTCTATCTCATATTATGGTCCTGCATTTCTTCCTCTTACTTTACATTTCTCCTCATCCTCTGGTTTTTTCTCTATCCAGCATTAAGGCCGTGGATGTCAGAGTTCTCCCAACCAGGAGTGAAGGATTTCTCCCAGCTGGCCCTCGACCTGAGTAGAAACCAGCTTGTTGTAGGAGCAAGGTGACAACACTTAAAACAGTGTTCAGTCAACATTTGTTGGCAGAATAACGATGTTAATAAGAATGTAACAGTAGAGATAAACTAAAAGAAAATAGAGACAATACGGGATCTTTTTTTTCATGCATGACAACACTATAAAAAACAACCTAAATACACCAAGAGCAAGAGTTAAATTCATAACCAGCCTATTAAACTGTCTGCTGCTTTAACTGCAACTTGAAAAATCTCTTTTACAGAAATTTCCTCTTCAGACTGAGTTTGAACAACGCCTCCCTTATACAGGTAAGAGTTAGCCAAGCCAAGCGCTTATGTTAACCTAGAGTGAAATGATATGTTTAAGATTTTAGTTCATTTTATGTTTTTTATACACTAAAAATTACAATTTATAGAAATGACCTTATTTATAATGCTTTTATGTCAGGTTTTGTATCCTGAATTTCCTTAAATTTACCTTATAGGGACCCTGTGGAGTTAGGAGACCTAACAAAAATGAACAAAAGTAAATTTGTTTGAATTTGCTGCTTTTTTTAAATCCAATTTTACTTTGTAGCAGTCTTCTTCTTCCCTGCCCGACACGACATGTCTGTTTTCAAATTTCCATAATGTATGTAAATGTGCTTTGTGCTGTTAATATTCATCAAACTAAAGTCCTAAAACTGATGTGTTTTTTTCCCCCTCAGGCAACAGAATGGGCACCGGATGAAGATACCAGGCGTTCTTGCCAGAGCAAGGGGAAATCAGAGGTAGTCTGCTGTTCTTTTCCAAATGTATTGATTCATTGGATGGCCAACTGAAATGGCTGTTCATATTTTATCAATGAAAGAACATTAATTCTGATGAAACAGTAAAACTGACTTGGGGTGCATTTGTCTGCAGGAGGAGTGTCAAAACTACATCCGGGTTTTGTTGATCAGTGGGAGGACGCTCTTCACATGCGGGACCAATGCTTTCACACCTGTCTGCATAACCAGGCAGGTTGGTACCAGGGGTGTTGGCTGGACTGTTAACCATCAGGGGCTGAGCCCAGATTCTTCTCCATCAAAAAACTTTTAAAAACATACTTCTAAATAGACTGTGTCCATGTGTTTTTTCCTTGCATGTGAGGGCTACACATTGCTTAAAAATGTGAAAATTGGAAAAGGAAGAAGGGTTTGGATTTGATTTACCATATAATCTGTACATGAATATTCCAGCCACTTGAATGTCTCAAACCAAAATGAGCCTCATATCAGATACCTACTAGCTACAACTTTATGTTCTATCTGAATCACCTTTATTGGCCAAGTATATGAACACATACAAGGAAAATACACTTAATACCCTTTATTAAATTCCTGCAAAGTCTTCACTACAAATATATCAGTCTGAACAGACATGGATGTAAACTGCAGCTTAACTGGTTATACAACTATGAAGCATTATTTCTAGTTTGATTAATGGATTAATTGCTCAGACAATAAAATAGTCAGAAAATAGTTTTGAAAAAGGCACATTACAAATTCACAGATCCCAAGGTGTCATTTGATGTCTTCAAATGTCTTCTTTTGTCCAACCAAAATCCAAAAATATTCAATTAGCAGTACATGACACAAAACAGCAAATGTGCAGCATTTGTTCTTCATAAAGAACTTCATTAATTGACTATCAAAACAGTTGTTTTTTTTTAATTAAACTTCTGGTGATCAAATATTTGATTAACTGTCTCATCATTTGAGCGCTGAAAAGAGGTTTTTCTTTGCAATATATGCTAATGAAAAAGTGGTTTTGGTGGCTTTATGATCTCAAAAAATGTTGGTATAAATACCAGATGTATATGGAGAGATTAATTGTCTTGATTTGCTTAATCTCTGCTTTTTGAGTTGAACATTTTTTGCATCAGCTCTGTATATTTGGGGAATGCTATTAGCTCATGATTAATCATTCTGTCCTGACAAACCAATTTAAAGTTTTGTATTTATTGTGCATTCAGTTATATTTACATCCCTTTTCATTCTTTCTGTCAGATTGGTAATATCAGTCAGGTGTTGGACACAGTGAACGGTGCTGCCCGATGTCCCTATGACCCTCGCCACAACTCCACCGCCATGGTAACGGAGAAGGGCGAGTTGTATGCCGCCACGGTGATCGACTTCTCCGGACGTGACCCTGTCATCTACAGGAGCCTGGGGAACATGCCGCCACTGCGCACTGCCCAGTACAACTCTAAATGGCTCAACGGTAAACAGAGCACCACACTGGTTTGTCATTACAATTGAACTTTTCCGCCTCGTATTGACCACAGTATCTTTTCTTCTCTCCCCTCGTGTGTCTTCTAGAGCCTCATTTTGTGTCTGTTTATGAGATCGGTCGCTTTGCGTACTTCTTCCTGCGGGAAACTGCTGTTGAAAATGACTGTGGGAAGATGGTGTTCTCTCGTGTGGCCCGGGTGTGTAAGAATGATATGGGTGGTCGTTTTCTTTTGGAGGACACCTGGACCACCTTCATGAAGGCTCGACTCAACTGCTCCCGCTCAGGAGAAATCCCCTTCTACTACAATGAGCTGCAGAGCACTTTCTACTTACCAGAGCAGGACCTGATCTATGGCATCTTCACCACTAATGTGTGAGTAATGTGTGGTAGTTTATATCTTTGACCAGTTTTTATAGCAAAATTCCTTCGAAATCTGACTGTGATTAAATCCTCCCTGTCTCCTTTAGCAACAGCATATCAGCTTCTGCTGTCTGTGCCTTCAACCTGAGCTCCATCACTCAGGCCTTCAATGGACCTTTCCGCTACCAGGAGAACCCCCGCACTGCCTGGCTCTCCACCCCAAATCCCATTCCCAATTTTCAGGTAACTCTCATGTATAGATTCTGAAAACAATATTCCAAACTGCATCCACATAGCTGTTTTTCTTTGACACCATGTTGTTGATAGTTGTGAATGTTAGACACACACTCAATTTTGTCCTTCCACAATTTCCCAAACTTTTCTTCAAGGCAAAAGTAAAGGAATTTCTTATATCCATGAATCAGTATAGCTTAGCACACAAGGGAAATTCTTTCTTAGCTCCATCAAATATATCTCCTAACAACAACTGACAACCAGACGTTAAACCCTCCCTCCTGCATCCTCAGTGTGGCACCCTGGAGGAAGGCGGTCCTGGGGGGAACCTGACAGAGCGCAGCCTCCAGGATGCCCAGCGACTCTTCCTGATGAATGACGTGGTCCAGCCGGTGACCGTCAACCCCCTGCTCACCCAGGACAACCTGCGCCTCTCCAAGCTGGTGGTGGACATCGTGCAGGGCAAAGACACCCTCTACCATGTCATGTACATCGGCACCGGTGAGCAAGAGGGGAGAGAGCTGGGGCCAACTTTGGCCAAAAAAAAAAATAGATTCAATTAGTTTCCTGAAGAAAATTAGTTTGTGAATTATTAGTTTGACCACCTTTTTATCTGCTGCAACAGACTAATGATTTTTTTAAAAAATGAATCCAGATTATTTTCAGTCCAGTTCTTTTCTCCTTATTCGGCTTGTTCAATCAGAATACGGCACCATCCTGAAGACTCTTTCCACGACCAACAAAAGCCTTCATGGCTGCTACCTGGAGGAGCTCAGGATCCTCCCTGAAGGGCAAATTGGACCAATCAAGAGCCTACAAATCCTCCACAGTGACAGGTCTTTGTTTGTGGGGCTTGATGACCGACTGGTGAAGATACCATTAGAGCGCTGCTCCAGCTATCCAACCGAACGGTACGATCCTTATCGACCTCATGCCTGCAATAACAAATATGACGTCAACTTTACCCAAAACTTTTGGTTTCAAAGCGGTTCCTCTTTGTGAAAAACAAGAGGCTGTCACATAATGGATAGAGGATTTGTAGACCTGTTTTATAATTGATATGAATACAAGGAAACTATTAGTGATTGCTTTTGGAAATCCAAATCTGCAGTCGATCATTTAGTAAAAGTTGCAGTTTAAATCTGGGAGAGTGCTCAGTCTGTCGGCTTGCTGCTGCTGGCAGTGAGTGTGCAAATGTACTTGCTCAACTTGAAAATACTTAAAAAGATTTATGAACTGGGTGCCATTAAAGAAACAAACACATGTGGGTGTCCAAGTCTGAAAGGCCCGCTATAAACGCTGACAAAGATGATTATATTAAAGGCTTCGTTTACTTTCCCTGATGAGAAACTGCTTTTGAACTGCCAGTCCATATTTTGGCAAGGTTTAGACATTACTTAAGCAGGCTATTAATGAATTTCTTGACAATGAATGCACTACTAGACTATGTTGACAAGTTTCTGAAGTATAAATATAGTTTCTCATTATTTATCAGCTCCGCTACTTGAAACAGATATGAAGTCCTTTCATACAGACAAAACACAATTATTGACTTAAAACACTGAATATTTCATTCTTAGACAATCCTGCTGACTTTTGACTGTAGAAATGTGTAGAAAACTAACTCACTCCAAACTCATATTAGTCATTGCATGGAAGCTCGGGACCCTTATTGTGGCTGGGATCACAAACAGAAGCGCTGCACGACCATCGAGGACAGCTCCAACATGAACCAGTGGACCCAAAACATCACAGAGTGTCCAGTAAGACACACGCAAACAAACACAATTAGTAGAATTACTATAGAATATAGTATGATTTTCCTGAGGTTATTGTTCCACATAAAAAAATTGCCAAGAGCATTCATTCAATTTAGGCAAATACAATATCTTCATGTGCATTTTTCCCTCTCAAATCCTCTCTGTAGGTGAGGAACCTGACCCAGGATGGCGGTTTTGGCCCTTGGGCTACATGGCAACCCTGCAACCACGATGACGGTGAGGGCTCAGTCAGCAGCTGTGTGTGTCGATCCCGCTCGTGTGACGGACCCGTGGCCCGGTGTGGTGGGGTCGATTGTAAAGGCCCAACCATCCAGGTGGCAAACTGTTCCAGGTACACTCTCTTACATAGGGCATAACATACAGTATATATTATGTGGATATTCAATATCTCAACAATAACCCTTAAATATAACCAAAACAGAGACATGTAGTGTGAAAACAACAAAGAGTAAACTACATTATGTCAGTATCAATTACTCTAAGCTGCTAGTATTCTGTACTTCATAAAAGAGCAAAACTGGCCTATTAACATTGTTTTTTAGGTCCCTCTTAAATGTAAATTTGTTTTCCCCTTATTCCCTGTACTTCCTTCCTTGTTCCTACTGGGGTACGTTGGGTGTTTTGTATTTACTCTTACACTACCACAAAAACAATATGTCCTTCCTATTCGTTCTCCTCCTCAGCTGTAAGTGGGGATGATGGAGGAGGCGAGTGACCATCAAGAGAGTTTTATTTGAACCTTTGAATACTTTGTACTTTTACTTCTTTGCATGAATAGCTAGATTTGAGGACACACTAAACAACACAAAACATTGATTACAAGCTGCTTGAGTCCAGAGATGTGCAGCACAAGTTTTATTAAATGTTGATTTCAGGGAACATACATTTCTCTCATGGATTCATAAGTCACGTGTAATAGTATTTGCATTTCCAGTCTCATGTTCTGTTCCTAAGGAATGGTGGCTGGACTCCCTGGTCTTCATGGGGCCAGTGCAGCAGCAGCTGTGGTATCGGTTTCGAAGTGAGGCAGCGGTCCTGCAACAACCCCTCGCCTCGCCATGGTGGTCGAATCTGTGTAGGCCAGGGTCGAGAGGAGAGGTGAGGAGGGGTGTGAAGATGAAATCATCATTGCTAGGAACATCATCATCAGCTATTATTACAGCAAGATGAAACATCATCACTTTATTATGAGTAGAAACCTTGCTAGGTGCTGGGAAGAGAGATATTCTTGAAACTTTTGGGCTCCCTAGCCAATAAAAAAATATTCTTTGATAAAACCAGACACCAAGTCTAACTGAGGTCTTTGTGTTTCCAGGCTGTGCAATGAGAAAAAGCCATGCCCCCTGCCAGTGTTGTGGACAGCATGGGGACCCTGGGCTCACTGCAGCGCTGAGTGTGGAGGAGGGGTCCACTCCAGAACCAGAACCTGTCAGAATGGAAACAGCTGTCCTGGATGTGCTACGGTACTGTGCTGCTTGTATAGCAGATTTATTAATTAATTTACTAGTTTTCTTTCTTTCTGACCTGATCTCATTCCACCAGACTTTTACTTATATGGCTGATTTATCTACTGTTAAAATGACCACAAAATACCACTGTCACCAGTAAGTCATGGCCTTTTAACACTGGATGAGTTTAAATACTTTAAATGGAACATTCCTGCCATATTTATTTAAATCAGTCCTACTCCTCCTTGTTTATTTTTCTCTATAATGAAGAAATAATTTGCACATTTTGTGTGGAATAACAGATGCTTAAAGAGTAACTTAACATCTCCTGAAAATCTGCAAAAAAAACTCCTTTAATTTCTCATCTTGATCAACAATAAGATGTTGCAATTTAGTAAAAAATATATGATTTCTATTTTATTTAGTATTTATACTATTTATTATAACTTATGGATTTAGGAGGTAAAGCAAAACATGCAGTAGAGCAGACAGCTGTGATACAGTGATGGGTTTAGACTTTTTATCTGCAGTAATAGTGATAGGCTTCATCCATCCTGTTTTTCAGGAGTATAAGGCCTGCAACCTGGAGGCCTGCCCTGAGGTGCGCCGCAACACCCCTTGGACACCCTGGATGCCAGTCAACGTCAGTCAAGATGGGTCACGGCAAGAGCAGAGATTCAGGTACACCTGTCGGGCGCTGCTACCCAACCCCCAGCAGCTTCAGCTGGGCAAGAAGAAGTTGGAGACCCGGTTCTGCCCCAATGACGGATCTGGAGCCTGCCAGACTGACTGTGAGTACTGGAAATGAGCCGGGACACACATGAGACTTGTTTGTCACGGTTAGAGATCAATAGAGTTATGATGTCAGAGTCTGAGTCTGAGTCAAAGCAATAATAGGATTGATGCCAGATATACACACACTGCATGCATAACATAGAGCTGGACCAACATCTCTGATAAAAAAAATTCATGACCTCTATCACTTCTATCAAACAGTTATGACCACTGTACAGAACACAAATAATGATAATGATGTGGATCAAGGAGTCTTGTGCAGAGTTTCATGAAGAGAAAGAGGCAGATCTGAAGTCCACTGTCTGTCTCCATGTTATAAAGAAAGTGTCAGGTCTGTAATAAGCTAGCAGCAATGTAATGGGACTCTTGATATCAATATTTCAGAGTTTCAGTCACACTCTGTAATAGCAGTTCCAAAATGCTTTCAGCTTGACAATAAGCCAGGAGATTGAAAAAAAAATCCAAATCATCATTGCGTGGCATGAGCTGGAAGCCTGGAGTCACATTCTCCTCCAAAAAGAGATGCATGATTTATAAACTTCTTCTGAAACATCCTGTAGATGCTTTCTGATTCTCTGTCCATTATAGCGTGTATGAGGGACCTAACAACTTTCTCACCTTTCCCTCTGCAGTATTGTTAGCAAGCTGCAAATGTAGACATGTTTTCCTCTTCTTGTCAGTCGCCAGCAGGAGTCTTTGATTGTTACTGTGGAAACACAGCTGGTGTGGTGATTACCTGCTAGACTGCAGGTGTATCCAGATGCCACCCTAACCTGGGGATAGGGTGGCAAATTAGACCTGTCTAATATACTGTATCTATCTGTCTGGACTTTATACAGTGCTGCTTGTGCCATAGCTCCGTGTTTGCCACAGTAAACACAGCTGGTTTCATCAAAAGCAGAACGTAGTCAAAGTGTGTTTATGGCCATCAATCAGCAGATTGATTAAACATCGTTGAACTGTTATGGGGATGCAAATGTCCACTACCTCCATCCCTTTAGAGACCTGCAGGCTTTTACTTTCTCCCATGGAATCTGAATTGTTTCATGCAAAAATATTTTTTTTACTCAATAGGTAAAGAAAAATAGGTAAAGCTGACGTGGTGAAAATGTCATCTTGTTTCATCCCAAGTTGTGTGGCTGCTGTCGACCTCTCGCCTCTAGAAAAAAAAGTCTGAATGAAATGTTTCTGCTGGCCTCAGCTGAAGCCTCGGGAGGCACTCCTGATTCATATGTTAATAATTTGTGATTGTGGGTGCAAATGTGTGTGTGGGTGTATGGAGAAAACTATTTCATTTTTCAAAGTGACCCACATTACACCTCGCTAATTAATGTTTCATAAGAGGTTTCTGTCTGCTGAGTTTGGCAAAAAAAAAAAAGATAAAATTCTGCAGTTTTTGTTTGAACTTAAGAAACTGAGCATTTCACTCATTCAGCAGGTTGTGTCAAAAGATTTTGGGATCAACTTTCACTCTTTTCTTTGATTGAAAGTTGTTTCTTTCTCTGACTCACTGCTCCTGTAAATTGCTTATCATGTGAAAGGGGTTGAAAATAATCATTAATGTTTGTTAATGGTTCTTTTATGTTCTAGTAATGAAAATAACATGTTTTCTGTGTTTTTAAGCTCTGGTTGAAGACTTGGTAAAGACCAGTGGCCGAGCTCTGTCTCAGCCCCAAGGTGCCCGCTGGGGATCCTGGGAAATGTGGTCCAGCTGTTCCCAGCAGTGTTCCAGAGGCTTCCGAACCCGGAAACGTAGCTGCTCAACGGCGGAGGGCAGGACCAACCCGAGTGCCTGCATAGGATCCCCGGTGGAGTATCAGGACTGCAACCCTCAACCGTGCCCAGGTAACAGTGACATTTTGGCTAGTTTGGTCAAAATTAATTGCAAAAGCAGAATATGTACATTATATTACATAAATAAAGTTTCTTATGTGTGTGTGTGTGCTCCAGTGAGTGGGGCCTGGTCTTGCTGGGCCTCATGGTCCCAGTGCTCAGCCAGCTGTGGGGGCGGACACTACCAGCGGACCCGGACATGCAGCAACCCACCCCCTGCCAACGGAGGTGACATCTGTATAGGCCTGCACACTGAAGAGGCCCTCTGTAATACACATGTTTGCGAAGGTATGACAGCTTATGTAAAACTATCTGAAGACATAATATTCATATCACATCATATCAGCTGCTATGCTGATGACACTCACTGCTTTATGACACATTAAAACATAAAGCGGAAAAAAAATTGTGGCATCTGGCTGCATTTAAGCCTTTACCCTTAGGGATATGTAAGAGCTGTAATTTCTACACATTTCCTCTAAAATGGATGTAAACACTCAACCCTCAAATTAAAGATGAAAGGCAACACTTAAACCTTATAGTTGTTGTTTCAATAAAACTGTGATTGAGTCAGAGTGCCAAAACAAAACTGTTCAAATACTCACAGGCTGCACTGTATTTACTGTATTTATGTAAGCCCACTTTACTTTTTTCTCAAATTCAATTAGTGGACCCCATTACATTAATAATATAAACAGACCATCAGATTTATCTGTAGTATAATTAATGAAATAATAATTTGACAAGACACATTAGACAAAGCTGCCTTTTTGGTACAGCCATTGGGGCGCAAAAAGTGGAAATATTCAAATTGTACACACAGTGGCTTTAATTACTTTTAATTTATTTTCACAAAATTATTGTATGTAAATTTGGCCCTTTGTTGTCTTTTAAATACATAATTAAAATCATGTAATGTTAAGGTTTTTGCATAATGCTTACTTAAACATTTTGCCTGTGTTAAGCACTTTGTAACTTTGGTTTGTGCTATATAACGTTTGTTGTCATTTATCATAATTGCTACACCATACATACACTCCATTGATTCACTGTGTCTCCCTAGATCAAATAATGGTGTCTGCATGGACACTGATGGGAAATCTCATCCGCACAGCAAGTAGTGAATCAATATTTGTGTTGAGAGGGCAAACAGCATGTTTGTTGGAGCCTATCCCAGCTTGCTTTGGCTTAAAGTCAGAAAATAAACAGAAAAAACAATGAATGAAATAGCCTCAAATTTTACCACCGACACTGACAATAGATGCAACTTGTGTGTACTTCTATTCCTTTGGTCTTTTAGATCAGTGGTTCTCAAACTTTATCATGTCAGGGACCCTAAACTGACACAAATTAGACCACTGACCCCCATTTGATAAGATTTTATTACAGAGAGTGCATGAAAGTTACTTATGGATGGAATTATAGTGAGAATAAATTATTCCCCTTTTTGCTGGGAACCTCCTGGAGCCCCCTCAAGGACCCCCGGACCCCACTTTGAGAACCAATGCTTTAGATAAGTCGAGACATGGGAAGCAAATTGGTGTAATCCACTTCTCATCCATTTTACGCTTTTGTTCAATGAACAAAGTAACCCCAGCAGGCAAACAAAGAGGCTTAAATGTGACTGTTGACTGATGATGACCACTGTGCTGTGGCCAGCATTTCTCAGCCTGCACACTTGGTGACCAACCACACAGAGTCTCTTGTCAGCTGCTTGATTTTGTTACTGGCTGAATGTGCAGTGAAGAGAATTATATTTTGTGTCAAAGTTTCTCATCACAGCTACCTCTTGCTGCCTTTGTCGGGCAGCCAACACGCAACATTTAGTTGACCCCAAATGGAAAATCCTCTCATTAACCACTTTGATTGTGGAAGTTCAGTGACCTCCTCTTAAAATAATCCAATTAAATTCTAGATAAATACCCTTTTTAAAATTGTGTGACTTTCTTTTGAAGTAGAGACATTTAATATTGCTTGGCAGTGACATGCTGGTGCTGCATCTACACTGCAGGAAATAAAAAAGAGGATATTAATGGACACAGAAGCAGATCCAAAAACATAAATTTTCATGCGAAAAATTGATTTCCATCACTGTTTACTGCATCTTATATTCATCTTTATGCAAACATTTATGTCAACCAATCAATTTTTAGGCATTTTTTACAATTTATGGTGCTTCTATTGAAGCTTTATTTATAAAAATGCTTAAAAACAGGTGGATAGACACAAATTTATTATTTACTGAATTAGACCATAAATTTGAATTAGTAAACTGTCTAGTCAGAAACCCAAAAACTATTGTTATTGTGTCCTGGTATTGTTTGTTTCTCTTTTTCAATCTCAAACATCGATTATTTCTGTCCACTTTTTACTTCGGTCGTCAGGTTGGGGTGAGTGGACAGAGTGGGGGGATTGTGATGAAGGGGGTCTGCAGCATCGCACTCGTCGCTGTGGTGAGGACCAGGAGGCTGAGGCCAGTCTCTGCCAGGGCAACATCACCCAGTCCAGGCCATGCCAGCCTCATGAGGTGCCAGGTAAGCACATCGTCTTACTATCAAACAACAGGAACAAGATTGCTAATACAGTAAATTGCTGCAGACTGTTGCTGATATAAGCTCCAGTTAGATTCACACAAAGGTTTAACGAGACACACTGTAATGCTGACACGTTCACTCTGTGTCTGTAGAAATTAAAAAGATGGATTAATGAACATGTCAGCATTCTGCTTACATCGAGAACAGTGAAGCCTTTGAGAGAAATTCACTTGTCTTGTAATTTTTGTTGTTTGATCTTTTGGTGCTGTAATGATTTTACTGTCCTTCTGTTTTATTTCTGTCCGTCTGTCTCTCTCCAGTTATTTTACCCGGACAGGAGGACCAGGGCTGTGGAAGTATGTCTTTCCGTTCTTTCCCTCCAATCATTATAATTTGTTCCAAACTTGCTCAAACTATATGTGTGCTCCTCAATTCCCAACAGAAAATGTGCAGGCTTTCATGCTTTGCCACTCATGTTGCATCTAAAGCAAATCTATGACACCTTGGTCTCAGAGTTCTCCAGAGTTCATGTTGCAGTGTTACAAAGTTATTGACTTTCTTCTTGGCCTGTTGTGTACCACACAGTTAGTCAAATATTTATTTTTGTTTGGCCCCATGTGGCAAAGTGTGAGGTAGTTATTGGCCATTTGATAAAGTTAGATAGCAGCCAGACAGTGACATTAACTCCCAGTATGATGGAGGTTCTTCCTTTCCCAAACGTCTAGTAGCAGGGCCACAGAATGATGATGATGTTCAGCAGTATGTATATTAATCTGTACTTCCTAGACCAAAATCTGACATTAACTGGTCAAACTGTGGATATTAAGTGTGGATATGCCCTGCTGTCTTCCTCTCCTCTCCCAACCCTCTCGCTATTAGCCTTTACCTTGTTCCAGTTGGTAGCTGTGGGTGCAGCCTGTTTCTTTGCAGCAGCCCTGCTGTCAGCGCTGGTCTATTCCAACTGCCACCACCTGAACCGACCATCAGCAGAGTCCGCAGTCATCCACCCCAGCACACCCAACCACCTCACCTACAACAAGCAGGGCAACAGCACGCCAAAGAATGAGAAGTACATCCCCATGGAGTTTAAGGTGGGCTGCTTTAGTTATTTAATTTTGTATGAATTCTTGGTGCAATCAATTCGTGCTTTGATCTTTACATTATACCCTAGATAAAATTGAGGGAGAGACGAGGAAATAAAACAAAAGAACTGAAAAGTGATGCTGTATTTTGTGCTTTCATCTGAGGACGACAACGTTCTTTTTGTCTCTACACTACAGACGCTAAACAAGAACAATCTCCACGTGAACGACGAGACGTGCAACCACTTCCCGTCCCCGCTGCCCTCCAGCAACATGTTCACCACCACCTACTACCCTCCCAGCCTGAGCAAGTACGACTTCCACCCAGACTCCCCCTGCAGGACCTACATGCACAGCTGAGAGAAAGCCCAGCTCTAAAAACAAACCAACCCCTTTTTATTCGCCTGAATTCCACCCTGAAGTGTTTTGTTATTAAAAAAAAGTACTCAAAGAGTTTGAAGGATTATTTAGTTGGTCAACATAGTCATGGTAAAGTAATAAGGACAAAGTAATGTGAACAAAACACAAAAATCATCCTTGTGTTCCAGGCAATTTTTTAACATATTTGTTTGTGAGATCTTTAAGAGTTGATTCACCTAAATTACACTTAACCTTTTTTGGTATCTGGCCATGCAGATAGATTTGATTTTATTTGCCCGGATTATGAGATATTCTTTTCTTTTGTGATGCTCACAGAGGTTTCATTTTTATATTCTGAGAGAACCAAAACTAAAATTTCCATTTACCTCAATTTTATTGAGAATGCTAGAATCCTTGACAAATAAAACCATAACTATCTCCATGGAGAGGTAGCACTAAAGGTAAGTAAGAGACCTTTTTTTGTAATTTGGGTGAACTGACCCTTTAAGGCTTCAATAGTCATATCATTTTCATTCCCTTTATGAGGTTCTTGTCAAAGCTGGCAAGCTAATTGTTTCCTTATATTCTGCAAAATATGGTTACTTTTTTTGAGGCAGAAGAAGAAATTACTGTTTAATTGGTCGCACAGACACTGAGCCAATCATCAACAAGGAGCTGCGTGTACTCAGGTCGACTGCAGTCCTTTTTTTTTCACTGAAAATTTCAGAAGAGATCTGTGTGCAAGCTACAATAACATGATTGCAGAGGCAGGTGCTAGCACACATCAACCAATGCAAGAGGTATGCAGCAACCGTTAACGCCTGAAGGAAGACCCATTCCTCCACTTCACCCCACCCTGAGGTGCTCCATTTGTGCTCAGGGCAGTGTGACAACAGGGTACAACCCAGAGCTCCAGGGCTTCAACTAGACTTCAGACCTTGTATGAACCTGGGTTTCCACTGGACTGAGAAGAGACTCATCTTTTGACTGTTGTTTTGGGGACTTATTGCATTTTTGGCAGGTGACTTCAGAGGAATCAGTAATACTGCGTACTGTTCTATAGGTAGCTTGGACACTTGAAGAATGGGTTGCCATTTGCAATGAAGAAAGTTTTCTGAATAAAGACTGGTATCTATGAGTAAAAACCAGACAAATGATGTGTTGTGAGAAACTTTCACACATTTTCCCTTCACTTTGTGTGAATGGAGCAAAGAAACGAACAGAGACCTGCAGATTTCTGGCTTATTTGCTTTAATTTTCATGTTTAGCAGAGTCGACAATAGAAAACAACACTGACGACATTGTTGACAGGCCTCACTTTGTACTGTACATTGTTAAAGATACAGGTTTGCTGACTTTTGTATCTGTATCTGCTGAAACAAAATGATGAATTTGAATTTTAAAACATGGGGCATTTTTTTGCCATTCATACTCCTATTTTCTGGATGTTAGTGCATTAAAGTTAATACACAACAATCACCAAATATACAGTAATACAGCTTTGAGCTAAGAAAGCATTGTGCTTGTATATTTCAGAGCCTGTCACAGCACATGAACATACCATAAATCAGCCAACTGCAGTGCCATGCAACGATAAGGTAACTTTGACAAAAAAAAAGTAACTTGTCAATATGTGATGGATTAACTTGCTCAAGCAGGTTTCAAGTTTCTACATTTTGTTTTTCATACTGTGCTGACATTAATAGAAGACAATGGCTGCAATGACTTACATTGAGATTTGTTTTTGATAAAACATGCTAAATACCTTGTTTTTCGTCAATTAAGGAATGCAAGGCAAACATGACTTTTTCTGTGGACTATAACTATGTTTATCACTTATGCTTCTAAATACAGGAAATAATGAGCAAATTTGGAAAGAACAAGTCAAAAACACATTTGCATGGATTTACTCTGGGTGCTCCAGTTTCTGCCCACAGTCCAAAAAACATGCAGGTGAGGTGAACTGGCTACTCTAAATTGTCAATAGATGTGAAAGTGAGAGTGAATGGTTGTCTTTCTAGATGTGATACATTTCACATTTCTGTTACTTGTTTCAACAAACTGAGGGCTATGTTTTACATGCGCCTTGTGGTTTACAAATTCTGTAATGTCTGAATAATTTCTGAGAAGTTTCGTGGAAAAAACAATATAATTTGGTGCAAATTATTTATGAGTGTCCTTGATAGAATTGCTCTGTTTACAGTGAATCTAAGTAAATATACATTTTCCTTTATTACTGGAAACTTTATTTCATATATATCTTTTTCATATTTGTTACATGCACACTGTAAATGTGAACATGCTTGCCTGTAGAAAAACTTTTTTGCATGTTCTGTTTATCTGTTGTACACTGGCTGACAGACTCTTAAGGTTACACTAGAAATTCATTGGAAATTCATTGACGAGAGGTGTACCGACTAAATCTATCTCTATTTTACATGCATTTAGTACCAAATTACGTAGTTCTTTCCAAGAAACTTATTGAAAATTTCTTGTAAATTACCATCTCGTAAAATATAGTGTCACCACAAGCTCTACTGCTGAAAAAGCCCAAAATAGTAGGTTATTAAAGCCACTATGTGTAGGATTTGAAGATTGCGGTGACTTGTAGTGGTGGTATCAAAAAAGTCAACCAAACATCCCCGCGAATCTGACAAAATTTCACTGGGAATGTGTCATTTTTCTACCAACATAAACGTACATAAACAAACTACACATAGGGGCTTTAAATAATGTTAAACCTTTTAAACAAGTTCAAATATTTACCATCTAGGTTTTCTGTTACATTCCATGACAGTATTGGTTATATTTAAGTTAGTCTGTGCCGTAAAATGTATATTGCATATCTTGTGTTTCTAAAAATGTAAATACCAAGAAATGAATTCAGGTGTTTTTCACCATTTGCAGTGTTATGTAGCATGAAACAAACAGCCCTGATAATATGTGTTTGGGTGCTTGCATACATGCATGGGTTACCCACTGACACTCTTACATGAATATACAGTACACATTTGTTTTAACTGTACAAATATGTTTGTATGTATTTGGCCAAGACAATAGAGATATTCATTTAAAAGGGGGCATCCTCACCCTGTGGTGTGACAAAGAAATATACAATATACATATCTATCACAGTTTGTTGATTGGTCACTAAATGGATTTGTTTTGCTCCCAAAAATACACACTTCTTCTGAATATAATTGATGTGAATTTGACGACACACTGCCTTTTGGACACTGTGAACTTTTGGTACTCTATATTTTTGTATAATGTACACTGTAAAAAATCAACATGAATAAATAAATATTGGTGCCAATATCCTGATTTTTCTGTAAATATTATGAAGTGCATTTTCACAGCAAAACTAGAAACTAGCCCATCATTATATTTTGGTATTTTTAATCACAAATCTGAGAAGCACTTAACACTTTCACTGTAGCTTTAAGACTCAAAGATCTAACCTAAATTTTAATTAATTTTAATTTGGACTCATCTTGGTCCAGCATTGCTCTCCTGGCGACTCCCACATGCGTTGCATCAGTGGCAATAAAAAGTCAGACCCTGTCCCCCTTAAAAAACATGTTTTTCTGTCATACTGTGGTTGTCTCAGCCACTATAAATGTTAATAATAAATCTGAATTGTGTCACAGTCGAGGCACAAGTCCAAATGCTGAGAAAGTGCAACCACAAAGTATCAGTATTGCACCTTGTAGCACTTTCTCTATATTTGTTTATGGGAAAATACCAGTGTGTTATTGCTTAACTGATCTTTGATTGTGACACTATGCCTAAATAAAGGTATAAATACATTCCTAAAGTTAATGTTTAATGAAGAAATAGCATGTTCCTGTACAATTTGAATGATTGGCAACTCACTTCTTTTTAGCTCCACTGTACACTGAAAATAATCCAGGTGCGACATCATGTATCATGGGTTTGACCTACTTTCCAACTCCCAAAAATACACAAACAAAAATAGGCACAAAGATGGAAGGTTCATCGCCAATTCTTTGTCCAGTCAGAAGTAGTTTAAAGTGGATTTTTTTCCCCTTTTAAGTGGACTGACTGATGCACGAGCAGGAAGCCAATGGTCACAAGGTTGCTCCTCTTTTAGTGACTTCACTCCCTCAGCTTCCCTGGTGTCTTTAATAATAGACATTGCCTGAGAGGATGCAGGTAAATCATCTGTACCTTGAGATCCACCATTTTTGTCCTGTATAGCATGGTGATTACATTTCCATTTTCCTTGTAGGAAGTTCACAAGATGATGAATAATAGAGCAGTGGAAGCACCTGGCAGAGAAAAGGGCAGTTCTGAATGTTCCTTAGATGTAACCTGAAAAACTAAGTTACCTGTGCAGTTTGTTATTAATTTATTCTTTTAGTTATTTATTTCAATCAGTTTGATAGTATTGGGTTTTAGGGTATTACATAGTATTGGTATTATTAAAATCTGCACGCTAACCTTCAAATATCTAACTTTTGGCCCATTTTTTTCCTCTATAGTAAACCCTCAGTCCCTATACTATAAATAGACACAAGGGACCCATGTGGTACATGAAGACTGCCCATGAGGACTCCACTTGTAGCTCTTCTTGGCCCTGTGAGTGACCCACATAACCACTCCTATATGGAGCCCACATGGACATATCTGCTGTCCTATAAATGTCTTCATGTGGGTGATTTCTGCAGAATGTGATGCAGATGTTGTATTAATGGTCTCAGACTAGATTTGTTAGGAATTTCAGAGAAAATCAGATATGTTGCCTGACTGCTCTTACTTTGCTGCAGTCTTTGTTGGATTAATTCTTCTGTGAGATAATAGGCACTGTGGGCTCAGTTCTTGGAAATCCTGCTTTCTATAGTCGAGGCTGTAATCCTGTTTGTGTTTCCCATTGACAGTGGCCAGGTGGTTCAGCAGCACAGCCTAATCACGGCAGTAACAGCCAGTCCCTTTTTAGAAAAGCTGCACCTCAGTGCCAGAACAACACACACTTGTATGATTAAAGGTGTAAAACACTCTTCGATGCAGCATCTGCAACTGTCTTTCTGCATGGATTCAGTCACTCTGAATAGGAAAAGGCACATATAGAAAATGATTGGATTGTAACAACTGTATGCAATTGACTATCATATATATTTTATGGAAGGTGCATTACACTGATCAGATGACATCATAAGTTCAATAAAAGACCATTGTCAACCCATCTACAGCCAAATGTTTTAAACCAGTAAGTTCTGACATTATTGCTCTGAACAGACTGCACTCTAGTGTTTATTGTTCATAGCCCGGTGAGCAGCTCTGCTCTGCTATCTGAGAGTTTAGTCTGCTGGTAAAACCACTGGGTCCCCAAAATAGACAACCCTCATGCACTCACGCTCTACATTTATTTATTCATTCATCTGAATTTCTTTTTTCCCTCCCATTTAGCAACAGTAAAAAAAATGGAGCAAAAGTCCATAAATATTACACATGACATAGAGGATGTACTCATTGCTACACACGTACTCAATGCCAGAATTCCTGCCAAATGGTTTTATATTCATTTAATTATTGATGAGGAATGTTTTTTTATGAAAAAGTGTTTTTTAAATGTCTCCCCGCAGTTCTGTAGTTGCTTTTCAAAATTCCTTATCCAATCGTTCAATCTCAAGTCTTTCCTTTACCACATGCAACCGCAGCTACGGCTTTAATCCCAACTTTAACCATTTTGTAACATATACACCTTTAAGTGCTGGGGGTGTAAGTTATGCCTGAGAGGTTTTCTTGCTCTGAGGATTCAGGGCAAGAAAATCATTAATGAACTCTTCCCTGTCAAATTTTACTCCTGCTTTGTTGGGGTGTGTTTCTGCTCCATTTCCCTTCCTGCTCTTAAATTAGCCATTAGCATAATTTAATGCTTAAACATAGCTGTTCCTATCCTCACACATAACCATCACCATATACCATAATACATAACATTTTCTGCAGTTAAACAGTTTGCTCCTGTTTGACAGTATTAAATGCACCAGACTAGAAACCTTGGCTTGTGATTAACATCTTACAGTGCTGACCAGTTACTCTTTATCAGTCAGAAAGTGGGCAAAACAACTTAATCCTCCTTCTTTAAACTTAGTTAATCCACAACATTGACTTGTTAGGAGATTTGTTTGATCAAAGTGTCCCTGAACACATGAAGACATAGTCTAAGTCCCTGAAACAAAGCGGGCCCCTTTCATTAGTTAAGATGGACGATATAAAAGCGCTCAGACATTGTTTAGAGAGCTGTTGCCATGACATTTGTCATTTCTGGGACTTACATCACTGGTTTCTTCTGTTTAAGCCATAAATTAAGTTTCAGAATACTTTTCTTATCTGTACCAGTGGACCATTATGGTTTATCCATGAGGATGTCTAAAGGTATCAGGCAACAAAGTGGTTTATATGTGGACCTTTCTTCCATGTGCGCAGGTTCAACAGACTGCATGAAAGAGGAGAAAGTTATTTAAAGCATAGTGACTAAGATATTTGAAGGCTGTCCATACAACTGCGTTATCTGCCAGGTGAGTGCAGAGATGCTCAGGTACCACATATGGACCACTAAATGTCTAAGAGGTCAGACTTAGTAATGGAAATGGATCGAGGAGCTCAAATAGTAACGATCCACTGCAAAGTGCTCTTGGTTATTTTTGTCTGCCGGAAGAGTCGAAAAGAAAAATTAGGGCAACAAATTGCTCCTGTATTGGCTTTGCAGCATCTCTATCTACTTGACATGGAAGACAACAAAAATGTTCCTAATATTTTGCCCCCCTTATGTATGTCAATGGAGTGGACAAAATATTAGGAACACCATTCAATATAATGCACCCCAGTACTCCAACACCACCCACTATGACCTTAATAATAAACATTAAGTAGAATTATCATCTTTCTGACAATGTCAACAAAAACTGAAAATATATAAGCTTTGTAAAAGCAGAATTTATGGCAGAGCTGTTTTGCTGGATTGCATTAGATTGCACAGGTGTTCCTAATGAATGAATGAATTTACCTGGAATATATTCATCTATTCCTTTAAAAAAGTACAAGTTAAAGTGATTGCTCGTTTAAACAATAGACCCCTGCACAAAAGACTGTATGCAGTGTTCTTCAATAGGATGTGTTGTTTCAGGTATCTGTGATACAATATCACCATCTAGACCTGCAGCAGTGAAAACACAACTCAACATGCACAAGCAAGTGACTCCAAAATATATCACTTTTATGTTGATAATGCTGACATCTGCTGGGCAAATGGAGATACAACAAGAACAAGAACAAGCTGTATCACTGTGGGCCCCCTTTAACTAAAGTTAATTGTAGCAACTGAAAGACTCCTTTAAGCACTGAGCACCTATTTTGTATCAATAATTTTTAAAAACACCACATACATTTCTGTATATTTTATATAAAAATTTGATTTTTTCAAAACAAAAAAGAGACATAAAATAAAGCAATAACACATGTGCATAATACATAAAACTCAAATGACATATTTGAATTCATGAACTCAATCTGTATGCAGTTGTTGATGTAATGAAATGCTTTTAGGCCATCTGATATTGTTGCTGTAAGTGCATGGCATGCTGCATGTGAGCTATGTAATAAAAACTTCATGCAATGCTGAGCTTATAATATTAATAATATTGTAAGGAAGACAAATCACCTGTCATATTCAAATTATATTCAAAGACACCACAGATCATAAAGATGCTTTCACTGATGCATGCTGACTTTTGTGAAAAATATACAGCATTTGACTTGCAGAGGAATCCAGAGGAATAGATTTGTATCTGTGATCTCAACACAAAAGACTGAGATAAGCTATAATAAGCTTATTGGAAGGGCTGTGAACTGATGAAACAACAACTGAACTGACTTTTTCCTGAACTTGAAGCATTTAGAAAAGAAGAATGGGAAAAATCTAAGAAGTTTGGAGATTGTGACTTCTGCAGATTCCCGGTAACCAAGGCAAAGTGAGCAAATGCCCCAGGGGCCTCTTGGGGCCTTGAAAGCCCACTAATCACTGCATGTCACTTAGTTTTGGGTAATTTGATAATTTCTTTTTTTATTTTTGAGAATTTGCACAACTAAAGTACCAGATCATCTAAGACAGTTTCTGCAGTATTAATCTTAAGACCTCAGTTGATATTGTGCTCACATGTTTATTCCTAAATGAAGTTGTGTTTAATCAAATAAACACAAACAAACTAAAACACAGAAAACCTGGGGCCAGGCAATTAAGTTAATTCATCCATGGTCAAAATAAACCCTTTTCACATCAGACATTTGGGCTGTCAAAGCAGAAAAAGTACAGGTTGAATTATTAAAATGAATGATGACTGCATTCCTATTAGGTGCAGGCTCTGGTATTGTGCATAATTGCTCACTGGGACAATTAATGGAATAGAGCCATCATTAGAGTTATTATTAACACCTGTGCTTTTCCCATGGATGCATTAAGCAGAGGGCTTTTCCTGCTTTGACATGTCAAAAAGACAGATGTACATACAGATAGCCTACATTAACACAATTAATATGTTTGCATATATATTTGCATATTCATAAACTCTGGAATTTTTAATGAGGGAGAAGGAGCAGATGTCATTTCAAAGATTTTATCAACATAATTGGACTTTTTTTGGCGGAAAAACCATATCAGACAAATTATATTCAAAGTAGAGTACTTTATATACATCTAAGACATGTCTGGAGGATTGTTCTCAGTAGGAGTTATCATTTCACTTATCATTTTGACTATTAACAAGACCAACAAAACGTATTGGCCATATTTGTAGACTTGGTTCTCCTGTAAATGAGGTGGCAATCTGGATCTATTGCTTTTGAAACATGAAGAATTTTGGACACATAAATAAAACACACTATCACCACAATAAGGATCTAAAATTGAGATGATTCCTTAGATGGTAAGTTTAACTGTTATTATTTAGCTTTGATACAGTTTGTTGTAAATTATATTTGAATTTTATTTTTGGTTTGTTCTTTTGGCTGGATTTATGTGTTTTAATTTAACCACAAGATGGCGCCATAATGTGTAAAGCAAATACAGGTAACAGGTAACAATACAGGTGACACAGATAATGTGATTCTATAGGATCCTATAGGATTCTTTGAGATGTTTGGAAATGTATAAAAAGTGGTTTTCAACCCAGTATTCCTGTTTGGCCCCTGATGAAGGCGTAAGTCGAAATGTTGGGCTTTGATTCAGCACAATAGGCCCTTTTCACAGCAGACATCTTGACATGTTGTAGAAGAATAAACACAGGTGTTCCTAAACATGAACAATGGCTCCACTCAAGTGTCCCAGTAAGACATGACGGTGTGACAGTGAGCCAGCATGCACAACAACACCAGGACCCTGAAACTGAAGCAGCTAAATGGAATTCAGCCATAATTAATGGCATTATTTACAACTGTGCTCTTGCTACTGTGACATGTCAAAATGTCTTCTGTGAAAAAGGCCTATTATGTTTAAATAAAGAGGAAGTCTGTGTGTGGTCCTCCTCCTTCAACCATATTTGTATGATACCATTTAGGCTATTGTACCATTTTTAAATAATCATTCGTAAAATTGTATCATTAATTTCACCCAACTGCATATTTGAGCCTGAAATAGCTCTTTGTTATGTCTAAAATAGTCACTTGATGCCTCTTTAAGACAGTTACCCTACTCTTCAGGCTAAATTAAGACTCCCTCCCCCCCTCTTTAGTTTCTAAAATAGTTCCGTCCATCATTCATTCAGGTGCACCTGGTTTTGAGTGGGGCGAGCGGCAGCAGTGTCTACCTCCCAGCGCGCGCAGCAGGAGCAAAGCGGAGCACCTGTCTCGCGGTGGGGAGCTCAGGAAGCGGTGGCTCGCGGGCGCTCATGTTCTGCTGTGTGCTGTGAAGCTGGAGCACGCAGCCCGGAACCCGCCAGCCCTCCGCTGGGCTGGACCGGAGCAGCCAGCCCTCTGGACCGATGTCCTGGCCGAAATGTCCCGACACATCTACATACGGAACAAGATTGGCGAGGGCATCCAGGCGCCCATCTTCCAGGTAAGCCAGGTGACCTCCAGCTGAGCTTCCAGGCTACTTAATTTCTAAATGTGGCAGTTTCATTACTTATTGGCAGCATAGAAAATACTTTAAAACCCTGAACTGTTAACTATCTAGTACAGGATACTATCATAAACATCCTTGTTATCAAATTCTACACCATTTACTAAAAGGATACTAGCAAGAAGAGATGACAAACTTACAGCTTCACGCAAGTGGAATATGTTGGGTGTAGTTAGTTTATACATATAATTTTAAAAAAAGAAACTAAAAATATAGTCAGAACTTCTGTTGTTAAATACCCATCTATGTAACATGAAATCAAGATATTGTAAAGTATTTGTATTGTATTGTAGAGCTATTATTAAATAATAAAGTATACATATCTTAAAAAACACATTAACATAGAATTATTACAATTTGATGACTGACTCCTCCGATCAGTTTATTTGCATCATAGATTAATAATTAAATGTATACCAAGTTTTTAATTTACAGTTGTTACAAATCTATATGACACAGTATTATATATGGCAGAGATAGACATATAAACCCTTTATAAACTGTTTTATTGTCTCCTGCAAAGTTTAGAGTAGCAAGAGGATGAAAAGGAGGCATCATACCTGCTGAAAGCCTTTATATTTAATATATATTTATATCTATTTTTCCTATTTTTTTCTTGTGAAGATTTTTTATTTCTGGGATAATACATGTGGTCCATTTAGAGGCAAAAATGGGCATTATATTAGAGATTATAATGGTTATTACTCAAAGTGTGATGATATTGACTGTATAAACCCTCAGAATAGAGAGTCAGTCTTGCTCTTCATGACTTAAATGTGCACATTCTACATATCTCTCAGTTACAAATTGCACCTCTGCCCTGATTTCTTGCAATATAACACATGGTTCCACTTGATGTTTTAAAACTCATACATTGACCATGTTGTTCCTTGTCTCAGCCTACTATGCAGCATTTATTTTAATAGGCTATTAAATGGTACAGCTGGTAAACTGTTCCCACAAGCTCTCTCTCTTCAGTGAGCAATAGCAGGTCAAAATGAACATTGTATAGAAATGAAATGCTGGTAGTTTATGTCAAATATACCAGACTATTTATAACTAATTGTTTTAAATGTTCTAAAAGATGTACTATAAATTGACAATATGAAATTAGGATTATTTTGGCAGATGTGTTAGGTCATAGGCTGGTTCACTTGGGTTGATAACTTATTTTTCCTCAGCTCAATTGATCATTGGAGGCTACTTGCTGATATTAAGGGTATTCATAGACTTTGCTAACTTTATCCTTCATCTCTCTTCTCTGCTTTTTTGCCGTTGGCTTGAAGTGAGAGACAGAAAGAGATTGCGACCCAGATTAATGGCCCTGTTTCATAAATTCAGGGAAGTAGGCTCTGACTTCTTACCGGTGACATTGTCATTAACTCTGGAGATTTAAACAGAAATGGGGCAAATCACTGGCAGATAATTAATTTCGCTCTCTGGAGATGAACTCTGCTGGTATATTTGGACTTTTTGGAAGAGAAAAAGAAAGAAAGAAGGAGAGAGTCAGGAGATAAGGAGAAAAGTAAGAAGGCAAGACAAACATATAATGCAAAAACATACAGTATAAGGCGCATTTGATCATATTACATGTGTCATCTGGGTGCTGTGGCATTCATACTTTGACCTACTTGTACTGTTGACATAAAACCACTTAAATCATGCTGGAAAATCACATGTCTAAAGTGCATTTAGATTAATTTAATTTAAACTGCATAAAAACAAAAAAAACTGTATTTTCATGTGGCCTAGTTAAAGATCTTATAAATGAAGTTTTGCATACATGAATGTCACCTTGCATGGTGTATTAGCTTAATGTGGTTTTATCAGTATGGAAAGTGTTTTGGCTGGTTGAGATCTTGTTTTTTCCATTCAGGTGAACCGAGGGACTTATTCCAGGAGGAGTCGCCTCAAGAGGTCTGATGGCAGCACCACCTCCACCAGCTTCATCCTCAGACAGGTACTGAAACACCAAGACACACCTGAGGTTTAATGTAAACATGCATATTACGTTCTTAATGAAATATAAAGATTTGCGAGTCATTCTTTCAGTTAATGAAAGGATTTGTTCAAGTCTCATCATGGCTTCACTTTCAAAACCAGGATTGTAAAGTTGTTTATCTATTTAACAAAAAATATGATGAGAAGCACCTGAATAAATATTTAAATCAAAGACCAACACAGATGGTTACATACTCTAAAGAATAACTCAAATAAAGGCAGAGAAACATCAGTTAAATGCCTTTTGAGAACAAATTGGTTTTGATATGACATTCAGTGAGGAGAGCTGCGTAAAAGTTGTGATAATCATAGGAGTATAAAGGGCAGAGCGTGTTGTAGTGGTAAATTGATAGACTCATTCATAGTTTCATAGTCATTTATAGTTAATCATCTGTGCACAGTTTGTGGTTAAAGGTGCCCCCCCTCCCCACCCCACCGTAGAGTTTGTGACCACTAGTGGCGCTGTACTACAATCTTTTGATGAGCATGTTTCTATACAAGCACATGAATTTATGTACACGACACGACCACAGCAGTGACATGGTACACTTTGGTGTCGACTGCAGAGGGCGGTAATTTGCCGCCAGTAGAAGGTTGCAATGCACCAATAAAAGAGGAGACAAAGAAGATTGTAAATGATGAAGGTTTTAAAAAATTGTTTTATACTGAGCATGATTTCAAAAGTGAGTCTCTTTCTATGACATAGGAGAAAAAACATGGGACATATTTTTCTAATATGTAAAATACAAAATGCCTACAAACATGTTGCATTAGAAGTTAATTCATATGTCTGTTTATTGACAGGTTATCTACTTTTTAAATTTATTCCTATAACACCGTCTCAGTAGAAACATCACAGATTTACGGATTAAAAAGATGTGTTGTGGCCTATTTATTATTTCCTCCCCATAATAAATTATTGAAGTGTCAGCATAGGTGTTTGTCAGAAAACAGATGAGCTTTTAGACTTATTTATGATGCCCACCTGCAATATTTTAATTCTTACTTCTCTGAGTAGTTTTAGTGTGTGTTATTTCACATCCTTAGCTTCCTCTTCACTTTCTAGGTGGCCACTAGTGTGATGTACAGAGCTACGTACTACGTTGTGCCGTGGGGAAATGAGGGAGGTGTTTGCTCTCTGCTTCAGGAAAGTGTAGGCTGCAGATAGAGTGCATTTTGTATAGTGACTGTATTTATAACTTAACATAGCAGATATATATATATATATATATATATATATATATATATGTGGAGATGATAACAGTATGTAGTAAAGGGTTTGATTAAGATTGGCATAAAGGAGAGTGTGTACAGCTAGCTGGAATACTGTAAATTGTGGAAGGTGCCAACTAAACCCTGATGACCTGCCTATTGTTTAAGTGCAGGTTTTAAACAGTTTTAATTCAGAGATTTGCACTGATTTTAATGGACATTTCAAACATGTTTTAAGAGGTATTAATCATGAATCATTTGCATGGTGGCTTATTAATGAGTCTGACAGTAAACTGAGCCTATATATATGAGAGTTCACTGTGGATTACATCACATCTCGAGTAATGTTTAATTCTACGAGGTTATGGATTTTACCACTGAGGTCAAGGAAAGGTAAAGTGACTCATCATATCTCCTCCCAAGTTAATGCAAGTGCAGTTTTCAAAATCATGAGAAAAATTCAAATTCATTTTTATTGCATTGATTCAAATGATGGTTCTGTTTTTGTAGATTGAAATCATACATTTCGAAATGATGATGACAAAGTAAAAGATGTAATGGTGAAAGGAATCCTTAATTCTTTGTCACCAATTATTTTGATAATTGATTCATTGTCATTTTTTAAAGAAAAAATTAAGAAAAAAATGTCCCAATTCTCTGATTCCAGCTACTGAAATGTAAATATTTTCTAGTTTCTTTAGTTTTTGATGATCTTTGGGTTGTGGACTCTTGGTTTGGACTTTTGAGGACGTCATCTTGAGCTTTGGGAAACAGTAATCAACATTTCTCACCATCCTCTGACATTTTATAGACCAAATGATGAATCGATTAATCGAGAAAATAAGCGACAAATTAATTGATAATGAAAATAATCGTTAGTTGTAGCCCTACACTTTTCAATATAATGTTCTTCAGTACACCACCACCACCCACTATGACCTCAGTAATAAACATAAAGTAGAATTATCACCTTTCTGACCATGTCAACAAAAACTGAAAATATATAAGCTTAAGTGAAAGTAGAATTTATGGCAGGTGCACAAGTATTCCAATAAAGTGCTCGTGAGTGTATTTTGGTCCCGCCTTCTAGTGAGTCTGGAATAAATAAATTCAGTTATGAAAAATTGAAATAATAAAACAAATTGGGGCAAATTGGTGGCAGAGACAATAAAACACCATTCCTTTAAATACATAGATCAAAATATATATAAATATAGATTCATTAGATTTCCTTGTATAAGCAGAATCAGATTCAGTGTATTTTCTGCTCTCTCGAGATTAAATAAGCAGAGTGAGGATGAGAGGTAACAGGGAAATGGAGGATGCTGCTCCCCTCTTTTACGCCTACATCCCCCTCCCCCGATCCCCGCTACCTCCCCGCACTAAAAAAAAAAAAAAATCAAGGAGAGCGCTCATCCAAGCTGAGTGGACAGCCAGCCAGCCAATCAGCTCCTTGCACATTGGCTCTGTCATCAGGCTTGGATATTGAGGAAGGATCCACTGCTCTGCTGCTGCCGCTGCTGCCTCTGCTACTCGCTGTGTATATGTATATGTGTGTGTCTGTGTGGGTGTTTATGCGTGTGTGTGTGTGTGTTTGGAAGCCTGATGAAATGAAATGCCAGGATTGGGCTACCTCCAGGGAGAGCCTCTCCATCCTATAATGTGAGCCAGCCAGCAGCACTGTGGGATCAGGGAGAAGCTGCATCCATCAAGCGACGGGCCTCCGGAGGACCAGGCGTGATCCAACGGGAGGGGAGATATTTTTAAAAAAAAAAATTATTCTTCTCTGCTGTGGAGAGAAGGGATTGTCGTCATCCCCCCATCCATCCTTTTTTTTCTCTGTGGTGCCCCCTCCTTCCTCCTCCGCCTCCACTCTCATTTTTTCCCCCTCATTCTTCTAGAGGCGCTCGTTGGAATATCAAACCTCCATGTATGACAATTTGTACCTGCATGGATTTGAAGACTCGGAGGCGGTGAGTGTTTGGATGTGTGTGTGTGTGTGTGTGTGTGTGTGTGTGTGTGTGTGTGTGAGAGAGAGAGAGATTCTTCTTTTGTGCTCTCCTGGTGTGTGTTTATTGATGGAGGTAGATCAGTGTGCACACACATACACACGTAAGAGGCCTTTGATGGGTAAGCCAACGGTACAGCGTAGCGTGATCGTGGGCTATGCTTGGCTGGAAGGGGGTTGGGTGGGTGGGTGTTGGTGTATGTGTGAAGGAGGGGGGTGGTGGTGGTGGTGGTGGGGGGTGCACATTAGGCAGATGGCTTCTGATGTCTGACATTCACACAATTCTGTGTATATTCCTCTTTATATGTATGTATGTGCATGTGATGTACGGTTCTGTATGTGCTGTATATGTGGATGCAATCTGCCTATAAGCCTGTAAGAACCGATGGCAGGAAACCACCAGAGCCAGGAGGAGCCATTTAGTGTTCATCACACTGTGTACCTCTCAGAGATGGACCGAACCCTGATTCAAAGAGGAAGATGGAAAGATGTTAATTACCCATTTCTCCCCTAAGGCCCATTACACGGCTCCACTCAAATGATAAATTCTCATGTTTCACATTTTTACATTCATCATTCTTTTTTTTCTTTCTTTGTTTTTTTTTTTTTGTAAATGCAGCCGAGCATTTCCTATCCAAACCTGCGACTACGTGTTGTATAGGCTCTGCCGAGGCTCGGAGAAACATGCATCGTGATGTCATTAAGTGGATTCTGATGTTGATGAGTCACATGCTGAAGCTACTCCATTGGATAATAGCTCGGATGCTACAGTGCACCCTAAAAAGCTTCCACACAGATACAGGAAATGATGTTCAGAATGACTTGTTAGTGTAAAAATGGACGTGAAATGGTGTTGATAGAGCCCACACAATTTATTATTCTATAAGTAGTGTAGTCATACTTGCTTTAAAAGGGCGATTCCAGTAATTTGGTGGATTTGCAAGAGACAGGTTATAAGAAGAGTAGTTCAAATCAAAGCAGCAGAGGTGGCAATATGTCGAATTTAGTCTCTAGTATTGGGTTAAGCCCTCAAAAACACTGGATCCTACATTTCCCATGACGCAACCCAATTAGACCCTCCCTGCCTAGTAAATGACCATATCTTCATGCCACATCCCCAGTTTATAATGCAGGCTCTCTGTTATAAATTTGACATATCCCTGATGACATCACTATGACATCATCAGGGTTTGTCATACAGATGTTTTCACAGGCTTAATAGCCCTATGACTAATACACTGATGTGTAAAATTGGTGAAATGCTCCTTTAATAAAAAAAGACCCAGATGAATTCATGACCAGTCCAGCAGAAATATTTACATTTTTCCTGTTAGAATGATGTATCTGTTTGCTCTGTTAGAGTAAACAGATACAAGCTTAACATTACCTAAAATGAAGAAACTATTTTCGTTCCCCACTATGTGATTAGATGCACACATTCCAGATGAGCAGCGTGCTGAAGTCAGGCCTTGCTACTGCTAGCTTGTAAAAAAAACGAAAAGTGCTTAGCTGTGATGACTAGCTTGATTGATCTTCTTGAGACTAATGGTCTTCCTTAATTGAATCATCATTAGTAGCTGATTGTTTAGATTAACACAGCAGAAGGAAGCGCTCAGTCCAGTTGTGTCCCAGCAAAAAAAAAAAAAAAACCTTACTGGAATTCTGACTGTGCGGCAGGATGAATTCCAGCACATTTCGAGGCACTAAACTGAGAAAAAAGCCCTGACTGTGCACAAGAAAATGGACTACAAGGGAAAAAATCAAAACACAAAGTACCATTTCTGATATCCCCTGTAGGTGCCTATGTTGAGCAAAATGATGCAGAGATAATTTTTGAACGACAACTCATACTTTTGCCTGTGAATGTTGATATGCTTTAACATTTTCATTTGAATGAATGACCACAGATGTTGCTGTATATAATTTTGGTTTAAAAAAAAAAAAGATTTGAGGAGATGAATCTCACTGCCAATAATCATGTATCACATGTAGGAATAATGACATCAATTATTTTACAATTATATGTCCAATTTTAAAACAGATTCTGCTTCTGTTATGTTGCTTATACTAAACATTCTGCACTTGTTTGGACTCTGTACTAATATCTCATTTTGTAAAAGTTGCATCTGTCTAGAGTGCAGTTTGCTGTTTCTTCAACTTTCAAAATAGCAGGAACTGTTGTTCTGTTGTTGCTTCTGTTTAGCCGATACTTTGATGTTTTCTTTTTGGTGTTGAATCTTACTTCTAATGATTTATACTGCTGTTGAAATTTTTAGATCTGTGTTATTTGGTGTCACCATGCTCAGATGCCAGTGGACACATTTGAAAATGCTGGTCTGTAGAGAAATTAGCTCATTGAAAAAGCTAAATGAATGACTGTCAGCCTTCAAAGACATGGCTGACTACTTCTTTATAGCAGCAATGATGAGAATACAACTTTCTGTTGTCTTAAACTTTCTCTGTGATCTGTGGTTATGTATGTCAGTGTGATGATGCACATCATGGATCATGACATACTGTAAATTCTCCTGTAAAAGCCAAATAATGGACAGATGTTCCATAAAAATCAAATATCAATCAAAAAATCATATAAAGATCAAATATACTTGTTAACACAGGGTGAATTTCACATTTGAGTCTCTAATATAGGTCTGGTTGTGTCTTCATTATATATGTATATATATGTTATGTCACTATTCTGTTAGACGAGTATAAAATAGTCATTGTCTCAATGCAGCAGCCCAGGAATTACTGTTAGCTTTGGTTAGCAGGAAGCATCTAAAACCCACAATCAAATCATTTTTCAGTGTTTATTATGTATGACTGGCTGAAGTAAAAATAAATGGAGAAGTCGGCCATGTTTATCATGTTACAAGAGAATTCGCCATTGTGTTGTCTGTGTGATTGTTTATGGAAGCCAATTTATGCCAAGAAAAGAGGAAAATTACAAATAAATCAAAAATATGACTTGGTCAAAATTATATTATACTAAATTTTTGATTTACCTTCTAATAATTTTGACTTAGTATCTTATAATTTTGACTTATTGTCTGATCATTTTGATTAAGCAACTTTACTATGTCCTAATGTGCTGTCAGTATTTTTATTTTTATCATGCATAAGTTTTCATCGTTTTTTATTTTCCTTGTGTTTAATGAAGCGATGCCATGGATGAGCGTCGCCTGTGAGCTAATTCAGGCAGTCCAACTCAAGCTGCTGCTCCACTCACAGGCCATACTCCCCTCACTGTAACATACAGTATATCCAACACACCCTTATAATCATGGCAGAGTATTTAAGCTGTGAGTGCTTTCAAACGCCTCACCTCCACCCCAGCATCCACCTGTAGGAGTTTATCCTCCCCTAGGGGGAAGTTAGTATCATCGCTCCCCACTCCCTGCTGTGTGAGATCAATGTTTCTTTGTGGGGAGCGACAAGGTCAAAGCCTAGACGGCAACATTTAAATAATAATCTACTCCACGTGAGTTGGCTGACTGAAATGGGCTTCCATATGCGCCACCAATCAGGAGATTGTTTCTGAAAAGAGGCATTGATTTTGCCGCACAGTTAAATTATTGGGAAATGTCAAATTTAAGTTTGGATGGACTGTACTCTGTGTGCCAGTGTCACATTTCATAATCATATGGCATCATTGCAGGAAACAAGCCAAAGATTAAAAAAAGAAACTGCCAGTTCAAAAGATGCTGAAACCCGTCTGCCTCTTTCTGGGAACAGGGATCAAACTCATCACCATTCAGAATTGTCAGGAAGCGTGAGATTGGCTGTGTGTAGTCATATAAACTGCTGACGGCACAGGAAAAAAACTCCACTTTGTCTGAGATGCTCCTGGCAGTCTGCTCTTTTCATCCATTTCACCTGTTCTGCATTCAGAGTGCCAAGCCACCACTCTGGACTTGGCACTACGATTGCAAATTGATGTGAACCCCAAAACCTATGTCAATCTTTTTTTTTAAGTTGACCTTATTGTGCTTGGCAGTTGTAATCCTTTCTTTAACTGCGACCAGGATGAAGCTTCAGTGCATCGTTTGTTTAGAATGTCATCATGTGTCTGTATGAACCTATGTGCTTTTTCTTTGTCTTTTAAAACAGATGATTTAGGTCTTTCGGGTTTTGAGTGTAGTTTTTCTCATGATTCCCATCTGCTCTCTTATAGTAAATGGGTTTTCAACAGTGAATTGACCCTATTAGGAGCAGATTGCTATTGTTAATCTGCATTAGCCATGCCTTGATCACGCATTTATAGTCCTGTGGCCATTTCCTGTTGCTCTTAATGGAGCTTTGCTTACTGTATTGGCTCGGCAGGGTGAAGTTTTACAGCAACTCTTACTGACAGGAAAGTCTAGACTATTTTTAACTGCTGCTAGCAGGGCTGTAGTCTGGTCTCTGTCTCGAAACTGATCTTGCAGTGTTTTCTCATTGTCTCAGACCTCAAACGTTTCCATTATCTGTCAAAGATCTCCAAATAGTCAAGTCTATATTGCCAGTAGCCAAAGATGAAGCCGATGGCAGAACTAATGTGTATAATTTGATGAATATGAAGGACTGCAACCCTAAAGATGTGAGTTTGTATTCCAGCTGTACAGCTTCAGTAACCCATTGGGTGATTTCTGTTTGCAGGGCTCAGCTGATTCGTATACTAGCAGACCATCAGACTCAGATGTCTCTCTTGAGGAGGAGCGGGAGGTGCAGGCCCAGGTCCAGAGCCAGAGCCCAAGCCAGAGCCAAGGACCGGGACAGAGCCGTCAGGAGAGGGAGCAGCAGGCCACCATTCAACTGGAGAGAGCCAAGGTAGCATATCCTGTCACACTGCTTAGCCAGTCTCAGCATTAGATACACTGGAGTTAAAGATACATTTTGCAGGGCACTCAAAGCTCCTTACAAGTCCTGATAATTAATAGTCATCAGCTGATAAAACACTTGAATAGTTGGCTACCATCACTGACATAAACCTTTATAGCATCTATGTGGGTAAAATTGGTTTCACAGCAGGGCACTAAAATACTTGAATATGTTTATTTTCTGTTACCTGCTGAGTGTAACTGTGTTTCTGACCTCCAGACCAAGCCTGTGGCATTTGCTGTAAGGACCAACGTCAGCTATTGTGGTGCACTGGATGAGGATGTTCCAGTACCAGCCACAGCCATCTCCTTCGACGCCAAGGATTTCCTCCACATAAAAGAGGTTCATGTGTGCTTTTTTTAATTAAAGATGACAACTACTGCACTTACTGCTATGTACAGCTCAATCTGTGGACTTTTTTTTTTTGCTCCATTACTGATGAAACATTTTTCCATTTTCCTGGTGTTTTGTTCCTTTTTTGTTTCTTGGTTGTCGTCCTCAGAAGTTCAACAATGACTGGTGGATCGGTCGGTTAGTGAAAGAGGGCTGCGAGATCGGCTTCATCCCCAGCCCTCTGAAGCTCGAGAACATCCGGCTCCAGCAGGAGCAAAAGAGAGGACGAGTCCAAGGGTAAGTAACAGAAAAACATACTCGTCTTGCTGTTTGTCTCATAAACTATGCATTTTATGGTGTCTCATGAGTCTATGTAAATTAATAATAGAGGTAACTGTTGGTAATTTCTGTATATCATTCTTTAAAATTATTAGGAATTATTTAGTGTACTGAAAACTATAACAAATCATAAAAGCCACTTAAGGAGTTTTATAGAGAACTAAATCAACCATGAAAAGGTTTTTTGTGCAAAAGAGACACATTTTTACTTTGCTTATCAGGTCAGGTATCAGATATTTTTTGGTCAAAAATGAAAGGGAGATAAAATTTACACAAAAATAAGTTTGAACTAGAGCTGAAACAACTGATAAATCAGTCAGTCAATTAACAGAAAGTTTGATTGTTCCAGTAATTTTTCCAGCGAAAATGCCAAATATTTTCTGTTTCCAGCTTCTGTCATGTGAGGATTTGCTGCTTTTCTTTGTCATATATAACATTAAACTGAATACCTTTTGGTTTTTACTAAATTATAGTTGCCATTTTTCACAATCATCTGATATTTTAGTGACAAAACGCTTTATTGATCAATTGAGAAAATCTGCAGATGAATTAGTAATGAAAAATAATCATTATTTCCAGTTGCCAGTTTGTGCCCTGCATCCAAATAAAAATATTATAGACAGTATGTATATATAATAAATCTTTTATGTTGTCAAAGACACAGTCGGTGACTGATACATGATTCATCAGACAGTATAGATTCTGTCCAGTAACTTTTTGGTAAAAGGCTAATAATTTCTCACTCTATAAATCTTTCTATGATTTCTTTTAAGTTCTACTTTGACACAGGTCTGCTCATGACTCATGCCTATTTACTCCATCTCTTCTACTCATACAGACAGTGAAACAGTTTCAATAGCTGCAATTAGCGGTCCGATCAGCCTCCTAGTTTCCTTGAGTGTGTAATGTGTCTTGAAGGTTCTGTCATCCAGAGTTTGTACAGTAACTCACACGCACTTCCTCAAGCCTTACTGTTGAGTTTAATACTAATCTTACTAGACTGAAGTGCTTCAGCGTTTCACTTACTAGTTTGGCCTCTGTGGCTTTTTGTCACCAAAGCCTCTCAGACAAGGAGAGACATTTGACTCCCATAAAGCACAAGTACATTTTCATTGTAACTAAAAAACGTTGGTTTGTGTGAGATATGCTGCCTTCCAGGGGTGTTGGAAAGTCTGAAATTCTGAAAAAAATAATAGTTTGAAAGGCCGTATAAGACAGACTTTAGATTCAGAGCTGAAAATGTCAAATAGGAAATGACAAATAGAAAAGAGTTGATGTATTTTGATATCAGATTTCCTTTTTTTGTATCTTTTTTCTTTTTAACATTTACTTATGGCCTGATTATCATGTAAAATGTTTTTTAGTTTGTTTATTTGTTTGTTTTTTACCAGATTATGCACTTATCTTGTTTTTCTATGTTCTTTTGATACTTTCCTAATTTGTCATATAAAACATCTTTGAGTATCTTGAAAATAACTTTAAGAATAGAAGTGTATTATTATTATTATTTATTATATTCGCTTTTAATTTTCTTTGTGTGTGAAATTATTCTGTGTTGCTCTACTGGTTTAATTCTGATGTCAGACCAATCTTGAATAATATCTGCAATGAAAAAAGCAAAAACCCTTCTAAGTTGATACTGTTTCCTTCAATTAAGTTATTTTTAGCCGTGCTCATAGCTCAACTATTGTCCCCAGTCATCAGGGGAGCAAATTTTACATAATCGAAATGAAAATCTCACGAGCATTTTAAACTTGTGGATTATGGTCTTATGTAACGTGACTGATCAGCTGTAAATTTCAGACTTCCATCGTCCGAATGGAACTCAGCATAACATCTGGCCTTTTCACTGCATGCTACTCACGTTTTCTTGTCTTGTGTAAAGCCAGTTCAGGTCATAAGTACACGTGGACCATGCAGGATACTCCTTACCAGACCTACTGTGACCTGATTATTGATTTTGCTGACCAATAGTCTCATATGTGATTTAGATGGAGATCTGGGATAGGAGGATGAATGCTTGTGCGCATAAAATCAGAAAAAGCAAAGAAGGAAATGACTTCATAATCACAAACTGAAGGCCTTCATATTTTTAAGTCAAATGGAGTGAAATGTTTCAACTTAAATGTGTGACCTTTATTATTTCATATACTGCTGATATCAGTGGATTTGTTGCATGTCCAGCCTGTATTGACAGCCTTACAATTTTTGCTGCCAAGTGGATGATATCAGATATCAGCCTGACTGTAATCATCCCAGAAATAATAATTTGAATAAATTAGACATTTTGCAGCACATTTATTTTGTCTGGCACAACTTCAACTGACCTTTTACCTTTCTGTGATCTAGTCGACCCTGAAACACACAGGAATTGTTAATATTTTTCTTCCAATAATCCGTTTAAACCATGGCAATTTTCTTTATTTTTTTTTACTTTTCCTGTGATTTTCCACATTAATACCATGGTGTGTTTCTGTCTTTCTTTATCCCCTCTTGTCTTTTCCAGTAAGTCTGGAGGCAACTCTTCTTCCAGTGTAGAGGATGAGGTATCAGCCTCTATCCGACCCCTCATATCCTCGGCAGGTGAGAGCATCGGACAGGGGGAGAGGGCTGTTAGTAGCCAGCTGCCAGCTTAGAGCCAAGCTTCCTGAACCACAACAACATATAGAGAGAATAAGACTCTAAAGCCTTCCCATGTCTCTGCATAGAGCATAAGTTCACTGCGTAGAGTTGTTGTTCCCATGATCCTCCTCTTCCTCCAGTTGAGGACTGCAGGCGTTCTGAGACTGGGGCTTACCACAGTGTGAACCCAACGACAAGACTTTGAACCCCCCCTGAACTGCACTCATGTGACTTTGTGAATATAACCATAGGACAATAGAAATACTTTTTATATGTTTCATATTTATCTAAATAATGCCGGTTATCCTTGATAGGTTTCATTTGCTAAAAAAAATAAATAAAAAGATGCAAAGTTGATTATGTGAAGCATGTTTCTGAGATATTCTGGTGACACCTCCCCCAGCAGCAGCCACTGACGACACTGTCACTGTCTTCTCTCCCCTCCTACAGGAAAGCAGAAACAGAAAGTGGTAAGTTGGTGACGGTAAAAACCTCACTCATTAACCATCCACTGGACTCGTGTTGCTGCCATCATAAAGTGACAGGAACTAGTAGCACTGAAACAGGAAGTTACAGCCTCATGCCATATCATAGGGAGCACAATACTTCAGCACTACTGAAGTATACTGTGCCAAGTCATCACCATTACTGTGATGCCAAAGTACTACAAAGTTTTTGGGAAATTACAACTAATTTTATACATTCATCATTGTAGAACGTGTTTTCAGTGTAGTGGATACCAGACTAAAAATCAGTATTAAAGGAAAAGTTAGATATTTTGGCAATTATTTGCTGTCCTGCTGGACGTTAGATGAGAAGCACTCTCATGTCTTTATGCTAAATATGAAGCTACAGCCAGCAGGTAGTTAGCTTAGCTTAGCATAAAGACTGGAAGCAGGGGGAAACAGCTAGCCTGGCTTTGTCCAAAGTTTAAAAACCCCTCTACCAGCACTTCATTGGCTCACTTATTAACAAATTATCCTTCTTGAGGAATGAATGTTCTCACAAGATTTAAGGACAATCGAAATGTTAGATTATGAGATATGTTATGTGCAAAGAGGAAACATCAGGAGGTCACCACAATTATAATGAAACATATTCGTCCTAATATGAAAGTTGTGGAGAAAGTAAAATAAAGAGTACAATCTAGACCTGCTCTATGTGAAAAGTGCCATGAGATAACTTCTGTTATCATTTGGCACTATATAAATAACATTGAATTGAATTGAGATTTTCTTGTATTAATCAGTTTCAGTAACTACAGTAGGACTATTTCAGTCATTCAGTATCCAGTCAAACAGACAAGTGTTTCTTTCTGTTCCTAGTGTTTGATATCAGAGTTGATATGGAAGCAAAGAAAAGGCCGAAATGATCTGAATTTTATAAGCAACTAACAGGATGCTGAACTGTGAAATTTAACCAGCACTGAATGTTGAAATTCAAATACCACTAATTTTACATAAATAAAATGATTTATTAAATAAGATGATCGGCAGTTTAATCAATAATAAAAAATAACCATTAGCTGCATCCCTAATTTAACTATATGTATTTTACGTTCAGTTCGTTTATATTATTTAAACTTTGCATACTATTTAACTTTAATTTGGTTTAAATTCCCATTTCAGTGAAAATTTCAGTGCTTACTTTAAAGTTGTTGTTTTTTTTCTTCAAAATCACAAATTTCTAGAGTTTATTTCAAGTCTCAGTTTAATTCAGGTGTCCAATCTGAATTTCTGAACCCTAAGAACAAAGAAAAGAAACAAATTAAAAAGTTTTTGAAATTGCAATACTTGAAATAACCTGTATATTTCAAAGAGGGAATTTAAGCCACATAAAATCAGAAATATGGTATTAAAGATAAAATATTTCTATAAGTGTGCATCGTTGAGGGGCAGTGTATGAGTGAAACAAGACTTCCATATTCTTCAGCCCTGGTCTGTTTATCTATACATGACAAAGAAATACAAAGTTAGTTGTTGCTTTAGAGATACTATAGGAATGTGATCTATAATTCGTCATTTTTTGTTGTTGTTGTTGATTTAGGTCATATTTTGTCCACCATTTGCCTGTCAGCTCAGCATCTTTAAATAAATTTACATAATATCTAGTAATATGTAGTATTACCACTTTGGCATGGCGTAGTGTCGTTTTTCTACTTCTTATTGTAGTATTTGGTCTGGTGTAGTTTTAATGGGTTAGACTGTAGTTTTGTGACTATTTTACAACATTGTGTACAGTAGTCATATCCATCCATCTATGTAGCAAATGATAAAACATTTATTATTTGGTCAAAATGTAATAACATGTTCCTCTAAATGTGTTGAAATTACAACTAAATCTGTTAATGAAGTCACTTACCAGAAGACTAATATAAAGTATAACAATAAGAAAAATAAATAGTATGATAATATATGACAATATCAGGGAAATTGTAGCAATCACAGTCAAGACATATTTTCTTTTTTATTACATTTTGACCTTTAGTACGTTATCATTTGCTACATGCCCCAACATGGCAGTATACCAGCCTCCCATTTAACACATCTGATTGTAATTCAAGTTCATCTGACTCTGCAGTCCATTACAGCTGTCTGCTCTGATTGTTTAACAGTGTTTTTTTTTCTGTGGAGTTATTTTGGGTCCATTGTCTTGTTCTTAATGAGAAAACTGCCGCTGACTAAACATCTTTGCATTAACAGACGGAGCACATCCCCCCGTATGACGTGGTTCCCTCCATGAGGCCAGTAGTGCTGGTGGGACCGTCGCTCAAGGGTTATGAGGTGAGCTGTGGTTGAAAAGAGAATCAAAAATGTCCACTCATACTCATCACTGATTAAGAGCTTCTGTTCAAACACCATAAATAGCAATGATTCATACCCACATTCATTATTAGTAATGAAAATCAGAGCTACACGCAGAAAGGACAAGATCACTGAAAGGAGATGAGTCCTACACGTCTTTCCTCGAGTCCCCCAAAATAGCTCGCTGTTGGCGCAGTTAAATGTGAGTGTGTCATCGCCCACGTAACATCCAGATTTCAGCCAGACTAATGAGGAGACTAGGAGGTCAGCTGAAAATATGTTGTGTAATTGGCAGATTTTGGCTTTTCTATGAAGAGTGTCTTCCTTTAACTGTCTTATTTCTTCCATTACTGTTTATAAATGCATGTACACAGACTGCACAAAATAGTTATTGACATGTATTACACATATGATGAGGTGTATCCACAAATCTATTCCTACCCCAAAGATGAGGGTGTGGATATAGCACACAAAGACAAATTAATATGAAAAGAGATGAAAATGCTGCTGTGAATAAATCTGGATACATTTGAGCATTTAAAGTTGTAGTTGTAGTAGTTGATTAATGTGTCCACCACTTGTTAAGTTGAGGTATATAAAGTTAAAAATGCAATGGATGCAATTAAAAATGCACACCTACAGTAGATAAAAGGAAAAACTTACACAACAATAAACTAGTAAAAGTACAAATCCACAATGGAAAGGTTACTCAACTCCCAGAATAGTCGCTGTGGTTCATTCTTACATCAGATCATACATCATTTTGGTTTTTAGCAATAGAAGTAACGCCATCTGTCTTTTTCTCCTGGATTCGCCTAATGGATGGGGGCTTATTCATATTTAGGATCATAAGGACTTGAGCCTTTCCTGGCATGCATTAGGTATTAAGAGAGTGATCAGTCTCCATAGACAGACAGATTTACATGACCTTTTCCCCGTATTGCAATTACAAGTCTTCATTTCAACAATTTGATTTAGCTGGTAGGGGAAGGCAGAGGACTTGCAAAAAATGGAAACTCCACAAAGAAAGAACCAGAGCTACACGCAGAAAGTTATGTTTACTCTTGTGACTTATCAACATCTTCTCTTCTTCTGTGCAGGTAACCGATATGATGCAGAAAGCACTCTTCGACTTCCTCAAGCACAGATTTGATGGCAGGTAATACAAACCACTGCATTTTAACATGTTTAAATTACATTAAAAAAGAATTAGAGTTGCAATCACAGAGGTCTTATAAACTGTTGTGCAGCATATATTGATTTAGTTCTGAAATGAAGCTGTATTTGAGTATGATTATTTTAACAGCCCAAGAGGATTGTGCAAAAACATCAGCTTTTTTACAATAGAAAACATTATAAAAGAGCTTGGGATAATATTATATTTATTCAGTGTGATGATAAAAACAATGGAGAAACCTATTTTTATTTTACATCCACTATTTCAAAAAATGTCGGGCAAAATTTACAGTTCTTTGTTGTATTTCCCCTATAAATGATCAAAGCTAGCACTTACTTTTTCAATATTTACTTTGTCCATATTGTGGACAAAATACAATTTTTTTGTACATCTCTGAGGATCTAACTGCATCCATGTGAATCTGTTTTCATGTTGTTTTTCTTTCTCTTGTTTTAACAGGATATCTATCACACGAGTCACTGCAGATATATCATTAGCCAAAAGATCTGTTCTCAACAACCCTAGTAAGAGAGCCATCATTGAAAGATCCAACACTCGTTCCAGCTTAGGTAAGAAATGCCACATGCTCCACTGTGTTCAGTTTATTTTCAGTGTAGTCCATACAAAATGGAAAACAAAGTTGCTTTTTTTTTACATTGTGGGCAGACGGGGAAAAACATAAAAACTGAAGCTAACCAAAATCACCAACATTTTAGAGTAAAAAGTTTTTAAGAATTAAATGAATGCATCAAGTTTCCTTTGGTAGAAACTGATAGTCTTTACAGATTCCGTCATGAACACAGAGTTGTGTATTTTAATCGTATCTTGTCTCTTCAGCTGAGGTGCAAAGTGAGATCGAGAGGATCTTTGAGTTGGCCCGCTCCCTGCAGCTGGTGGTGCTGGACGCTGACACCATCAACCACCCAGCTCAGCTCCTCAAGACCTCCCTGGCCCCCATCATCGTCCATGTTAAAGTATCCTCGCCAAAGGTACTGTTTGTTTGGAGGGCAGGTTTAATGGAAATCGATGTTCGAAGGCAAATACGGTACCCACACAAATCCAGTTTATTTAGTGGGTATGGTGGATTAATCAGCCTCAACATCATGTCAAGCTTGGACAAAACAAAAGTTAGCATAAGAAAATTGTTACTGTTATATGATTTCCACAGCTATTGTCCCACAGCAGACTCATTCAGTTGGTGGAGACAAACAACAAGAACACCTAGACATGTTAAGAAAGAATTCCAGCATTTAAAAGGTAACAGTCTCTATAGGTTGATATTTTCACTCCACTGGTATAGAAACTCAGCACGATGTTCCCTCTAAACCAGCATGAAGTACTGTACTTTAAAGCCTCTGACTAGAGTGTAGGAGTTAGTAGAGGCTTCTGCACCAAGTTATCTGCACCGGGGCACCTTTGCATGGAAGAGAACGCCTGCTGCACTTTCCCTCTACACTGGGACTACAGCGATGACCACTCAGACACAAGAGAACCTCTCAAATACTAGCAGAGATCAGTAAAGATGAGTCTTCAAATTTGGATTTAAAAGGTGCATTCGTTTAAGGGCAGTGACACACTGGTCAGGTGGATTTCGCATTTGTTCAACACACACATGCCCTCCTAGCATGGAAAATGCACGCTGTGATACAGCTGACCAGTAAAGCTACAAACAAAAAAATCAGAAAGCAACATTATGACCTGCAAAACCAGACTGCAACCTCATTCTGACCAGGTAAACAGGATTTTAAAAATACTAAGTTCATGAGTCCAATTCTGCCACATTTCGAAAATTCTGAGCAGACATCAAAACTTTATTTGGATTTTTCATATTTATACATTCGACTGTTCATAGTTTATATAAATTCTATTTTCTAACATGTAGGTCATCAATTTTGTGGCTTAAAAGTTTTCAAATTGGAAATATTTGAGCCTATATTGGAATCAAGTTAATGTTCACCATCTTTAATTTTTAATTTTAGAAGGTAAATCTCCCAAATTCCCAGAGAAAATGCAGATGACAAGAGTTCAGTGTCCTCAGCCCAAATTCACATTAATGTGCAAACCTATAAAAATGATGCAACTGAAAGGTGTTTTTTCACCCGCAATTATGCTGTTACCTTAACATGGACAAGCATACATTAGGTGGGCTAAGTGAGGCTATTTAAACAAAATGAACTGAGGTAGGCAATGATTGAATTAATAAAACAATCAGTTCACTTTATCTCAGTCCCGTAGTTCATAAAAGAGAAATGATGTACTGATTAGAGAAAAGATATTCACTTCAAATCATCATAATTAATTACCCTCTAAAAGTAGAAAAATAAACACCAGAGTCACCACAACTGTTAAGGTTTTGGTTGCATTAACCAGTGCATCAGTTATGTTATCCTTTCCTTTATTCAATCTGCACATATGTTTATACCTAAGGATCCTTATTTCATTCATTCATGCTGACAAACAAATGAATAGCTCTATTAAATCAATGCACACACAAAGAGCAAAATCAGAGAAAATCATCTCCCATTGCTTGTTATGAACTAGAACTCATCACATGATGAGGAGGGTACCGGGTGACCTGAAACGAGTGCACCCATAGCTGCAATGCTTTTGGATCAGTGTAACTGGAACATACTGTTCTTTCCTACTCTGTCATCCAGGTTCTGCAAAGGCTAGTGAAGTCCAGAGGGAAGTCCCAGAGCAAACACCTGAATGTCCAGCTTGTGGCAGCTGACAAGTTGGCCCAGTGTCCACCAGTAAGTGGCCATCCCCGTATACTGTAATGGTCAATGGATTGCTGACCTCCCATTTCCTCAGGGTTTTTTTTATATGACAAATAATGTAACTGGTTTACAAATGATTCTGCACTCAGAGACAAATGTCTCCTGAGTTCAAATAAGATTCAGATATATTTTTTGTATAAAAACAAAATAACTATTTCATAAATGTATTTTTGGATTCACAAAGCACCTGCAAACAAGGAATTGCTTTCATTTAATTGAGGTTTTAATGGGATGTTACTTACAGCAAGCTAGAAGAATTTATTCAGTTTTTCCCCCACAAAATGTTCTAAAACATCATTTGACATAATTTGAGTTCACATTATTTCAACCAACTATGTGCTTATTCGGTTAAAATCAGCTCCTTAATCCTAAATCTTGTATTTTAATTTAGCTTCTTGTATCTTTATATTATATAATCACATTCTTTACACAGTACTTAGTAAAACTACGGGACCCACAATGTCAGTGTGAAGATCATTTAATCTTATACTCATCATTAGCTTCATCTTGCTTTCCTCCCTCCCACCATCTGCTGCTCACAGGAAATGTTTGACATCATCCTGGACGAGAACCAGCTGGAGGACGCCTGCGAGCATCTCGCCGAATACCTCGAGGCCTACTGGAAAGCAACCCACACCTCGATGGCAACGCCCCTAAACCCCCTGCTAGGACGCAACCTGGGCCCCACCACCCTCACCCCCTACCCCACCAGCATCTCTGGACTGCAGGTACACATCCACTAATCCCTTATGGGAATATTAGTTACTCAAATTAATCATGTTTTTTTTCCTTAAAGAAGGAATTGTTCTTGGTCACAGTAATCCTTCCTCTTCTTCTCGGCATTATAAGCAATCCAACACAGTCCAATTGAAATGTCATGATAGGAACACTGTGGTTACACTGGCTGTTTTGCGTATTTTCAACCTAATTTTTAGCTAGTGCTGTCCCAGACTTACCTGTGCCTGCGGTATGTTCATGTGATTAGCAGAGCCAAAGAATGCGACAGAGCAACCACACGGGAGACCATTCTACCCCAAACGAACGACGCAACTTGATGACATCAGACGAGAACTACCACAACGAGCGGGCACACAAGGGACGCAATCGCATGTCATCTGGCTCACAGCATAGCAGAGAGCAGCAGGACCCCTACCAGGACTACCAGGACCCCTATCAGGATGCATACAAGCCACACCGCAATCGAAGTTCACCGGGCAGCTACAGCCATGACTCCCGGCACCGGCTCTGAGCCCACTTCTCTCATCAACGGGGCCCAAATGCCCCAGATTCCACCCGAAATAAACGCTGCAATGGAGCCAAGACGGTCCCAAATTGTACCTTTTTTGTTTTTGGTTTGCGTTATTTTGTTTTATCTACCTGGCTATTTTTCTCTCTTTCAAGATCTAATGAAATCACGTTCAGGTGTATGTTTTTGGTCAAGCTGCCAGGGTAACCCCGTCAATCAACAGCGCAAGTAGTCAAGAGGTTCAGGATGCCAATATTAACTAATCCCTTTCATTTCTGTATTTTTTCTGGGACCTTTTGGGATTGTACTAACACAATGCTCAGCAGACATGCAGCGCAGATTGTGCTTGTTGCCTGTGTCAGCAAGCTAATAATGGATAATGGTCAGATGGTGATGGTGTATGGGCTTCTAAGTGCCTGGGACATCACACCAGGTCGAAGGGAAGTCCACTGCACACAGACTGCTGAAGGCTGCTGACCCCTATCTTGGGCCATGTATAAATCCTCTCACCATTTAGCTTATTGCATGCTGATAGATGATCAAACTCCGCATCCACTTCATTGATATTTTGTACCTAGTATTCTGGATTCTCCTACGATGAGGTGTAGATACGGAGGTCCAATTTTCTAAATCACCTGATTGTGGACAGGCGGTTGGTGGTGGGTTTGTGGGAGGGGGTGGGGGGTGGGTGTGCAGATGATATCTGGCTGCTAGTTTTGAAAACTGGTGCTTCACATTCCCAAACTATTTTGCTATTTGAAAGTCACTTTGAGCAAGGCCAGCTTTTCTGTAGCATAGCTTTAGGCTTTCATTTGGGTGAAGACCCTCACCGTCATAAGCAGAACAGATTCTGATGGTACTGGGATCAGATCTCAGTCACACTGTAGGAGAAGGCAATACAGCTTCTGTTCTAAACAGCTAGCACTTAGAGAGTTAGAGAAGGCAATAGCTGTGAAAGTCTGTCAGATAGTGTAGTGAAACACAATAGCAAAATACTACTTGAGATGCCATTTGATGTTGTTGAGATGTAGACTGGCATAAAAACCAATGCTGTGAGAACCTATCTAGCAGTTTGGGATCTTCAGTTTGATGTTTTCGCCCCTGCCAGCGTGAATAATAAGATTGGGAGCTGTTTTTTTGTGTTTGATAGACCTAAAAGAGCATCTGCTGCTTTATTAGCATTGAAATCAAAGCCGTATAGAGGTAAAACAAGCATACAGTACAGATGTTGGTTGCCAAGTCAACAGTAGTACAGTAGTTCAATGGTCTGCCTCATGCGATTGGTTCATGGTCATCGAAGTTCCTTCCTGTGGTTTTAGGGGATTAAAACATTAAAAATGTGACGTGGCAGGATCGGTTGCATCATGTTCATTCTCTGTGTAGCTGGCATGCTGTCCTGACTGCAGAGCATGTTTCCTCCAGACGTAAAATAGAACCCTACTGTAACCAAGTTGATGTTTGTAGAAGTATAAGGCTCCTTTCTCAAAGAAAAAAAAAATTAAAAAGAAAAGAAAAAGATGGCCCAAATTAATGATGACTATCTCTGGAACCCTGAGGTTTGTAACTCAATACACAGAAATGGTTAGCAGAATAGTGTTGGTTTATGTCATTCAGGAACTAAGAGTGTCAGTGGTTGCATGACTCAAAAGAGGAGCCATCCTAATGATAATAGTTTCTATTAATTCAGAATTATGTTATATGGTAGAAAGTGCACTAAAACAACTGTCTCTCACTCACAAAAAGGTTCTGTTGTGATAACACAGGCGAGAGTTTACCGAACCCACATGGTGCTTTGTGTGGAAACAGAGCTGCTGTGGTTGCTAGTAATGTTTATAAGGCTTGTTATCTTTATCCTAGTTTACTGTACATATCTTCTTCTCTTGAGATATCAAATTATCTTGTGATTATGTCTTAATTATCTCAATATCTTCTGATCACAAACAGTACTAGCTAGCCAATTTTAAGCCTAAAACAGATGTTAAATTCATTGTGAATTAGGCTAAATAGAACATTAAATTGAAATAGAAGACTTCAGTCCAGAAAAATCTTGAAATGTTGTCTTGAAAAAATGAGGTTGTTAAGTTGTTGGGATAAAAGTCTTCAAAAATACAGTTTTTCAACAGTTTGTCATCTCAAGATAACACGATAGTGAGTCTTTAAATTTTGGCTGCTCTTGGCTTCTGTGCCTTGACACAGGGATCTTTTTGGGATGATAAAAACTGAGTCAAGTGTGTCATCTGATTCATGTGTTTCCCTGGCTGTGTGTCCGTGGTTACCTTTGAAGCAAATGCACCTAAGAGATGAGAAGAAAGACAAAGTATAATGACAAACAGGTGTCAGTTCAAGCAGCTTGTTAGCTTGCTTTCACTAGACTTTGGAGGACCAAACGTGACATTTAAATGACTACCAAAATTAACTGATAAATATGAAAAAAATCAGAGAAATGAATTTTAAAAATTAACTGAACAAATGAATTTTATTTATTTGGTTAAGAATTTGAAATTCTATCCATAAAATACTGAGATAAACTCTAATAATGTGTAACATATTAAATACACTTAATTTTTTATTATTACTATTTTTTTAACCATTATTCATTCACCCAAATATGTCAAGTTTGGTCCAAGAAAGACCCCAGAGACACACCACCAGGGAAATATAATTTTTATGGGAAAGAAATTGCAGTGAAGTGTGGGATTGTTTTCCTGATGTGTTCTCTGATATCAGATATGTACTGTATAAAACCGAATAAGTTTTCCTTGGCATGTTTAGACAAATGTTGAAGCTATTCTTAACATTTAGACCCTTTCCCTTCTGACAAAAATGATGTACAGTACAGTAGTGACCGCCGCAGCACCAGATTAGGTTGGTGCTGTAAAGACCGTGAATGAACCTCTAACAAAATGCTCTGCAAATAAGTAGTGGCTTGAAAGAGGATTAAGTCCCTTACATATAATGAGTTGCTTTTTTGTCCAAGATCTATACAGAGTGCTATCTAAATAGTTAAGATCTGAATGACAAGCTTTTTAATTAAGACTATGAATCACAACTGTGAAAGCAAAAGATAAGTTAGGAGCTGCTGCTTTTAGGTTGATTTCCATTTTTTAATTCAAATATCTCTAATATTCTATCATAAAGAAGTAGAAACCTGCTCATAGTATGTGAAAAAGTAAGTCAACAATATATCTTGTATGGAGGAAAAAGTTGCTGCACTGACCACAATGGGTCACAAGGTTCAAGCCTGTTGCATGTAGTGTGCAGCAACCACAAGATGGCAGCACAAGAAGAATTATTGCTTACAATCAAAAGCCCTCGAGTGGCCGTAGGAATTATGACTCATGTTCGTTGGGAGAGGAGTAGAAAGTATGTATATAAGTGTGACGTTTAGAGACACAAAAGTCTGCAGAAGGAGGGAGTAAAGGTAGTGGATGATTCAACAAAAGGTTGGAGTCTGATCCGCTCCCCGTTTTCCTACCAACAGTCAAGGTTGGTTTGTTTTAAGCATGTCCACGATCGTTCCATAACCTTTTCTAAGTAGTTATTTTAACCTAAACCACCATCTTTCATCAGAGAATGCTTATATGTGTCGTTCTGAAAAGCAACTACAAACGATATGTTTTGTTGGTTAATTTGGAGAACTTGACTGATCTTTAAATCAACCCTAGAACATTGATATTGGATGATTATGCAAAACCCTGTGTTACATTCAGTGCCAGCGTTTTTCAAATTTGTGCATGGCAACTACAGTATGTCTGAGTCTGTGGCTTAACAAGAACTCTGGTCTCCTAAAAGAAAGTTGGAAGTTTTATAGGCTGTGTTGACCATCCACCAAAACTTTACCCTCCACCTTGGACACACTAAATCCTGAATCAGTATTGAACACTGTCATCAGATGTAAATAGTGAGGTCATGAGGTTGCTGGCAGGACTTTAAACTTTTAATCTTGATAATATGTATGTTAATTACTAAGAAAACTAGGTGGAAGCCACTTCCTGAAAGTGCACCATCTGTTACTGTCACGCTGGGTGGCGAATTATTTACTTGAATCCTCAGAAAGTAGAAATAGATTCTGTCCTATATAAGAGATATGTGACTGTGATCAAGAATTTTACAGTCTGACACAGTTTCGAGACGTTTTGACGGGACCTAATTTGCAAAGCCTAATTAGAACAAGTTTCAAAGGAGAACATGGCCGAACCTTCCTCCTCCTCCTCACCTCCCTGACAACGTAAAGCCTGACCTGACATCAAAACACTGAGCAGATGTTTTCCCTTGATGCAAAGCAGCTCTTAATTTATTGATTTAGATTGGAAATAAGATACCATTTTCTCTTTAAAGATAGATCATTTTGTATAGATCTGGATAAAAGGGGGGAAATAATTTTGAAAAACTTCTATAGCACAAAAGAGTAAGCAAGGTGTTTTTTTTTGAGAAACTGTTCCTACAATGTGAATATGGTATATGGGCCACATTTATCTCTTTTGGAGTACACTGTTTGTTTGTTTGTTAATGGACTGAAACACCAAGACTGCAAATGGAACTAAGTGTTAAAGTGCATATGCTACTGTTTACAAGCACGCTTATGTCTCATTCTGCCCCATAGCATAAATCCCATTGGTTGATTGAACAGGGAGCCATTTTCCATTTGAAATCAAACCAACCAATGTTGAGCTGGGCTGCTTGAGACAATCAGAAGGGATTTCCAGACCAGCGTTGCACCATCCCCGTCTTTGTTAATGCCCTAAAATGATTAGAAATGTCCTTTTAGAGTCGTGGAGTTAGATCAGAAAATATAACACCACGCTCACTTACAGACCTCAAGAACGTCCCGGCTTTCTTTTACTTTAGTTCCACCTTTATCTGTGGCCAAACTTTTGTCTCAAAAGTGAAATTCATTACTAATTTTATTTATCCTGGATTTAAATCTCAAGGTGACCACAAAATACAGAACTTAATAGGGAGGATTTTCTTTGGTAAAATGTAAAACAAAAGAGAAAAAAAAGACGCAAAAGAACAAACATTTATTCCAGTAGAAAAGTAATAGATGAATATTTGCTGGCGATTATTTTTATAACAAATAAATGTACATAATGTCTTTGAGAGATGCTATTTGCTGTATACATGTGCTGAAATGAGATGACGACCTACGTGGGACACTTGGAACAACAGCAAGGTCCAGCATACAAAGTTTCAGTAATGTGCAATACAAAACGGCATGCTGTTTTAAAATGAGGAACTTCATGTACTGTACTATGCAACCGCAAACTGTGTACATCGCTTCATGCTGTGGCTTCTCCAACCACCCTTTTCCAAGCAGCTTCATCTGGACTTTTAAGGGAATTTTGTGTTTTATCTTTTTTTTTCCTGTGGAAGATGAAAACCTAAGCGGCTAATGCGGTATTGCATGCATAATATACCATTCTAATTTATAAAAAGGAATTAAAGAAAATACATGAAATTGGAGGTGATTGTGTTTAAGGCAAAGCTACAAGTGACTTAAAACATTTCTTTTTCCAAATAAAAGAGTCGTTCTAAAGTTGTAGACAGGATTTTTTTTGTCAATGTAATGAATGTTTGTTTCACACAGAACCATATATTCTGTTTATGGTTTTATATTCAATTTGTGGTCTCTGTTGAATTTTAAATCATTAACAGAGAAACTGGCAACTTTAGGGATTAGGGGGCATTATAATAAAATCACAAAGTACTCTTAACCAAACTATAACCAAACCTGACATCTAGTGGTGAATAGCAGGTACTACTATCTCCTGATTGCTGCTCTACTCCTTTATATGTAGATACAGTCAAGGCAGAACAGTACAATATGTAGTTGCCTATAATTTATAAAATAAACAGGAGTATAAGTATATCAGAGAGGTACCATGTCCATTTCTAGCACAGTATTAGTATCAATGAGTTTCCAATAATGATACAATGCACAAACATTTTAAAGACATTATTTTATTTATCTGTATGGAGGACCAAACCTGCTGTTAATGACGCCTAAATGCATCAATAAAATCAAATTACTTATTATTTTATTTATGTATTAACAACAATTGAGGAATATGTTATTAAAATAACTGAATCAAAAACTGAAGGCAGGCAACTGTGAGAATGAAACGTTGCTCTATTAAATTAAATCTATTAGGAACTATAGTATCTATAAAATATGTGCACCTTTTGTCTGCAATTATAAAAATAAATGTATAAAATACTCTTAACACTCTTTAGACCACAACCTAGAAATACTGTGTAAATAATCACGTATCCATAAACTTTCTGGAAGAGAACATTTATTTCATTTTGAAAGAATTTTTAGTTGTGATACTTTGGGTAACACTTCTATACTTACATTGATTTTTTTAGTTTATTATTTTTATTACAATGTTAATATATCCTGTTTTATTTTGTCACTGATATACAGTCATGTTGGTACAGATACAGATGAAGGTACAGCCTTGTTAATTTTGCTAATTTGTGATGAGATATTAGAGTCCACTACTAAACAGAGTTTCACTTATGATCTCTGTCATATAAAAATCTATTCCAGCAAACGCAGATGTAATGAATATATTACAAATGATTCAGCGGTCAACTTAAACAAAATATGTTTTCTGACCTAGCAAATGTAGATATAAAAGTAAATAGTGACAGTAAACAACTCGACTGGATAAAGTCTATTTACATGTGTACCTGCCTCATCCAGACGCTGTAATTGGAATATCTGATTGACCACATGGGGTCAGTGTTTGTCAATACAAGATCTGCTTACATTTCTATGGAGTCCTTGAAGTTTTCATGAGGAGGTGTTAGGGAGATTTTTCTTTTTTGAGATGAAAATATACAGTATAGTCCATGGCAAATAATAATAATAAATTGTCTAATCACAGCTTTGGGGGGCAGGATCATTGGTGAAGCTTGTCAGTGCTGATACCAGCTGATGACAGACAACCTTTCACATCAATACAGTTTCCTGTGGGCCATAAAAATGATAACATATTTACTATCTATAGGCTGTATTTCGTACAGACATGCTCATAACTGGCTCAGTTCTCACAATCAGTATACTGGTGTTGTCTAAGAAGTTGCAAAATTAACCTTGCGCCAATTCTATCTCAGTTTCACGTAAGATAATCACTCATAGACGTACTGTAGGTCTAGTGGTTTGACTGCAGGGCTGCAGTTGCACAGATTATGACTTCAAGCCCAGAAATAAAGAAAATTTGAACAATTATCTGCAGTGTGTACGGAGCCTAAACCCTCAATATGTTTGAAAGTTACAATGCTGTTGTCTTCATTCCAGGAGTGCTAGTGTTAAGAGGCCCGTCAGAGCTCATCGGCTGCACCTGAGGAGGGAGTTGCCTAAGGATATAAAAGGGCTGCTGTGCTATGCTTAGTTAAATATCTTTTTGCACCTTTCATTAGTGTGTGGACTCTCTCATTTGTTGCAAGCCCTGAGTCAGGTCTGTAACACACTACACAGAATTAACAATACAATCCTTGAAATGGGATATTTTTGACCCTGTTAAACTGTCAGTGTGATGCTAAATCAATGAATACATTTCAGTTAAAGTGACTTTGGTTCTTGTCTGAGTATGAATGACATTCAAGAACACAAAAAGTTGATATTCAGTCTTCAAGGAGAGTGTCTGTACCCTTGATGTTACACTTAACATTTCATTAACAGACATTTTCTTTGGATCTCCATTTACTTGGGGAGTTTCTCTGCTTCGGTTTCTTCGTCTGCACTGCAGCTCCCAGTGTCACCAGTCTGATGAGCAGCAACACAGACAGCAGTTTTATGTGGAGTGGGGTGTTACCCACCCTTGTGGTTACTGTGTGACTTTGTTGAAGTTGTGGGTTCAACTCTGAGCCAATCAGCTGTGTAAAACTTTAGCTCACTGAGTTTGACAGCAACAGTAAAGTTTAAAAGTTAAGGATTTGAAGGTTGTATTGTATTATTGGATTTGAAAAAAGCTGTGACTCTATATATATATATATATATATATATATATATATATAGAGTGAGAGAGAGAGAGAGTCACAGCAGTAGTCTGAAGATACACAAATGAAAAAGCAGGTAATAAGTTCTTCATTTCCTCCCTCTTGTTCTGCCTCCATTAAAGGAGCAGCAGCGTCCTCTGCAGTTTGCAAAGAGAAGTGAAAAAGCTTACAGCACCTGGTATTCCCAGGCGGTCTCCCATCCAAGTACTAACCAGGCCCGAACCTGCTTAGCTTGCGAGATCAGACGAGATAGGGCGTGTTCAGGGTGGTATGGCCGTAAGCGAAAGACCGATTGACAAACAGACCTTTTATAGATGTCGATCAACAGCAGACTAAATTACTTTAACCAAATGTATATATAAACCTGAGTCACAGCTATTTTCGAATCAAATAATACAATGTAAGTACCTGGGTATGGTTGCATGTTGTATGTAGCATGTCATCATAAAGTTCTTTACATTAAAACATCATTAGGAAATCATTTTTCTTGTAAACCTCTTGATGATGCTCCAAAATTATTAATAATCCCTCAGTCCAATGAAGAAGAAAAAAACCAATTAATCAATGCATGTGTCTTTAACTCCATCGATGAATGATATAAAATCTAAACTAAACCACTCTCACCATATCAATAATAAATTATATTATAAGCCATAAAGACAAATTACTGTAACATAGTAGCATCTGAATCCATATATTAGTGAGAAAATGACTAAAATGATGATTAACAGGTGTGTGCTAAACAATTTAACACTATTACTGTTAAATAAACATGCAAATACTGTTTATCTTAATCACAAAAAGCTTACAGCAGACTCTCTGGCTCAGTGGTTTTCATGGTTTCATTAAAGACAATAAAGTTACCGCTGCTGTGCCAGGCGTGCGTAAAATGCGCACAATCCCTGACTACAGGTATTCACAGGTACTCAAAGGAAAAAAAAATCTTACATACATGACACATATATTATATATTACGCGACATTCAGTCCTGTTAACTTAAACTGAACGGACAGCTGCCTCCATCATCTTCGCCTCGCACACAAACCAGTGACCCTGGGGGTGTTAAAGCCACATCTTCCGCAAGTACAAAAACAAAACAAACCGGATGTGACCGTTATTCAGCCTTACGTTTTAGAAACAAAACAGTGCATGTTACTGTTTCATATGTAAACCTATATTTATTCTAGTGATATTCTAGTGATTTACATTAATACCAACAGAGATCAGTATAGTTGAGTTTAAACTTGCAGCGATGATGACACAAGCTGCAGTCATGCCAATCTTTTTTGTTTTGGGAGTCTTTCCAAAAGGTAAGAGAGAGATGTTACAGTAGTCTATACTTTTACAGAAGTCATTTTTCTGCTGACATTGAAGGAGGATTCCTGTGTATTTTTAACTCTAACCCAAAGTGACTGTTTTGAGAAGAAATATTGAATCCTGCTGATTTATTCTTGTTTTCCACATGCAAAGTGCGACAGGTGAATGTTATTTTCTGGTGACAATCTTTATTTACAACAAATGAAGACAATTATTTATCATTATTATTATTATTATTATTATTATTATTATTATTATTATTATTATTATTGTTGTTGTTGTTGTTGTTGTTGTTTAACTAAGACAATTAAAAATGTAATTACGATAAATAAGCGTCTCGAAAACAGCTACGTGTTCTTCTGCCTGTTTTCAACACCTATGTTCACCACAACTAACCACAACATTTATGACTCAACATGAAGCTTAAAGTGACTCAAACTCTTTTTCACTTTTAACATCATGTTCAGTCTCTATAACAAAGTTTAGTACTTTCCCTGCAGCCTAAAAGCAAAACTATATTTGCTGAAATAAATCACACACAGCTTAAACTCCATATTTCTTTTCCTCCATGCAGGTCTAACAGCTGTGATACAAACACAGCAGACTGTGATGGCAGCAGTAGGAGAAGATGTCCATCTCAGCTGTCAGCTCATGCAGTCTAGAGATGTTCTTCAGGTCACATGGCAGAAACTTTCACCTGATGGGAAGAAGAAGAATCTTGCTGCCTACAACAAACACTTGGGAGAAACAGTGAATGCTGGTTTTCAGGGGAAAGTGGAGTTTAAAGATGCTGGACTGCAGAACTGCTCCATAGTTATCAGGAAGGTGATGGAGCAGGATGAAGGCTGCTATCTCTGTTTGTTTAACACGTTTCCTGATGGTTCTCTGACAGGCAGAACCTGCCTCCAACTCTATGGTGAGCTCCTTTCTTCACTTTTGAAGACATATTCATGGTGAATTACAGTTTTAACTTGTTTCACATTGATGGCAGTTAGAAATGATGGCTGTTAAATTGTCTGCTTTGCTGAAATGCAAATGCTTCAAACCACTAAAAGTTGTACATACTCTGCATTTCACACACTTTGCCTCCAACCATCATAAAAGTTAATTTCATTCCCAAATGTAAGAAGACATGATGGTCATGATATTTAAATTATATTATCATTATTTCAAATTCCTCAATTTGTGAAATGAACTGTAGGAAACAGAGACAACTGCTCATCATAATGTCCAAGAACCCAAAGATTTCTTAAAATACTTGTTTTATTCAGTCTACAGCCCAAATATATTTGATTTATATTGTTATAAAACAGAGGAAATCAGAAAACTAGTTGATTTTTTTTGTAACAACTTGATCCATGTCATATTTTTTAATGTTTTGTCTTTGCAGAGCTGCATGAACCCATTCTACAAATCACAGAATCAAACTCTACTGAAGAGACAGTTGTGTCCTGCTCGGCCACAGGTCGTCCTGCTCCCACAGTAACTCTGAATGTCCCACAACAAGACCTCTACTTCTCTCACAACAGCACAGTCAATGTCACCAACACCAACGGTACAGTCACTGTCACTACTACAGCTGTGTTTCCATGGAAACAGTGCACAAGTTGGATCTCTGTTTTATGATTCTGATTGGGTTTAATTTTTCAGGTTTTGATGATGAATCTGGATCTGATAAGAGTAAGTTAACCTTAAAGTTGTCTTAAGTCAAATTCACATTTAAAGTGTAGTTGCTTTATGAATGTTTAGTGTTCATATCACATGTTTTACTCTTTTTCTCATAGTTTCCACTTTGATTGTTACATTGATCACAGCAGGGTTTGTTTGTGTCGCTGTAGTCATCATTGTTGTCACTGTCGTCATACGTAAACATAAGAACAGGTAATTTCAACTTTCAACTCAATATCTGTCTTGTTGTGATACCAGTGTCTCATAGTTAATATGGTAATAATTTATTGACATTAAGAGGAAACACAGAGTTTAAAGAATCTATACAGACAACACCTATAAATAAATAATATATAAATGTTCTTAAATCCTTCATTCTGTCACACAGGGACGCTGAGGAGATGGAGATGCCACAAGAACCAATCACAGACACTTATGATTAAGACAGTTTCATAATTATTCACTTGTTCATATTTACTATTAATTGCTTCTTCAGAAAATGACTTAATCTGTCGTCTCTGTATTTTGACATTTAAGTTCCTTTCTGTCTCTATATCTCTCTAACTAATGTGTTATTTATATATGAAGCTGATTCTGATACACTTTACTCTTCATGGTCCATTGTGTACTCATAGTCAGCCTGTTTATCCACATAACTGTTAACTGTCAGAGTAATTCAGTGATAGAAATATGACATATTGTAATAATGTGATTGGAAACCATCTCATGTCTTATTTTTATCCAAAGGTTCAAAACACCTTTAATGAAGCAGATCAGGAGGAAAATCCAGAGGGGGAGAAATCAGAACTCTGCAGAAATTTATATTTCAAGCTTTATTCTGAATCTAGGGAACATTCCCTAAAGGTTCTCTGAAGGTTATTTAAAAAACCCTCAGGTAACCTTCACAGAACGTTCTCTAAAGGTTCTGTAAAGGTTATTTTTTTCACCCAAACCTACCTCTAAAAAGATTCTCCATAATAATTCAATTAAAATTGACAATTAGCTAAAACACGTGATGGAAAATATTGTCAGTTGTACTGAACTGTAACTAAACTTTTGTGTAAGTGCAAGTTAACACTCCTGCTTAGATCAGCAGGAAGTTGGTGGCCTGCAAAGTGAGATGTGGTCTCTGCACCTGATACAGACCTTGAACTGTGAATTCTTGGAGATGTTAGAAATATCTTATATTGTTAGAGTAGTATAAGAATTGTGTTGTGCAACGCAAACAAAAATTATCCAATAGTTTGCTGATGTTCTGGTTGGTGACTACCGGTATGTATGGATTTTGAGATGTTGATGCTTTAAGATGAATGATATAAAATTGGAGGCCAAAGAGATCTTGAGGCTTTTTCCTTTTTGGCTTTTTTTTTTTTTTTTTTGCTTTTTGGCCCTTTTTGCTTCTAGAGTCTTGCTGCTTTTAGGCCTTTTTTGTGTTTTAGCTCTGGCTCCTTTTTTGTCTTCTGGCCTTTTTGATTCCTTTTTAATCCTAGAGAGGGTTTTTTCTTTTTTGACTTTTACATTCAAGTATTTGTATTTTACTTTTGACATTTTGTAATACTCATTTATGTAAAAACCAAATAAAACTGGTTTGTATTTTTATACACTCCAACCAAAGTTCCTGGCTTGTGCTCATCTCTGAGGTCTTCTGAGTAACTCTTTAAGGTAAGCGAAGACGCCTCCCTGAGATATGGCTGATATGAGATCTAAATGTATTTATATTGAAAATTTCTAATTGAAATTTCTAAGGATAAACATGCAATATTTATTAGTTAACAGTTTTGGACAGGTTTAGGTCTGTTGATTGAAATTAAACTGATCCACCTGTGATAAAGATATAATTTCAGTGTAGAATCTATAATAAGAATAATTGATTGAAAGGTTCACTATATGTGTTGAATTGGCATAAAATGTTAGGGTCAGGGCATTGAAGCCGCCCTATAAAACCAGCCTAGTGCCCTCAGCTGACAGAGTCAAGTTCTGGACTGATGATTGGCTCAGAGTTGAACCCACAACATCAACAAAGTCAGAAAGTCACCACAAGGGTGGGTAACACCCCACTCCATGTAAAACTGCTTCAGTGCAGACACCTGTTTGAACCACCAGGACCAGTTTGTCCGTAACACCGGGCAGCCAGGCTGTGAGGTGGCTTGTTTCAGTGAGGCCACACCGCTGTCTCCTGCTCGTTTATGGACTCTACAGGTGCAACTGTTTGTGCTCTCTACTAAAACATTTAACTGATTTCCTACTAAACAAAGGGGAAACAGTATCTGACAGTAACATACTTGGTTGTCAGGATGCGTTCCACCTGTTGTAATGGACAAATTTAGTGATATCAGTCTGGAAATCACAGAACTACGCTGGTCTGAGGAAAGGCGACAAAATTATGAATTTTAGAGGTGTGTGACCTTCCTTTGCTACTAAACACAGGGGAAACAGTATCTGACAGTAACATCCTCAGCTGTCAGGAGGCATTCCCCCCGTATGATGGAGAAATTTAATGATATGAGTCTGAAAATCACAGAACTCCGCTGGTCTGAGAAAAGAAGTCAAGATTGAGAATTTGAGAGGTGTGTGACCTTCCGTTGCTACTAAACACAGGGGAACAGTATCTGACAGTAACATTCTTGGTCGTCAGGACGCGTTCCCCCTGCTATGATGGACAAATTTAGTGATATCCGTCTGAAAATCACAAGACTTAGCTGTTATGAGGAAAGAAGTCAAGATTATGAATTTGAGAGGTGTGTGAGCTTCCTTTACTACTAGACACAGGGGGGAACAGTATCTGACAGTAACATTCTTGGATTTCAGGATGAATTCCCCCTGTTGTAATGGACAAATTTAGTGATATCAGTCTGGAAATCACAGAGCTACGTTGGTCTGAGGAAAGACGACAAGATTATGAATTTGAGAGGTGTGTGAGCTTCTGTTCCCACTAAACACAGGGGGAACATTATCTGACAGTAACAGGATGCGTTCCCCCTGCTATGATGGACAAATTTAGTGATATCAGTCTGAAAATCACAGGACTTAGTTGTTATGAGGAAACATGTCAGCAGTATGAACTTGACAGGTGTGTGAGCTTCTGTTCCTACTAAACACGGGGGGAACAGTATCTGATAGTAACATTCTTGGTCATCAGGATGCGTTCCCGCTACTATCATGGACAAATTTAAGGATGTAAGTCTGAAATTCACATGACGTAGCTCTTATGGGGAATTAAGTCAGCAGTATGAATTTGAGAGGTGTGTGAGCTTCCTTTCCTACTAAACCCAGGGGGAACAGTATCTGACAGTAACATTCTTGGATTTCAGGATGAATTCCCCCTATTGTAATGGGCAAATTTAGTGATATCAGTCTGGAAATCACAGAGCTACGTTGGTCTGAGGAAAGATGACAAGATTATGAATTTGAGAGGTGTGTGAGCTTCTGTTCCCACTAAACACAGGGGGAAAATTATCTGATAGTAACATTCTTGGTCGTCAGGATGCGTTCCCCCTGCTATGATGGACAAATTTGGTGATATCAGTCTGAAAATCACAGGACTTAGCTGTTATGAGGAAATGACTCAAGATTATGAATTTGAGAGGTGTATGAGCCTCTGTTCCCACTAAACACAGGGGGAACAGTATCTGACAATAACAGGATGCGTTCTCCCTGCTATGATGGACAAATTTAGTGATATCCGTCTGAAAATCACAGGACTTAGTTGTTATGAGGAAACATGTCAGCAGTATGAACTTGACAGGTGTGTGACCTTCCTTTGCTACTAAACACAGGGGGAACAGTATCTGACAGTAACATTCTCAGCTGTCAGGATGCGTTCCCCCTGATATGATGGACAAATTTAGTGATATCAGTCTGAAAATCACAGGGCTCCACTGGTCTGAGGAAAGAAGTCAAGATTATTAATCTGAGAGGTGTGTGACCTTCCTTTCCTACTAAACAAAGGGGGAACAGTATCTGACAGTAACACTCTCAGCTGTCAGGATGCGTTCCCTCTATTGTAATGGACATGTTAAGGGATATAAGTCTGAAATTCATGTACTGTACTATGCAACCGCAAACTGTGTACATCGCTTCATGCTGTGGCTTCTCCAACCACCCTTTTCCAAGCAGCTTCATCTGGACTTTTAAGGGAATTTTGTGTTTTATCTTTTTTTTTCCTGTGGAAGATGAAAACCTAAGCGGCTAATGCGGTATTGCATGCATAATATACCATTCTAATTTATAAAAAGGAATTAAAGAAAATACATGAAATTGGAGGTGATTGTGTTTAAGGCAAAGCTACAAGTGACTTAAAACATTTCTTTTTCCAAATAAAAGAGTCGTTCTAAAGTTGTAGACAGGATTTTTTTTGTCAATGTAATGAATGTTTGTTTCACACAGAACCATATATTCTGTTTATGGTTTTATATTCAATTTGTGGTCTCTGTTGAATTTTAAATCATTAACAGAGAAAGTGGCAACTTTTAGGGATTGGGGGTATTATAATAAAATCACATAGTACTCTTAACCAAACTATAACCAAACCTGACATCTAGTGGTGAATAGCAGGTACTACTATCTCCTGATTGCTGCTCTACTCCTTTATATGTAGATACAGTCAAGGCAGGACAGTACAATATGTAGTCGCCTATAATTAATAAAATAAACAGGAGTATAAGTATATCAGAGAGGTGCCATGTCCATTTCTAGCACACTATTAGTATCAATGAGTTTCCAATAATGATACAATGCACAAACATTTTAAAGACATTATTTTATTTATCTGTATGGAGGACCAAACCTGCTGTTAATGACGCCTAAATGCATCAATAAAATCAAACTACTTATTATTTTATTTATGTATTAACAACAATTGAGGAATATATTATTAAAATAACTGAATCAAAAACTGAAGGCAGGCAACTGTGAGAATGAAACGTTGCTCTATTAAATTAAATCTATTAGGAACTATAGTATCCATAAAATATGTGCACCTTTTGTCTGCAATTATAAAAATAAATGTATAAAATACTCTTAACACTCTTTAGACCACAACCTAGAAATACTGTGTAAATAATCACGTATCCATAAACTTTCTGGAAGAGAGCATTTATTTCATTTTGAAAGAATTTTTAGTTGTGATACTTTGGGTAACACTTCTATACTTTAATTGATTTTTTTAGTTTATTATTTTTATTACAATGTTAATATATCCTGTTTTATTTTGTCACTGATACACAGTCATGTTGGTACAGATACAGATGAAGGTACAGACTTGTTAATTTTGCTAATTTGTGATGAGATATTAGAGTCCACTACTAAACAGAGTTTCACTTATGATCTCTGTCATATAAAAATCTATTCCAGCAAACGCAGATGTAATGAATATATTACAAATGATTCAGCGGTCAACTTTTGGCAAAACAGGGCCACTATTGTATTTACAAAATATGTTTTCTGACCTAGCAAATGTAGATATAAAAGTAAATAGTGACAGTAAACAACTCGACTGGATAAAGTCTATTTACATGTGTACCTGCCTCATCCAGACGCTGTAATTGGAATATCTGATTGACCACATGGGGTCAGTGTTTGTCAATACAAGATCTGCTTACATTTCTATGGAGTCCTTGAAGTTTTCATGAGGAGGTGTTAGGGAGATTTTTCTTTTTTGAGATGAAAATATACAGTATAGTCCATGGCAAATAATAATAATAAATTGTCTAATCACAGCTTTGGGGGGCAGGATCATTGGTGAAGCTTGTCAGTGCTGATACCAGCTGATGACAGACAACCTTTCACATCAATACAGTTTCCTGTGGGCCATAAAAATGATAACATATTTACTATCTATAGGCTGTATTTCATGCAGACATGCTCATAACTGGCTCAGTTCTCACAATCAGTATACTGGTGTTGTCTGAGAAGTTGCAAAATTAACCTTGGGCCAATTCTAACTCAGTTTCACGTAAGATAATCACTCATAGACGTACTGTAGGTCTAGTGGTTTGACTGCAGGGCTGCAGTTGCACAGATTGTGACTTCAAGCCCAGAAATAAAGAAAATTTGAACAATTATCTGCAGTGTCTACGGAGCCTCAACCCTCAATATGTTTGAAAGCCCAAAACAAATGTTTAAGATTGTAAGTTCATGACTGTGTGTCAACCTGTGAATTTTTAAGCTCAACGACAAAGGTGCTTGAGATGTCAGGTAGCTTATTGACTTCATTGAAGTTGTGAATTCAGTCCTCAATCACTACTTTTTAAAAGTCAACCACACAGTGAAGATAGAAGATCAGGTGAAAATATGAGCCTGTTAGTCGCTCCGTTATCTCATAGCCTTGTAGGTTCAAGCCAGCACCAGTTACTACAAAATTACTTTATTTTCACCTGTGACGTCCCTCTCTCTTTCTCTTTCCTATTTACCTTTCTCCAGTTCTCTCCAGTTACAATCCTGTTGTCTTTATTCCAGGAGTGCTAGTGTTAAGAGGCCCGTCAGAGCTCATCGGCTGCACCTGAGGAGGGAGTTGCCTAAGGATATAAAAGGGCTGCTGTGCTATGCTTAGTTAAATATCTTTTTGCACCTTTCATTAGTGAGTGGACTCTCTCATTTGTTGCAAGCCCTGAGCCAGGTCTGTAACACACTACACAGAATTAACAATACAATCCTTGAAATGGGATATTTTTGACCCTGTTAAACTGTCAGTGTGATGCTAAATCAATGAATACATTTCAGTTAAAGTGACTTTGGTACTTGTCTGAGTATGAATGACATTTAAGAACACAAAAAGTTGATATTCAGTCTTCAAGGAGAGTGTCTTTACCCTTGATGTTACACTTGACATTTCATTAACAGACATTTTCTTTGGATCTCCATTTACTTGGGGAGTTTCTCTGCTTCGGTTTCACAGCTGTACAGCTGTTACAGGCTCATTTAGTCTTCTAGTAAGATGTGTTTTATCTAGACAATCTACAGGCTACATATACAATCGGCACACATATAAACAGAAATATACATGACGTTACATCATGTATAAATAGTGTGTGTGTGACTGTTTCTCTCGCTTACGGCCATACCACCCTGAACACGCCCGATCTCGTCTGATCTCGGAAGCTAAGCAGGGTCGGGCCTGGTTAGTACTTGGATGGGAGACCGCCTGGGAATACCAGGTGCTGTAAGCTTTTTCACTTCTCTTTGCAAACTGCAGAGGACGCTGCTGCCTCTTTAATGGAGACACAACAAGAGGGAGGAAAGGAAGAACTTATTACCTGCTTTTTCATTTGTGCATCTTCAGACTAAATTACTTTAACCAAATGTATATATAAACCTGAGTCACAGCTATTTTCGAATCAAATAATACAATGTAAGTACCTGGATATGGTTGCATGTTGTATGTAGCATGTCATCATAAAGTTCTTTACATTAAAACATCATTAGGAAATCATTTTTCTTGTAAACCTCTTGATGATGCTCCAAAATTATTAATAATCCCTCAGTCCAATGAAGAAGAAAAAAACCAATTGATCAATGCATGTGTCGATGTCCATCGATGAATGATATAAAATCTAAACTAAACCACTCTCACCATATCAATAATAAATTATATTATAAGCCATAAAGACAAATTACTGTAACATAGTAGCATCTGAATCCATATATTAGTGAGAAAATGACTAAAATGATGATAACCAGGTGTGTGCTAAACAATTTAACACTATTTCTGTAAAATAAACATGCAAATACTGTTTATCTTAATCACAAAAAGCTTACAGCAGACTCTCTGGCTCAGTGGTTTTCATGGTTTCATTAAAGACAATAAAGTTACCGCTGCTGTGCCAGGCGTGCGTAAAATGCGCACAGCCCCTGACTACAGGTATTCACAGGTACTCAAAGGAAAAAAAAATCTTACATACATGGCACATATATTAACTTAACATATATGTTAACTTAAACGGAACTGACAGCTGCCTCCATCATCTTCGCCTCGCACACAAACCAGTGACCCTGGGTGTGTTAAAGCTGCATCTTCCGCAAGTACAAAAACAAAACAAACCGGATGTGACCGTTATTCAGCCTTACGTTTTAGAAACAAAACAGTGTATGTTACTGTTTCATATGTAGACCTTTATTTATTCTAGTGATAACTTTTCTTTTTTCTTTTTTTCTTTTTCTTTTTTTACATTGATACCATCAGAGATCAGTATAGTTGAGTTGAAACTTGCAGCGATGATGACACAAGCTGCAGTCATGACGATCTTTTTTGTTTTGGGAGTCTTTTCAAAAGGTAAGAGAGAGATGTTACAGTAGTCTGTACTTTTACAGAAGTCATTTTTCTGCAGAAATTGAAAACACCGTGGAGGATTCCCGTGTATTTTTAGTGTGTGACAGGTGAATGTTTCTTGCTGGTGATTTTTATTTACAGCAAACTAAGACAAAAAAGCAACATGCTTTATTTATTAGGAATTTAAATAAGTCTCAAAAACAGCCACATGTTTACCTGCCTGTTTTCAACATCCATGGTCACCACAACTAACCAGCAACACATTTATGAGTTAACATGAAGCTTAAAGTGATTCACACTCTTTTTCACTTTTAACATTACTGTTCAGTCTCTATAATAAAGTTTAGTACTTTACCTGCAGCCTGTCCTACTTTGAAAATTGCTGAAATAAATCATATTTTATCACTGAGTTGGAGTTTCCCCATCACACTTTAAATCATTTTGAGCAGTTAAGTATCAATTTATAACCAAATTGTACTGAAATGTTCACATCAACCTAAAGTTCACACACAGTTTAAACCCCATATTTCTTTTCCTCCATGCAGGTCTAACAGCTGTGATACAAACACAGCAGACTGTGATGGCAGCAGTAGGAGAAGATGTCCATCTCAGCTGTCAGCTCATGCAGTCTAAAAATGTTTTTCAGGTCACATGGCAGAAACTTTCACCTGATGGGAAGAAGAATAATTGTGCCACCTGCAACAAAAACTTTGGACAAACAGTGAATCCTGGTTTTAAGGGGAAAGTGGAGTTTAAAGATGCTGGACTGCAGAACTGCTCCATAGTTATCAGGAAGGTGATGGAGCAGGATGAAGGCTGCTATCTCTGTGTGTTTAACACATTTCCTGATGGTTCTCTGACAGGCAGAACCTGCCTCCAACTCTATGGTGAGCTCCTTTCTTCATTTTTGAAGACATAGTCATGGTGAATTACAGTTTTAACTTGTTTCACATTGATGGCAGTTAGAAATGATGGCTGTTAAATTGTCTGCTTGCCGTCATTGTGCCATGAAATGCAAATACTTCAAACCACTAAAAGCATGTTCTACATACTCTGCATTTCACACACTTTGCATCCAACTGATATAAAATTTCATTTTATTCCCAAATGTAAGAAGACATGATGGTCATGATATTTAAATTTTATTATCATTATTTCAAATTCCTCAGTTTGTGAAATGAAATCTAGGAAACAGAGACAACTGCTCATCAAAATGTCCAAGAACCCAAAGATTTCTTAAAATACTTGTTTTATTCAGTCTAAAGCCCAAATATATTTGATTTATAATGTTATAAAACAGAGGAAATCAGAAAACTAGTTGATTTTTTTTGTAACAACTTGATCCATGTCATATTTTTTAATGTTTTGTCTTTGCAGAGCTGCATGAACCCATTCTACAAATCACAGAATCAAACTCTACTGAAGAGACAGTTGTGTCCTGCTCGGCCACAGGTCGTCCTGCTCCCACAGTAACTCTGAATGTCCCACAACAAGACCTCTACTTCTCTCACAACAGCACAGTCAGTGTCACCAACACCAACGGTACAGTCACCGTCACCACTACAGCTGTGCTGTCTGGTTCCCATGGAAACGATGCACAAGTTAGATGTGCAGCACGACTGCTCTCAGTCCCTGAAATTCAGGTGTTCAAGACGATTCCTGCGAATGGTGAGAAACACTTCCAAAACCACAGATTTATAGATAGATTATTGTTTTATGATTCTGATTGGGTTTAATTTTTCAGGTTTTGATGATGAATCTGGATCCAATAAGAGTAAGTTAACTTTAAAGTTGTCTCAATTCAAAATTCCCATTTAAACTGTAGTTGCTTTATGAATGTTTAGTGTTCATATCACATTTTTTCCTCTTTTTCTCATAGATTTCACTTTGATCGGTGCATTGATCATGGTGGTGTTTGTGTTGCTGTAGTCGTCACTGTCCTGCTCAGACATAAATATAAGAACAGGTAATTTCAACTTTCAACTTAATATCTGTCTTGTTGTGATACCAGTGTCTCACAGTTAATATGGTAATAATTTATTGACATTAAGAGGAAACACAGAGCTTAAAGAATCTATACAGACAACACCTATAAATAGATAATATATAAATGTTCTTAAATCCTTCAGTCTGTCACACAGGGACGCTGAGGAGATATTATGATTAAGACAATTTCATAATTATTCACTTGTTCATATTTATTATTAATTGCTTCTTCAGAAAATGATTTAATGTCTTCTCTCTATTTTAGTATTTAAGTTCCTTTCTGTCTCTATATCTCTCTAACTAATGTGTTATTTATATATGAAGCTGATTCTGATGCACTTTACTCTTCATGGTCCATTGTGTACTCATAGTCAGCCTGTTTATCCACATAACTGTTAACTGTCAGAGTCATTCAGTGATAGGAATATGTATGACGTATTGTAATAATGTGAGTGGAAATTGTCTCATGTCTTGTTTTTATGTGAAGGTGCGAAACAGCTTTAATGAAGCAGGAGAACGAACAGATCAGACAACAAACATCTCAGGAGGAAAATTCAAGGATAAAACATGAAATGCTACTTTTGCTGGGGAGAAAGTTGGAAAAGAGGCTATGATCCCCGCTAACCTGACGTGTCATTCATAAAAAGGTAAAACCAACTAGTCAGATGTGTGTACAAGTGTGTGTGGTTAATCTGTAGCAGCCTGGTGTCGTTTTTAGCTGATTTAATGAGGGTAAACACGGTGAATAGCTGTGCATAATGGCACTGCAGGGAATTAATGAACTGAAGCTTTTCATACAGTATAAAGCAACTGTGGACAACAGATACTGTAAGAATCACCCACATTCATTTACAAATCAAAACCAATTCTTTAACAACATTAAATGTTGTTTTCTGTGACGATTTTGGTTGGAGAGTGTTTAATTGAAATACCTTATTTATATTTCAAGCTTTATTCTGAATCTAGGGAACATTCCCTAAAGGTTCTCTGAAGGTTATTTAAAAAACCCTCAGGTAACCTTCACAGAACGTTCTCTAAAGGTTCTGTAAAGGTTATTTTTCCACCCAAACCTATATCTAAAAAGATTCTCTGTAATAATTCAATTAAAATTGATAATTAACTAAAACACATGATGGAAAATATTGTCAGTTGAGCTGAACTGTAACTAAACTTTTGTGTAAGTACAAGTTAACACTCCTGCCTAGATCGGCAGGAAGTCGGTGGCCTGCGAGCTGTGGTTTCTGCACCAAATACAAACACTCTGCAACCTTGACCTTGAACCATGAAGTCTTGAAAATGTTAAAAATATCTTATATTGTTAGAGTACTATAAGAATTGTGTTGTGCAACGCAAACCAAAATTACCCAATAGTTTGCTGATGTTCTGGTTGGTGACTACATATGGATTTTGAGATGTAGATGCTTTAAGATGAATGATATAAAAGTGGAGGCTAAAGAGGTCTCGAGGCTTTTTCCTTTTTGGCTTTTTCTGCCTTTTTTCTTTTGCTTTTTGGCCCTTTTTGTTTTTGGAGTCTTGCTGTTTTTAGGCCTTTTTGGTGTTTTAGCTCTGGCCTTTTTGACTTTCTTTTTTGACTTTTACATCCAAGTATTTGTATTTTACTTTTTACATTTTGTAATACTCATTTATGTAAAAACCAAATAAAACTGGTTTGTATTTTTATACACTCCAACCAAAGTTCCTGTCTTGTGCTCATCTCTGAGGTCTTCTGAGTAACTCTTTAAGGTAAGCAAAGATGCCTCCCTGAGATATTGCTGACATGAGATCTAAATTTATTTATATTGAAAATTTATAATGGACATTGCTAAGGATCAACATGCAATGTTTATTAATTAACAGTTTTGGACAGGTTTAGGTCTGTTGATAAGCTAACTGACTAAGCTAACTAATTGAGAAGCTAACTTTGAAAATTTGCGTCAGGATTGAACCCAGACTCAGAGAGACCGTGCAACACAGTGAGCTACAGATTGACACTGACACAATGTTTTCATGTGATGTTTTCAGTCCTCGGTGGTGTGGCTGGATTGAAGCCACAGCTTCAACAAAGTCAAAAAGTGAGCAGTTCAAGCTACTGGAGCAGGTCCCTAAAAAGGTATTTTGACAGAGAATCTAAATCTTTACCTGTTATTCACTTATTTTTTTTAAAAAGCCAATATTCTGAATTGAACCCACAATCTTAAAGCTCAAGTGCAGCTGTCTAACACAATGAGCCACAGAGTAAAACTGCTGCCAAGAGGTTTGACCAAAGGTTTTCAATCTTAATCATGGCAGCTGATCAAACCAGGATTGAAGTGACAATCTTAAAAGTTTAATGGCACTGTTGAACACAGTGCACCACTGACTCAGATGGTATAAAGGTGATGTCATGAAATGTTTTCAATCTTCAGTGGTGTCTGACTTTTAAGAGGCCTGAGTGATTCAGGTTTGAACCCACAACTTCAGAAACTTTAAACAGCTGCCAAACAGACTGAGCTACTGGACCAGAACAGTCATACCTCAAGATATTGGCTTTAAAAAATCTCCAAGCAGCTCTGGCTTGAACCTTAAAACCTTTGAGTGGCATATTTTAAAACAGTGAGGCTCAAGGGTCAAACCTTTACCAAGAGTTTTACATCTTAAATACAGCTGCTAACTTAAAAAAACAAGTGATCAAGTCAAGTTTTGCACTGCTGATTGGCTCAGACTTGAACCCACAACCTCAACAAAGTCAGACAGTCACCACAAGGGTGGGTAACACCCCACTCCACGCAAAACTGCTCGCAGTGCAGACACCTGTTTGAACAAGCGGGACCAGTTTGTCTGTAACACCTGGCAGCCAGGCTGTGAGGTGGCTTGTTTCAGTGAGGCCACACCGCTGTCTCCTGCTCGTTCATGGACTCTACAGGTGCAGCTGTTTGTGCTCTTTAAGAAAACATTTGAATTGATTTAGCATCAGTGTCAAAATCAACCTGTTCCAAGGGTTATGTCTTTAATTCTGCTGGGGTGGCGAAAGTTACATCAATGAACAGTGAGCAAAAGTTTTACACCGGCTGAAAAAATGTTCATTTGAGGTTTTCTATCTTCAGTCAGAATGTTACCAAAAAGGTGGGTAACACTCGACTCCAGGTAAAAGTGTTGCACAGCTACGTTCCTTCAGCAGCATGGCTGCCCTTTTCTTTAACCTTTAGGCCATTTCAACCACCCACCACTACAGAGGCAGAATTAACAACACAGTCCTTGAAATGGGATATTTTTAACCTGTTAAGTTGTCAGTGTGATGCTAAATCAATCAATACATTTCAATTAAAGTGACTTTGGTTCTTGTCTGAGTATGAATGATATTAAGGAGACAAAAAGTTGATATTCAATCTTCAAGGAGTGTGTCTGTACCCTTGATGTTACATTTAACATTTCATTAACAGACTCCATTTACTTGGGGAGTTTCTCTTCTTCGGTTTCCTCGTCTGCACTGCAGCTCCCAGTGTCACCAGTCTGATGAGCAGCAACACAGACAGCAGTTTTATGTGGAGTGGGGTGTTACCCACCCTTGTGGTTATTGTGTGACTTTGTTGAAGTTGTGGGTTCAACTCTGAGCCAATCAGCTGTGTAAAACTTTAGCTCACTGAGTTTGACTGCAACAGTAAAGTTGAAAAAATAAGGGTTCAATACTGTCTTGAGACATTTATGAAGTTTGCAGCTGTATTTAAGATTGAAAACATTTGATAAAGCTTCAACATTTACGGCTCGCTGTGTTACATTGCTACTCAGAAGTTTTAAGGTTCAAGCCAGAGCTGCTTGGAGACTTTTTAAAGTCAATATCTGCTGTTGTAGATTGCTGTGATACTTATATATGTACTCTTAATGTTTATATTATGTACTGTGTTAAAGCAGTGTTAATGTTGGATTAGGGGGCATTCTCTACAAGTGTATAGAAGGAAAACGGGAGCATCAGGACAATGAAAAATCACTTTGAAACAACATGATCAGTCTTTAATTAGTGCAACTGTGTTCATAAAAGCCCAGCAGCGCCCTCTGCAGTTTGCAAAGAGAAGTGAAAAAGCTTACAGCACCTGGTATTCCCAGGCGGTCTCCCATCCAAGTACTAACCAGGCCCGACCCTGCTTAGCTTCCGAGATCAGACGAGATCGGGCGTGTTCAGGGTGGTATGGCCGTAAGCGAGAGAAACCCTCACACACACACTATTTATACATGATGTAACGTCATGTATTCTGTTTATATGTGTGCGGATTGTATATGTAGCCTGTAGATTGTCTAGATAAAACACATCTTACTAGAAGACTAAATGAGCCAGTAAAAGCTGTAACAGCGCGCTCCTCTCCATGTCTCAGCTGCTTATCTGTACACATTATTATATAACACACAGTCTTTATCATTCTTGTTAATGTTGGGGGATTTTATCACTGGAATCAGAGGTTCCTGCTCAGAAAATACACTGATGTCTTTATTTACATAAACCCACACAGATGTTCAGGATGCTGATGATCGACATCTATAAAATGTCTGTTTGTCACTTCGTTCTCTGCTTACGGCCATACCACCCTGAACACGCCCGATCTCGTCTGATCTCGGAAGCTAAGCAGGGTCGGGCCTGGTTAGTACTTGGATGGGAGACCGCCTGGGAATACCAGGTGCTGTAAGCTTTTTCACTTCTCTTTGCAAACTGCAGAGGACGCTGCTGCTTCTTTAATGGAGGCAGAACAAGCTGGAGGCAAAGAGGAATTTATTACCTGCTTTTTCATTTGTGCATCTTCAGACTAAATTACTTTAACCAAATGTAGGCTATATATAATCCTGAGTCACAGCTATTTTCAAATCAAATAATACGATATGAGTAACTAGATATGGTTACATGTTGTATGAAGCATGTACATCAAGTTCTTTACGTTAAAATCTCAACATCACTAGAAAACATTTTTTCTTGTAAATCTCATGATGATTTACTCCAAAATTATTAATAATCCCTCAGTCCAATGAAAAAAAATCAATTAATAAATGCATGTGTCTTTAACTCCATCGATGAATGATACAGAATTTAAACTAAACCACTCTCACCATATCAATAAAAACGATATTATAAACTATAAAGATAAATTATTATAACATAGTAGCATTTGAATCCGTCTATCAGTGACAAAATGACTGAAATGATGATTAACAGGTGTGTGCTAAACAATTTAACACTATTTCTGTAAAATCAACATGCAACTACTGTTTATCTTAATCACAAAAAGCTTACAGCAGACTCTCTGGCTCAGTGGTTTTCATGGTTTCATTAAAGACAATAAAGTTACCGCTGCTGTGCCAGGCGTGCGTAAAATGCGCACAGCCCCTGACTACAGGTATTCACAGGTACTCAAAGGAAAAAAAAATCTTACATACATGGCACATATATTAACTTAACACATATGTTAACTTAAACGGAACTGACAGCTGCCTCCATCATCTTCGCCTCGCACACAAATCAGTGACCCTGGGTGCCTTAAAGCCGCATCTTCCGCAAATTCAAAAACGAAACAAACCGGATGTGACCGTTATTCAGCCTGACTGGACTGGTTCTTTATATCGTGGGACTCAGAGACGTAATACGCTGTTTTATATTACGTTTCAGAAACAAATCAGTGTATGTTACTGTTTCATATGTAGACCTAGGCTATATTTATTCTAGTGATAACTTTTTTATTTTGACATTGATACCATCAGAGATCCGTATAGTTGAGTTGAAACTTGCAGCGATGATGACACAAGCTTCAGTCATGACGATCTTTTTTGTTTTGGGAGTCTTTCCAAAAGGTAAGAGAGAGATGTTACAGTAGTCTGTACTTTTACAGAGGTCATTTTTCTGCAGAAATTGAAAACACCGTGGAGGATTCCTGTGTATTTTTAGTGTGCGACAGGTGAATGTTTCTTGCTGGTGACAATTTTTATTTACAGCAAACTGAGACAAAAAAGCAACATGTGTAATTTATTAGAATTTTAATTACGATAAATAAGTCACAACCAGTCATTGTGCAGTCATGACAATCTTTTTTGTTTTGGGAGTCTTTCCAAAAGGGAAGAGAGATGTTACAGTGGTCTGTATTTTTACAGAAGTCATTTTTCTGCTGACATTGCAGGAGGATTCCTGTGTATTTTTAACTCTAACCCAAAGTGAATGTTTTGAGAAGAACTATTGAATCCTGCTGATTTATTCTTGTTTTCCACAATTAAAGTGCGACAGGTGAATGTCTCTTGCTGGTGACAATTTTTATTTACAGCAAACTAAGACAAAAAAGCAACATGTGTAATTTATTAGAATTTTAATTACGATAAATAAGTCACAACCAGTCATTGTGCAGTCATGACAATCTTTTTTGTTTTGGGAGTCTTTACAACAAATTAAGACAATTATTTATTATTATTATTATTATTATTATTATTATTATTATTATTATTATTATTGTTTAACTAAGACAATTAAAAATGTAATTACGAAAAATAAGTGTCTCGAAAACAGCTACATGTTCTTCTGCCTGTTTTCAACACTTATGTTCACCACAACTAACCAGCAACATTTATGACTCAACATGAAGCTTAAAGTGATTCACACTCTTTTTCACTTTTAACATCATGTTCAGTCTCTATAATAAAGTTTAGTACTTTACCTGCAGTCTGTCCTACTTTGAAAAGCAAAACTATATTTGCTGAAATAAATCACTGAGTTGGAGTTTCATTATAAATCATTTTGAGTAGAAAAGTTGCAATTTGTAACATAAATTGTGTTGAAATGTTCACATCAACCTAAAGTTCAAACACAGTTTAAACCCCATATTTATTTTCCTCCATGCAGGTCTAACAGCTGTGATACAAACACAGCAGACTGTGATGGCAGCAGTAGGAGAAGATGTCCATCTCAGCTGTCAGCTCATGCAGTCTAGAGATGTTGTTCAGGTCACATGGCAGAAACTTTCACCTGATGGGGAGGAGGAGAATCTTGGCAGCTACAACAAACACTTGGGAGAAACAGTGAATCCTGGTTTTCAGGGGAGAGTGGAGTTTAAAGATGCTGGACTGCAGAACTGCTCCATAGTTATCAGGAAGGTGATGGAGCAGGATGAAGGCTGCTATCTCTGTTTGTTTTACACGTATCCTGAAGGTTCTCTGACAGGCAGAACCTGCCTCCAACTCTATGGTGAGCTCCTTTCTTCACTTTTGAAGACATATTCATGGTGAATTACAGTTTTAACTTGTTTCACATTGATGGCAGTTAGAAATGATGGCTGTTAAATTGTCTGCTTGCCGTCATTTTGCCATGAAATGCAAATACTTCAAACCACTAAAAGCATGTTGTACATACTCTGCATTTCACACACTTTGCATCCAACTGATATAAAAGTTAATTTTATTCCCAAATGTAAGAAGACATGATGGTCATGATATTTAAATTATATTATCATTATTTCAAATTCCTCAATTTGTGTAATGAAATGTAGGAAACAGAGACAACTGCTGATCATAATGTCCAAGAACCCAAAGATTTCTTAAAATACTTGTTTTATTTAGTCTAAAGCCTGAATATATTTGATTTATAATGTTATAAAACAGAGGAAATCAGAAAACTAGTTGATTTTTTTTTAAGAACTTGCTCCATGTCATATTTTTTAATGTTTTGTCTTTGCAGTGCTGCATGAACCCATTCTACAAATCAGAGAATCAAAGTCTACTGAAGAGACAGTTGTGTCCTGCTCGGCCACAGGTCGTCCTGCTCCCACAGTAACTCTGAATGTCCCACAACAAGACCTCTACTTCTCTCACAACAGCACAGTCAGTGTCACCAACACCAACGGTACAGTCACCGTCACCACTACAGCTGTGCTGTCTGGTTTCCATGGAAACGATGCACTAGTTGGATGTGCAGCACGACTGCTCTCAGTCCCTGAAATTCAGGTGTTCAAGACGATTCCTGCAAATGGTGAGAAACACTTCCAAAACCACAGATTTATAGATAGATTATTGTTTTATGATTCTGATTGGGTTTAATTTTTCAGGTTTTGATGATGAATCTGGATCCAATAAGAGTAAGTTAACTTTAAAGTTGTCTCAAGTCAAAATTCACATTTAAACTGTAGTTGCTTTATGAATGTTTAGTGTTTCATATCACATTTTTCCCCCTTTTTCTCATAGATTTCACTTTGATCGGTGCATTGATCATGGTAGTGTTTGTGTTGCTGTAGTCGTCACTGTCCTGCTCAGACATAAACATAAGAACAGGTAATTTCAACTTTCAGCTCAATATCTGTCTTGTTGTGATACCAGTGTCTCACAGTTAATATGGTAATAATTTATTGACATTAAGAGGATACACAGAGCTTAAAGAATCTATAACACCTAATCAACACCTATAAATAGATAATATATAAATGTTCTTAAATCCTTCATTCTGTCACACAGGGACGCTGAGGAGATCAAGATGCTACAAAAACCAATCACAGACACTTATGATTAAGACAGTTTCATAATTATTCACTTGTTCAAATTAAATTCACTATTAATTGCTTCTTCAGAAAATTATTTAATCTGTCGTCTCTGTATTTTGACATTTAAGTTCCTTTCTGTCTCTATATCTCTCTAACTAATGTGTCATTTATACATGAAGCTGATTCTGATACACTTTACTCTTCATGGTCCGTTGTGTACTCATAGTCAGCCTGTTTATCCACATAACTGTTAACTGTCAGAGTCATTCAGTGATAGAAATATGACATATTGTAATAATGTGATTGGAAACCAGCTCATGTCTTGTTTTTATCCAAAGGTTCAAAACACCTTTAATGAAGCAGATCAGGAGGAAAATCCAGAACTCTGCAGAAATTTATATTTCAAGCTTTATTCTGAATCTAGGGAACATTCCCTAAAGGTTCTCTGAAGGTTATTTAAAAAACCAAATAAAACTGGTTTGTATTTTTATACACTCCAACCAAAGTTCCTGGCTTGTGCTCATCTCTGAGGTCTTCTGAGTAACTCTTTAAGGTAAGCGAAGACGCCTCCCTGAGATATGGCTGACATGTTGATTGAAATTAAACTGATCCACCTGTGATAAAGATATAATTTCAGTGTAGAATCTATAATAAGAATAATTGATTGAAAGGTTCACTATATGTGTTGAATTGGCATAAAACGTTAGGGTCAGGGCATTGAAGCCGCCCTATAAAACCAGCCTAGTGCCCTCAGCTGACAGAGTCAAGTTCTGGACTGATGATTGGCTCAGAGTTGAACCCACAACATCAACAAGGTCAGAAAGTCACCACAAGGGTGGGTAACACCCCACTCCATGTAAAACTGCTTCAGTGCAGACACCTGTTTGAACCACCAGGACCAGTTTGTCCGTAACACCGGGCAGCCAGGCTGTGAGGTGGCTTGTTTCAGTGAGGCCACACCGCTGTCTCCTGCTCGTTTATGGACTCTACAGGTGCAACTGTTTGTGCTCTCTACTAAAACATTTAACTGATTTAGCATCACAGTACCTTGACTTGCTGAGTGATTGTAGAAAAGGGCTGGTGTTCATAAGGTTGCTGGTTCAATCTCCAACTCAGCAAGAGACTTAGCTGTTATGATGAAATGACTCAAGATTATGACTTTGACAGGTGTGTGAGCTTCCTTTGCTACTAAACACAGAGGGAACAGTATCTGACAGTAACATTCTTGGATGTCAGGATGTGTTCCCCTGCTATGATGGACAAATTTAGTGATATCAGTCTGGAAATCACAGAACTACGCTGGTCTGAGGAAAGACGACAAGATTATGAATTTGAGAGGTGTGTGACCTTCCTTTGCTACTAAACACAGGGGAACAGTATCTGACAGTACCATTCTCAGCTGTCAGGAGGCATTCCCCCTGTATGATGGAGAAATTTAATGATGAGTCTGAAAATCACAGAACTCCGCTGGTCTGAGAAAAGAAGTCAAGATTGAGAATTTGAGAGGTGTGTGACCTTCCTGTGCTACTAAACACAGAGGGAACAGTATCTGACAGTAACATTCTTGGTCGTCAGGATGCGTTCCC